>NC_064926.1:42022500-42636250 GCF_023897955.1 Schistocerca gregaria
CCAACTTTAGAGACATTTGATGACGATGAGGTAGCCGAGTTTCATTTAAGCGTTACGCAGCTTGTCTCCGATATTAAGAAACGTAAAAAGCCTTTGGAAAAAGTTATTACAACCACTCACCATAGTACATCACGTGCGTACACCTCAAGTTCCCTTCTCTATCAGGAACAACAACCTACAAATGTTGCAATAATTAGTCAACCACCCACTACAGGCGAACAGTATTGCGAATGAGCAGTAGAACAATTTTCAGGAACAGCTACCGGATCCCCGGGCTTCATAACTCTCTGGAAATTCAGTATTGGGTCTCTTAATGCCTAACCAATGTTTTAATATTTTAAGGTGATAATAAAAATACACGTCATTTAGGATAATAACTTTTTAAAATTTTAACTATTGTTTTCTTTCCCACTTACATGATTGTAATTGCTGGATACATTCTCGGAAGGATGTATTACGCCTTTGACTGGAACTCTCGTGCATGTAGAGGGTTAAAGTTCGTAAACTCACCCAAAAATAATTAAATAACTTATCTTCATCTCCCCGTAATTGCCCAAAAAGAACAAAGAATGCAGCCACTTCGTCTCTTCACATATTGACTGGATGGATCCAATGCAGTCAACGTCTGTACAAGAGATGCCACGCTAATAGCTGGTCGTGCTCCACTTCTAGAATTTCTGTCTCTCTACTTACAACCATCCATTAAATGGCACCTCATTCCCTTGTGCTAGGGCACAGATGATGAACTTTCCTTTGCCATCTATTGGAGTCACTAATTGATCTCTAAAAACCTCAGAATTCATGAGATGTTTGGATGCAAATATCCTTTATTACAAACTCACACGTACATAGCCCTATGCTTCATACAGTCTGGATTGTTGCTCTTTGTAAATCCATCTTTGAGTCATTTTGTGCCTTCTTGATTTCGAGAAATTCATGTGTAAGCAGCACACAAATCGCCAGCTACTAACTCAATTTTCTTCGTATTGTCCTCTGTACTAACTTACTGTCCATTCCTTTAAATCTCATTCGATCCTTTATAAATGGTTTTTGAAAGCCTGCGACTGTAGAAACAATAGGTTTGTTTATTAATAAATAAATCTTCTGCTACCAGTCACGATTTTTCTTTATTTTACTTTTCGCACGACGCGTTTCGAGAAATAATTCCCATTTTCAAGTGCATTATTTGTGTGTATTAAGCCATTTCTTTTGATGTTGTCAGTGTGTGCGAGTCTGCTTCATTTCGTTGACTTTTACGGCAATATATACGAAACACGCTAATTTTTAGTTGGGTATCAATTCTTTTTGTGAAGCTAGTGGCGAAATTTAGAAGAATTTGTACTTACAGTTTCCTAATGGTTCATTTGTGCAGAATCTCACACACACTAAACATCGCAGACAACTTGATGAACACTTTACACACAGAAAATATCTTATGTAAACAAAAACAGTTACAAAGGTCTTCTTACAAGTAGTCCACAGAGATAACATTATAGGTCTTCCACAGATTATATGTTTTTGTACAGACGTTATTTATCTTAATTTGGCTCATTTCTATGTTTTACTATTTTAAGTATATTGTCGACACATGTGAAGAAATTCACTGATTCACTTTCAAGTTTTTCATTTCATATTTTATTTTCACGTTTTCTGTAATGTTCAAGTAAATCCATTTTGTGTCCTTTATTTAGTCGGTGGAGTACTTTGACATTTTGTTCTATTTTTCCAAATGGGTGTTCTGTAGTATGTATTTGTGTTGCTATTGCTGGTGTAGTGTGTTTTTTGTGTGTGTATATGCTCCAATGTGCTCTGTGTACCTGGTGTTGAAATTTTGGCCTGTTTGTCCTACGTAGAACTTGGAGCACTCCTGGCATGTTACCTTCTGTATTCCAGAGTCTGAACATCGATCATGATTACACTTTATATTATGTATTAGTTTTTGTTGTAGTTCATTAGCTGTAGAAAACCCAATTTTTACTCTGTGATTTTTGAAAACATTTGCAATCTTCTGTGATACTTTGCCTATGTATGGGATATGCACTTCCTTTAAAAATGCACTACTATAAAATACAACAGAACGCTGGATCTGATGTGGCTAATTCAAATAATTGGATGAATCATGAAAACTCGTGATTTAGTTTTTAAAAAAGCGATATTTGGATATGTATTCTACTGTAACATCAATTTAATGACACGTACAGCGTTGGTTCTTGGACATATCGGTCTGAATCAGTTGTTTTGTTGTCCTCAGTCGTTTTCGTGCAGCCAAGCCTCGCACCCACCTGACGGTGAACGTCTGCTATGTGGTCTCACACCGGCCGCCATGTTGGCGTAGTGTCGAGACTTGCCAGCGCCTCATCCGCTGACAGTCCCCCACCTGGTTCAGCGAATGTTTCATCATCCTGACTGTCAGTATCTTCCCTTTCGTTTCGTACGATTTCACCGTGACTGAGAATTTGTAATCCAGGGTCAAAAGAATCACAAAAAAGCCACTCATACATCCTCTGCACTGCAGTCGGAACCTCCATGGATTTTCAGAAAGTTCTTTCTTATGTCCTCAAATGATACTTCGTCATCTTCTGGTTAATCCCCTTCCTTTTTCACACTACTTCTATTTATCTTTGTCTTCTGAACCAGTCTGGACGACATGCCTTTCACATTACTCCACTCTGTTTTGCACGTTGTTGTTTTTACCAAATTCCATGCTTCTGCCACCGTGTAAGAGCAGACTTTTATATTCAGTTTTTGGTGATGAGCCAGAACGCATTCTTCATTTCCATCTTCTGACAAAAGCTTCCTCAGCAGTTGTCTCCTCTAATCCTGCTTCATAGTTTCGATAACAGATTCGTCCATTGGGTGCAGCAAGCGTGTTAACGTTTGGCCGCAGGAAAAAAGTTCTGGATTGACCATTGTTTCTAACAAGAAGCTTTCGGTTTGATGGGTGGGTGCATTGTACAGATTTTACAACACCTTACTGCCTCCTGCCCCTGTGGCCTCTTGGTATTATTTTCTACTTCAGATACGAAAACTGAATAGTACCCTTCCAAAACAAAGCAGCATTAATCCGGGCCTCTGGTCCACTGATCGATCCTCGAAATAGATACGAGGCTAGGACGTTCAGCATGGTCACACGGTATTTACTAATCTTTTGGCCAGGAGCATCAGTTTACCTTTCAGAAGTACAGATGTCAGGTAAAGCCTTCCAAGTGAGGCTTTTCTCATCTGCATTGTATAGAAGTTCTCATAAGATTCTCAACTAATTTTGAATTTTTCAATAAAATTTTTTCTTACTTTTGGGTCTACTCCACCACTTAAATCTGGTTTATGAATCTCGTGCCTACCCTTGAAATCCTATAGTCACACAGTGGCTAATGAAGATAAACTGTGCAATTTCAGGGATAAAAGTTTTGATTTCTTGCAAACTGTTGCAAAACCACTTGGACATGGCCTCTTCAATCATTTTGTTTTCTGCTGTTGTCATCCCTTTTCTCGACGAACTCCTACCTTCATTCTGAAGGAGATACAAAGCTTAAAACTGAGGATATTTTTTATGTCTCAAATTGTTGATGTTCCCACGAAAAACGTCTCATGCAACCGCTTACTAGCTATGCCTTTGTTTAATTGTTCAAGGACTTTTGTCTGCCAACGATACGACAGTGCCCTTCCTTTTAGGAAACATATACGCACAATAAATTAAAATACTCGCACAAAACAAACCAAAAGACGTGGAAGACGGAAGGTAGAACTAAAAGTCTGAAATGTAGCCATGCAGTTTACCAAATCACTGCATATCACAAGCGCTATTTGAGACATTTTTCTCTACGTTTCCAAACAAGGGTGCATTGGTGGCTAGATTTATGAAAACAAAATCAGACGAACCCTAATGCAAATTCATAAAGAAACGCACAGAATGGCAAAAAACCTTATTATTCCACTATGTCCACGGCCAGTATCAACAGATGGATCACAAACAACGCAATTTTTTGAGGATTAATCAGACAAACGCATAATAGTTTTTACAAGTGAGGCAAGTGTAAGTGGAAGTAATTAGAAACATCGGATTTACACGTTATCAGTAAATTAAAAGCGCAAACGAAGCACCAGTAGAACAGTTAACAGGAAAGAACGAAACACAACGTCAGACGCAGGAAGAAATTTCAAGACACATTTCTCTGCCTTTTGCCACACAACACCGTACGCTGACAAAAGCCACGACACACCTCCCAGTATCGTGTCGGACCTCCTGTTGCTCGGCGAGGTGCAGCAGCTCTTCGTGGCATGGACTCAACAAGCCGATGGAAGTCCCCTGCAGAAATACTGAGCCGTGCTGCCTATGCTCTCCATAACTGCGAATGTGTTACCGATGTACGATGTTGTGCACATTGTAACTGCTGCTCTTAAGATATATAAGAAATGTTCGTTGATGAAATTCGTGCTCCGGCTAACTAGCTGTAATATTGTCTTATGGGGAACATTAAATAAAAAAAGTCCTGTTGCATTGTATTCACGCCGAGTGCGTATTAATGATACCGACCAGTTCAAATAATTACATGCTCCCCGACGTGTACGAGCACAGCTACCCGTAGTTGCACACCAATGACTATCCTTGTATTAATTTTGGCTACAGTCCATGTACGGCAATAGCTTCTCCCCTAAAGTTTTCAGTTTACGTAAGCTTAATAGTTCGAATAGGTACAATAACTGTCTACCGCGGCAAAGGATATTTATGCATGCTGCGCTCCATTATTAATCTTTGTCGTCGCACAAATAAATATTTGATAAACACACAATATTAAATGGACTGAAAGGAATGTCACACAGTAAATCCACTTTATGCTGGTTTATCCTATACTATTCACGTCCTATCATTGTATTAAGGAAGTAACTTTTCCCTAAGATGGGTGGATTTAATTACGTAAGTTTCAGTCAAGAAGTTTGTAACAGGATCCAGATTTCATTTGCGACTTTAACGAAATTTCAGTACTTTCTCACAATACAATACCAGTGTTCACTTGTTATGTCGGTAAATTGCTAGCAGTCTATTACTTTGGGGTAAAGTTCAGTCTTCCCTTTACGATAATCAATTTAAGACAAGTTCGGATCTTTTCCTCTCTTGGCTTTACGTAATGATATACTTAAGGTTGCTGATCTACCTGCACAAAAACAATCTCGCCGTGCCTATGTACAAGAGCATACGTCGAGATACGACCTGATCCAGCAAGCGCTAGCAGCACCTTAATAATGTATGACTTTTTTCTTCTGTATTACGCGGTGTCCTCAGAGTATTATTTGAGTTCACTCGTTCTATTCCGTGATATTTAAGTACACTACTTTGCGATCTGTTATTATTTTAATTTGAAACTAATTGATTCTATTTCTTTTATTTCTCTTTTCAAAACATTAAGTCACCTTGTACTGGATTTCCTTTCTATATACATGCTACTATTCAAGTGATGCTGTTCCAGTGGGACCTTTATACTGAGCCATAGTTCGCAGTTTGGCCACGATAGCGCCACAGTAGGATGAGTAATGCAATTGTGAAGAGTTCCGTAACGAGATTTTAATACCATTCCGCCTCCTTCCATCATAAACTTTGGTGGGTAGGATACATTTTGTAAAAAAAAATAGCTTAATTTGGTGTAATGAAAGAATTGGTGCACATTTTGTATCGATTTGATGCGTCCTTCTCGGATCATTCTAAAGAAATCTTTACCCAATTTTAAGTTTTCTCGATTTCAACTCTATCTGTCAATGTTTTAAAACTGTTTCAGACAAAACTTTATACTTTTTAATGGAGAATCCGAATCTGCAATGAAATGGGTGTTTCCATTAAATATTTAAAAGTTGGCCCCCGCTCCACGGGGGCTGGGGGACACGTACAGTATCATTCAGCGAATGTGTAGTTTTTCGAGATAATGTCATTCGAAACTTCAAATGGACCACCCTGTATAATAAATTTTCAGCTGAAGCAATATTTCCTAGAGATTTTGAAGAACGAAGACTGTCACTTTAAAATTGTAGACTGATGACGTTGTTCACGACGGATTACAAATTTTAGCATGCCTAGTAAATAGCAGATTAAAAACTGCTATTGAAAGAGGGACAAGGCCCATACTAACGTAGTACAGTATAGTTACGAGTATGTAGGACTTATTTCTAGAACATAAAGATATATTTTCTATCTTAGATACAAATTACACATATCCAAACGTTCGCGGCCTTCGACCCCGTGTGTGATAAGCTAATCAACATGATATAAGGCCCCCAGAATCAACGTAAACAAACACAATTATAAGCAGAAATCCTGATCCGATGGGGATGGCGCTGTCTGCCAAGTTACACGCAACTGACGAGGAACCCGTATCGAAACATAAGTTAGCGACGTTTCCGTCATGAAGACAATATGTTAGGAATATCCAGATGAAATCAGTATGATTTTCAACAAGGAGTATATGATAGAAACTAAAGAAATTTTAACAACGTAAACCAAAGTAACAGGAGCGAAAATGAACTATTAAAACATCCCAGCTCATGGGTGTAAGAGCTCCTCTCTGTTTAATATAATCACGAAGCATGGTTTCTGTTGACGGGAGTATAAAATTAAGGTAACACTTCCAGTAATGAAGATTCTCAACACGAGGTGGTTTGGTCAGCTCAAAATGGTAATATTTTTATCAGCATTCCTTCCGCTAACAACCGCAGGCAGTATGGTACGATGGTTTGTCTGATGTGACAGCAATAAGACTGCCATTGCTACCACAACGCTACAGTGAACAGTAGTACGGCAGGAAGTGAGACATTAGAGTTCAAGCAATGTTGCTGAACGTGATGGAAGGCAAAGTGCTGCATAACAACCACAATTCTGTATACAAATGTGTCTCGTGGCACTGGAGTTCCCTAGCAAACACATCCCAAGCAGCGCAGGCTAGATAAATCACTAACTATATTTTATTTGACGGTATTACGTGGGCACCAGTTACTAACAAGGAGTAATATAAATAATTCCATGCTGACTACGTAGTGTTGACCACACAACTGAAAGCTGATTGGTAGGAGAAAATTACTATCAGACAAAAGTTATAGATTTCTATTACGCCCAAGTGTGCAACGCCTATAATTTAGTAGAGTGAATGTAAGGAACTAGATATTGGGGAAGCATATCTGCCCGCATCTCGTGGTCGTGTGGTAGCGTTCACGCTTCCCACGCCCGGGTTCCCGGGTTCGATTCCCGGCGGGGTCAGGGATTTTCTCTGCCTCGTGATAGCTGGGTGTTGTGTGATGTCCTTAGGTTAGTTAGGTTTAAGTAGTTCTAAGTTTTAGGGGACTGATGACCATAGATGTTAAGTCCCATAGTGCTCAGAGCCATTTGAAACATTTTTTGAAGCATATCTCTGGTTATCAGAGCAATTGCCACGCACATCGAACTGAAGGGCAGGTGGAAGGATGATTTGGGGTTGGGGTAGGGGACCAAACAGCAAGGCGATCGGTCCCATCGGATTATGGAAAGAAGTTAGCCGTGACCTATAAAAGGAAAAATCCCGGCATTTGCCTGAAGCGATTTCGAGAAATCAGGGAAAACCTCAATCAGGATGGCCGGACGTGGGTTTGAACCATCGTCCTTCCGAATGCGAGTCCAGTATGCTAACCACTGCGCCGTCTCGCTCAGTGAATTGAAGTACCTTCTTCAATCAAACTGGAGAGATCATCCTTATACTAAGCAAGAATTGACAGAAAAGGTTGGATTGACGGAAAAGGTTGGATTGACGGAAAAGGTTGGATTGACGGAAAAGGTTGGATTGACGGAAAAGGTTGGATTGACGGATAAGGTTGTATTGACGGATAAGGTTGTATTGACGGAAAAGGTTGGATTGACGGAAAAGGTTGGATTGACGGAAAAGGTTGGATTGACGGAAAAGGTTGGTTTGACGGAAAAGGTTGGATTGACGGAAAAGGTTGGATTGACGGGAAAGGTTGGATTGACGGGAAAGGTTGGATTGACGGGAAAGGTTGGATTGACGGAAAAGGTTGGATTGACGGAAAAGGTTGGATTGACGGAAAAGGTTGGATTGACGAAATAGTGTGGGAATAAGGAACTCCTTAATTACATCTCACAGTGAAAGATGTAAAAAAAAAAAGAATGGTTATGAGAATTGCAATGGGAAACAAGGAATTCTAATTTTAGTTCTGGTCTGGCATTTTCAATTGTCACCACAGGTTCATTACATTGCAGGTCCAATGTATCTGACTGGTCTGCACTGACATTTCGTGTCAGTGCATAGTCATTGATTTGAGATTCATTCATTCATTCATTCGTTTTCAATGTGTTTCGATCATATCGTTTACATTGTTGTTTATGTAATGTATATTTCCTGAAATCATAATCGTAGTTGACACAATCACTTTAGCTTCTTGTTTCTGTCGTTATCACCAACCTGATTTCTGTAATTTTTTTTCACCAGTGATTGAAGAAAGAATAGTAATATTTGTTTCCAGAATCATAAACTTAAAAAACCTGAAGTAAAACGATTTTGTTTAGATATCGTGTTCGGTACTACTGTGACTGATAAGTTTCATCCGTCCCTTCGTACTTTCTCAGAATTCGTAAATACAATAATTCATATACGGCAGAGCAACCCTGTAATACGTAGAAGCTGACTTTTGGTGGCACTGCAGCAATCTGTATTGAATTAGTGTCGTATGTGTGGTCGGCCGATGTGGCCGAGCGGTTCTAGGCGCTTCAGTCTGGAACCGCGTGACAGCTACGGTCGCAGGTTCGAATCCTCCCTCGAGCATGGATGTGTGTGAAGTCTTTAGGTTAGTTAGGTTTAAGTAGCTCTACGTTCTAGGGAACTGATGACCTCAGATGTTACGTCCCATAGTGCTCAGAGCCATTTGAACCTTTTTTTGTGTGTTTTTGACCAAAAATGCACATAAAATAAGGGAAACTAGATTTCAGACGGGTTGCAACACCACTTTGTAGGACAGACGTTCTTTAAATCCATACATGTGATTGTTCATCGCCCAGTACATAAGTGGTCCACCATACCCTCTGGCATCAATGGCAGGAATGCCATTCACCAAACTGCTTGGTACGCAGTGTCGTGACGCAGCTCCTCAGCGGAAGGAGAGAAGCTGACGTCAGTCTGCACCTCGGACACATTACCATGGGTTGGTGTCACCGTCAGTCTCAGTAATCAGACACGTGCAGAGTAGAGCCACCTCCCATTGTAAATGGCCTATGTGGCTGTTTCAAGAGCTGTTTTAATAGCCAAATACACAGAGACACAGAAGTACCTATATTAAAGTCTCCGCATACAGGACATGGACTTTGAGTAAATCGCTTCCAGTATTACCCTCTTCACCCCTTTTTAATGAAAGAACCCCTTGTTATCACATTACAGGCGATGACAAAACACTCGGCTGCTAATTAATGTGCTGCTCCAAGGAAATGCACATTAACAGTGAGTGCATGTCTGGCTAAACGTCTTACAGTGTCACTGATCCAAACGAGTTTGCGGTTGATTACAACAACATGTAACGCGTGGCGACCACGTGCTACTTAGTTCACCGTGTCCTACTGCTTAATTAATTAATTGCAGTAGATCGACAACGACATTCCCAGCTCTGATTCTGTACGTTGACCGATTTGGTCTTCGAATGCCCTTGGCAGCTAGTTAATCCTTAAACTTAACCATAAAATAAGTCTGCTGAGGCCGTAACTTCACGAAATCGTTGTAGACTATTACGCCAATAGTCAGTGGGTTTACCAAGAAATCGTTTATCACTGCAGGCTCCTGTTTAATTCGACTAGCGGCCACTAATTAGGTAATTGCCGCAAATATATATCATTTCAAGCATTAATACATTTTTCGTAAATGCAGATATTATCGTCCATGGCTAACAAGGGGAGGCCACGACGTTGGGACCACGGATTTACTTCAAACTTTGTACCCCTTTAATAGGTCATTAAAACACGATAATGTGCAAGTACTAAGGTGCCCTATTCCGGCAATTCCGAGAAAATCACAAGAGAAGTTTTGTGTGTATGTTATGTACCTGATGTATCTGTGCGTAGGTGCCGGAAGTTAGAGCTCACGGTGGCCAAGTGGTTGGCGTCCGAGCATTGTAAGATGAACGTGTCTGATGCAATGGTTCGACCCCCACTCAGACCTTCATTTTTGTACTTCTTGTTCCGTGATACTCAAACTTGCGCTTCCGCTGTTTGTTCTTGCTACGTTATCAACGTCTTGCCGCTACCCAGGTCACCTGCCAAGTGGGACTTCCTCTGTGATTGCACCTCGAAGCGTCGAGGTGCAAAATAGATTCGGTTACCTTACCAATTTATATGTAAAGGGATTTCGCAAATCATGACGGGCACACAGTTTCAGGAAAACTCTACGCGTTTCTTAATTTACTTGGTAGTTATAAATATGTTTGACCTAATAATTAAATTTACTTAAAATATCAACTACTCACATAAGACGAAATTCACTAAAACTTCATGCAAATACGTGTTTTTTGGTTATATTACATCTCAAATTTCACATAAATTAAATAATATGACCAGCGATGAAAAAATATAGATTAAAAATTAAGTTTGAGCGGGAGATTCTTTATTTGTAACGTATATGAACTTTTATCTACAGGCCGGCTGTTGTGGCCGTGCGGTTCTAGGCGCGTCAGCCTGGAGGCGCGTGACCGCTCCGGCCGCAGGTTCGAATCCTGCCTTGGGCATGGATGTGTGTGATGTCCTTAGGTTAGTTAGGTTTAAGTAGTTCTAAGTCCTAGGGGACTGATGACCTCAGATGTTAAGTCCCATAGTGCACAGAGCCATTTGAACCATTCTATTTACAGGATTTAACATAAACAGATATGTATAGGGTGACAGACATTATCTCCTTGTATTTTGTTTGTTTGTTGTACTGCCTTTTTTTTTAATTCGTAGGCTGATGTTCGGTGATTGTTCTGAAGGTGATTTTTACATAGTGTGTTTATGCATCCTGTCAGAATTTCATTGCTTTGATTTGTTGATTTGAATTGAGTGTTTCTAGGTTTCCACATCTATGTCGCAGGGTTACAGAGCCTCCACACATAGTCATGTTCGCAATATGTGGCAAGGGGAAAACATACATGGGAATAATAATGGGAAGTGTAGTAGTATCCTACATTTTGGTGGACAAATCAATTACACACAGATTGCTGAGAGCAAGGATATACGAGGTGAATTATACATATGACTGCTAAAGGGTCTACGACACATACATTTGGGCACACAAGAGCATAAAATTTTCGTATGTGTAACTATATGAAAAAACCGAACCGCCGCCTCATGGACGTTCGTCTTACGGAGCTCGAACACTAACCACTTTACCACGATGATCTGAACCATGGACACCTACGGGTAAACACGTCCATTACATAACAGACGCGTAAAAAGTCTCTTAACGATTTTCTCGGAATTTCCAGAGTAGTGTACCTTACTACTTCCACATTATATTGTTTTAATGGCCTGCTAAAGGTGTATAAAGTCTGAAGTAAATCTGCGATCCCAACGTCGTGGCCTCTCCTTGTAAGACAACCAGTGACTTCACTGCATACAACTAATCAGTCATGATCAGTCACTTACTTCATATCTCACAACTGGCGTCGTGTACATGTCAAAAATATGACATCTTTCCACGTCTGAAAACACGAGATCACTTGAGAGACTGTAACTGCCTTTTGAATCCGTATTGAATGCCCGTACTGGTTCCAGTATCACACACAAATTCAAGCCAGTTGATGAGTCACGTCTCTGAAGATTTTTAGTACATCCCATATTCACTCAAGTAACAATTATTCTTCTCAGTAAAATTATCTATATTGCATTTATCATGATAGGCATTAAGCACAAACACTCTTGAAACAAGTAATTTCCCGACACAGTTTTGAAATCTTCATAAATAACATCTTCTATTTAGTTTTTGTCTTCATAATGCATTTTCACACCATTATCGTAATAACACTCTGATACTTCAGAATATCAGTTTAAACTTAATGCAGTGAAGACAATCTGGCAACTAACTGATGAAGATTTGAAATCATATAAAACGTTTTCATTTTTTCTTTTACAATCTAAATCAGCATATTTTTAATAATGATTAAAGGCCGCTGTCCTTATGACGATATGTTCTAGCTTGGCGTGGTGTGCCGCATATGGTAATCAGCTTCCATTGACACTATGCCTTGCCATAGCAAATCCACCGCCATTGCTCCATCATCCTTGAACCCATGCAACAAAATAAACGACGATGCACTTTACACACAAATTTTAAAATAAATCACACACGTTACAAATATATGTATTTTTCATAACAAGACCAATACATATTAACTGTATTTTCTTTAATATATATATATATATATATATACCTAGTGTAATTATTATAAACCATACATCGAACCATGGCACTGAAGGAAGGCAGTGAAGCCAACCAAGATGTGTGATAATCTCTCATGAATACTATCACAAGCCCTGATGGTAGACATAGATATAGATGCCTGTATGTAAACCATCTTGTTCGCTCCAAATTAAAGTGGCATTTGATTCACATTTCCAGCATTGTGCAGATCACTTCGACCTATGTCAGTATTCCATGTTTTTAAAACGAAGTATTGTCATCTTTAGTATTCCATATCATAGTGTGGGTGTGTACATACTGGTGCACACTGCAGAACAACGCAAACGCATGACATCTACACCAGCGCCACACCTAGGAAAGTGAGAGGGGTGGTCAAAACCATTGCAGTGGTTGGCCACTGTAGAGTCGTTCAGAATTTATCTAGCTTGTCCTATGATAGGAAAGATCAAGAAGCATTTGACATAATTGTGAGAATAATAAGATTTATGATCAGTGTCTAATATTTGATTTGAACTGTATGAGCTAATGGTCATTTAATTTGTTTGTACAGACTCATTTTTAACTGAAACTATGACATAACCACCTACATGTGCATTCAATATTTATAGAAAAAACGTAACGTACCACCGCCCTTGGCAGTATAAGAAAACGACTACCTTCTCAAATGTCTTTGAGTTATAAAGAATTTATTGCATTTTACTCCTCACCACATCTTCACACAATTAGACATATCAGAGGGTAGGTGTTGTCCCTTTGGCTCACTGCAGTGATTCTCATGTATCAATGGCAAAGTTCTCTCCCTCGAAGTACTTACGCCTGTGGCGTGAGGCATACAGTGTGTCCAGGAAGCCAAGCTTGGCTTACAGGAATGTGTAAAGGTAAAGTCCACAAGTGCATGGAATATTGGTTTACACTCAGAGCCTACAGGCTTTTCTGCTGCATTCTCAAACATAGCAGCCTCAAGAATGTAGTCAAACAGTGCATGAGCATGTGTGATTGTCTGTGTCTACGCTAGGGAGCGTTTTGGTGTTTGAGAGTGAGACTGTGTGGAGGTGTGCATACATGTTACAGTGGATGTATCTGCTGATGGATGCACGTGTACTAATTTGCATGCACATACACATACATAGAAATAAACTTTGGTTAGTGAGTGAGTGACTGAGAGAGTCTGAGAGATTATAAAGGGTAAGAGCCTTGATGTTTTGTGCAGGAACTTGTCTGCAGAAGAGAAAGCCAAGAGGTTGATGCGAGCGGCTCAGGAGGGGACAGTGGAGGAGCTGCAGGAACTGCTGGCTGCGGGGGCAGATGTGGGATCCAGGGACAAGAATGTGCTGAGGCAGACCGCTCTGCATTATGCAGCTGCCAAAGGACACGTGGAGGTGGTGAAGTGCCTGTTGGAGGGTGGAGCAGAGGTGGATTCCAGAGACACATGGCAGGAGACACCTCTGCACAAGGCTGCATACAACGGCCATACAGCTATGGTGCAGTTTCTCGTGGCGTCTAGTGCTGACCCCAATGCCAGCAATTGTTGTGGGTGTATGCCACTCCACTTTGCAGCAGATCGTGGCCACACAGAGACCACAGCTGCACTGCTGGAAGCGGGAGCCGACAGGTTGGCAAGTGATAAGGATGGTAACACTCCCAAATACTTTGCTGAACGTAAAAACAACCAGCAACTTGTAGAGATGCTAACATAAAGCTGCTAGTCACATGAACTTACTTGGATAAAACGAACCTTTCTACATGACATTGTTTTTAAGTAAATACAACAAATTACTCCTATTATTATTCATTTGTACCCATCATTACACAGCGTATGTAACCGCTATAATGACACCTAAACTATTGTAACGATGGGGTATGCACATAATTTAATATAATTAACTTTTTTTGAGAAAACAGGCTGAAAAGCTCTTCAGAACACTATTAGGAAACTCAACAATAGAAAAATAATCTTTCAGTACTGATAAACACCAGCTCTCTGTTTCAAACGAGAGTTTCTACTGCATAAAAAGTGTTTAAACAATGTAGAGGAGTTCGGCCATGTGCTGTCTTCGACAACGACCAATAGTTCAACAGGTGATCACCCAATTATTTTCGACACACAAATGGCGAAATACCAATGGTTGTAAGATGTGACATCCAGCTGCATTCCTGTCAGTTGTTTAAATCAGTCGTCTACCTCATTTGATTTCTGAAAAGTATTTGGTTAGAGCCATGTATGTTAAACTATTGTAAACTACACCATAACCAGATAACTGCTATATATGCTGTATGATAAGAATGCATCTTCAGTTCTGAAATCAGGCGAAATTCACTTCTGTGTCTGCTATGCAGATATTGTAATAGTTCATGTATAATTGCAGTGTGATATTTACTTCACAATATGGGCCAATCATCCGCAGTAATATTGTTTGTTTACGTTTAATTAAAGGCAATGAAAGAATGATTCCTCATACACATACCTGTAATATTGCTATTATAAAACATACTAACTTCTATCAAGTGACATGGGACTTTTGATCTCACAGTACAAGGGACTACAGTAAATTTTCCCTCTTTCCAAATTTCCCACCATTTCCCCTCAGCCTGAAGTCAGGTCAGCACAGAGCCTGTGTGGGTCATTGTGCAAAAATCTGGCCAGTCAGGCACCACTACTGAAAGCACCCTCACTACCCTCAGCTGGAAGTCTGTCCAGCTACTTCTCAGACAACCAGTCCATGGGGTAAGGTTACAAATTTTGCATACAATCGGGTCACAGAACAAAATACATCACATGAGACATGACTGATACTCCACTCCTAAAGAATAAAAGCCAATGTTGGATGTAACAGTTTACAATATTACTGTGCAGATAGAAAGAACTTTGCAATTGGCTAACAGTAATGAGAAAACAATACAGTCAGCAGCCTCAATTATCAAAACAGGGATTGTTGCCGACTACTATGTAATAACTGTCGCATCTCTTACAACCTTGTAATGCTACAAGCTGTGGTTTTTATTTATGAAAAATCATGAAAAGTGAAGGTTCAGTGACACATAACTGGCGAGCTGCAGTGTGATTGTGTAAGAAAGCTGAGATGTATGCCATGAGGAGGATTGAGACAGCTGTGCCACAGCTGATTAAGTGACCCCTGCCAGGGAACAGCACATCGTCAAGTATGCCACACAGCCAAGCACTCGATGGCAGCACACTGACATGGTGAGGTTCTTAGTGCAAGTACATGTAAAACTAAATTATGTACTCACATAAAACGCAATGCAATGACGATCCCAGTGAAGCTATCAACACACCTGTAATACAAAAACTTAGTAATGTTATTGAATTAGTAAACATATTCACAGTTACAGACACCATTTATCAACACATGATATGCCAGATATGCCATCTGACACACAGTCACCTACATGTTTAGCTCAAGACATAATGTTAAATAAAGTAGAAATTTGTTATAAACAAAAACATTGTAGTTCAGTGGTGGTATGGCTAGAGAGCCCACCACAATTACTTAAAAAGATTAGTCTGTGCATAAGCAGTTTATAACATTATTTCATTGTTTGCATGTGGTGGTAAAAAAATTCTGTAATGCACATGCATAAAGAATGAAGTTGTGAACTTTACTAGCTTCCAGCATTTATGACATGTAACATAAAAATAATGTACAAAAGACAAGGTTCCACTACATATAAAATTAATCTGATGATAATGTGATGAAAATGCATCAGACAGACATATCCTATTTCTTTAATGTGAAAGATTTTAAAAATCTAAATTTATAATCATGGTTAGGGCTTAAAAATTTGCTTCACTAAAATAGCAGTCAGACGATGAAGTTGTGGAGGAAGAAAGCAGTAGACACTTACAGAAATTTTGTGTGTCCTCAGTCTGGGTGAAAGTTAAGCGACCAAATTCTGGAGATGAGTTTTATTCATTGTATGTTAGTATGAACAGTTCTGTAGGTCTTTATTTCATAATGTTACTAGTAGACTGCATGGCCTAGTTAAATGTATCCAACTAGTTAACATTAGTGAGTTAGTGTGGTGGACAGTGTCACTGCATAAGGCAGTTGTTTTCAGTGTAGGATGTAATTGTTTTCTAGCACTACTATACTACAACCATATATAATATAAACAGTAGCACATGTGATACTGCAAGCTGTGATATAATGGCAATATGACATAAACCTGCAGATTTTGAGGTAGTCAAGCCGTCTTCAGTGGAATTTGTTCCAGTGACCCATTTCTTTTGCCAAAAATAGTTGAAGTGACCAGAAGCAGTAATTGTCAGAAATGAAACGTATCTCAAGGAAAAAATAAAATTCCTATGCTCATAATATTCTCGTGTAAACTTGTTGTCACCATCTACAGCTTTCCAAAGAATATAAGTTGTACTTCGAGTAGGTCAGATATCGTTGACTGTGAATGCACCAAGAGAAAAACACACATTTCCCAACATTACACACGAAAGTGTTAGGTGGTGATTGAAACCGCGAGAGTGCAAGGAATAGAATCTCTCCTTTACCCCATATATCAACTAATTCTAGTTAACAAGTCTAATAATTGATTTATGTTAGATTAATATGCCGCGCGGTCTAAGGAGCGGGAGCGTTGTCACAGTCCGTGCGGCTTCCCCCGTCGGAGGTTCGAATCCTGCCTCGGGCATGGATGTGTGTGATGTCCTTAGGTTAGTTAGGTTTAAGTAGTTCTAAGTTCTAGGGGACTGACCACAGCAGTCAAGTCCCATAGTGCTCAGAGCCATTTGAACCATTTTTTGTGACAATGGCTTGAATCATTAATATGCTGCTGCCCATCACAGACGGCATCTCAACTAATCGTAAACAATTTGAAACCTCTTTAAATACGTAGCAACCTTGTGCGTTTTCAAGTGTCAGAACATCTACTTGCACAGCAACAATGCCCCTGACACGTTTTAGTAAAGTTTTCAAAACCGGAGTCAGGTGTTTCATTTCGCTACCAATAAACGAAACAATGGATTTTAATTCTTTGCAGACATTGCTTATAAGCAGTGGTACAAGCGTTGTAGATCCGCTAAGCCGTAATGTTGCCCGCCTTGGTTACAGAACAGAATAGTGCGATGATTGGTATAGATATAGTTTAACTTCTTTACCTCACTGGGTACAACATTTTATAGGCTAAATGAGGGTATACCACTGGACAATACATTCTTCATTGATGAGCTGCCGAAATTCTATAGTTGCAGTGCCCTCATTGGGTACAATTACTTATGAAAGCAAGTAAAATTCGGCTACATACCACATGCACTCTAGCTACGATGTAGAATACTATAGCACATTAAATTTCTATGAAAGCTGAAATTCATAATTAAGTTTGCATTCAAGTCGTACCAAACTGATGCTAAAATACGCTTTTTCTTTCCGATGGAAGGAGATTTAGTAAATTAGTATTTGAAGCACTACTCAGGTACAGAAGTTTCCTCTACTTCGAAGCTTTCCAATTGTTGTGCTGTGTTCAAAATGGTTCAAATGGCTCTGAGCACTACGGGACTCAACATCTGAGGTCATCAGTCCCCTAGAATTTAGAACTACTTAAACATAACTAACGTAAGGACATCACACACATCCGTGCCTGAGGCAGGATTCGAACCTGCGACCGTAGCAGTCACGCGGTTCCGGACTGAAGTGCCTAGAACCGCACGGCCACCGCGGCCGGCTGTTGTGCTGTGTCTCAGCGCCAAGAAACGAGGGAGAGTGTTTAGAAGGTGGTTGTTTTAGGAGTTGGAAACTGTCGTTTTACTCGTCTGAAACGAATTTCATGGCAAAATCTAGCTAAAAATAAAACGTATAATATTAAGTGCGCAAATTTGTGATCAGAGGGGAGATACCCTCTATATGGCAGCATCATGAGATGGGCTACCAGTTTCGGTTCAAGTGTGTGAGGGTTTTCCTTGTGTCATTGCGGACAAGGGTTTCCTATGTGGCAGAGTGATTGAAGCTGTCACTAATGACTGGATAACTTCAACACTAGAAAGCTATTATCTGCCCAGAGATTTATTTTAATGTGCCCATTTCTCTCATGACAGTGTCGACAATCGTTACGAAGCTACATTCAGTTGTATTACACAGACGCCAGAAGACTTCTACTACCTCACACTTTTATCAGTTAGTGTGTATTTTTCTCAGTATCCGTCAACACATTTATGCAGTTAACTTTTTTTTTATAACCTCAGCTTCAAACTATTTCGTTTTGCTATACCTGATGTTGTTAGTAATACCTGTTGGGGTGAATCTCAATCAAAAAGTTATGCAAAGGGTTTGTTATACGTCGAAATAAGGAGATAAGGATTTTCTATTACTTCACTCACCGAGGACTTTTAAGGAGGTATAAGAGGTTACCAGAATTTGTATCGAAAATTGACCAGTCTAGCCTTAAGATGCTCCTTGAAGATAAGGAGATTACTATAAATATGTTATCACACAAACCATTACTGCTATGTAACAGACACGTGCGAGTTCCTGAGATGTCGGTATACAAATCAAGGTGAAAGAATATATCCAGTGGTAGAATGGAGCAGCTCAGGTAATGGATATGGGCCATATTTCACGCCCAGGTTCTTCTGTGCCGACATCTTACCATCAGAAATTTGGCTAAATTAACAATAGCATCGATGTCAGAAAAGCAACTACTTCTGTTACATTTTGTTTACGTGCAATAATGCCAGAATATGTGGATCTGTTGTTCGGTTAGTGCAGACGGAAGAGGTAGAAATAATACGAAATGTAAGATGGCGCCTGGCAAAGTGCCACACTGTGAATACAAAGGCCTCGGGATAGATCCCTGGTCAGTGCTAGGATTTGTGCCTATCACTTCTGTCACCTCTGTGAATGTTTCTTGATCTGAAAAACAACCAACAGCACCTTATTAAACTCGAGGTCACGCTGCAGGTGGCAGTGCAAGTCAGTTCCAAGGTCGGAGGACGGTAACGTCATAGTACCTTGTTATGCTCTGATGTGCTCCAACATACCTTCGGGTCGATGCCAGGTACACCTCTGTTGATGTATACTGCTCAGCACTAACGTTTTGTCCTCCTTCCACCAGACGCACTCGGCTCCCTAGTACCAGTCCCAACGGGCTGCTTCAAGAGGATGAACGGGCTTCTATGGCAAACAGAAGCTTCTACAGTTCCCTCCTGCATTCACCAACTCTGATATTTTTGCTCGTGTAGCACTTGTCGTCAGGACCTAAGATACCCAGACAAAGCTTGTGTGGAGAGACAAGCACTGTGTTCATGCCACAAGGTACTTCTACCCTCGGTACTCTACTGAAGCTCGCGCTTCTACTGACAACATGTTCGTTTTGGGCTGTGTTTCTGACACTGTAGAAACCTTTTATGTATATATGACCAAAAGTAATTAGTAGAATTTTTGAAGAAAATGTAATCTGTTTTCCTTGTAGATAAAAAAAAGTTATTCATCTTTTGCTACTTGTTTCTATTTTTCTATGTTACCAAAGCATGCTGAAAGGCGCCTGCTGGTAAATATTTGGCACGCCTCCGTTTCGTACGTGCGATTCTCGAAGTCATCTATCTAACCGCGTCTCTGAATGGAAACTGTAGGTTGTATCTTGTCGAGAAATGTGAATTTTGACGACACTCAACTAGTAGGAAAGTTTGACGGCAGAACTGGTTGGCGAGGTATTGTGGCCGGCACGGGCGCACACACACACACACACACACACACACACACACACACACACACACACACACACGTTCACTCACTCGCTCCCCCGTCTCTCCTGCCTGCAATCCTGATGATGCCGATTGCCGATTGCCGATTCTGCCTTATAGTGTAAATACTTTGGCTTATGATGACGAATAGGGTAGATTCACTTCGCTCTGGATTGTACTGAGATTGCTGCCGGATATACGCATTTCGCTGCATTTACGTGACAACATATCACAGCTCTTAAAACTATGGAGCATTAAATTTCTTTCCGCGATTAATTTCCAACTAGTAGGATTTAATTTGGGAAATGCAACGTTTTGGTCACGCTTGCAACTTCTTTAGAACTTATTCGATCAATATCTAATTACATTTCGGTCACTAAGGCGGCAAAGGCTTATTTCCTGCCGGCCGGAGTAGCCGAGCGGATCTGGCACTACAGTCTGGAACCGCGCGACCGCTACGGTTGCAGGTTCGAATCCTGCCTCGGCCATGGATGTGTGTGATGTCCTTAGGTTAGTTAGGTTTAAGTAGTTCTAAGTTCTAGGGGGCTGATGACCTCAGAAGTTAAGTCCCATAGCGCTCAGAGTCATTTGAACCACTGTTTTTTTTCTTATTTCCTTTCTTTTCAATTCGCAAAGTAATGTTTGAGGCATTAATGTTAACATGTCGTAATAAACTTTTCTTTATTGTTCCTGGAGGTACTCTACAGGCGCCTGGCCCGCTGACTTGTATTTATGTATGAGACATATTGACTTGGATTCAAGTACTTTGTCATTGTATTACGTTCGACCACAGTTTCAGCTTTTTACGAATTTACTAGGACACCTCAGCTATTTGTTGAGATTAATCTTCTACGTGTTCCGTGCCTCCACATGTGTTTACTCATATTAATTGCCTATAAACCCATGAGGACATAACCTGCCTTCAGCAGCAATCACGGTTTCATTACTTAAAATTTTCAGCTATACGGGAAAGTTTATGACGCTGGAGAACTACGAGACAGGACGCTCCAGAGGAGGAGATCTCGATATAATTTCTGCTACCACACAAGCCTCGTGGTTGCAAAATATTAACTGTTATAAGGCACAGGGAGCAAAAAAAGTTGCATTACATCAATTGCATGTATAATATGCCAATGTTTCACGTGCATAGTTAGTAGCTGCATTTGGCCTGTCGTGAGGATGACAATTTCAGTTCTGTCTTCGTTAACTCTTAATGTAAAGAGTAGAGATTTATTTTTGCCTTTGTTAACTCTTGCTAAAACAGCCCCCCGTCATTTATGAAATGTATTCGCCAACTGCAGTTAGGATTGCACACCAGTTATACGATTTGCTAATAAAATGTGGAAATTTGTGCCGGATGGGGACTTGGACCCGAATTTCGCAATTAACCACTTTTGCTACCCATGCACGTCTGACGACCAGACCCAAACTTCCATATATCCTAGTGTCTGCATCCCATAGTACTCACATACAAATCATGTGATTACTACACGGGCATAGAAATTGTTTTTCTTATCAGGTTGCCTTGCTTTGGTGTGAGAGACACTGCTGACGATTGGTTGTCAGCATGGTAGTTCAGCGTGTTCGGTCAGAGGGTTACTCGCATCCTGTAATAAGAAACTGAGTTAATGGATGAATGATGAACGATGAACAAGCATCAGGGGACGTCAGCCTCGAACAAATACTGTAAGGTGGCGCGGTCTCCTGACCTTCATTTCCTACGTATTTCGACCTCACCATCGTATTGTGATGTGTGAAGACGTTTCATTCGAGCCCAAACTCTATATGCAAATCTAATAAATAAATCGCAAGTGCGCACCAAGATTAAAAAGTGGAGGCTGTCGTATACAAACATTCAAGACACGATGGCCACAGGAGTTTTGGTTCGGTGGAGGCAACCAGCCCACTGGAAAGTCCACAAGAGGGTAGGTTAGCACGCAGCTGCGCCGGCCAGCTGACCACCCATGGACCAAAACAGTTTTTGCCAGAGAAAAGGGATAATGGCCTGTGTGTTCACCTTAAAAGCAAAACCCGCTGTATTGTCTGGGAGAGTCCCAGCACATCCATTTTTAACGGACCTAGTGCACAGTTTCAGAGTTCTCACAAGTGGACAGTAAATGCCTTATGCAGGTGCTATATATTTCTCGATTGGTCGGCTTAGCCATTGTCCCATTTGTAAGAGTAACGCTGATTGGTGGCCTATTTCTGACGCAATGAGCCGGGGGAGTGAGGGAAAGACGGCGGATGATACACACTTTCACTTTTTGCGTGGAGGGAAGTCTTTCTGATGATGCTCTTCTAGCGGGAACACGTAGTGGGAGCGAGTGCGCTCGTGTGTGCACGCAGAGAGCGAGGAACAAAGTCTCTACTCAGTACTGCACTGAGAGATCACCTCTGTCACTAGCGAATCAGAGAGATGCTCTATACTGAGTCAGTGTTTGTTCACTGTGTTGGCCGCGACACTTAATGTGCAGTGCGAACACAGAGTAGTAGTGCCTGCGAGCAAACATTGAGTGGCATCGTGGTGGACTGGTTATCTGACCGGTGTACCACACCAATAGTTAGACTAGGGGCAGATAGGAGTCCTTGACTTCACCAAGGCATAGTGAGAGTTCGATTGGCGAAGGTCAATCCAGAAAGAGATAGTTTTGTTATTTTTCAGTGGCAAACGACGCAGGCAGCAGTCGTCGCAGCTCACAGTATTGCGTACTACAGCGTAGGCGAGCTCGATTTTTCCTCCATTAGAAATGACACTTGATTCACGTCACTCCATTACATTTCTCACGGGACAGCCTCGACCGTACTTAGAAAAATTCAATAGGATAATTATTCAAGTTGGGTAGGCGCGCATCTGAACCATTCTGACGAGTAAATAACATTCTTAAAGAAAAGGAATAAAAGATATTTCCCACACTTTGTATATAGGGTGTTACAAAAAGGTACGGCCAAACTTTCAGGAAACATTCCTCACACGCAAAGAAGGCAAATATGTTAAGTGGACATGTGTCTGGAAACGCTTACTTTCCATGTTAGAGCTTATTTTATTACTTCTCTTCAAATCACATTAATCATGCAATGGAAACATTGAATAGAGTCAGAGAGAGTCCCTTTAGTCAGTCACAGTGCTAATAGTGCTAGTGTTTGTTTTGAATACAGGTCAGAGACAGGTAGTGCTATTTTCACTGTCTTCTACAAGAAGTGGTTAGCAATCACAGTTTAGTCAATAATCAGCCGCCTTTAGTGAATTAGCAGTCTAGTTAAAAGTTGATTAAGTCTCTTCAGTAAATTGATTCCTTAGGATGGATAGGATGTGTGACTGCTGTGTACGGACGCAGGAGAAGCTGGCCACTCTTCGCGAACAGCTGAGTGTGTTGATGGCAGCGGTCAGCCGTCTTCAGGCAGCGGCATTGGGGAGTCTGGTGCGTCGCAAGGTACACCGCAGGTGTTACATGCTTCACCCACTGTCCCTGCTGTCGAGACATCTTCGCGGGTACCGGGCGCGGCTGGGCCACCCTCTCCCCAAGGGGAGTGGCGGGTTCAGCGGCGCACGAGGCGGAGGGTCAATGTGGAGGCTGGCCGTGTGGCGTCGCCCGCTCTGCCTGTGAGTGGACATGTGGCTGCTCCTTCAGCAAGGTCCGAGCAGGCACACGGGGGGAGAGGTTTATTAGTTATTGGGAGCTCCAACGTTAGGCGGGTGATGGAGCCCTTTAGGGAAATAGAGGAAAGGTCGGGGAAGAAGGCCAGTGTTCACTCTGTCTGCTTGCCGGGGGGTCTTATCCGAGATGTGGAGCAGGCCCTACCGGCGGCGATAGAGAGCACTGGGTGCACCCGACTGCAAATTGTTGCTCATGTCGGCACCAATGACTCCTGCCGTCTGGGTTCAGAAGTCATCCTCAGTTCGTACAGGCGGTTGGCGGAGTTGGTGAAGGCGGAAAGCCTCGCTCGCGGGGTGGTATCAGAGCTAACTATTTGTAGTATCGTTCCCAGAACCGATCGTGGTCCTCTGGTTTGGAGCCGAATGGAAGTCTTAAACCAGAGGCTCAGACGATTCTGCGGAGAGCTGGGGTGCAAATTTCTCGACCTCCGCTATAGGGTGGAGAAATGTAGGGTCCCCCTGAATAGGTCAGGCGTGCACTACACGCCGGAAGCGGCTACGAGGGTAGCGGAGTACGTGTGGAGTGCACATGGGTTTTTTTTAGGTTAGAGAATTCCCTCCCTAGGCCCGACAAGACGCCTCCTGAGACGCGGCAAGGCACGAGTAGGCAAAATGCAACAGGGAATAACAATATTAATGTGCTAATAGTAAACTGCAGAAGCGTCTATAGAAAGGTCCCAGAACTGCTCTCATTAATAAACGGTCACAACGCCCATATAGTACTAGGGACAGAAAGTTGGCTGAAAACACATGTAAACAGTAATGAAATCCTAAACTCAGATTGGAATGCATACCGCAGAAACAGGCTGGACAGTGAAGGGGGAGGCTTGTTTATAGCGATAAGAAATGCAGTAGTATCGAAGGAAATTGACGGAGATTCGAATTGTGAAATGATTTGGGTGAAGGTCACGGTTAAAGCAGGCTCAGACATGGTAATTGGTTGTATCTATAGGCCCCCGGGCTCAGCAGCTGTTGTGGCTCAGCACCTGAAGAATAATTTGGAAAATATTTCGAGTAGATTTCCCCACCATGTTATAGTTCTGGGTGGAGATTTTAATTTGCCGGATATAGACTGGGAGACTCAAACGTTCATAACGGGTGGCAGGGACAAAGAATCCAGTGAAATATTTTTAAGTGCTTTATCTGAAAACTACCTTGAGCAGTTAAACAGAGAACCGACTCGTGGCGATAACATATTAGACCTTCTGGTGACAAACAGACCCGAACTATTTGAATCAGTTAATGCAGAACAGGGAATCAGCGATCATAAAGCGGTTACTGCATCGATGATTTCAGCCGTAAATAGAAATATTAAAAAAGGTAGGAAGATTTTTCTGTTTAGCAAAAGTGACAAAAAGCAGATTACAGAGTACCTAACGGCTCAACACAAAAGTTTTGTCTCAAGTACAGTTAGTGTTGAGGATCAGTGGACAAAGTTCAAAACCATCGTACAATATGCGTTAGATGAGTATGTGCCAAGCAAGATCGTAAGAGATGGAAAAGAGCCACCGTGGTACAACAACCGAGTTAGAAAACTGCAGCGGAAGCAAAGGGAACTTCACAGCAAACATAAACATAGCCAAAGTCTTGCAGACAAACAAAAATTACGCGAAGCGAAATGTAGTGTGAGGAGGGCTATGCGAGAGGCTTTCAATGAATTCGAAAGTAAAGTTCTGTGTACTGACTTGGCAGAAAATCCTAAGAAATTTTGGTCCTAAGTCAAAGCGGTAGGTGGATCAAAACAAAATGTCCAGACACTCTGTGACCAAAATGGTGCTGAAACAGAGGATGACAGACTAAAGGCCGAAATACTAAATGTCTTCTTCCAAAGCTGTTTCACAGAGGAAGACTGCACTGTGCTTTAGATTGTCGCACAGTTGACAAAATGGTAGATATCGAAATAGACGACAGAGGGATAGAGAAACAATTAAAATCGCTCAAAAGAGGAAAGGCCGCTGGTACTGATGGGATACCAGTTCGATTTTACACAGAGTACGCGAAGGAACTTGCCCCCCTTCTTGCAGCGGTGTACCGTAGGTCTCTAGAAGAGCGAAGCGTTCCAAAGGATTGGAAAAGGGCACAGCTCATCCCCGTTTTCAAGAAGGGACGTCGAACAGATGTGCAGAACTATAGGCCTATATCTCTAACGTCGATCAGCTGTAGAATTTTGGAACACGTATTATGTTCGAGTATAATGTCTTTTCTGGAGACGATAAATCTACTCTGTAGCAATCAGCATGGGTTTCGAAAAAGACGGTCGTGTGAAACCCAGCTCGCGCTATTCGTCCACGAGACTCAGAGGGCCTTAGACACGGGTGTAGATGCCGTGTTTCTTGACATCCGCACGGCGTTTGACACAGTTCCCCACAGTCGTTTAATGAACGAAGTAAGAGCATACGGACTATCAGATCAATTGTGTGATTGGATTGAGGAGTTCCTAGATAACAGAACGCAGCATGTCATTCTCAATGGAGAGAAGTCTTCCGAAGTAAGAGTGATTTCAGGTGTGCCGCAGGGGAGTGTCATAGGACCGTTGTTATTCACAATATACATAAATGACCTGGTGGATGACATCGGAAGTTCACTGAGGCTTTTTGCAAATGATACTGTGGTGTATCGAGAGGTTGCAACAATGGAAAATTGTACTGAAATGCAGAAGGATCTGCAGCGAATTGACGCATGGTGCACGGAATGGCAATTGAATCTCAATGTAGACAAGTGTAATGTGATGCGAATACATAGAAAGATAGGTCCCTTATCATTTAGCTACAAAATAGCAGGTCAGCAACTGGAAGCAGTTAATTCCATAAATTATCTTGGAGTACGCATTAGGAGTGATTTAAAATGGAATGATCATATAAAGTTGATCGTCAGTAAAGCAGATGCCAGACTGAGATTCATTGGAAGAATCCTAAGGAAATGCAATCCGACAACAAAGGAAGTAGGTTACAATACGCTTGTTCGCCCACTGCTTGAATACTGCTCAGCAGTGTGGGATCCGCACTAGATAGGGTTGATAGAAGAGATAGAGAAGATCCAACGGAGAGCAGCGCGCTTCGTTACAGGATCATTTAGTAATCGCGAAAGCGTTACGGAGATGATAGATAAACTCCAGTGGAAGACTCTGCAGGAGAGACGCTCAGTAGCTCGGTACGGGATTTTGTTAAAGTTTCGAGCACATACCTTCACCGAAGAGTCAAGCAGTATATTGCTCCCTCCTACGTATATCTCGCGGAGAGACCATGAGGATAAAATCAGAGAGATTAGAGCCCACACAGAAGCATACCGACAATCCTTCTTTCCACGTACAATACGAGACTGGAATAGAAGGGAGAACCGATAGAGGTACTCAGGGTACCCTCCGCCACACACCGTCAGATGGCTTGCGGAGTATGGATGTAGATGTAGATGTAGATGCAGAAACGTACCAGCGTGACATCAAACACTTTGTTACAGGAAATGTTCAAAATGTCCTCCGTTAGCGAGGATACATGCATCCACCCTCCGTCACATGGAATCCCTGATGCGCTGATGCAGCCCTGGAGAATGGCGTATTGTGTCACAGCCGTTCACAATACGAACACGAAGAGTCTCTACATTTGGTACCGGGGTTGCGTAGACAAGAGCTTTCAAATGCCCTCATAAATGAAAGTCAAGAGGGTTGAGGTCAGTAGAGCGTGGAGGCCATGGAATTGGTCCGCCTCTACCAATCCATCGGTCACCGAATCTGTTGTTGAAAAGCGTACGAAAACTTCGACTGAAATGTGCAGGAGCTCCATCATGCATGAACCACATGTTGTGTTGTACTTGTAAAGGCACATGTTCTATCAGCACAGATACAGTATCCCGTATGAAATCGTGATAAAGTGCTCCATTGAGCGTTTCCGGACACATGTCAACCTAACATCTGTTCTTTATTTGTGTGTGAGGAATATTTTCTGAAAGTTTGTCCGTACCTTTTTGTAACACCCTGTATAAATGTCATTAAAAGGATTCCTATCCGTAAGAGGTAACCACCTATTCCGAAAAGAACCTGGAAATATGTGTATCAGTTCATAAATAAAAGTTTCATTTGATTTTTTCCAATAAATAATATTTTCCTTAAGTTTAATGTTTTTCTTACACCAACTAGCAATACTCCAGTACCCAAGTATCGCACTAGTTACTTAAGAAAATAGAATATTTTAGTGTCTTTTCCTTAGAGCGAACGACTTCAGAAGATACCTATAGCTGAAAGTTTTTCAGGCATTAAATTTTCGGTACGTTAAGAGCGTTTGTCTGATTGTAGTAGTGTGGAGTGGAAATTGCTTCTTGCAGGAGCCAAAGCGTACTTGTCAGATCAGTCTGTTGCGCAGCTCGTCAACATAACACCCACAGCCTAACAATACAACGAACACTGACGAACAAAATGAGATCACGTCCACTTTCTTCAAATGTTCAACAATTTTCTCTCAGCCACGGTAATATCTTCGGTCACATCAGAGCCATCCAAGGGAAGATGATACATTACTGACCATTAAAATTTCTACACCTCGAAGATAACGTGCTACTGATGCAAAATTTAACCCACAGGAAGAAGATGCTGTGATACGCAAATGATTAGGTTTCCAGAGCATTCAAACAAGGTTGGCGCTGGTGGCGACACCTACAACGTGCTGACATGAGGAAACTTTCCAGCCTATTTCTCATACACGAACAGCAGTTGAGCGGCGTTGCCTCGTGAAACGTTTTTGTGATGCCTCTTGTAAGGAGAAATGCGTACCATCGTTTTCGACTTTGACAAACGTCTGATAGTAGCCTATCGCGATTGCGGTTTATCGTATCGCGTCATTTCTGCTCACGTTGGTCGAGATCCAATGACTGTTAACAGAATATGGAATCGGTGGGTTCAGAAGGGTAATACGCAACGCCGTGCTGGATCCCAACGGCTACCTATCACTAGCAGTCGAGATGACAGGCATCTTATCCGCATGGCTGTAACGGATCGTGCAGCCACGTCACGATCCCTGAGTCAACAGATGGAGACGTTTGCAGGACAACAACAATCTGCACAAACAGTTCGACGACGTTTGCAGCAGCAGGGACTATCAGCTCGGAGACCATGGTTGCGGTTACCCTTGACGCTGCATCACAGACAGGAACGCCTGCGATGGTGTACTCGAATACGAACCTGGGAGCATGAATGGCAAAACATTTTTTCAGATGAATCCAGGTTCTGTTTACATCATCATGATGGTCGCATCCGTGTTTGACAACATCGCGGTGAACGCACATTAGAAGCGCATATTCTTCATCGCCATTCTGGCGTATCACCCGGCGTGGTGGTATGGGGTGCTATTGGTTACACGTCTCGGTCACCTGTTGTTCGCACTGACGGCCCTTTGAACAGTGGACGTTACATTTCAGATGTATTACGATCCGTGATTCTACCCTTCATTCGATCCCTGCGAAACCCTACATTTCAGCAGGATGATGCATGACCGCATGTTGCAGGTCCTGTACGGGCCTTTCTGGATACAGGAAGTGTTCGACTGCTGCCCTGGCCAGCACATTCTCCAAATTTCTCACCAACTGGAAACGTCTGGTGAACGGTGGCCGAGCAATTGGCTCGTCACAATACGCCAGTCACTACTCTTGATGAACTGCGGTATCGTGTTGAAGCTGCATGGGCATCTGTATCAGTACACGCCATCCAAGCTCTGTTTGACTCAATGCCCAGGTGTATCAAGGTTGTTATTACGGCCTGAGGTGGTTGTTATGGGTACTGATTTCTCAGGATCTATGCACCCAAATTGCGTGAAAATGTAATTACATGTCAGTTGTAGTATAATATATTTGTCCAATGAATACCCGTTTATCATCTGCATTTCTCCTTGGTGTAGCAATTTTAATGACCAGTAGTGTAATTATGTGCAGTAGGAATCAATTGTTTCCCTGTTATGCAACTTATATTTTATTTAATTGCTGGACCATCGACAGCAATAAGTGTTTTGCAGAAATATACCGCATTCTCAAAAGTACATCTACTATCGTACTCATTTAAAGTCGTTAAGATAGTACCTGCAGATTTTATTTAATTGCAATCTTCCATTTATAAATTTATATGTTACATTCATAATTCGCAATTGCCGAGTGATAGAAACCTTCGACCTTTCGATTGTTGTGTGTTTTCTTATTGTATACTGTAGACTCGTCAGTTTTTGGCCTGTGATGCGGCAACTACGTATCCCATCCCGTAGACAACGAAACCAGCCAAAACGTTTAATATTTCTACTTTGAGTCGGAGGGTGCGTAGTTAATTAGAAAGCCCGCAAACGCGACGCTGTTCATTAGCATTCCTTGCTTCCCTGTCACGGCACTGCTCCAAACACAACCCTGTTGCTGTGTTAACTGTAGCCTACGCAAGTGTCGTTGTCTAGTTCCGGTTGCTGCTGGTCTCTGACAATCGGTGTGGGATGATACCGAATGTTGTAGGAATGTGAAGTGGTTATGACGTGCTTGGTGCACAAGCAGCGATCTTTCCTTATGATGGTCAGAGGTGGTCGACTAGAACCTTGACGACGTTCCATAAGGCCAGACGAAAAAATGTATCTACATACCTCCAGAAGCACGTTGGTTGCAAAGCCGAAGACTCCAAAGCCATACTCTCCAAGTCCTCCATTGAAAGAATTTTAAGGAGTTTTAACTTTAAGAGTGTGCTCAGTTCACCTTCCAAGATTAGGAGACTACTCGGCTCTGTGAAAGATGATTTGGAGCTTAGGAAGCCTGTTTGTGCAACCCTCTGTGTCAGTTTGGGAAGGTTTACATCGGCCGCTCAACTCGTAGAGTTGGAAAAATCGGGGGTAGCAGAACATTGCTTAAACGAGGGAGACGGTATGAAATTTGACGGAACTATTATAGTTGCCGACGCTTCCGGTTTTTCAAACAGTGTCTGTAAAGAGGCAATTGAAATTACGTTGGCGGATCATTTAATTGAGACAATGGTGAACCGTGAATTTACTTTCAAAATCTTTTCTTAAAGAATTTACTTTATTTACATGCGATTCATCAAGAACATTAACACATTTAGTCACACTGGGTGAGCGTGGAAGTAGTTGCCAGGGAGTAACTGATGAAAATGAAATTACCTTGAACAAATGTGAATTTTATACATAAAAGCCTTGTCAAAACAGATTAAAAATTTATAAGCGGAAAAGCACCCTCGAAATATCAAGTTACAATTTTCCTTAGAGGCAGAAAGAACAATACTGACAGTATGAGCCTTCGGGCTGAGAAGCTTGCAACTCCATTTCAACACGGCCGTAGTCACGACCGCTCACGTCCGCAGCTCGTGGTCGTGCGGCAGCGTTCTCGCTTCCCGCGCCCACGTTCGATTCCCGGCGGGGACAGGGATTTTCTCTGCTTCGTGACGACTGGGTGTGATGCCACTAGGTTAGTAAGGTTTAAGTAGTTCTAACTTCTAGGGCACTGATGACCTCAGATGTAAAGTCCCATAGTGCTGAGAGCCATTTCAACCATTTGAGCCACGACCGCTCACAACAACCGGTGCAATCTGCAACACACCAGATTACTTTAAACTAAAAATTTTAACAACTCACACAAACACATGCACCCCGTAAGAGGGATGGAAATGGTACAAACACTCACACTATGAAATTATTTGCCACCGAAAGTGAAATTTGTTTTTAAAAGGGCTCTTACGGTGGAACGGTGGCAACTGTATAAAATGACTATTTAAATTAAACCCATGAAATTCAGTTTTACATAAAATGTACAACATACTCTACATTACACATATAACGCCTCGCAAGATAATAGGCAAGATAAAAACATATTTAAGGAATTCGGCCTTTACATCTTAATTCTGTAAATTCGTTAACATCGAATGCGACAAACATGACAGAGGCAGCTATTAATGCACTGCAGATTGACAGGGGGATTACTGAACAACCCGAACCGCAGATTGCTCTAACCCTCTCCAACTCCACTAGGGAAGAACGGACCACCTAATTCACAAATAACCACCTTCCCGCGGGTGGGCAAACGGAGAAGAATGGTGGGACGACCCCAAAACAAAGCTGCTAGTGACCTCACCAAGAAATCAAGTAGAATTTAACAAGTAAATGAAACAACATATCTCCAATCACTTAACTACTAATAAACTGCGAAGTCCGGCGAAGACCTGGCGCAGCACCCCCAAAACACTCTCCCGAACCGTCCGCTGCCAGCCGCTTCAACGGACGCAGGAAGGCGCGCCGATGTGCCGTCTCACGGCGTCGCAGCTCGCACCGGCCAGACTGATGTAGTGGGTTGACAACTGTTGCTATCGTGGCAACCGCGAAGCCACTACCCCTCGCTATACGGCGCGGCCCACTGGACTCACGTGGGGACCTCACATGCGCCGACGCTCAAGGCGGACAAGCCATCTCGTGTCAGTGCACGACCGACCAACCGACCGATCATATCGCCAGTGACCGTTGCCCGAGCAACTCGAGCACACTGGCGGCATAACGCGCAGACTCAGACGCAGGAACTCAGCCCCGAGCGGACGACCACTAGCTGAGTTCTGTTACTGGCGGAGTGGCAAGACTCTCAATTTCTGCCTTGAAGTTCGATCCAAACAACAGACATACCCTTAAATGCACGTGAACAGGCAACCTTTCCTCTTTCCCAGTGGAGGGAGACACCAAAGCTGCGATTGCCACAGCGGCGCCACCGCCAGAAACGGAGGGCGTCTGCTTCACACAACGCGCTGCGGCGCACTCTTCAAACAGCAACCTTTTTTTTTCTGGTCATCAGTCTACTGACTGCTTTGATGCGGCCCGCCACGAATTCCTTTCCTGTGCTAACCTCTTCATCTCAGAGTAGCACTTGCAACCTACGTCCTCAATTATTTCCTTGACGTATTCCAATCTCTGTCTTCCTCTACAGTTTTTGCCCTCTACAGCTCCCTCTAGTACCATGGAAGTCATTCCCTCATGTCTTAGCAGATGTCCTATCATCCTGTCCCTTCTCCTTATCAGTGTTTTCCACATATTCCTTTCCTCTCCGATTCTGCTTAGAACCTCCTCATTCTTTATCAGTCCACCTAATTTTCAACATTCGTCTATAGCACCACATCTCAAATGCTTCGATTCTCTTCTGTTCCGGTTTTCCCACAGTCCATGTTTCACTACCATACAATTCTGTACTCCAGACGTACATCCACAAAAATTTCTTCCTCAAATTAAGGCCGGTACTTGCTATTAGTCGATTTCTCTTGGCCAGAAATGCCTTTTTTGCCATAGCGAGTCTGCTTTTGATGTCCTCCTTGCTCCGTCCGTCATTGGTTACTTTACTGCGTAGGTAGCAGAATTCCTTAACTTCATTGACTCCGTGACCATCAATCCTGATGTTAAGTTTCACGCTGTTCTTATTTCTACTACTTCTCATTACCTTCGTCTTTCTCCGATTTACTCTCAAACCATACTGTGTACTCATTAGACTGTTCATTCCGTTCAGCAGATCATTTAATTCTTCTTCAGTTTCACTCAGAATAGCAATGTCATCAGCGAATCGTATCATTGATATCCTTCCACCTTGTATTTTAATTCCACTCCTGAACCTTTCTTTTATTTCCATCATTGCTTCCTCGATGTACAGATTGAAGAGTAGGGGTGAAAGGCTACAGCCTTGTCTTACTCCCTTCTTAATACGAGCACTTCGTTCTTGATCGTCCACTCTTATTATTCCCTCTGGGTTGTTGTACATATTGTATATGACCCGTCTCTCCCTGTAACTTACCCCTACTTTTTTCAGAATCTTGAACAGCTTGCACCATTTTATATTGTCGAACGCTTTTTCCAGGTTGACAAATCCTATGAATGTGTCTTGATTTTCCTTTAGCATTGCTTCCATTATTAGCCGTAGCGTCAGAATTGCCTCTCTCGTGCATTTACTTTTCCTAAAGCCAAACTGATCGTCACCTAGCGCATTCTCAATTTTCTTTCCCATTCTCCTGTATATTATTCTTGTAAGCAGCTTTGATGCATGGGCTGTTAAGCTGATTGTGCGATAATTCTCGCACTTGTCAGCTCTTGCCGTCTTCGGAATTGTGTGATTGATGCTTTTCCGAAAGTCAGATGGTATGTCGCCAGACTCATATATTCTACACACCAACGTGAATAGTCGTTTTGTTGCCACTTCTCCTAATGATTTTAGAAATTCTGATGGAATTGGCCGTAAGTCTTCCAAAGCTCTTTTAAATACCGATTCTAATACTGGATCCCCTATCTCTTCTAAATCCAGTCCTGTTTCTTCTTCTATCACATCCGTCAAATCTTCACCCTCATAGAGGCTTTCAATGTATTCTTTCCACCTATCTGCTCTCTCCTCTGCATTTAACAGTGGAACTCCCGTTGCACTCTTAATGTTACCACCGTTACTTTTAATGTCACCAAAGGTTGTTTTGACTTTCCTGTATGCTGAGTCTGTCCTTCCGACAATCATATCTTTTTCGATGTCTTCACATTTTTCCTGCAGCCATTTCGTCTTAGCTTCCCTGCACTTCCTATTTATTTCATTCCACAGCGACTTGTATTTCTGTATTCCTGATTTTCCCGGAACATGTTTGTACTTCCTCCTTTCATTAATCAACTGAAGTATTTCTTCTGTTACCCATGGTTTCTTCGCAGCTACCTTCTTTGTACCTATGTTTTCCTTCCCAACTTCTGTGATGGCCCTTTTTAGAGATGTCCATTCCTCTTCAACTGTGCTGCCTATTGCGCTATTCCTTATTGCTGTATCTATAGCGTTAGAGAACTTCAAACGTATCTCGTCATTCCTTAGAACTTCCGTATCCCACTTCCTAGCGTATTGATTCTTCCTGACTAATGTCTTGAACTTCAGCCTATTCTTCATCACTCCTATATTGTGATCTGAGTCTATATCTGCTCCTGGGTACGCCTTACAACCCAGTATCTGATTTCCGAATCTCTGTCTGACCATGATGTAATCTAATTGAAATCTTCCCGTATCTCCCGGCCTTTTCCAAGTATACCTCCTCCTCTTGTGATTCTTGAACAGGGTATTCGCTTTTACTAGCTGAAACTTGTTACAGAACTCAGTTAGTCTTTCTCCTCTTTCATTCCTCGTCCCAAGCCCATATTCTCCTGTGACCATTTCTTCTAATCCATCCCCTACAACTGCATTCCAGTCGCCCATGACTATTAGATTTTCGTCCCCCTTCACATATTGCATTACCCTTTCAATATCCTCAAACACTTTCTCTATCTGTTCATCATCAGCTTGCGACGTCGGCATGTGTACCTGAGCTATCGTTGTCTGTGTTGGTCTGTTGTCGATTCTGATTAGAACAACCCGGTCACTGAACTGTTCACAGTAACACACCCTCTGCCCTACCTTCCTATTCATAACGAATCCTACACCTGTTATACCATTTTCTGCTGCTGTTGATATTACCCGATACTCATCTTACCAGAAATCCTTGTCTTCCTTCCACTTCACTTGACTGACTCCTACTTTTTTTACCATGTCTCAAATGGGTTTCCTCTTAGCAGTACTCGGAATCCTGTGCTGTTCCGCATCAAAACAGAACGTTCCTTAGTCCGGCCAGTCCGACTGCTAGAAAACCGTCTCTGGGTGCGATATATCGTTGCCGCCGGTGTTCTACTAGGGCCTGTCCAGTCTTGGAGGGTAGCAACTGTGATGGGGAGCGCGTGCGCCGTCTACGGTACGGTGGCCTATATAGGACGTCGATTTTTCAGCCTGGCGTCCCTCAGGAGGGCACTGCATCTACCCTTCGGATTCCTTACCGATTATCTGCACGGAGCAGCTGAAATCCCACTCTTGAGAGAGCGTTTCCAAGATCTGGTAAGGGCCTTCTGTGAAAGCTCTTCCAGATCAGGAAACGTCCTCATCCACTCCCTAGGTCGGTATGACATGTCCCGCGATAAGCACAAGCGCCCAATTACGATCTCCTCTCTCCCCAATAATATCAATCTTTTCGCCAACCTCAGGCAAGTACCAGACACACACAGAACATTCATCACATCACGCATACACCAAAAAATTACACGAATAACCACACACACACAAGCACACAGTGGAGTAAAAGCACATACTTCCCCTAAAGGGGGGAAAGTGTTGGACGAGTGTCAGAGCAGCCTGGCGTCAGTTCTCAGCGCGACTCACCAGCAGAAGCCGCGTTCTCCTGAAGATGGCCAACAGATCTATTGTCGAATATTGGTTTTAGGATCCGGCAGCAAACCTGAAGAGATTTTTCAGACTTATTACGCAGGGAAAGCTTACGAAATTACGGCGCCGATGGTTTTGTCGTATTGGAGAGGTGTTAGAGTGACCCTTTGTCGTTTTAGTCACGCACATCTTAATGATGCACTCACACGCCACAGAAAGAAGGGAAACAAGAGGGTTGTAAAAGCGTCGAGTCGTTTTGAACAGTCCCTAGTTTTCTAACGTGTACACGAGAGTAAAAATGACGATTTCAGTGCTTTCTAAAAGACTGCCATCACGTTCAGCTGGTACGCAACCCCACAATGTCCTTAGGGAAGGGTTGAAACGTCTGAGAGTGTCAGCAATGTCAAGTGTTGTCAAGAACATCATTCTCTTTGGAAAATCGGTGTGTCTGAAACATTTTTCTCAACCACCTAAAAAAACGCGTGATTTGCACACTGGATGTCGCGGAATGGCATTCCGCTGCATAAACGCCCGAAGAAGGGGTGAAATTTGGGTAACACAGGCTGCTACAATATTCTCATCTTGTAACATCTCGACGGTGGCGTTGATCAGAATTGTGGTGAAATTGGCCGGCCGGAGTCGCCGTGCGGTTCTAGGCGCTACAGTCTGGAGCCGAGCGACCGCTAAGGTCGCAGGTCCGAATCCTGTGATGCCCTTAGGTTAGTTAGGTTTAATTAGTTCTAAGTTCTAGGCGACTGATGACCTTAGAAGTTAAGTCGCATAGTGCTCAGAGCCATTTGTGGTGAAACTTTGTGCTAACGCAGCATCGTTAACACGCCTTGAAGCTCACATGAACTTCTGGGCTGTGACCGTTTACCGCATGAGCCGACACCTTGCTGTTTGAAAGGTCGCCGAAAGCGTGTGTTACGTCACAGGGCGCCACGGTTTTGCACCGTTACAGAGCAAGGTTGTAGGCATTTTTGAGCCAAATGTCAAACTTATCCGTCGGAATGGGAGACAGTTACGAGGTTTCGGAAAAGTTATCGTTTAATTCTGTTTCGCACCGTATGTATTTTTTGGTAGCCTGACTTAGCTACCTCAGGGATGAAGCAGGGAAGGCAGCAGAGCATCAAGTAGGTAAAAAGACGAGGGCAAGTACAAATCCTTGGGTAACATAAGAAATATTGAATTTAGTTGATGAAAGGAGAAGATATAAAAATGCAGTAAATGAAGCAGGCACAAAGGAATACAAACGTCTCAAAAATGAGATGGACAGGAAGTGCAAAATGGCTAAGCAGGGATGGCTAGAGGACAAATGTAAGGATGTAGAGGCTTATCTCACTAGGGTAAGATAGGAAAATTAAAGAGACCTTTGCAGAAAAGAGAACCACTTGTATGAATATCAAGAGCTCAGATGGAAACCCAGTTCTAAGCGAAGAAGGGAAAACAGGAAGGTGGAAGGAGTATATGGAGGGCCTGTACAAGGGTGATGTACTTGAGAGCAATGTTATAGAAATGGAAGAGGATGTAGATGATGATGCAAAATACTGCGTATTCTTTACAGACGAATGGAAAAACTGGTAGAAGCTGGCCTCGGGGAAGATCAGTTTGGATTCCGTAGAAATATTGGAACAAGTGAGGCAATACTGACCTTACGACTTATCTTAGAAGAAAGATTGAGGAAAGGCAAACCTACGCTTCTAGCATTTGCAGACTTAGAGAAAGCTTTTGACAATGTTGACTGGAATACTCTCAAATTCTGAAGGTGGCAGGGGTAAAATACAGGGAGGGAAACGCTATTTACAATTTGTACAGAAACCAGATGGCAGTCATAAGAGTCGAGGGGGCACGAAAGGGAAGCAGTGGTTGGGAAGGGAGTGAGAAAGCAATAAAGGAAACAAAAGAAAAATTTGGAGTAGGCATTAAAATCCATGGAAAAGATATAAAATGTTTAAGGTTCGCCGATGACATTGCAATTCTGTCAGAGACAGCAAAGGCTTGGAAGAGCAGTTGAACGGAACGGACAGTGTCTTGAAAGGAGGATATAAGATGAACATCAACAAAAGCAAAACGAGGATAATGGAATGTAGTCGAATTAAGTTGGGTGATGCTGAGGGAATTAGATTAGGAAATGAGACACTTAAAGTGTAGTAAACACAAACTACCGCAGGAACGCCTTGGGCTGCGGATCGGAGCCGCCAGGCGGGGAAGCCGCCGGCGGTGGAGCACGCACCACCGGGTAAACAGAGAACGAGTCGGACGACAGAGCAACGAAAATGGACAACAACCGACCACGACCGACTATGACCGACACAACAAGGAAGAGATAAACAACGGTGGCTTGTGGAAACCACAACACCAAACGTAAATCAACTCGGAAGCGGACCCAGACAAATGTCAACAACGAGCAACGACCAGAACGCAGTACCGCCGAGATAGAAACGAAATCCAGAGCGAGTACCAGACTGGCTGGACTAGGGTTCTTTTTTTCTTTATTGTTATTTTATCGCCATATACAGTGGCGGGCTGTCAGCAGCAGAGGACGCCGCTCTTCAGCCTTGAGTTTGACAATAAGTATGACATATAGGAGACACAGAGAAAAGAATCAAAACGGTGGGCAAAAAAAGTAGACACTAAAAAACAAAAAAACATGGAGCCGTTCACACTGGACGAGAAATATCACTAACACTAGTTGACACGGCGCACGTAACACGGATGACGGCGATGGCACACGTGAACAGTGGTGGCGTGACGGCGAAAGAACACAGAACAAAAACAAAGGCACACACACGAGACACTGATGGCGATGATCTCCGGCGCGCGAATGTTCACTCAGCATGTGCGAGTCCGGGGACCTGCCGAGAGAGGGGGAGGAAGAAGGGGAATGGGAGAGGGGGGGGCAGATGCCGTGGGCAGGGGAGATAGGGAGAGGGCTGGAAGGAGGGGGAGCCTGGGGGAAGAGGGGTGGAGGAAGGGGACAGGGGAGAAGGAAGGAGAAGGGAGGGAGGGTGCCAAGAGGAAAGGACACAGGAAGTGGGGGCAGGGAGGATCAAAGTTGATAGGAGGGGTAGATGGAGGGGAGGAGGACATCATCATGGCCGAAGCCACCTTGGGAGAGGGTAAGGAGGGTGGAGAGATGGAGACCGGGTGGGACGTGGGAATACAGGCGTGGCAGCGGGCAGGGGTAGGAAAGGATGGGCGAGACAAGCAGGTGAGGAGGGTCGAGTTTGTGGGAGGTGTACAGGATCCGTATCCTTTGAAGGAAAAGGAGGAGGTGGGTGAACGGAATGAGATCGTACAGGATCCGCGTGGGGGAGGGGAGACGGATGCGAAAGGCGAGGTGGAGAGCATGGCGTTCAAGGATTTGGCGGGATTTATAAAAGGTAGGAGGAGGCGGAGATCCAGGCCAGATGGGCATAACAAAGGATAGGGCGGATGTGGAACTTATAGGTGTGGAGGATGGTGGATAGGTCCAGACCCCACGTACGAGCCAAAAGGAGCTGGAGGAGATGGAGTCGGAAGTGTGCCTTGGCTTGGATTGTCCGGAGGTGGGGGGTCCAGGAGAGGCGACGGTCGAGGGTGACGCCAAGGTATCGAGAGTGGGGGTGAGGGCGATAGGACGGCCATAGACGGTGAGATAGAAATCAAGGAGGCGGAAGGAAGAGGTGGTTTTGCCTACTATGACCGCCTGGGTTTTGGAGGGATTGACCTTGGGCAACCACTGGTTGCACCAAGCAGTGAACTGGTCAAGATGGGATTGGAGAAGGTGTTGGGAGCACTGCAAGGTGGGGCAAGTGCAAGGATGGCGGTGTCATCGGCAAACTGGAGAAGGTGGACGGGGGATGACGGCGGCGGCATGTCCGCCGTATACAAAAGGTACAGAAGGGGGGAAGAGGATGGAGCCTTGGGGCACACCAGCGGAGGGAAAAAAGGTGTAGGAATCCGTGTTGTGGATGGTGACGTAGGAAGGATGGTGGGAGAGAAAGGAGCTGATCAGACGGACGTAGCTAATGGGAAGAGCGAAGGTTTGGAGCTTGAAGAGGAGACCGGAATGCCATATGCGGTCATAAGCTCATTCGAGGTCCAGGGAGAGGAAGATTGTGAAGTGACAGGAATTAAGCTGTTCGGAAAGGAGATGAGTGAGGTGAAGGAGAAGGTCGTCAGAAGAGAAGGATGGCCGAAAGCCACACTGGGTAAGGGGAAGGAGGCGGTGCTGGCGGAGATGCTGGTGGATGCCGCGGGTGAGGATAGATTCCAGGACCTCACTGAAGACTGAGGTAAGGCTGATGGGACGGTAGGAGGAGACGGCGGACGGCGGTTTACCAGGTTTAAGGAACATCAGGATACGGGAGGTTTTCCACAGGTCGGGGTAGTAACCGGTGGACAGGACTACATTGTTGTGTGGCCAGGGTGGAGAGAAAAGAGACAGGAGCTTCACGAAGGTGACACGATCGTGACCAGGAGCGGTGTTGCGTTTCTTGTGGAGTGTAGCAATGAGATCCTGTGTAGTGATAGGGGCATTGAGTTCCGTGTGTGCAGTGTTGTCCAAGTACTGGAAACCAGGTACGAGTGGAGGGACAGAGGTGTCAGTTCGATCGCGAACATCCGTTAAGAGGGGAACTGGGAATCATTAGAGATGGAAAAGACATCGGAGAGGTAAGAGGCAAAGTGATTGGCCTTACTAAGGGAGTCAGGGAACGGGTGATCATCATGGAGAAGAGGATAGTAGGGGGAGGGCTTAGTTTCTGTAAGGTGACGGAAGGCTGACCAGAACTTGGACTAGTTGATAGGTAGGTTAGCATTGAAACGGGTGAATGTCTGTCGCCAGTCCCGGCGTTTCTTAGCCGCGAGCAGATTTCGATTGTGTCGCTGGAGTTGCCGGTGGCATCAGAGTGTGTCCGGGTCACGCGTATGGAGGAAGGCACAGTAGAGAAGGCGGGATTCATGGAGGAGGAGGAAAGCCTGTGGCGGTAAGGTAGGACGGTGGGGATGGATGGCGACAGTAGGGACGTGGGCCTCTACGGCCTCAGACAAGGTCTGCTGGAGAAAGGATGTGGCATGGGTTACATCATCAGTGTGGTGGTAGGTGAAGGGGTGGCTATCGACCTGGGTAGAAAGGGTATCCTGGTAGGCATTCCAGTCGGCACGGGAATAGTCATTCACATACTTTGGGGGAGGGTCACTGCGAGGGTTGGGGTGGGGGCGACGACAGTCTGAAATGGTGAGGAGGACAGGGAGATGGTCGCTACCAATAGGCTCCAGGACATCCACCGTTATGTGGACATGGAGGTTAGGGGAGGAAAGGATAACATCGGGAGTGGAGTTGGATTCAGGACGGGTGTGCTGGGGGATGGGAACGAGGTCGCCTTGAAGGGAGGAGAGGAACTGATGTCACCGCCGTAACCGGGCGGCGGAACGACTATGGATGTTGAGGTCGGCGGCGATCACGTAGGAGGAGAAGGTACGGTCAATGTGGGAGAGGAAGTCGAAGGGAATAGGGACGTTAGGGCGGACGTAGATGGTGGCGCAGGTGACAGTAAGGCCGGGAAAGAAGAGGTGTTCGGTGGGGTCGGGAAGGAGAGGTTGAAGCTGAACTGGGATCTGGCGGTGGTGACCAATGGCAACTCCGCCACGCGCAATCGGGAGGGGATTATCAGAGCGGTGAAGAAGGTACGGCAACATTTGGATGGTGTGGTGGTGTTGGAGGAAAGTTTGATTGAGGACGAAGGCATCCACACAGTGGGTGGCAAGGGTGTGCAGGAAGAGGTTCTTGTTTGCGGGAAGGGAGCGAATGTTGTTGAAAAGGATACAGTGCTGTTGCGCCATGATAGGGATGTAGACAAGGGTGTCAAGACCGGAGGAGGTGAAATGGGCCTGATTGTTGGAGTAGATGGCATACATTTTCAAGTGGAAAATGGAACGAGCGGCGAGGGAGACCTGTTGGAAGGTGTGAGGGCGCTGGAAAGGGTGGACGTTTTGTAAGACAATGGTGAGGAGCCTGATGATGTCCTCAGCGGTGGGGGGTGGGGACGAAGGGAATTGCCAGGAGGGGTGGGGGTGTCCAGAGAACGGACAAGTACGGTGAGTTCAGGAGTGGTCGGAGGAGGTCGGGCTTTACACTTTTGGGAGTAGGTGGGATGGGGGAGACTGAAGGTATTGCATGAGGGAGGGGATTGGAGGTTAGGACACTGCCGGAGAAAGTGTGCTTGTCTACAATGTGGGCAGGTGGGGGCCTCGCGGCCCACGGCTGTTGGGTGTGCATTATAGCGCAGACACCTCTGCCAGTGCAGGGATTGAGGAGGGGAATGGGAGTGGTCTACATTATAGCGCTGGTTGAAGAGGAGGGCACCCTCCTTCAGGAGATGGTCAATGGAGGGGGTGTCCTCGGAGAAAACCCGCATAAGGGGCCGGCCGAGTTGAAAATGCGGCGGACCGCCCGCACCTCCAGCATGGGATGCGCCTTGAGCTCCGCCAACACCTCATCCTCCATGATCAGTGGACTGAGCCGAGTGAGCACAGCAGTGAGGGTCGGAGGGCGACGCGGGGGTTCTGGTTGGCAGGTTGGATATGGAGAAGGAGCAGGGGTGAGGGAAGCATTGGGGCGAAAACGGGTGATGCGGAGGCGCGATAGAATGTCAGTATGGAGGGTAGCGCTGGGGGAGGAAATGAGGAATTCCATCTGGGAGTGAGGAGAGTGATGGGAGCACCAGGGAAGTGTTGGCGGAGGAGGAGGGAGAGATTCTGGGCCTCAAGAAGGGAAGGATCGGGGCGGGAGAGGAGGTATTTGTATAAAGAGGGGGGAGGTGGAGGAGGAGGCGCAGGGAGCAGAGCAAGGCGAGGAGACATCCATGGCATCCTGGGGGCGGGGAAGGAGGATGGGGCAGGGCCTTTTTTGGGAGTGGAGGAGGTGGTGGTGCCACTAGGGTGCTTAACGGTGGCAGAAGGGTGGGTGGTGATATGAGGGACGGGAGCTATAGGGAGGTGGCAGGAAGGGGCAGGTCCTGGAGTGGACGCAGCAGTCAGCGCCGGAGATGGTGACGGCGAAGGCGACGGCGACGGCGGCGGCGGTGATGGCGAAGGCGATGGGGAGAGTGGGGCATGGGCAGTGGCCCGACGGGCCACCACCCTAGCTGGAGCTGCAGTGACAGGCTGGGGGAGTGAGGGGAAAGGATCAGAGGGAGAGGAGCGGGAGGAAGAAGTTGGAGAGGGGGCGACAAAGAGGAAAGGCGAAGGGAGAGTGAGAAGAGGAGGGATGGAAAGAGGGGGGTGAGACTGGGCGCACCATGTAATGGTGGTGGTGGCGGCAGAGGGGGACGTGTAGACTATGGCTGTGGTGGTAGGGGCTGACATGATGACAAGGATAAACAAAATGCACAGGACGAAGAAAAAAACTGGGAACAGACGGAGACAAAGACGTAGACGGAAGAAGACGAAGACGGATGAAGACGAAGACGGCTGGCAGGAATGCTGCTGCAGCTGCCGCAAACGAGACCGGGACCGGGGCCACTGCTGCTGCTGGTGGGCTGGCTGGCTGGCTGGCACCTGAAACCCTAGCCTTTCGATTAGTGCGGAAATGGCACAATCGAAGGATGGTAACCTTGCGGAATACCGCCGGAGAACGCTGGACTAGGGCAGAGTGGGACCCTATATACGATACCGGAGGGAGCGACTATTGGCCGCTGTCTGCACGTGGCTTACCGGTGGCGCCCTCACTGCGGGAGAGCCGCTGCGCGGAATAGCCGCCGCTGTGGCGGAACCCTCTATGGGCTGACCACATCCATTTGTTCTGGCGCCTGTTCGACTTCCGCGGCGGAAGGTACTAGATAAAGCAGTAAAGGAGTTTTGCTATTTGGTGAGCAAAATAACTGATGATGGTCGAAGTAGAGAGGATATAAAATGTAGACTGGCAATGGCAAGGAAAGCCTTTCTGAAGAAGAGGAATTTGTTAACATCGAGTATAGATTTAAGTGTTAGGAAGTCGTTTCTGAAAGTATTTGTACGGAGTGTAGCCATGTATGGAAGTGAAACATGGATGATAAATAGTTCGGACAAGAAGAGAATAGAAGCTTTCGAAATGTGGTGCTACAGAAGAATGCTGAAGATAGATGGGCAGGTCACATAACTAATGAGGAGGTATCGAATAGGACTGGGGAGGAGTTTGTGGGACAACTTGACTAGAAGAAGGGACCAGTTGGTAGGACATGTTCAGAGGCATCAAGAGATCACAAATTTAGCACTGGAGGGCAGCGTGGAAGGTAAAAATTGTAGAGGGAGACCAAGAGATGAATACACTAAGCAGATTCAGAAGGATGTAGGTTGCAATAGGTACTGGAAGATGAAGAAGCTTGCACAGGATAGAGTAGCACTGAGAGCTGCATCAAACCAGTCTCAGGACTGAAGACCACAACAACAACAACAACAACAACAACAACGTCTTAGCTACTTCCAGTAGTCACCTACCTTCAACAGACACAAATCTCACACAGGAGTAGAAAGAGGCCACCGGAATGAGCCCCCCACCTCTCTTCTCCCCACTGGGGTCACCAAAATTCCTTATGATCCTTTCTTCTTTATCGTCGAAATCATGATACTTTATCTGAATTGTGACTCTTCTCACTTAGAGCAACGACTGATCATTTGTGTATAAAACTATTGTATACGCAATGTTCACCCAGCATAACCAGGATATTCAGTAGTGCATAGTTTCGTTGAACTTTTTACAGATTGCCGTGCGGTGTAGGGTCACCTTGTCACGGTGTCGCGTCCCAAGCGTGGGTTTTGCGAGGGATTGAGCGACACGGTTCGTAAACGGGAATTAGCCGGTTGACCTAATTGAGAGGGAGACTTTTGATCTGGCTAAGATGTTAAATTCCCTGGTGTGAAGGTACAAGGCTAGGATGTTGGTAGAAGTAAACTCGTATGGACGTTATAAAAGTTCTAATTTATTCATAAAGAATACAGATCACCCTAACTGCGTAGTGATTGTACCTACAGAGACGGTGACTGACTTCCACCGTTCTGGGTGCCTGATAGAACTTTCCAGCACTTTGCTGCCCACACTAGCACCCTACGTCAGAGTCCCGCGGTCGCTGCCTAAACGCTCATCGGCGACTATCTCCAACTGTCTGCCTGCAGCCCACCCTCAGCCCAAGTCGGCTGCTACTCACGCTGACTACCGTCGCTGCCTAAACCCGAGAGAGAGAGATCCCCGGAGCGGCGTGCCTCCGAGTTTTGTTAGCTCTTCCCCTTCGACCCCGCCAGCGCTTGGCATGACGTAGCGTCGAGTGCAACTTTTCCTTATTAGAGATTGTTTTAGTATTAACTTCAGTACTTTTCTTCAGAAGCTGGGTGGAGGGGTAGAGGGGCCTCTCCCTATATGGTCACGCACTGCGTCCTGAGCCCTTCGTTGGCTCCTCATGACGTAGTGCGGTCCCCACCTAGGGCCCTCTTTCTTTCTCTCTCCGCTCCCAGACTTCTCCCTCTAGCCAAGAGTGTTGATACTGTAAGTTATTGCTTATTAAGGGACCTGCCCAGAGCGCCCTTTTTATCTTAATAGTTGAGTCTGCTTCCTTGCTTATCACGCGCAGCTGCCTGGCCGCTTGGACCGCCGCCTCGGCTATCTGGCTGCGTCGTTATCTTTTGTGACCCCTCTGACACGCCTGGCGTCCCCTGTTAACTCTATCTCCCCGTATGATTTCTGGTGTATCGTCTGAGAACAACTGCATTTAGACTTGGCTTTTCTGCGGTTACAACAACGGTTCGCGCGGCTCCCCCCGTCTGAGGTTCGAGTCCTCCCGCGGAAATAGGTGCGTGTGTTGCCCTTAGTATAAGTTAGTCTAAGATTAAGTAGTGTGTAAGCCTAGGGACCGATGCCCTTAGCAGTTTGGTCCCATAGTATCTTACCACAAATTCCCAAAATTTTAGTTTCTGCATCATAATACACTAAGTTTCTAAATTTGTAAACAATAATACAAAAATTTCGGCTATAGTTAAGGACGTAAGTTTAAAGCGTAATTCAGTACGAGAAATGTGTTTTAAATATTGTAAATTGTGTTTTTAATAAAGGAAAGATTTCAGAAATTTTATTTTATTGTATCTATGTTGTACTGTAATTAATTGTAAAAAGAATTAAGGAAATTGTAATCCCGGGATACAACAGGACATCTCAAAGTAGGTCCGTCTCCTCTTCTAGGTAATGAAATGTGTCATGTTATTAATAGTGATAATCAACATAGTACAACCTCCCCTGGACATTTGACACACTGACATTTGACACTCCACCTCGAGCCACTTACCCTCATCCCTCATCAGTTTCATAAGGCTGGCATTTCCCTTTTACAGCAAGTGCACGATCTACTGCGTGTTAGCGTGTGCAGAATGCCTGACTGGTAGCTGTTTATGTGGAAATGAGCAGGAAAAACAGAGGGACAGCCGCCACCGCTGTTGATACGATCGCGTTGCCGCTAGCACTTCCTGGAAAGGACAACAGGTCGGCGCAGCCGATAGGCGGGGATCTACTAGGGCCTTCACGTAGAGAGTACGGCAGACAACGTCGTGGTAGCTTAACCGCCTGACCGCTGCTGCCCTGAAATGCTACGTGCTACTTGGTACGCCACTTCACAGTATTTTAGATAACTTTGGTTACCCTGTACTCGCTGCTTCATAATGTCGCTACAGTTTGTTAACCCAACACGCGTGTCTTGTTTACATTAGTTACATTAATGTGTACAATAATACTTTCTCAGGTATAGCTAATAAACGCAAAACCATAACACTTGTAATATTGAAGCCGACAAGTCTTCACAAAACATTCAAAAATTTAATCATTATCACAGATCTCTCTGTATCCATTTTACAGTATGGTTTAGCTCTCTAGTGAGTAGCTTCCGTTGACAGCCGATTTTGGAATTTTAGACTATTATTCTATTTCCTTCCTCGTCCATCGTATGTGATGCTCCGTATAACAAAGTATCACGCTTGCAAAAAGTACCGTGAGGTACGGTTTCACCTCCAGTCCAAAGTGAGCGTAGATAAGGGACTCTTGCCTATCACGCCACCTGCCAATTTTATTTAAGCGCCTCACCGCAAGTATTAACGAGACCGGTGCAGCGATTACTTTGCTATTCATACTTACGTGCTTGGTAGCCGGTTCATGAAACCACTTTCATCCTATTTCTTTACTGCTCTACGCTCGCACAGAGTGCGCCAGGAATGAATACCTGAATCATTACATTGACATCATCTATTTCTCTTCTTGTATTACGATAGTCATATCTCCCTATGTAAGTCGGAGTCAACACATCACTTTTGCATTCATAGGAGAAATTTTGTGATTGAAATTTCGTGAAAAACACCTTAGTTTTAATGCCTGCCACCCCAATTCTCTTATCATATTGCTGAAACTCCCTCCCCTATTTCGCGATAATATAAAATAAGCTGTGCTTCTATGAACTTCTTCGATGTTCGCTCTCAGTCCTGCTAGGTAAGGATCCCACACGGACAGCAATACTCAAGAAGATAACGCCATAGCGTAGTGTAGACACACTCTGTATTATGTTTCATCTTCTAAGCGCTCTACCAACAAAACTAAATTTTTGGTTCCCTTTTCCACAACATTTCCTGTACGTTGGTTTCAATTAAAGTTGGCCACAATATTAATCTCTACATCACTCGATCAGTGCACTACTGTATCAGCAAAGTTTAAATTTGTGTGACTTTTCGTGTAATCGAACGTTAATGGATTCCATTAGTAATCACTAGCTATTACCCGCAGATGAGTATGCATATCAGTAGCTTTGTTATGATGAGTGATTGTGAGTAAGTAATGAATATACGTGCAATAATGTCAGCTGCCCTCAGCTGCGTCCCTTTTCCATAAACTTTTCTTTCTATGCAGCCTATATTATTACTTAGAGTTCAGGTTATCGCCATAACACATTTCACGGACATCGATTCAGAAGTTTAATCATGAAAACGTATCAGATTGAGTTACTTTCGCATTTAATAATCTTAACAGGGAAATTTGGATTAAAGTTGCTGAGGCTTGTATTGTATTCATTACCTTGAATCTTATTTCATAGAACATATCACTCAATAGACGGATTTTCGCAAATGTGATGCAATTCAAACGTCAGACAGTAATAAGTTTTTTCAAACAGCACATATGTTTCCTGATGATACCTGACTTTCAAATTACAATATGCTTTTTTTTCTCTTTTATGTTTTTCCAAGCAATGCTCAAGTTACCTGTGAAAATTCGTCCAGTAGTTTTGGAGATGAAAGTGTTCAAAAAACAGACAGACACAACGTATCAGTATAGATACAGACACAGATTTAGTTGTAGACGGAACATTTTTTTTATTGTTTGGAATCAGTTGCCACTTTTCGCAGCATAGATACACGTTCTCTCAATCATTTTGCAATTTTATTTAATCGACAGTATCATGTACAAAGTGTCTAAGAGATTTGCACAATCTGTCTCCTAGATGGTTTATATAGATTAGGAACAGCTGGTGTCTACAACACTTACTTGTGGAGTGTTATACATCTCTTCTGTTTCACTCGTTGAGTTTCCGACACTTGAAACGAGCTTATACATTTTTAACAGAAATGACGAATCTAGTTGCACAACTGCGACAATATTTCACAGAGACGAAATCTGGTTAGACGCCACTTGTGAGGAACCTTGTCAACAGTCTCTGGAAATCCAGAAATATCGAATCAACTGGAGATACTCTATTGGTATGAATGAAGAGCCAGTTGTATTGCACAAGAACATTTTCTGAATCCATCCCGACTATGTGTTAATTGGCAGTTCTTTTCAAGGTATTTCATTAAGCTCGAACCCAGTATACGTTCCAAAATTCTACTGAAAATTGATATCAGTGATATACGCCTACAAGTCAATGAATTGCCTCTATTTCCTTTATTATGTACTGGTTTGAGCTGTGCGACATTCCAGTACTTAGGTACAAATCTTGCGTCGAGCGGGCTGTTGAATATGATAGTTAAATATGCAACTATTACTTCAGCGTACTCCGAAAGAATTACGTATTGGTATAACAATTACGTATTGGTATACAGTCTGGACTAGAACACTTGCCTTTATTAAGTGACTTAATTTGCTTCTCTAAAATCAGGGGCATCTACTTCTAAGTTAGTCATGTCGGCAGTTGTTCGTGATAGGCTAAGAGGAACAGCAGTTTCAATGTCCGTGTGAAAAAAAAATTTTTACTACTTCACTCCGTCCTAACAGACATCTGAAGGCCCAACAACACCATGTAAGGTGTCAGGCAAATCCAACACCTTGCATGAAAACCCTGACATGATAAGCAGAAAAAAGCAGTATGTGACGTAGCTCCGAATAAATCGTGACATTAAATTAACCAAAGTAATACAATTAACGAGTGAGCAAATGGAATACCACAGACTAACACAAGAATGCCTAAATGCATGTTATACCTTCCCACCATGAATCAGACACAGTTCCGAGGGGAGAAACGAGAACAGAAGCCGAGAGCAGAAACGTGTTAAGCTAGAAGGCCCTACGATAAGGGATGGGCACCCACGTCGCCAGCCAACCGCCAGGACCACCCCCCAGCCCATGTTAAAAGCTAGAGCCCTCCAGAAAAACAGTATAGATCTTACGATAACACTAAAAGGGCCAAACAAGCTGCAAGTTTTAGCGTGAGACTTTTTCGCGTCTCTGTTACGTTGCAAACGTTAAAAACATTGCCCCACCACGAAAAGTATAACTTTTCTCATTGGATAGTATTTTAGTAGGTGGAGCTTAAGGTTAACATTGAGACCCTGACTGGTCAGATGAAAACACAGCCAGATAGTTTTTTTAAACCAATTTCGGTAAATTGTAGTAAGGAGAAGTTAGGAGAGAGTTGCTTCCGAGACGGCGAGCTGTATGGAGCTGCACCGCTGCCCCCCTGAAGCTGCCTAACCAACGACAAGGTTATGAACGCACGCGATGCCGCATAACAGCGCATAAAACTTCACTCAGAAATGCAGAGGTCTCATCTGTTACACCCAATTTTTGCGTAATACTAGTGTCGATCGTTAATTAAAACTCATGGTGTTCACATTTGCTACTTGAAGTAATGATCTGAAACGCGATGATTTTTTTGTTATATAGTTATTGAGAAGCCACATCAGCCACTGTAATTTACGACAAGGTAGATAAGTAATTAAAGATAATTGAGGGTCACTGTAGACCATTTTGTGAAACTTAATTTAAACCTAGATTATAGATGTGATATGGCATAGGTCATCCTTCGATCCATTGTAGAACTTGGAAACCCATTCAGGGAATATTCGTTCACATTTTTGTTGAATGCAGTTTGTTTTTATCATCCTGTATTAAAACATTTACTTTTATCAATAGTGTAATTTATAAACAATGTTTTGTGAGCAGACTAAAATTTCCAATGGTAAACTTAACTGTTTTTTCGACGTTATTTTACCAGCAAACTAAAAATAGGAAAGCCTTGAGCCTCTTCCACTAATTTTAGTTAGTATTAAGATTCTTTTACAGGGAGTGCAGTGGAGCTGACGCTGAAATCATTAAGTATTTGGTTATATCATCGCTGGTCTCACTGAATTCTTCTGAACTCTACATGTCATGTGTGGTCTGGCGTGTCCTTACCAGCAACAGGTCCCAAGTTCAAACTAGTCAATTCCCTAAAAAACACGCTCAGAGCGTAGTTGAGCGAAAGTGGCAGGGAGACACGACTTAGAACAAACAGACACCACGCAGAATGTTAGAACCAACAGACCGCCGTGCCATACTCAACCGACAGTCGTCACCGGTCGGTGGGACATGTGGTAAGCGCACCTCTGAAGCAGATTATAGCTGATGCTTCAGCATTTTATTCCACCCACCCTCCGACAGTCCACAGCAGTTCTGTCTTGTCGATAAAGCCCTTTTCACATCCCCTCGGCCTTCCCGCTCTCGGCATGCTGTGCAGCAATTACACGTTTGTCACTGTTTGCACTGTACTGGAATGCGTGTGATTTTGATTATAGTTGTTGTTAACACGAATATACACTGATGTCCAAAATTAAAGCAGTAAACCGCTAATTCCCCTTCCTGTGTCGAAGTCACGATATGATCATACCAACTGTCAACAGATGTCCGTACAACCGTGATCTGCACAGAAGATGGCATTCCGTTCAACGGACAACCACTCAAACGATGATGTCAGGGCATCCATTAATCGGGGTAGTATTTGTCAGGTAGTCCCACGTCCACAATTGCTGTTTACACAGTCACAGGCGGTGCAGTATGGCGCAGGAAAGACTCTCGTCAGGCAGTCTGCAGTGGAGGACCACAGGAAGAATGGACGCAGGACGGTCACGTGAAGTGGTGTGGCCCGAAGGCTTAATGTGAATCGTTCTGTTGTTTGTCGGATGAGGCGGCAGTTTGTAGAGACCGAAACTGTATCCCAAAAACCCGGAGCAGGGTTGACGACGTGTGACAGCAGAAAGAGGCGACCGTTATTTCGCTATAAGTGCCGTCTTAGTACAGCACGGCAATTGGCACCTGACCTTGTAGCATCCCCTAGACGTTTTGTATCGAGGCTTGGGCAGAGTGGCCTGTATTATTGGAGACTTGCTGCATGTGTACCATGAAGCGTCCTCATAGAAAGGAACTTCTAGAGTGGAGTCGCCAACATGTCACCCAGACCGTCGAACAGTGAGCCAATGTTCTTCTCACAGATGAGTCCCGATTTGGTCTGGAGAGTGATTCTCGCCGAATTGTCATCTAGAGGGATCGGGGAACACGATATCAGGATCCACTAATTGTGTAAAGAGGCCGCTATCGAGGAGAATGCTTAATGATGGCCAGCCACAGTGGCCAAACGGTTCTAGGCACTTCAGTCCGGAACCGCGCGACCGCTACGGTCGCAGGTTCGAATCCTGCCTCGGGCATGGATGTGTGTGATGTCCTTAGGTTAGTCAGGTTTAAGTAGTTCTAAGTTCTAGGGGACTGATGACCTCATATGTTAAGTCCCATAGTGCTCAGAGCCATTTGAACCATTTGAACCCTAATGATTTGGGTCGGGATTATGTTCTCCATTCGAACAGCTCTCCGTGAAATTTTGCGCGGGAATCAGCAAGGTTTAACTGCTGCCAGGTATCAAGATCTTGGGACCTCATACGCGGTTGTTGCGAGGTGCTGTGGGCTCAGACTTCGTATTGATTGATAATAATGCTCGACCTCATAGAGCACAGTTGGCTGGAAATGAAAGATATTACATGCACGACGTGGCATGCTCGTTCTTCCGATTTGAATACCGTAGAGCATGTCTGAAGTGCACTACAGAGAGGAGTTGCATCACGTCAGCATCGACCAACCACTCTCCTAGATTTGCGAGCAGGTTCGCAGGAAGAATGGGCGTTGTTGCCTCAGTAAGATGGATGACATCATTTCACTGCATATTCCGTCGTTGTCAGGCCTGTGTTGCCGCCAGAGGTGGTCTCACCCCATATTGAGCACATTAATCAGTTGTCGAATGTGTGTGCAAATATTTTAAGTTGGAAAAAACGACGAAATTTTTGTCAATCGTTATGCATGTTGCAGTTGTTTACGTTCTCCTTCTTTACATTGTTTCCACTTTACTATCACCTGTTTTAATCTTTTGTGGCAAAATAAAAGCAACCTTGCAAAATTTCAGTTTGTTGCTTTAATTTTTGTTACGATTGTAGTAGTGTATGTTCACTATGAATGGTGGAACGGGTAGACACTGTGAAGAGCTTCTACACATTTACGACAGTGAGTATGTAATAAGTTTCTTAGTTGGAAGTACAACAACCTGTATTCGCGTAATTTATTTTCTGCGGTGCTGTTGGCATGCCTGGCGAGGTGTGATGCAGAGTGCTCGATCGTCTGCACACAAGATGTCTGCCCGGTGACCGCAAGCTGCAGGGCAGGCACAATCGGGCAGACATTCAGCACCTCTTGCTGGGTGGCGGTGTACAGAAAGACGGTATTTATCCAACTAATTACCTCCATAGGTACGATTATATTCTGGCGATGAAGTCTTTCAATTTTTTTCTGCGGCTTAGCTCTATACAGGGTGAGTCACCTAACGTTACCGCTGGATATATTTCGTAAACCACATCAAATACTGACGAATCGATTCCACAGACCGAACGTGAGGAGAGGGGCTAGTGTAACTGGTTAATACAAACCATACAAAAATGCAAGGAAGTATGTTTTTTAACACAAACCTACGTTTTTTTAAATGGATCCCCTTAGTTTTGTTAGCACATCTGAACATATAAACAAATACGTAATCAGTGCCGTTTGTTGCATTGTAAAATGTTAATTACATCCGGAGATATTGTAACCTAAAGTTGACGCTTGAGTACCACTCCTCCGCTGTTCGATCGTGTGTATCGGAGAGCACCGAATTACGTATGGATCCAAAGGAACGGTGATGGACTTTAGGTACACAAGACACTGGAACAGCATATTACGTCCACATGCTAACACCTTTTTATTGGTCTTTTTCACTGACGCACATGTACATTATCATGAGGGGTGAGGTAAACGTACACACGTGGTTTCCGTTTTCAATTACGGAGTGGAGTAGTGTGTGTCTCACTGGAAACGCGTCGACGTATGTGGTATCAGCATGATGGTGCACCTGCACATTCCGCAATTAACACTAGGCTGAGCCTTGACAGGATGTTCGACGGGCGTTTCATAAGACGTGGAGGACGCATAAATTGGCCATCCCGTTCTCCTGATCTTACACCTCTGGACTTCTGTCTGTGGGGTACGTTAAAGGAGAATGTGTACCGTGATGTGCCTACAACCCCAGAGGATATGAAACAACGTATTGTGTCAGCCTGCGGCGACATTACACCAGATGTACTACGGCGTGTACGACATTCATTACGCCAGAGATTGCAATTGTGTGCAGCAAATGATGGCCATCACATTGAACATCTATTGGCCTGACATGTCGGGACACCCTCTATTCCACTCCGTAATTGAAAACGCAAAACCACGTGTGTACGAGTACCTCACCCCTAATGGTAATGTACATGTGAGTCAGTGAAAAAGACCAATAAAAAGGTGTTAGCATGTGGACGTAATGTGCTGTTCCAGTCTCTTCTGTACCTAAGGTCCATCACCGTTACCTTTGGATCCATACACAATTCGGTGCTCTCAAATACACACGATCGAACAGCGGAGGAGTGGTACTCAAGCGTCAACTTTAGGTTACAATATCTCCGGATGTAATTAACATTTTAGAATGCAACAAACGGCACTGATTACGTATTTGTTTATATGTTCAGATGTGCTAACGAAACAACCGGGGTTCCATTTAATAAAAAACGTAGGTTTGTGTTAAAAAACATACTTCCGTGCATTTTTGTATGGTTTGTATTAACCAGTTACACTAGCCCCTCTCCTCACGTTCGGTCTGTGGAGTCGATTCGTCAGTATTTGATGTGGTTTACGAAATATATCCAGCGGTAACGTTAGGTGACTCACCCTGTATATCTCCACTACAAAGTAAACTAGCTTATTTGCTGAAGGGTTGATGAAATGTGTGAACATTTTACAGGAAAGGGTGCTGTAGAAGATGTTCAGCTGGTGGACCGTGCTTCAACTCTCTGCCCAGTCATATATATTTAGGTTTTCTTTGACTGTCCTTAACTCCTTCAGGTGAACATTGCGATAGTGTCTTTCGCAGCACTACTTCTGAGTGGTGTAATGGTGTCTGTGGAAAAGGGACGACATCAGATCTACGTGGTTAAATGGCGGCTGTGCTTTTTATTATTGAACTACTATTGAAATTAGTTTTCTGACTGATGGACGTCAGTGGTGGAAAGCGAAGTTGCCACACGCACACGTACTCACGGACGCAGTGCTGTTCGAGATGTCGTTGAGAGAGGTTGCTTTACTTGCGAAGGGTGTGGCGGATCGCCGTCCGTCGGGGCCAGCTCAGGCGACTGAGCTGATCCCGGTGGCGGCCCCATCCGGCCCCCCACTTACGACAGCTGACAATGACAGGATTGACTCTTCGGATTCTGATGCGCCCTCTCGTGATCGAGTGTTCATTCTTATAAACAAACTCGCACATGGGGGCTCCTACCCTGGTCGAAAGGACGACGAGGCGGCTATACTCGCCTTCTGTAACATTCGGAAGGCTGCCACTCTGCCGTACACGAGGCAACAAGTGCCGGGTGTGCCACCGAGAGCCCCGCTGGTCGCATCGCGCGAGTCTGCGGTCCCGGCGGTGGCGGCCTCGGCGGGAGTAGCGCCGCTGGCCTCGACCACTGAAGAGGTCGATGTGCCCCCGGTTGCACCCCTGGTCCCCGAGACACAAGAAGAGCCCGTGGCTACGCTAGCTGCGGCCACCGAGATGGAGGACATCGACCTGCCTGACGCAAATTTGGCTGAGGCGATTGCCGAGTCAGAGCGCCTCGAGGGCTTTCCGCCCTTCCACCACGGAGTCTGGGACATCGCGGGCTCCTCCGCGAGCGCCGCCTCGCTGAGACCGACGAAGCCGCGGCGGCCCACTCGTCCACCTGCCACCTCCCGGCAGCCGGACGAGGATGGTTTTGTCGCCCCTCCCAGGAGGCACACTGCCAGGGCTGCTGCACTGCAGCAACCGACGCCGCTGCCGACGCCTCGTGCTGCGCCGCAATCGGCTGCCGACGCTCCACGGCAGTCGTCTACTACGGAGTGGCCGCAACCGGCCACCCCAGTGGCGGAGGCCGCCCCAGCAGCCGACACCGCCCCCTCGGCCACCGACGCAGCCGAGCTCCGTTCGCTCTTGCGGTCGTTGAGCCAGCTGCTCGAGCAGCTTCCGGTGCTCGTCACCGCGGTCACGTCGGCCCTTCAGGCCGGTGTTGCAACTCCGCCGCGTCATGGATAATCGCCACATCCATGGCCTCACCGTTTGCACCTTCAACGCAAACAGTTTGGTCCCCCATCAAGGGGAATTCAGGGAGTTCTTGCGCGACGAGGCAATTGACATCTGCCTCGTGTGCGAGACCTTCCTGAAGCCGGGAACGCATGTCAAGGTGGCCAACTATCGGTGCTACCACACCGACAGGTTGACGCATGGCGGGGGGACGGCTATTTATATCAAGGCGTCCCTCAAGCACCATGACGTTCAGCTTCCGCCCCTCACTGCAGTGGAGGCCACTGGTGTGGCTGTCACCACGACGGCAGGGGTGATCACCTTCGTTGCGGCCTACAGGCCGCCGAGGGGACTGCTTCAGGAGGCTGACGTCGACGCCCTGCTGGCTCTGCGCGGGAAAGTCTTCATTGCGGGTGACTTGAATGCCAAGCACACGCAGTGGAACTCCCGCGTTACCAATGCCAGCGGCCGCCGCCTCCTTCGCGCCACACAGCGGCATGTCGCGATAGTACTGGGGCCTTATGATCACACTGTCTTCCCCCATCGCGGCCGGTCAGATGTGCTCGACATCGCCGTTCTCAAAGGTGTTGGGCACTTCACCTCAGCCACCGTTAGATGTGCCATGTCGTCCGATCACCTCCCAGTGGTATTTGACATGGACGTCGTCGGTGGATCTCTGCCGTCCGACCGCCGCCACTTCCGTGGCATCGACGAGACGCGCTTCCGTGACGAGGTCCTTGCCCACCTCTAGGGCGCGCCAGATCCCGCTGTGCATGGGGCTGAAGAAGCGTTAGCCTTCTTCACGCGGCACACACTAGCTGCGGCGGAGGCGGCCACCCCCAGGCGGCCGGAACGGCCGCGAGAGATGTCGCGCCAACTCCCGTCGCATATCCTGGAGGCGATAACAAACAAGGATCGCCTCTTCCGGGAGTGGCAGCTCACACGGCAGCCAGAAACGAAGCGCCGCCTCAACAGGGCGCGAAGCGACATTCGGGCAGCCATCGATGAACATCGGAATCGGGACTGGGCGGGCTTGGTGGCCACCCTAACTACGACGGATGGTAGTGCTTGGCGGACCGCCAAGCGTTTCCTTCGTCGTCGCCAGCGAGTCCCGCCTCTCCATACGGGCGCGGACGTTGTCTGCGAGCCAGATGCTAAAGCCAGCATCCTCGCGGATATGTTCGCGGAAAATTTTCGTCCTGTTGATGGTGTGCTCGATCCCGATCATGTTCGTCTGGTGGAGGATCGCCTGCCGGTCTTCCTCGCTGCAAGGGAGGAAGACGATTCGATCGAGGAGATCAAACCCGAGGAAGTGGAACTGCAGCTCCGTCGCCTCAACCCGAGGAAGGCGGGTGGCACGGATGGTGTCACCAACCACCTGTTGAGGATGATACCGCCGGAGGTACACCAATCTCTGGCGGACATCTTTAACAGCATCCTCCGCACTGGGACCTTCCCTTCCGCATCGAAACATGCGGAAGTGGTTGCCATCCCCAAGAGCGGCAAGGATCCGCGTCAGGCAGCGCACTATAGGCCGATCAGTCTGTTCCCGTCCCTCTCAAAAGTGTTTGAGAGGTTGTACGTGGAGCGGCTGCTGCGCATCGTGACAGAGCAGCAACTACTTCCCGAGGAGCAGTTTGGTTTCCGGCGGGGCCACTACCACGCAGCAGCTGTTGCGCCTCGTGGAGTAGGCGATGCGAGCGCTGGAGACCCGGGAGTACCTAGGGGCGGTGCTTCTCGACGTCTCCAAAGCCTTCGACTGCGTGTGACACGACGGCCTCGTGTACAAACTTTTTGTGCACGGGGTACCGACGTCGCACGTGGTCCTGCTGCGCTCGTATCTCTCGGGGAGCACGTTCCATGTCCGAGCTGATGGGGGCACTTCAACCGACCGGCAGATTCGGGCGGGAGTGCCGCAGGGGTCGGTCCTCGGTCCCCTGCTGTACTCCCTGTACACCGCCGACGCCCCGCGGGTGGCACGCGTGGAGTTGGCACTCTATGCTGACGACACGGCGTTGTTCACCCGCAGCATGAACGCGGCCGAGATGCGCCGCCGGCTCCAGCTCGGATGTGACGTCGTGGGTGCCTGGCCCACGAAATGGTGCCTTAAGTTCGACGCTGCGAAGAGCCAGGCTGTCATCTTTAGCAGAAGGAGGCTGCCACCGGACCTACCGCCGGTCACGATCATGGGGGGCCCCATCCCATGGTTGCGGACCGGCAAATATCTAGGGGTGACGTTGGACAGACACCTGACGTGGCTGCCACACGGCCGCGACGTCAGAGGGCGGGCAGTGGGGCGCCTTCGTGCGCTTTACCCACTGCTCAATCCTTCATCGACGCTTCCTCCACGCCACGGCCTCACCATGTATCTGTCCCTCGTCCGACCGGTACTGGAATATGCGGCCGTGGTGTGGGGTAACGCGGCAGCGACGCACATTGCGACGCTTCAACGCGTGCAAAATAGGGCGCTGCGACTTGCGCTCCACAAGCCGCCTCGCTACCCAGCAAGGCTGCTCCATGAGGAAGCGGGCATCCCTTTCCTACGGGATCGCTTCCGGCAAATCGCAAGAGTGTTCTACAGCAATGCAGAACACTCTGCCAGTCGCCTGATTCGTGGTCTGGGCCGCCAGGTCCACCACATGCCAACGACTCGATGGCCAGACCTACTGCGAGAGTAATTTCACTCGCAGCCCGATGTCGGAAAACAATATGGCGTCGCAATGACGGACGCCTAGTGAGGACAGCTCACTCCGTTAGGACGAACCGCACCCTGAAGATGTCACTGCAGGAACAGCAGCCCCGCTGCTTAACCTGCCCCTACACCTGGCATATGTAGCCAGCGTTTTACAGCGAGCGAGCGAGCGAGCGAAGTTGCCAGCTCGTGCACAACGCGCCATGTGCACCTGTACCCAAAGCACTTCTTCATGGAACCAGCATCAACTGGCATGGCTCTGGCAGTGTTGCAAATTTAGCGACTTTGTCGCTAGAAATGGCAACTTTTGCCTCGTCTAAGAAACAAAAAAAAAACTTTTTAGCGACAAAAATTATTTAGCAACTTATCTGGCTACTTTTGGAGTACTGACGACCTTTGAGGTAGAAATCAAAACTATTTTGGGCCAGTATTTTCATTAACAAAACTATGATTTTAACTATAGAATGGGTACTACACTGACAGATGTACTGAGTTAAATTAAGTTCTTAGCAGATCATGTAGCATTGTTCAGCATATAGTAAACCTGAATGTCGGAATTGCCTACAGAGTAAGAAAACCTCAACTATAGAGCAGTTCATTATTCATTACCCACTAGCCTGTTATCGTCGATAGCGTATCGATCTATAATTATTCAACTTTTGAACTCCCTTTATTTTTCGAATTGACAAAAAACATACGTAATATTAAGTATAATAAAATACACTTCTGTCCAGCAACCTCTAATTTTTCGAAATGTTAACTCGCAGTCAAATTATTACCATATGCACAGTGGCAACGCAAGAACATTTCGGTGGGGGTTTCTCAGACGTTATTACGTTTTAAACAATGAACAAGAGGACTGATATCGAGTTACCGAGTGAGTAGATTGTTTCATGACCTCTAGTTCGCCTGAGTTTTAATGTATTTTCAGTGATTATAAACTGGTGAAACTTATGTTGTGAGGCTTACATAATGGATTTACCGGAGAAGAAGAAGCAGTACGCTCAAAAATATCGGGATGCGTGGAAAGCAGAACCTGAACTCAATGGGTGGCTGAAACCAGTCGTTGGAGACTTATCCAAGGCAAGATGTCGAATATGTGCAACAGAGTTTTATTCTGAATTGTGTGATATTAGAAAGCATTCGAAAACTATTAACCATAAACAAAAAATTGATTTAAAAAAAACACAAACCACCTTACCTGTGAAAACTGTTCCGAAAACTACAGTTAGAATAGCAAGCAGAGCCCTTTCTATATTTATTGCTGAGCTTTGTTCTATTTTAGCTGTAGATAATTTAGGAATACTGTGCAAGAAGGTGTTCTCCGGTGATAAGGGCGCTAAAAACATTCAATTACATCGTACAAAGTGCACTGACATTATAACTGAAGTTTTGGCTCCATGTTTTACAAAACCATTGGTTGAAGATATAGGTAACCAAAAATACAGTGTACTAACAGATGAATCCACAGATGTATCAATATCTAAAATGCTAGGTATCGTTATACGGTACTAGAGTGTAAACAACCAAACTATTAGATCAGCATTTCTCAAACTCGCTGTAGTAGAAACTGCAGATGCAAGAAATCTGGGTGCTGTTCTTGTGAATTCTTTGAAAGATCTCAAACTTCCAATTGCCAATATGGTAGAAATTGGCACAGATAATGCTTACGCAATGGTTGGAATAAACAATGGGCATTTCAAACAACTCAAGAGAGGATATGGTTTGAAGCATTTGGTATTGATCCGTTGCATTTGTCACTCTTTTCAGTTTGCAGTTTCGCACGCCTCAGTGAATACCATACCTAGAAACATAGTGTTTCTTGTACGGGAAACCTACAATTGGTTCTCCATGTCACCCAAAAGACAAGAGGAATATAAAAAGGTTTATGAGACAATAAATTGTGGAAAATAGCCACTAAAAATTTTGAAGGTCTGTGCAACACGTTGGATTTAAATTACTAGATACATTTGTACACTCCTGGAAATGGAAAAAAGAACACATTGACACCGGTGTGTCAGACCCACCATACTTGCTCCGGACACTGCGAGAGGGCTGTACAAGCAATGATCACACGCACGGCATAGCGGACACACCAGGAACCGCGGTGTTGGCCGTCGAATGGCGCTAGCTGCGAGGCATTTGTGCACCGCCGCCGTCAGTGTCAGCCAGTTTGCCGTGGCATATGGAGCTCCATCGCAGTCTTTAACACTGGTAGCATGCCGCGACAGCGTGGACGTGAACCGTATGTGCAGTCGACGGACTTTGAGCGAGGACGTATAGTGGGCATGCGGGAGGCCGGGTGGACGTACCGCCGAATTGCTCAACACGTGGGGAGTGAGGTCTCCACAGTACATCGATGTTGTCGCCAGTGGTCGGCGGAAGGTGCACGTGCCCGTCGACCTGGGACCGGACCGCAGCGACGCACGGATGTACGCCAAGACCGTAGGATCCTACGCAGTGCCGTAGGGGACCGCACCGCCACTTCCCAGCAAATTAGGGACACTGTTGCTCCTGGGGTATCGGCGAGGACCATTCGAAACCGTCTCCATGAAGCTGGGCTACGGTCCCGCACACCGCTAGGCCGTCTTCCACTCACGCCCCAATATCGTGCAGCCCGCCTCCAGTGGTGTCGCGACAGGCGTGAATGGAGGGACGAATGGAGACGTGTCGTCTTCAGCGATGAGAGTCGCTTCTGCCTTGGTGCCAATGATGGTCGTATGCGTGTTTGGCGCCGTGCAGGTGAGCGCCACAATCAGGACTGCATACGACCGAGGCACACAGGGCCAACACCCGGCATCATGGTGTGGGGAGCGATCTCCTACACTGGTCGTACACCTCTGGTGATCGTCGAGGGGACACTGAATAGTGCACGGTACATCCAAACCGTCATCGAACCCATCGTTCTACCATTCCTAGACCGGCAAGGGAACTTGCTGTTCCAACAGGACAATGCACGTCCGCATGTATCCCGTGCCACCAAACGTGCTCCAGAAGGTGTAAGTCAACTACCCTGGCCAGCAAGATCTCCGGATCTGTCCCCCATTGAGCATGTTTGGGACTGGATGAAGCGTCGTCTCACGCGGTCTGCACGTCCAACTGAGGCGCCAGTGGAAATGGCATGGCAAGCCGTTCCACAGGACTACATCCAGCATCTCTACGATCGTCTCCATGGGAGAATAGCAGCCTGCATTGCTGTGAAAGGTGGATATACGCTGTACTAGTGCCGACATTGTGCATGCTCTGTTGCCTGTGTGTATGTGCCTGTGGTTCTGTCAGTGTCATCATGTGATGTATCTGACCCCAGGAATGTGTCAATAAAGTTTCCCCTTCCTGGGACAGTGAATTCACGGTGTTCTTATTTCAATTTCCAGGAGTGTACAACGTAGTTATTAGATGAAAAAATTACATTTTAAAGATTGTAATTTATCAATACAGTTATTGTTACTAACACTCCTGCTGCCGTCCTCTTCTGTTTCTGAGTCCTCATTGTACGTAGAAGCGTTTTCAGTTGCAGATGTTAATGAGTAAAGTGGTTTGAAATCACAAAACACTGACGCAATCCTAATGCTCTTGCGTCATTTCTGCTTTTGCAGTAAGACAAGTATGATTCATACACTACTGGCCATTAAAATCGCTACACCACAAAGATGACGTGCTACAGACGCGAAATTTAACCGACTAAAAGAAGATGCTGTGATATGCAAATCATTAGCTCCTCAGAGCATTCACACAAGGTTGGCGCCAGTGGCAAAATCTACAACGTGCTGACATGAGGAAAGTTACCAACCGATTTCTCAAACACAAACAGCAGTTGACCGGCGTTGCCTAGTGAAACGTTGTTGTGATGCCGCGTGTAATGAGGAGAAATGCGTACCATCACGTTTCCGAGTTTGATAAAGGTCAGATTGTAGCCTATCGCGATTGCGATTTATCGTATCGCGACATTGCCGCTCGCGTTGGTCGAGATCCCATGACGTTTTGCAGAATATGGAATCGGTGAGTTCAGGAGTGTAATACAGAACGCCGTGCTGGATCCTAACTGCCTCGTATCACTAGAAGTCGAGATGACAGGCATCTTATCCGCATAGCTGTAACGGATAGAGCAGCCACATCTCGATCCCTGAGTCAACTGATGGGGACGTTTGCAAGACAACAACTATCTGCACGAACAGTTCGACGACGTTTGCAGCAGCATGGACTATCAGCTCGGAGACCATGGCTGCGGTTACCTGGGTGCACGAATGGCAAAATGTCATTTTTTCGGATGAATCCAGGTTCTGTTTACAGCGTCATGATGGTCGGATCCGTGTGTGGCGACATCGCGGTGAAAGCACATTGGAAGCGTGTATTCGTCATCGCCATGCTGGCGTATCACCCGGCATGATGGTATGGGGTGTCATTGCTTACACGGTTACCTCTTGTTCACATTGATGGCACTTTGAACAGTGGACGTTACATTTCAGATGTGTTACGACCCGTGGCTCTACCCTTCATTCGATCCCTGCGAAACCCTACATTTCAGCAGGATAATGCACGACTGCTAGTTGCAGGTCCTGTACGGGCCTTTGTGGTTACAGAAAATGTTCGACTGCTTCCCTGGTCAGCACATTCTCCAGATCTCTCACCAACTGAAAACGTCTGGTCAATGGTGGCTGGGCAACTGGTTCGTCACAATACGCCAGTCACTACTCTTGATGAACTGTGGTATCGTGTTGAAGGTGCATGGCAGCTGTACCTGTACACGCCATCCAAGCTCAGTGACCAAGCGTATCAAGGCCGTTATTACGGCCAGAGCTGGCCGGTGTGGCCAAGCGGTTCTAGGCGCTACAGTCTGGAACTGCGCGACCACTACGGTCGCAGGTTCGAATCCTGTCTTGGGCATGGATGTTTGTGATGTCCTTAGGTTAGTTAGGTTTAAGTAGTTCTAAGTTCTAGTTGACTGATGACCTCAGATGTTAAGTCCCATAGTGCTCAGGGCCATTTGAACCATTACGGCCAGAGGTGGTTGTTCTGGGCGCTGTTTTCTCAGGATCTGTGCACACAAATTGCATGAAAATGTAATCATATGTGAGTTCTAGTATAATATATTAATCCAATGAATACCCGTTTATCACCTGCATTTCATCTTGGTGTAGCAATTTTAATGGCCAGTAGTGTTTGTTGTCTGCCCATGTTGAGGTCGAGTGGCGGAGCTTGTTCCTTCAAGGACACACCAGCTCCCGCAAAACTTAGTACAGTAAAAGCACAAACCGTCGACTGTCAAGTTTTTTTTACTTGTACTGTGGCTGGACATAATCATTTAAATACACAGCTGTATTTACATGCTATCTGCTTTCAAAGCATTGCATTTGCATATTCGTAAGTAATTCGGGCGAAACGTGAATTTTTTAGCGGATGGGACACTAAACTGATCTCTTCTTGGCAAGAGTTGACTGTGAATACCCAGGAATGTTTTTGCAAAACTCCAAATCCTGTAGATATTTCTTATGCTCTTGCCCGTTAATGCTGAAACTCCTTGATTGAAACTTGTGCAGCGGGTGAATAAGCTCATCTTTATTTTTATTTTTTATTTCTTTCTTTCATTATTGCGAGTTTATATCATTCTGCAACCTGGTTACTAATTTTTCGAGTTTCTCGAGGAAGAATTCTGCTTCTGAAGCTTCTAGCTCTACGGGGTATCGTAGGAGGTTACCTCAATGTGCCAACAATGGCTTCTTCGTCACTGATTTCGTTATTTAAACGCCACACAACAACAGCATTATTCTTCACTGCGCAACTATAGTGCCACAACTGTTGAATCGCTGTGGCTGGCAGCAGTGAGGCAATGAGCACGCTAGCGAAGAGGTGTTCCGAATGGTGCCGACATGGAACGATCACTACTTCTCGCACGCCACCGACAGTCTCTGTTGGCTGAGGAAATTCCGCGCTTCCGAGATTATTTTGTTTATGTGAGAGCTGCATAAATAGAGCTTTTTAGTATTGTTTGTAAATGAACTGTAAAAATTAATTATCTGTGTGGAACTCTTTCAAGGAAGTCGGGAATAATTGTCAGTTTGGAAAATGAACATTATCAGGGAATAGGAGTAATTTAAGGGACCACTAAAAAGAAAGTATGGTGAAAAACTAGGAACCACGGATTAGTAATATAGTTGAAAGGTAAGGGATGAACTTGGAGCTAGATCATGTGCAAGAGGTGCAACCAAAAGAATCGATAAACTCTATAAGAATTTATTTTAACAGAAGTCAATTGTACGATGCCAGTTCAAAGAAAGAATTTAGTTCTCTTTATGCACAAATGATAGCTGTCGACATGCTGCCGTTCAGAACTTCCGACTATCAAGGTTTGAAAATATTTGTTTGTTACTCAGACAGCAGATATGAGTTTCCAGATAAACCCACACTTAAATGTGCACTGAATTGAGATCTATAGGACGTGATAAAATATAAATCAGAGAAATACCTTAGAAAATGTAATTCTTTTAGTGTCACAGCGGACATGTGGAAAAGTGACGAGAATGAAGGCATATTGCCATTGACTCGCCACTTTATTATAGAAGAATAATTAGGTTCGCCCATATTAAAAATGACAAAAACTGCAGGTCATGTCAACGCATGGTCTATGCACATGTAACTAAAATTTTTAAAAATGATTCGTTCTTTAACTCGTCAATGTCATGCTGAGTCTCGTTTCGTTCTTGTGATTGGTACATGTCGGTGTAAGTCGGTGTAACTTGTTAGGTATTACTTGGCAGTTCCACCCCTCCCCTTCCCGCCCCCGTGCCCCTTCACCTACCTTGTCAATAGAAATTCGAAGCCGTCGTGTCATTTGTGTTCTGTTTACGGAAACTGCCAACCGTAACAAATCGTTGAATAATTGCGTGAAAACAGGCTTAATATATTTTCTTATTCATTACTACAATGCGCTTTCTCAAAACATTGTTACTTCCGCGCCCAAAATTTTCACTTGATAATTTGTGCGATAGCAGACTATCAAGTGCAAAACGATTGCGAACCCCAACATCGTCTGAACCAAAATTAATGCAACATAGCAAAATCAGCTGACAGTGGCGTTACAATTACTGTGTTGCTGTCTTCGGAGTATGTAAACAATTTGCTTTTGTGGCGATTTATGCGGAAGTGCTTCCATTGCGTTATCGTATCGGAACAGAGTTAAAACTTTCTGTGCTTATAAAACAGCCTCAATATTAATGCATATATTTTCCAAGAAGGACTAACCGTATCAAGTTGTAAATATAGACCTGACTAACCGGATCTGAAAGTGGAAAGTGGAAAGTCTCGGCTATTGTGTAATGGAAGCTGTTGTATCGCCACTACAGGGAAGCCGACGAAACGCTATCTATCAGGTTCTCTCAAGCGCGAACGTTAAGCGGCGCGGGTATATTGTAGGAATACATCTGTATGATGGGTGAAGGTGCCAGCACTGCTGTCTCTCGCCGCACCTTTCCTTATTCTTGATTAATACCGTACTGTGCTCTTTATACCGCTCCGTGCGCTTCCCCCGACGATAGACGAAACACCCAACAAAGCTTCTACAAGCTACGCACTTTATGTCGATTGCGCTAAGATGAGAAGTATTGCCGATCTCAGCGATGTAGCAGCCGTAGCACTGCAGCAGAGTGATGGCCCCTTTGTTTTGCACTGAGTGTCAACACAACTGAGAAAAAAAACATTATGAGTGAAGATGCCACCCTCTATCTCTTCAATGCAGTTTCAGTCTTGTTATTCCCATCTGCAGTTTATACCGTATATGCTGCAATTCATCAACAAGCATGCACAACTAAGATAGCAGCACTACATGACAGACTAATAAATATTTTCCCTCCCGCATCCAGCATCCCTATTCCTTAAGGTGACCTTCCTCTTCTTCTTCTTCTTGTTCCTCTTCCTCTTCCTGCTTTCGCCGTGCTTCTAAGAAGATGAAGCTCAACATAACATTCGCAAGAAATGTGTTGGTCCAATTCTCATGAGAATTAATTTTTTATATATATGTAAGTAATTTTCCAGATAACAAGACTCTGAAAAAAAGAAATTTTTTGACAATACTACGCAAAATTTCGGACATACTGGCAGGTCAATTTAACATTACATTTTTTTATCAGTTCATCAATCAGATCTTACTAGAATACAATATCCGATGGCTACAGACAACGCTGCTGTTACGAAGAAGCTGCCTACATCTTAAGATTTCGATATTCACTCTGTTTTGCCCGCTGCATCAACCTAACAGTACAAGATAGTTTCAAACCAGAAACATTTTCCAAAATTTTATTGAAAAGAAAGGCTATTGTGACTTTCTTTCATAAATCTACACAAGCGAGTGACAAACTGCGCAGTGTTCAAAAGAGAGTAAACAAAACAGAACTAAGAGTGATACAAGAGATGTCGCCTCGATGAAACAGCTCATACTACACGCTCAAAAGAATTTTGAAGGTACGAAGTGAGCTTGGGATTGCGACCCATGAAAGTTCAAAAGCACTGCCTACCCTCATTGCAGAAAATTACTTAGCTATACAAGAGATAATAGATCAACCTTTTGATGCAGTAACAACAACAATCTCAGAGGAGTCATACATCACTGCTTCCTCAATTATACCTCTTATACCAGGTATTGCTGCACAGTTTTCAGCCTTGTAAAGCACGTTAAGAACTACTGAAGGACGAAGTGTTCGGGATTCCTTGATTAGATCAGTCGATGAAAGAGTGAAACCATTTAACACATTGACTGTTAATATACTTGTGACATTATTAGATCCCGGCTTTAAAAAACTTGTTTCAGGACATTTCAAGAGGCAGAGGACGCTGCACAAGTACTTCAAAAAGAATATGCTGCTATCATCGTATCAACTAGAAAAACAATACCTGAAACAGAAGCATCCATGAGCAGTGCTAATACGTCTACTGATACGTCTAACATGTTGAAATCGGATGATCTACTTTCTTTGCCCAATTAGAAACAGCTTAACGTCGATGTCGTTACACCAGCCAGTGATCCCATGATTGACCTAAATCAATATTCTGAAAAACCTGTAGTACACAATCATGCTTACGTATTAGAATATTATGCAAAATCTAATAGTATATTGCGTGTAACGGTTATTAAATTTTTGTGGTATCAGCGAGTTGAGAGGTTGTTCTCCAAGGCAGGACAAATAATTAGTCTAAAACGCAACAGATTAAAGGAGAAGAATTTAAATTGCTTACTTGTATCTTTTAATGTTGTATTTTAAATAATAGACTAAAGGAGAAGAATTTAAATACCTTACCTTTTGTAAAGTAAAATTTGCATATCTTGTATTCTTGTATTTTAACCAATAAAAATTCTTAGGAAACTATTTTCCGTTTGAAATGTCTGCAAAAAACAATCGATAGTTCAAAAATGTGGAATTGTGTGTGAAATCTTATGGGACTTAACTGCTAAGGTCATCAGTCCCTAAGCTTACACACTACTTAAACCAAATTATCCTAAGGACAAACACACACATGCGCATGCCCGAGGGAGGACTCGAACCTCTGCCGGGACCAGCCTTAGACCGCTCGGCTAACCCCGCGCGGCCAATCGATAGTTAATCGATACATCGACTGTTTTAAAAAATACTAACAATAATATCGCTTGCGTCAACTATCGATGTTTAAGTAACACTAATCGCCCCCGATTTACTTGCATTACCCCTTTACACTGCGTGTGCAGACACAGGGCTTCAAAAGGTGCGCTGTCATTCAAGTAAATTTATACAGAGTGGTCAGAAACAGGCTGGAAAGCTCCTAAGGTTGTTGTAGGTTAGGTTGTCCTTGAGGAATAAGTGTTAAGGAAAAAATCGATAGGTAGCGCTGTTTCCGACTTAATTGCTATTAAAGATAGCCAGTCAGCCCGTTGCGCGCGCAAGTTCAAGAGGCCCACCAGATTCAGTTCGTGTCAGTTGTTCTCTTAGCCTCTGGCTCGGGTTCGATCCTTACTACCATCCCACGTCCAATTTTTGTATCACTCTCATTTCGTTTTTAGGAAACCAAACGAAGGAAGCGCTGCCGATATCGTCTGTGGTAGGCAGCCACAGTTCGCGGCGCAACGGCCTGAGCTAAGTGCAGTGCTAGTTAACTCGGAAACGGCTCAACATATCGAACTTTTTCTAAACAATTACTTCTCAGCACAGCCTACACTGCAACATCCCTAGAAGCTTTCCTCAGTACATATTTTTTATGGGGTCATATTTTTCGAAACTCCTCAGAGTGAACTGTTTCTAAGATTTTTGAAATTTTTGAAAACATAGTCAGCGATCTTAAAAGTAGTAAAAATTAAAATTTAGAACAGTCTTGATCGCAATATTGTTAAAATATTTTTTTATTGGAGTGAGTGACCGGTTTCGACTCTATGGATGGACACTGATAGATGAATTCCGTCGACGCTCGTGTACAGTGTCCATCCACCGCTCCGGGGTCTGAGGATGCCTCTTTCATAGAGTCGAAACCGGTCACTGACTCCAATAAAAAAATATTTTAACAAGATTGCGACCAAGGCTGTTTCAATTTTAATTTGGTCTATTTCTATCACGGGCATCATCAGCACAAAATTAATATGGGTGGAGGGGGGCGACATCTCATTTGATAGGGTGTTAATTACAAGGGGCTCTAAATGAGAGGCGCCCTTGAAAAATATGATAAATTTAGGGTCTAAAACCACTGTTTGAATCATTCTTGATACCTCAGACCGTATATTACAATGTCACTTAAAACTCCTAAAGCGTGCCAATGTAAGCCTGGATTAAAACGTATTTTGCTATTATCGAGTTCAAACAAGTTGTATAATATTAACACTTACATTTATCGACAGTGTGCGTATAATTATTATCTATTATGTCCTAAACGAAACGGTAATAGTCCCTAGTGCTTCCCACATATAACAGCTAAGTTCATGAAATATTTCCGCTCTTAGTCAGACAGTTAAGTGAAACAGTAAGAGACAAATACCTCCACATTTTTAAATATTGTACTAGTTTGAATATAAAACCATTTTCAGAAAGTGAAAAATAATCTGTACAATGTATTTTGTAGTTTAATTTTAAAGCAAGGAGAACTCAAGAAACCTGTTACTTTATAGGAATACGTTCCAAAAATTCGCATAGCGTAGTTTCTCGTTAACTGAGCAACGCGAGCGAACCGGCGGCAGAAGAATGACTGAAACATAATATGTATAGTACGTAGTAGTCTCTGTACTGTATTTAGATCTAAATAAAAAAATATGATAAAGTAAATGTTCTACTACAATGCGGTAAAATTGGATAAACTGCAATACATTTTGTAATAAATATTTACGTATTATCAATTCTTGCCCTTCAAAAAAAAAAGAAAAAAAAAAGACGATATCGAGGATTAACCTTTAACTTTATTCGTAGCACTTCCTCTTGCCAAGTGTCTATAACTTCTATTATACTACTGGCCATGCAAATTGCTACACCACGAAGATGACTTGCTACAGACGCGAAATTTAACCAATAGGAAGAAAATGCTGTGACATGCAAATGATAGCTTTTCAGAGAATTCACACAAGGTTGGTACCGGTGGCGACACCTACAACGTACTGACATGAGGGAAGTTTCCAGCCGATTTCTCTTACACAAACAGCAGTTGAACGGCGTTGCCTGGTGAAATGTTGTGATCTACATCTACATCTACATCTACATCCGTACTCCGCAAGTCACCTGACGGTGTGTGGCGGAGGGTACCCTGAGTACCTCTATCGGTTCTCCCTTCTATTCCAGTCTCGTATTGTACATGGAAAGAAGGACTGTCGGTATGCTTCTGTGTGGGCTCTAATCTCTCTGATTTTATCCTCATGGTCTCTTCGCGAGATATACGTAGGAGGGAGCAATATACTGCTTGACTCTTCGGTGAAGGTATGTTCTCGAAACTTCAACAAAAGCCCGTACCGAGCTACTGAGCGTCTCTCCTGCAGAGTCTTCCACTGGAGTTTATCTATCATCTCCGTAACGCTTTCGCAATTACTAAATGATCCTGTAACGAAGCGCGCTGCTCTCCGTTGGATCTTCTCTATCTCTTCTATCAACCCTACCTGGTGCGGATCCCACACTGCTGAGCAGTATTCAAGCATTGGGCGAACAAGCGTACTGTAACCTACTTCCTTTGTTGTCGGATTGCATTTCCTTAGGATTCTTCCAATGAATCTCAGTCTGGCATCTGCTTTACCGACGATCAACTTTATATGATCATTCCATTTTAAATCACTCCTAATGCGTACTCCCAGATAATTTATGGAATTAACTGCTTCCAGTTGCTGACCTGCTATTTTGTAGCTAAATGATAAGGGACCTATCTTTCTATGTATTCGCATCACATTACACTTCGCTACATTGAGATTCAATTGCCATTCCGTGCACCATGCGTCAATTCGCTGCAGATCCTCCTGCATTTCAGTACAATTTTCCATTGTTGCAACCTCTCGATACACCACAGCATCATCTGCAAAAAGCCTCAGTGAACTTCCGATGTCATCCACCAGGTCATTTATGTATATTGTGAATAGCAACGGTCCTATGACACTCCCCTGCGGCACACCTGAAATCACTCTTACTTCGGAAGACTTCTCTCCATTGAGAATGACGTGCTGCGTTCTGTTATCTAGGAACTCCTCAATCCAATCACACAATTGATCTGATAGTCCGTATGCTCTTACTTTGTTCATTAAACGACTATGGGGAACTGTGTCAAACGCCTTGCGGAAGTCAAGAAACACGGCATCTACCTGTGAACCCGTGTCTAAGGCCCTCTGAGTCTCGTGGACGAACAGCGCGAGCTGGGTTTCACACGATTGTCTTTTTCGAAACCCATGCTGATTCCTACAGAGTAGATTTCTAGTCTCCAGAAAAGACATTATACTCGAACATAATACGTGTTCCAAAATTCTACAACTGATCGACGTTAGAGATATAGGTCTATAGTTCTGCACATCTGTTCGACGTCCCTTCTTGAGAACGGGGATGACCTGTGCCCTTTTCCAATCCTTTGGAACGCTTCGTTCTTCTAGAGACCTACGGTACACCGCTGCAAGAAGGGGGGCAAGTTCCTTCGCGTACTCTGTGTAAAATCGAACTGGTATCCCATCAGGACCAGCGGCCTTTCCTCTTTTGAGCGATTTTAATTGTTTCTCTATCCCTCTGTCGTCTACTTCGATATCTACGATTTTGTCAACTGTGCGACAATCTAAAGCACAGTGCAGTCTTCCTCTGTGAAACAGCTTTGGAAGAAGACATTTAGTAATTCGGCCTTTAGTCTGTCATCCTCTGTTTCAGTACCATTTTGGTCACAGAGTGTCTGGACATTTTGTTTTGATCCACCTACCGCTTTGACATAGGACCAAAATTTCTTACGATTTTCTGCCAAGTCAGTACATAGAACGTTACTTTCGAATTCATTGAAAGCCTCTCGCATAGCCCTCCTCACACTACATTTTGCTTCGCGTAATTTTTGTTTGTCTGCAAGGCTTTGGCTATGTTTATGTTTGCTGTGAAGTTCCCTTTGTTTCCGCAGCAGTTTTCTAACTCGGTTGTTGTACCACGGTGGCTCTTTTCCATCTCTTACGATCTTGCTTGGCACATACTCATCTAACGCATATTGTACCATGGTTTTGAACTTTGTCCACTGATCCTCAACACTATCTGCACTTGAGACAAAACTTTTGTGTTGAGCCGTCAGGTACTCTGTAATCTGCTTTTTGTCACTTTTGCTAAACAGAAAAATCTTCCTACCTTTTTTAATATTTCTATTTACGGCTGAAATCATCGACGCAGTAACCGCTTTATGATCGCTGATTCCCTGTTCTGCATTAACTGATTCAAATAGTTCGGGTCTGTTTGTCACCAGAAGGTCTAATATATTATCGCCACGAGTCGGTTTTCTGTTTAACTGCTCAAGGTAGTTTTCAGATAAAGCACTTAAAAATATTTCACTGGATTCTTTGTCCCTGCCACCCGTTATGAACGTTTGAGTCTCCCAGTCTATATCCGGCAAATTAAAATCTCCACCCAGAACTATAACATGGTGGGGAAATGCCTCGTGTAAGGAGGAGAAATGCGTACCATCACGTTTCCGACTTTGATAAAGGCCGGATTGTAGCCTATCGAGATTGCGGTTTATCGTATCGCGACATTGCTGCTCGCGTTGGTCGAGATCCAATGAATGTTAGCAGACTATGGAATCGGTAGGTTCAGGAGGGTAATACGGAACGCCGTGCTGGATCCCAACGGGCTCCCATCATTAGCAGTCGAGATGACAGACATCTTATCCGCATGGCTGTAACGGATCGTGCAGCCAGGTCTCGATCCCTGAGTCAACTGATGGGGACGTTTGCAAGACAACAAACATCTGCACGAACAGTTCGATGACGTTTGCAGCAGCATGGACTATCAGCTCGGAGACCATGGCTGCGGTTACCCTTGACGCTGCTTCACAGACAGGAGCGCCTGCGATGGTGTACTCAACGACGAGCCTGGGTGCACGAATGGCAAGAGTCTTTTTTCGGATGAATCCAGGTTCTGTTTACAGCATCATGATGGTCGCATCCATGTTTGGCGACATCGCCATGAACGCACATTGGAAGGGCGCATTCGTCATCACCGTACTGGCGTATCACCCGGCGTGATGGTATGGGGTACCATTGGTTACACGTCTAGATCACCTCTTGTTCGCACTGACGGCACTTTGAACAGTGGACGTTACATTTCAGATGTGTTACGACCCGTGGCTCTACCCTTCATTCGATCCCTGCGAAACGCTACATTTCAGCAGGTTAATCCACGACCACATGTTGCAGGTCCTGTACGGGCCTTCCTGGATACAGAAAATGTTCGACTGCTGCCCTGGCCAGCACATTCTGCAGATCTCTCACCAACTGAAAAAGTCTGGTCAATGGTGGCCGGGCAACTGGTTCGTCACAATACGCGAGTCACTACTCTTGATGAACTAGTATCGTGTTGAAGTTGCATGGGCAGCTGTACCTGTACACGCTATCCAAGCTCTGTTTGACTCAATGCCCAGGCGTATCAAGGCCGTTATTACGGCCAGAAGGGGTTGTTCTGGGCCAGGATCTATGCACCCAAATTGCGTGAAAATATAATCACATGTCAGTGATAGTATAATATATTTGTCCAATGAGTACCAGTTTATCATTTGCATTACTTCTTGGTGTAGCAATTCTAGTGGCCAGTAGTGTATTATAGCAGCGCTGAAGTGTAAGTCGTCGTCGCGTGGCGTTCGATTGTTAAACGCCTGCCTCCTGGCCACTCGTCCTATAAACTCACAGCAAAACTACATAGATTCGTGGTTCTGTACTTCTTTACCCTCCCCCCTCCCTCCCTCCTTCATCATTCGTACTCATACCAGCACAACTCATTAAAATATGGAATACTGTGTTTTTAGTGATTAGTGTAAGCGGATTTCATTCATTGGCATGTCAGTATATCCTGCAAACCATTAATTTTTACCGCAGAAATGCTTTTAGTGTGTGAAATTAGTTAAACTTGGGTATATTCATTCAACACTGTCATTTTTCTCGGCTAAACCTCAAAAAATTATATGATTTCAAAAAATATTGGAGAGGACATGCGTTCCCAGCACCTAACCACTGGCAGTGATTGTTTCCATCATCATTTCACTCGAATTATTTTCAAATGATTCACTCTCAATATGTAAATCATTGCCATCAAATAAGCTCTACAGCCTCCTCTTCAGAAAGGACTGTGCGCGGAGACTAGCCATTCGCGCCTACTAACTTGACAGAAATAATTACAACATTTCCCTTCTCACAACTGCTACAGTTAGACACAGCCTTCCCTAAATGGCAGTACTGCCCGGCATTAAGGACTGATACAGTCAGATTAGAGACTTGAGCGTGTGAGAGCTGCTGAAAATCCTGTCGAACGGGCTTCGATATGGGAGTGGAAAACAAACTTCACACTGCCGACCACCAGTACAATAAACAAATGTGTAGTTGCAAAACGCTAAGACACTGCACCGTAATCTGCCTTTAGCGTGAAGAACTTCACTCTTGTCCTCCCCGATAGCTGAGTGGTGCCGGCACGGTAGCTCAGCGTGTTCGGACAGAGGGTTAGCTGCCCTTTGTAATAAAAAAACTGAGTTAATCGGTCAACAAAGAACTTTAATGGATGTCTTACAACGTCCACCCAGAGCAGATACAACGAACGAAAGCGAACAAAAATGAGATTTTTTTTAAAAAAAAGTGGTCAGCGTGACGGATTGGCGTCCTACGGGGCCGGGTTCGATTTCCGGCTGGGTCGGAGATTTTCTCCACTCAGCGACTGGATGTTGTATCGTCTTCATCATCATTTCTTCCGGTGCGTAGGTCACCCAACGTGGCGTCGAATGTAATAGGATCTGCACCAAGGCGGCCGGACCTGCCCCACAGGGGGCCTTCCGGCCAATGACGCCAAACGCTCTTTTACCTCACTCTGGTACCTTATTCGTTTGCATTTATGCTCTACAGCGCTCCGTGGACGTAACACCGCAAGAAGTTCAGACAACCTGCCTGGACAATCGCTCACGTGTAGCTCGCCAATTCTCACATGACGTTCGGCATCCCTGTCTCCAGCCTCATCATACAAGGAAAAGTCAGTCATTCCTCCAAATATATCACTAACAGAATGTGCACAATATTTCGTGTGTTTCAAAGTATAATTAGAAACAACCCTATCATGTACAGAAAAGTTAGTGGCTGTACTTTCAAGTTTAACTTCATACCCCGAAATTTCATCACTTCCCTCTTTGCATATCCGATTTCACTATCAACAGCATTCTCACCTAACTTTTCTTCAACCTTATATACTCTCTTATTTCATTCGTAACCTAATTCCCTTCTTCTCCTGGTAATTTACATCTGCCCTTCCTTAAAGCTTAACGATGACCTTACCTTTTCACACTCAACCATAGCCAAAACCACAGGACCGTTCGAACACTGTTCAGCATTAACAACCAATTGTTCCCAGTTCATCTACTTCCTTACCGTCTGTTTAGTCTCTCCCCTCCTTACTGATAGTTCCTTTTCAGAACTAGCTTTCAAATACTTTAAAGCTCTTCTTTAAATCCTGCAATAATGAGCCACGACTTGAAATTAGTTCTCGAATCAGTTTTACTTCTTCCTGACTAGCAATCACTTCCAACTTTGCTGAAATTACTCCCTTGAATTCTGAAATTCCCCCTGTACCTTATTAACCTGCTCATTAATAGCTTCCTGAAATTTAATCTTAGCAATCACTTCCAACTTTGCTGAAATTACTCCCTTGAATTCTGAAATTCCCCCTGTACCTTATTAAGATGCTCATTAATAGCTTCCTGAAATTTAATCTGATCTTCTTCAATTGTGGAAAGTTTAAATTCAACAAATTCTCGCATAAAAGTCTGTATGAAATTCTTCCTTGAACTGTGCACCAAGTACATTAACTTTTCTTGTAACCTTTCACTAACAGATTCATATAATACTTCTAAACTATGTACCTGTCCCTCCAAGGTAGTAACACAAGATTCTCTCTTCTGAGATTCACCCTTATTTAATTCCCCAAAATTCTTTACGTTCTATTTACTATCCTTCTTTCCTTTACACTAGCCTCTTTTTTCGCTGCAAAGTCTTACTCAGTTCTTTATTACTAGCCTTCATTCTCGCCACAGATGCCAACAAGCTACTAAAGAAATATTGATCATCAGTAACGGATGGAACTGAATTAGGATTCTGTGGTTCTGCATGAACAGACCAAACTGCAGAATCTTCTGTTGGTATCCCATAATTATTAGCACTCATTTGCCTGTCTCACATAAGGGATAATTGCACTCCCATTCATGCTCTAAATTTCCACATAAATAACACTGGGTGCTGCACAGTCTCCTGAGTACAGAATAACATTCTTGCATTACCCTAGATTCATCTCATCTTTCCTTACTTTTCCCAAAACGTTCTCTTCTCATCTTCCTTTGACTAGCTTTAGGTTTCTCCGTCATGCATGAAATAGCAATACAATCAAGAATCAAACAACAATCTTAAACTGACTTCCCTGGACACAAAGTTGACAAAAAATTATCACTGCTCTAATTTCTTTTTCAAAGATCGAAATCAATTCATAATATTTCCAATAATTCACCCCAGAACACTTGATTGTCTTAACAATGAATACTAAAGCTAGAAACTTCCTTCCATTAATATCAGGGACCGTCCAAGATAGAAATACAAAAGAAAATGTATACATAACGCAGGCTGACAACTGGTTACAATGTCACTGTACGATTGAAATAACTAACAATATTGTGCAAGGTATTGATCAGAGGTACACTCTAACTGTCCACTGTTACAAAAAGGTACAGCCAAACTTTCAGGAAACATTCTTCTCACACAAATAAAGAAAAAAGGAAACGCTTAATTTCCATGTTAGCGCTCATTTTAGTTTCGTCAGTATGTACTGTACTTCCTCGTATCACCGCCAGTTGGCCCAATTGAAGGAAGGTAATGTTGACTTCGGTGCTTGTGTTGACATGCGACTCATTGCTCTACAGTACTAGCATCGAGCACATCAGTACGTAGCATCAACAGGTTATTGTTCATCACGAAAGTGGTTTTGCAGTCAGTGCAATGTTTACAAATGCGGGGTTGGCAGATGCCCATTTGATGTATGGTTTAGCACGGGGCAATAGTCGTGGCGCGGTACGTTTGTATCGAGACAGATTTCCAGAACGAAGGTGTCCCGAGAGGAAGACGTTCGAAGCAGTTGATCGGCGTCTTAGAGAGCACGGAACATTCCAGCCTATGACTCGCGTCTGGGGAAGACCTAGAACGACGAGGACACCTGCAATTGATGAGGCAATTCTTCGTGCAGTTGACGATAACCCTAATGTCAGCGCCAGAGAAATTGGTGCTCTACAAGGTAACGTTGACCACGTCACTGTATGGAGAGTGCTATGGGAGAACCAGTTGTTTCCGTACCATGTACAGCGTGTGCAGGCACTATTAGCAGCTGATTGGCCTCCACGGGTACACTTCTGCGAATGGTTCATCCAACAAAGTGTCAATCCTCATTTCAGTGCAAATGTTCTCTTTAAGGATGTGGCTTCATTCCAACGTGATCAAATTGTAAATTTTCACAATCAACATGTGTGGGCTGACGAGTATCCGCACGAAATTGTGGAATCACGTCGTCGACACAGATTTTCTGTGAACGTTTGGGCAGGCATTGTTGGTGATGTCTTGATTGGGCCCCATGTTCTTCCACCTACGCTCAATGGAGCACGTTATCGTGATTTCATACGGGATACTCTACCTGTGCTGCTAGAACATGTGCCTTTACAAGTACGACACAACATGTGGTTCATGCACGATGGAGCTCCTGCACATTTCAGTCGAAGTGTTCGTACGCTTCTCAACAACAGATTCGGTGACCGATGGATTGGTAGAGGCGGACCAATTCCATGGCCTCCACGCTCTCCTGACCTCAACCCTCTTGACTCTCATTAATGGGGGCATTTGAAAGCTCTTGTCTACGCAACCCCAGTACCAAATGTAGAGACTCTTCGTGCTCGTATTGTGGACGGCTGTGATACAATACGCCATTTTCCAGGGCTGCATCAGCGCATCAGGGATTCCATGCGATGGAGAGTGGATGCATGTATCCTCGCTAACGGAGGTCATTTTGAACATTTCCTGTAACAAAGTCTTTGAAGTCACGCTGGTACGTTCTGTTGTTGTGTGTTTCCATTCCATGATTAATGTGATTTGAAGAGAAGTAATAACATAAGCTCTAACTTTGAAAGAAAGCGTTTTCGGAAACATGTCCACATAACATATTTTCTTTCTTTGTGTGTGAGGAATGTTTCCTGAAACTTGGGCCGCACCTTTTTGTAACACCCTGTATATATATTATAAACAATCGTTCAGTATCCGCAACACTACTCCAGAGCTTGAATCTCATACAAAGGTCCAGATGCTTCCTTCTAAAAAATACCAAATAAATAACTAAATGATATAAGTTGTAATGTGACCAATGTATTCAAAATTCTTTAATAATCTGACAATACTTTCACAATCAATCTTCTAGAACAACGCCTGTGGAGCCAAGGACGAGGGGAGAGGGGTGTTGGAATTGTTGGATCTCAACTCTGCACTCCAACATCCAGTAGGTTATACTGCTGCCTGTATTAACGCTACATCAGTTGCTAAAGTACACCACAGGAATTCCAGGCATGGCTTTCCTTATCATCAGATGAATCGCCAATTTGGACAAAATAGATACGTTGTTGTTCCTGTTGTCTTCAGTCCTGAGACTGGTTTGATGCAGCTCTCCATGCTACTCTATCCTGTGCAAGCTGCTTCATCTCCCAGTACCTACTGCAACCTACATCCTTCTAAATCTGCTTAATGTGTTCATCTCTTGGTCTCCCTCTACGATTTTTACCCTCCACGCTGCCCTCCAATACTACATTGGTGATCCCTTGATGCCTCAGAACATGTCTTACCAACCGATCCCTTCTTCTGGTCAAGTTGTGCCACAAACTTCTCTTTTGCCCAATCCTATTCAATACTTCCTCATTAGTTATGTGAACTACCCATCTAATCTTCAGCATTCTTCTGTAGCACCACATTTCGAAAGCTTCTATTCTCTTCTTGTCCAAACTAGTTATAGTCCATGTTTCACTTCCATACATGGCTACACTCCATACAAATACTTTCAGAAATGACTTCCTGACACTTAAATCTATACGCGATGTTAACAAATTTCTCTTCTTCAGAAACGCTTTCCTTGCCATTGCCAGTCTACATATTATATCCTCTCTACTTCGACCATCATCAGTTATTTTGCTCCCCAAATAGCAAAACTCCTTTACTACTTTAAGACTCTCATTTCCTAATCTAATTCCCTCAGCATCACCCGACTTAATTCGACTACATTCCATTATTCTCGTTTTGCTTTTGTTGATGTTCATCTTATACCCTCCTTTGAAGACACTGTCCATTCCGTTCAACTGCTCTTCCAAGTCCTTTGCTGTCTCTGACAGAATTACGATGTCAACGGCGAACCTCAAAGTTTTTCTTTCTTCTCCATGGATTTTAATACCTACTCCGAATTTTTCTTTTGTTTCCTTTACTGCTTGCTCAATACACAGATTGAATAACATCGGTGAGAGGCTCCAACCCTGTCTTACTCCCTTCCCAACCACTGCTTCCCTTTCATGTCCCTCGACTCTTACAACTGCCATCTGGCTTCTGTACAAATTGTAAATAACCTTTCGCTCCCTGTATTTTACCCCTGCCACCTTTAGAATTTTAAAGAGAGTATTCTAGTCAACATTGTCAAAAGCTTTCTCTAAGTCTACAAATGCTAGAAACGTAGGTTTGCCTTTCCTTAATCGTTCTTCTAGGATAAGTCGTAAGGTCAGTATTGCCTCACGTGTTCCTGTATTTCTACGGAATCCAAACTGATCTTCTCCGAGGTCGGCTTCTACTAGTTTTTCCATTCGTCTGTAAAGAATTCGAGTTAGTATTTTGCAGCTGTGGCTTATTAAGCTGATAGTTCGGTAATTTTCACAACTGTCAACACCTGCTTTCTTTGGGATTGGAATTATTATATTCTTCTTGAAGTCTGAGGGTATTTCGCCTGTTTCATACATCTTGCTCACCAGATGGTACAGTTTCGTCAGGACTGGCTCTCCCAAGGCCGTCAGTAGTTCCAATGGAATGTTGTCTACTCCGGGGGCCTTGTTTCGACTCAGGTCTTTCAGTGCCCTGTCAAACTCTTCACGCAGTATCGTATCTCCCATTTCATCTTCATCTACATCCTCTTCCATTTCCATAATATTGTCCTGAAGTACATCGCCCTTGTATAGACCCTCTATATACTCCTTCCACCTTCCTGCTTTACCTTCTTTGCTTAGAACTGGGTTTCCATCTGAGTTCTTGATATTCATACAAGTGGTCCTCTTTTCTCCAAAGGGCTCTTTAATTTTCCTGTAGGCAGTATCTATCTTACCTCTAGTGAGATAAGCCTCTACATCCTTACATTTGTCCTCTAGCCATCCCTGCTTAGCCGTTTTGCACTTCCTGTCGATCTCATTTTTGAGACGTCTGTATTCCTTTTTGCCTGCTTCATTTAGTGCATTTTTATATTTTCTCCTTTCATCAATTAAATTCAATATCTCTTCGGTTACCCAAGGATTTCTACTAGCCTTCATCTTTTTACCTACTTGATCCTCTGCTGCCTTCACCACTTCATCCCTCAAAGCTACTCATTCTTCTTCTACTGTATTTGTTTCCCTTGTTTCTGTCAATTGTTCTCTTATGCTCTCCCTGAAACTCTGTACAACCTCTGGTTCTTTCAGTTTATCCAGGTCCCATCTCCTTAAATTCCCAACTTTTTGCAGTTTCTTCAGTTTTATGTCGCTAATTATATTCTACATAGCAAACACACGTTCAAAGAAGAAATAACCAAAGTTACATGCTGAAATATACATGGAATAAAAATGAAATTAACACTGCATGAACCATTTCTCAAAACACAGACCAGGCATTTGAGCACACTGCAAGAAAAATGTTCTTCATAGCAAACCAAACAAAAAAATATCAGCAAAAGATGTGTATTTCTCCACTAAGCCCGTATATTTAAACGTACACAAGAAACTGTTTATTACATACGGAATTCCAGAATCTTGTACCAAGTTTGCGTTCTCTCTGGTTTCAGTTCACAGAAAAGTATCAGTAAGACAGTTATCATTAACCAACAGTACTCCTGTTAGGCCATAAATAACAAACGAAACCTGTTTTACAGAATAATGAATTCAAAAGAACAATTGTTGTGAATCTCATTCCTACCAAACTGTCAATGACCAGTAGGAACCCCCATGTACCTTGCAGACGCTGCCTCCCGCCACATCCACCCTATGTCGCGGCAATGTAAATTAGAGGTCAGAATGACATCGTAGGAAAGACACGGTTCAAAAATTCCCGCACACGACAAACAACCTTGCGCCTTCGAACATATCTGGCAATACATCGGCTACCATACGTTGCTAACTCAGACCCTTTTCAAAGAATTTAGTGAACGTTGCAGCTGGACGACATATGCTGAAAAATGTCAAAGCCGAAGCTACAAACTTTCACCTTTGTCCTGAGGGGAATATGTTATACTTCCATATAATAAAAATATGGCTTTATGAAATCCACTAGTAATTTATAATTGAATTTCAAAGAAAACTGTTTCGTCCTCAGTATCACAATGCACAGTGATATCTATTCTGAATTTGCTTTCACTGATGCATGCGGTTATATATTCTGCTATTGTACATGATGCTTTCCAAAATTTAGGATATAATTAAATGTGAAAGTTAAAAAAACACAACATACAATGACGACAGTATTCTAGTATTGCGACTTATCTTACTAATAAAAAGGAAACGACAGATTTTAGCAACTGTGTTGAAAGACTCTTGTTGTGTGAGGATGACACAGTAACATTGCAAAATCAAATTTTTGTGATATCCGCTGGTATATCTGGCAACCACAAGTAGAGAGGGTGCTTCCCGTTTATCGTAGGCAGACACTCATTTCTAGCGCGCACTTTGGCTTTCGCTTTTGTCGAAGATGTCACATTAGCTGTGTTCATTAAGACAAATGATTGTCAAATTGTGCACAATCTGTGACCGCTGGCCGAGTGGGATATCTTAGGCTCAGGGAAGGGACTTAGCAGATGGAGGTGAACAAAGGACCTCTTACCCAGTCTCTTAGAGACACACGTGGGAACACTTGGTTCGTGGACGCTGCCTCTCTGATAGACCTCACCAACATCGCTGTCGGCTTGCGCGAGAGAGTGAGAATCAACTTTATCACTTCAGACATTACCTATGTCCACTCAGTTAAATTATTAGAATCAAATCCACAATGAATTAAGAAAATTGATAACCAAAATTTGTCAGTGAGGTTTCTTCGATGCTCATTCGGCCCTCGTCATCTAGTCAATTTTGGTATTACCTTGCTTGTCTGTTTCATAAATGCTTTACATTGCCCCGTTTTATTTGCTTCCGTATACAGCGTCACAGCCGAAACAGAAGACATTTTCCCCTGTTTTCTACTCAAATCATTAATGTTGTCATGAAATAATAATTAACGTGTAAAATATTTGTCGTCTGTGCAAGACCAATGTAGAAACATCATTGTAAAAAAAGGGGTCAAAGGCCCTTATCTATTAGGCATTATATAATTTATTTATCTATTTATTTCTTTACACGTCTAGTTCCGCAGAACCGAATTGAGGAGCAAATCTCCAAGGTCATGGGTCAGCATATGAAATTGCAACATAACAGTAATAACAGACAAAATAAAATATTTATGAACCCAAAAAAATTCAAGCCATTAGTTTAAGAAAACGCAGTCAGTAGCATAATATTGGAATCAGCTTAATTTTTCAAGGAGCCCTCGACGGCCTCTTTGATTAATAATCAAAAAACATCTTCGGTCCCGGGTTCGATCCCCGCCACTGCCTAAATTTTAATAAATAATCAGCATTGGCGGCCGAAGACTTTCGGCATAAGAAGTCAGCCTCATTCTGCCAACGGCCTGGCGGAGGAGTGGATAGAGGTTCAGGGCACTCTCTTGTCCTAGGGGTGGGAAATTACCCCTAAAGGCGGAAGAATCAGCAACGATCAACGACATGAAGATGCAGAACGCAATGGAAACCACTGCAATAAAGACACGTAACGTGTATCCACAGGACATGTGGCCTGTAGTTGAAGAAGTGTCATGATGATCTCTCCATTGGCAAAAGATTCCGGAATAGTCCCCCATTCGGATCTCCGGGAGGGGACTGCCAAGGGGGAGGTTACCATGAGAAAAAGATTGAATAATCAACGAAAGAATAATGTTCTACGAGTCGGGGCGTTGAATGTCAAAAGCTTGAACGTGGTAGGGAAACTAGAAAATCTGAAAAGGCAAATGCAAAGTCTCAATCTAGATATAGGAGGGGTCAGTGAAGTGAAGTGGAAGGAAAAGGATTTCTGGTCAGATGAGTATCGAGTAATATCAACAGCAGCAGAAAATGGTATAACAGGTGTAGGATTCGTTATGAATAGGAAGGTACGGCAGAGGATGTGTTACTGTGAACAGTTCAGTGACTGGGTTGTTCTAATCAGAATCGACAGCAGACCAACACCGACAACGATAGTTCAGGTATACATGCCCACGTCGCAAGCTCAAGATGAACAGATAGAGAAAGTGTATGAGGATATTGAAAGGGTAATGCAGTATGTAAAGGGGGACGAAAATCTAATAGTCATGGGCGACTGGAATGCAGTTGTAGGGGAAGGAGTAGAAGAAAACGTTACAGGAGAATATAGGCTTGGGACGAAGAATGAAAGAGGAGAAGGACTAATTGAGTTCTGTAAACAAGTTTCAGCTAGTAATAGCGAATACCCTGTTCAAGAATCACAAGAGGAGGAGGTATACTTGGAAAAGGCCGGGAGATACGGGAAGATTTCAATTAGATTACATCATGGTCAGACAGAGATTCCGAAATCAGATACTGGATTGTAAGGCGTACCCAGGAGCAGATATAGACTCAGATCACAATATAGTAGCGATGAAGAGTAGGCTTAAGTTAGTTCAAGACATTAGTCAGGAATAATCAATACCCAAAAAAGTGGGATACGGAAGTTCTAAGGAATGACGAGATACGTTTGAAGTTCTCTAACGCTATAGATACAGCAATAAGGAATAGCGCAGTAGGCAGCACAGTTGAAGAGGAATGGACGTCTCTAAAAAGGGCCATCACAGAAGTTGGGAAGGAAAACATAGGTACAAAGAAGGTAGCTGCGAAGAAACCATGGGTAACAGAAGAAATACTTCAGTTGATTAATGAAAGGAGGAAGTACAAACATGTTCCGGGAAAATCAGGAATACAGAAATACAAGTCGCTGAGGAATGAAATAAATAGGAAGTGCAGGGAAGCTAAGACGAAATGGCTGCAGGAAAAATGTGAAGACATCGAAAACGATATGATTGTCGGAAGGACAGACTCAGCATACAGGAAAGTCAAAACAACCTTTGGTGGCATTAAAAGCAACGGTGGTAACATTAAGAGTGCAACGGGAATTCCACTGTTAAATGCAGAGGAGAGAGCAGATAGGTGGAAAGAATACATTGAGGGTGAAGATTTGACTGATGTGATAGAAGAAGAAACAAGAGTCGATGTAGAAGAGATAGGGGATCCAGTATTAGAATCGTAATTTAAAAGAGCTTTGGAAGACTTGCGGTCAAATAAGGCAGAAGGGATAGATAACATTCCATCAGAATTTCTAAAATCATTAGGAGAAGTGGCAACAAAACGACTATTCACGTTGGTGTGTAGAATATTTGAGTCTGGCGACATACCATCTGACTTTCGGAAAAGCACCATCCACACAATTCCGAAGACGGCAAGAGCTGACAAGTGCGAGAATTATCGCACAATCAGCTTAACAGCTCATGCATCGAAGCTGGTTACAAGAATAACATACAGAAGAATGGAAAAGAAAATTGAGAATGCGCTAGGTGACGATCAGTTTGGCTTTAGGAAAAGTAAGGGCACGAGAGACGCAATTCTGACGTTACGGCTAATAATGGAAGCAATGCGAAAGAAAAATCAAGACACGTTCATAGGATTTGTCGACCTGGAAAAAGCGTTCGACAATATAAAATGGTGCAAGCTGTTCAAGATTCTGAAAAATGTAGGAGTAAGCTATGGGGAGAGATGGGTCATATACAATATGTACGACAATCAAGAGGGAATAATAAGAGTGGACGATCAAGAACGAAGTGCTCGTATTAAGAAGGGAGTAAGACAAGGCTGTATCCTTTCGCCCCTACTCTTCAATCTGTACATCGAGGAAGCAATGATGGACATAAAAGAAAGGTTCAGGAGTGGAATTAAAATACAAGGTGGAAGGATGTCAATGATACGATTCGCTGATGAAATTGCTATCCTGAGTGAAAGTGAAGAAGAATTAAATGATCTGCCAAACGGAATGAACAGTCTAATGAGTACACAGTATGGTTTGAGAGTAAATCGGAGAAAGACGAAGGTAATGAGAAGTAGTAGAAATGAGAACAGCTAGAAACTTAACATCAGGATTGATGGTCACGAAGTCAATGAAGTTAAGGAATTCTGCTACCTAGGCAGTAAAATAACCAATGACGAACGGAAAAAGGAGGACATCAAAAGCATACTCGCTATGGCAAAAAAGGCATTTCTGGCCAAGAGAAGTCTACTAATATCAAATACCGGCCTTAATTTGAGGAAGAAATTTCTGTGGATGTACGTCTGGAGTACAGAAATGTATGGTAGTGAAACATGGACTGTGGGAAAACCGGAACAGAAGAGAATCGAAGCATTTGAGACGTGGTGCTATAGACGAATGTTGAAAATTAGGTGGACTGATAAGGTAAGGGATGAGGAGATTCTACGCAGAATCGGAGAGGAAAGGAATATGTGGAAAACACTGATGAGGAGAAGGGACAGGATGATAGGGCATCTGCTAAGACATGAAGGAATGACTTCCATGATATCAGAGGGAGCTGTAGAGGGAAAAAACTGTAGAGGAAGACAGAGATTGGAATACGTCAAGCAAATAATTGAGGACGTAGGTAGCAAGTGCTACTCTGAGATGAAGAGGTTAGCACAGGAAAGGAATTCGTGGCGGGCCGCATCAAACCAGTCAGTAGACTGATGACCATAGGTTAGTTAGGTTTAAGTAGTTCTAAGTTCTAGGGGACTGATGACCATAGATGTTAAGTTCCGTAGTGCTCAGTGCCATTTGAACCACTGTTGGCCCGTTGCGTTTGAACATTTATTATCAGTTCCTTGCGTCTGTACATTCATTGTCAGTCTGTTGCGCTTCTGTATCGAACTTGAGTCTTATGTACATGCATGAAAACATTTATCAGTTAATGCTGCACTGCAAATTCATAACCTTTCAACGTTGAGTAACTTTAAAAACAACTATTATAGTAGTTGCGCTGTCGCTGGAAAGGACGCATGAAAATGGCACTGTTTTCTGTCACTAAGGAATATCTAAGCGGCAGATAGTAAACTAGAATTGAGAATGAAAAAACAAGCACGAAGACAATGAAAAAACGATAACAGGTTGTAGGTCGTGTTACCACGAAAGGACAACGAGGTAAGCAGCGGGCGGGGATCTACTGGTGCAGATAGGGGTTCGAATAAATATCGCTGCATAAACGCGCCCTGTTACCAGAACCCACCGACCACTGCGGCAATGAAGAGCTACGTCATCCTTCTGGTTGGTAAGCCATTTAATTCCGCATTAGTAGCACGGCAGCTAACGCTCAGCGCGACCTGGCTTACTCCGTACTGGCTGCGTTACCGTTTCATCTGTTTGCGATTTGCGAAGTGGGTGTTCGCGTGTTTTGCACATGAGTTTCATCATTTGCAGTAAACAGGGTAGTCATAAATTCCATGAAACATTTCAAAATTTCAAAAACTCTGTCACATTAACCAACAAGAACAATGTAACAAATGAGAAAAAACAAATTTTCAGAGTTTTTACAATGTTTGTGAATGTCCTGTGCGTCCGCCCTTCGTCAAACGGCACACGTCTAGTCTATCGTCCAGTTATGTCCATATGCGATTCGGAATACGAGGAGTGGGGGTAAAAACAGCTGCTGTGATGAGGTGTCGCAAGTCTTCCAGGTCATCTGATAGAGATGGAAGATGTAAGCCCACAAGGAAACATCGCGAGGCGTCACGTTCGAAGCCCATGGTGGCAACCCCAATAGTGCCAGCTGAACGGCCGCAGCACCGCCACCTAGCGACGGGAGAACAAGTCACTCAGGTCATGTCGCACGAAGATGTGGAAATGTAAAGAGGTGCCATACTGGTAAAAGACGAAATCACTGCTATCAGTCTCAGTTGTGGCATCAGCTACCATTGGAGGCACTACTGTTCTCTTAGCGAAGACGAAGGGTTCATAGACTGTCTCTTTCTACGTCTACATCTACATTCATACTCCGCAAGCCACCCAACGGTGTGTGGCGGAGGGCACTTTACGTGCCACTGTCATTACCTCCCTTTCCTGTACTAGTCGCGTATGGTTCGCGGGAAGAACGACTGCCGGAAAGCCTCCGTGCGCGCACGAATCTCTCTAATTTTACATTCGTGATCTCCTCGGGAGGTATAAGTAGGGGGAAACAATATATTCGATACCTCATCCAGAAACGCACCCTCTCGAAACCTGGACAGCAAGCTACACCGCGATGCAGAGCGCCTCTCTTGCAGAGTTTGCCACATGAGTTTGCTAAACATCTCCGTAACGCTATCACGCTTACCAAATAACCCTGTGACGAAACGCGCCGATCTTCTTTGGATCTTCTCTATCTCCTCCGTCAACCCGATCTGGTACGGATCCCACACAAATGAGCAATACGTATAGGTCGAATGAGTGTTTTGTAAGCCACCTCCTTTGTTGACAGACCACATTTTCTAAGGGCTCTCCCAATCAATCTCAACCTGGTACCCGCCTTACCAACAGTTAATTTTATATGATCATTCCACTTCAAATCGTTTCGCACGAATACTCCCAGATATTTTACAGAAGTAACTGCTACCAGTGTTTGTTCCGCTATCATATAACCATACAATAAAGGATCCTTCTTTCTATATATTCGCAATACATTACATTTGTCTATGTTAAGGGTCAGTTGCCACTTCCTGCACCAAGTGCCTATCCGCTGCAGATCTTCCTGCATTTCGCTACAATTTTCTAATGCTGCAACTTCTCTGTACACTACAGCATCATCCGCGAAAAGCCGCATGGAACTTCCGACACTATCTACTAGGTCATTTATACAAATTGTAAAAAGCAATGGTCCCGTAACACTCCCCTGTGGCACGCCAGAGGTTACTTTAACGTCTGTAGAGGTCTCTCCATTGAGAACAACATGTTGTGTTCTGTTTGCTAAAAACTCCTCAATCCAGCTACACAGCTGGTCAGATATTCCGTAGGCTCTTAATCTGTTTATCAAGCGATAGTGCGGAACTGTATCGAACGCCTTCCGGAAGTCAAGGAAAATAGCATCTACCTGGGAGCCTGTATCTAATATTCTCTGGGTCTCATGAACAAATAAAGCGAGCTGGGTCTCACACGATCACTGTTTCCAGAATCCATGTTGATTCCTACAGAGTAGATTCTGGGTTTCCAGAAATGACATGACGCGCGAGCAAAAAACATGTTCTAAAATTCTACAACAGATCGACGTCAGAGATATAGGTCTACAGTTTTGCGCATCTGCTCTACGACTCTTCTTGAAGACTGGGACTACCTGTGCTCTTTTCCAATCATTTGGAACCTTCCGTTCCTCTAGAGACTTGCGGTACACGGCTGTTAGAAGGGGAGCAAGTTCTTTCCCGCACTCTGTGTAGAATCGAATTGGTATCCCGTCAGGTCCAGTGGACTTTTCTCTGTTGAGTGCTTCCAGTTGTTTTTCTATTCCTTGGACACTTATTTCGATGTCAGCCATTTTTTCGTTTGTGCGAGTATTTAGAAAAGGAACTTCAGTGCGATCTTCCTCTGTGAAACAGCTGTGGAAAAAGGTGTTTAGTATTTCAGCTTTACGCGTGTCATCCACTGTTTCAATGCCATCATCATCCCAGAGTGTCTGGATATGCTGTTTCGAGCCACTTACTGATTTAACGTAAGACCAGAACTTCCTAGGATTTTCTGTCAAGTCGGTACATAGAATTTTACTATCCAATTCACTGAACGCTTCACGCATAGCCCTCCTTACGCTAACGTTGACATCGTTTAGCTTCTGTTTGAGAGGTTTTGGCTGCGTTTAAACTTGCAGTGAAGCTCTCTTTGCTTTCCCAGTAGGTTCCTAACTTTGTTGTTGAACTACGGTGGGTTTTTCCCGTCCCTCACAGATTTACTCGGCACGTACCTGTCTAAAACGTATTTTACGATTGCCTTGAACTTTTTCCATAAACACTCAACATTGTCAGTGTCGGAACAGAAATTTTCGTTTTGATCTGTTAGGTAGTCTGAAATCTGCTTTCTATAACTCTTGCTAAACAGATAAACCTTCCTCCCTTTTGTTGTATTCCTATTTACTTCCATATTCAGGGATGCTGCAACGGCTTATGATTACTGATTCCCTGTTCTGCGCTTACAGAGTCGAAAAATTCGGGTCTGTTTGTTATCAGTAGGTTCAAGATGTTATCTCCACGAGTCGGTTCTCTGTTTAATTGCTAGAGGTAATTTTCGGTTAGTGCACTCAGTACAATGTCAGTTGATGCTCTGTCCCTACCACCCGTCCTAAACATCTGAGTGTCCTAGTCTATATCTGGTAAATTGAAATCTCCACCTAAGTCTATAACATGCTGAGAAAATTTGTGTGAAATGTATATCAGATTTTCTCTCAGTTGTTCTGCCACTAATGCTGCTGAGTCGGGAGGTCGGTAAAAGGAGCCAATTATTGTTGGGTGTAACCTCCACCCATAATAATTCACAGGAACTATCCACTTCTACTTCACTACAAGATAAACTACTATTAACAGCGACAAACACGCCACCACCGGTTGCATGCAATCTATCCTTTCTAAACACCGTCTGTGCCTTTGTAAAAATTTCGGCAGAATTTATCTCTGGCCTCGGCCAGCTTTCCGTACCTATAACGATTTCAGCTTCGGTGCCTATGGATTTTCTTCCCCCATACATGTGTCAAGTTTGCTGACCTCTCCAGAAAATGAAAAGTAGCTACAACACTGAAGATTTCGCTTTCAAGATGGTTCGGCATATCAATGCAAAATTGCAGACGGCGCAGTTTGTCGCTATGACTTAAGGTTTGAGACAGGGGCAGATTGTATAACTTGCTCTTAATTGCTTTCGGAGAATTTTCCATCCTGTTAGCTGAAACGCGTTCAGTTCTGCACTAGCTCGATAACTAGATTTTGTGGGACTGCGCAACATCGCGTCGCTGGTACGGTCCACTCTTTGCTCTAAACAAACATGGTCGATCCAAATGGTTTGCATAGCACAGCAATCCTCCTCGAATTTCCCTTATCACTTCACTATGCTGCTGTAAACTGGCGGTGGATTGTGAAACTGACACACACACACACACACACACACACACACACACACACCCGCACGCACACACACATCACCGATTGGCAACGGGCAAATTATATCACGCAAAATGCTTTCTGTACTTGATCTGCCGCCACTAAATAACTACGGCCGTTGGAGCCCCAGTCGGCGGTTTTGCAAACCAAAGTTTTGGGTAGCAGATAAAGAACAAAATACATGGTGTAGCATAAAACTACAAACAGACTTTTGAAATTCATTTGCCGCATCTGGAAGGAGAAAATACGTTGTACAAGAAACAGCGGAAGGAACTCATTTTCTAACATTTATTCGTAGCGCATTACTCAGCCTAAACGAACTTCAACAGCACGCAACGTAATACCGCGTCAAACTCTTTTAAACAGGTCTCGTGTTGATGTCTTGGGGATCTCGGCCGGCTCTGTTCGTCCATGAGATCTAGAACTAGCGCCGTAGACACCTTTGCCCACGTTAATGTCGGTTTCCAGAAGTTACGGAAAACATTTGGTGCACATTCGCAATGCCTTTTTGTATTACAAGAGATGTACTTCTAGCTCCGTAGTGAGGATATCCCCAAGGATGTAGAACATGACGTAAAACAAGAATACACAATAGATATTTACAACGAGGAAGTGATATACTAATGTACGTTGCACAGATACCGAGCGAAAGGTTCCTCATAAATGTGGAAAAACTCACAAAATTTTAAACATACTTCAACTCAAAATAGAGTAATGAAGTTGCCACAAAACACAATGAGATGCATATTGTAATTCCTAGACTGCTGTTCCCACATATCATCAAAGAGGAAAACCATTGTTTTCACTGATCACACTACTGCGCTAAAGATGTATAGAATTCAAATTTTATATAATATTCGTACTGTTTGATACTATTAATAATATGTATACATGAGTCGGTTTACTAAACAAGCTTTTCACTGGAGTGGGAGTTGGCTGCCAATAAATTGTTTAGGCTCCTTGTAAACTGAACGTTATAGTACTTGAAATTTCTATGCCTGCTCCCAAGATATTGAAAATTTGTCTTCGGGAATAGACACGTTTCTGGCCGTAGCAGGTAAACTTAACGCTTTGCGAAGATCGTTCTTATTTCTAGTATTGATTCCGTGAACTGGCCTGTTAGTTTGAAGAAGATATTTAAACGTCCCCTTGGAAAAATTAATGAAATACTGTGCTGATAAACCTCTTACATCATTTGCTTTTCAAACAGCTGAGCAGAACTGAACGTACTCAGACATTTCGCTCTTTACCTATTCTGATCAACACTAAACAGACACACAATATTTTTAGCGCAATGCAATCTGACTTTCAATAACCCCTACAAAAGAATGGCCCTGACTAACATTAACCTATACCTTTCACAAATCACTTACCTCACAAAAGCCTTCCTTACTCGAACTACTGCAATACAGCGAGCGCCACTACTGCCAGCTAAATAAAAGATTCAAACTACTGAAGGCACTAACTACTGATAGGCATAGTTAGCAAATGAGAAATTTTGACAGAGAACAAACAATGAATTTACCTTAATAGTGTTCAAAAGTCATAATATATATATATCAGTTCATGCCATCCAGTCTTACAAATGTACTGTCTCTGATGGACACACGTGCATATCATCCGCTCTCAAAACTGCGCCATTTCTCTCCCCGCATCCACCACTGCTGGCGGCTCACCTCCAACTGCGTAACGCTACGCGCTGTTCACATCTAACTGCCCACTACAATAGAGAATTTTTCAACAATGCAAACCAGACACTGCACACAGCAGAGTCAGTGATTTTCATACAGAGCGCTACGTGGCGTTACCAATATAAGAACCTAAACAGCCTACTTACATTATATACAATGAGGCAAAAAAAAAAAAAAATCGCAGCAACAAGAAGGACTTGTACGACATAAATGAAAGTCGTTAGACGTGTTTGCCGGCCGGTGTGACCGAGCGGTTCTACGCGCTTCAGTCTGGAACCACGCTACCGCTACGGTCGCAGGTTCGAATCCCGCCTCGGGCATGGATGTCTGTGTTGTCCTTAGTTAGTTAGGTTGAAGTAGTTTATGTTCTTGGGAACTGATGACCTCAGAAGTTAAGTCCCATAGTACACAGAACCATTTTAAGGCGACGAAGCCGCCATTATCAATGCTTCACTGAGTTTGAACGAGGTCGTGTAATTGGACTACGAGAAGCTGATAACAAACCAGTCATATGCGATTTCGGAGGCAGCCGCGCGGAGAGGTTGCGCGTTTTCAGGCGCTATTAGACGGATTGCGCTTCCGGTCCCGCCGGAGGGCATGGGTGTGTGTGTTGCTCTTTGCATAAGTTAGTTTAAGTAGTACACTGGTCGTTAAAGTACCAGTATTTCTCGCCCACACGTTCACCTGTGATCTTGCAATGTTAATCACTTAAATATGTTACCTAGACGAACGTATTTGTAGAAATTTCGCTACTCTAAATTAATTATTTTTTTTGGTTGTGACTTTTCCATTAGATTATGTTAAGGAACAAATATGTTGGGAAGCAGCAGCTAGTATCCCTAGTTCCTAAAACACTCCTCTGCAGGAAATTTTTTACAATTTTTGTGTCATCTGCAAACAAAACAAACTTGGCATATGGCGATGATGGTAACGAAAGGTTAGTGATGTACGCAAGAAAAAGGAAGGGCACGAAGATGCATCTTGTGGGACCGTTCCCAGTTGGATGAAATCTGGTAACTTAAAACAATACTTTTACCTGTTGGCACACTCTGTTTCCTGTCAGAGAGACACGATATTGCAGCATTTCTAATTTATTCAAAAGTATATTGTGAACTACATAGACAGACGTCAAGATCACGGAATATACAGGTTATCCGCAATTTTTAGTAAACAGAATACATTGACAGAAAACACTCGCAACTCTAAGCGGAGTTGTGCGAGATAAACTTGGTAGGTGTGTTCCTGCGTATGAAACATGTCGTCTCTTCAGAATTCTCTCCAGCTGCATGAAATTGGCTCTAGTAGCGCCACTATGAAGATGCAAAAGAGGTTTGCTTTAAACACGCGCTGTGACGGTCATGAGCGATAGATACCTCTGAGATTGGGCGAAGGGAGTTGATGTTAGTCAAGAATACTTTTAAGATGACCAAGGCCCCAGCCATTTATTTATTTATTTAATCGTATGGTGATTTTATACAATATACAGTTGATACAAGGCAAGTGATTTTATACAATATACTTATGATATAAGAGAAGATTAAACCTTAAAGCCCGTGTTTTTCAACCAATTAATTAATCTGGGTGTGAGAGTGAACAAGTAGTCGGCAATTCCAGGGTATGAATGAAGTGGACAGCGTTGGACTAAATGTTCAGTTGTCTGCTCTTCTTGATTACATTCACACATTGGTGAACTGATCCAATCCCAGTTGTACCTGAAGTAGCTACAACAACCACGTCGAGTCCTTAACCTTTTGAGGCGGCACCAGAGTTTCTTCGGTAGGTCAAAACCTTTTGGCTTCATTGTGGGATCAAGGTGATGGGCTCTCGTTCCCAATGTTTTTGTTATCCATTCTTGCTTCCAGCTTTCATTTAGATCAAAACCATCCGCGATGAGTTGTCCTGCAGTAACACTTGCTGATCCTCTTGATCGCAATCGTTGCTGTGGCGGATGACAGAAATCCTGGTGCGATAGTAGAGAGGGTGATGCAGAGATTTTCTTGGCGTCCCGCAGTAGAGCTTGTTTCCGCCTTACGGGAGGTGAAGGGACCTGGCTCAGTACGGATGGCATGGGCAGTACAGTGGCATGGGGTTGATTTGATGGAACCAGTAATACAGTGCATTGTGTCGTTAAGTTTTGTATCTACCTTCTTCACACGTACACTTTCCAAGCAGACAGGTGTACAGTACTCAGCAGCAGAGTACAAAAGACTGATGCCAGTTAAACGCAGCAAGTCAGCAGAGGTTCCGCAGGTTGTACCACTGAGCTTATGTAGTATGTTGTTCCTTGCACCAACTTTATGAGAAAGCTTGGTGATGTGCTCTTTGTAGCTCAGGGTTCTATCTAGACTGATTCCGAGATATTTTGGGAAAGGATTGTACCTCACCGTTTGTCCATTGAGCACAACTCTTGCTTTGTAGTTCGCAGCACGATTCGCTAGATGGAAAGAAGAGACTTCAGTTTTTGATGTGCTTGGGATCAATCTCCAGGTCTTAAAGAAAGTTGACATCTTCTCCAGATCCTCCGTAAGAATTCGTTCACCATCTTCGAAATTACTGCTCTGTGCTACCATTGCGATGTCATCAGCATAAATGAATTTAGTTGATATTGCAGTTGGTAAATCACTGACGTATAAATTGAATAGTGATGAGGCTAAAACAGATCCCCGTGGTAGTCCATTATTTAGTTTGAACGAGGTCCAGTAGTAGAGCTGCGAGAAGCTGTATGTTCCTTTCGTGATACTGCAGAGAGACGTAGCAGAACTGTATACACTGTCCACTGTACATGACTGCTGGCCGCGATGGTCACAGGACGGTAGGGTCCCCAGAAGACCGGGCTCCGCCGGCCGCGGTGGTCTCGCGCTTCTAGGCGCTCAGTCCGGAACCGCGCAACTGCTACGGTCGCAGGTTCGATTCCTGCCTCGGGCATGGATGTGTGTGATGTCCTTAGGTTAGTTAAGTTTAATTAGTTCTAAGTTCTAGGCGACTGATGACCACAGATGTTAAGTCGCATAGTGCTCAGAGCAATTTGAACCATTTTTTAGACCGGGCTCCAGAAGGGCACGTGGCACTACCGACAGAGATGACCGTCGTGTTTGGCGCACGGCTGTGCCGCATCGTTCCCTGAAGCAGCAGTTGGCACCACAGTGACACAAAGCACTGTTATAAATCGGTTGCTTCAAGGACAGCTCCGCGCCAAGCATAGCGTGCGCTCCACTCACCTCAAACCACCGCCATTTGTGTCTTCAGTGGTGTCAAGCCAGAGCTTATTGGAAGACGACGTGGAGGTCTGTCGTGTTTTCTGATTAAAGCCACTTCTGCCTGAGTATCAGCGATGGCCGTGTGTTGCTTAGAAAAGGGCCAGGTGAGCGCCTGAAACCAACCTGTCTGGGACCTAGGTATACTGGACCTACACCAGCAGTTATGTTCTGTGGTACGATTTCGAAAGACAGCAGGAGCTCTCTCGCGGTTATCCCACACACCCTGCCTGTAAAATTGAACGTTACTCTGATGAGTCGACCTGTTGCCATCCGTGAATGGCCTTTCAGTGGATGTTTTCCAACACGATAACGCTCGCCCACGTACCGCCGTTGAAACCCAACATGCACTAACAATGTCGACATGTTTTCTTGACCTACTCGATAACTAGATCTGTCTCCAATCGAGCACATATGGGGCGTAATCGAACGACAACTCTGCCAGCCACAACCGCTTTAACCATTCCCGTCCTGACTGACCAAGTGCAGCGGGCACGGAAATCTAAACCACCATCTGACATCCGGCAACTGTGCGACACAATGAATACACGTTTGCATTCTCTGCAAGTGTATACAAACAAAACAATGCATGCTGGGGATAAAGGGAACAGCGTTTCGCTGCTTTTAACACACTGGATTTGTTTTCGGGAGAACGTTGGGGCTAATATCCATTTGACCAACCTGATCTAAATTTCCTGTAGTTCCCCAAATTACTTTAGGCAAATGCTGTCTGTCCCAACCTTGCAAACTAGAAATTTAAGATACTAAATGTCTGTGTGTATGAATTACGTATATAGTTCTTAAACTGTAATAACATATGTCCAACACATGTGCAGAGCTGGCCGAAGTGGCCGTACGGTTCTAGGTGCTACAGTCTGGAGCTGAGCGACTGTCATCGAATCCTGCCTCGGACATGGATGTGTGTGATGTCCTTAGGTTAGTTAGGTTCAATTAGTTCTAAGTTCTAGGCGACTGATGACCTCAGAAGCTAAGTCGCATAGTGCTCAGAGCCATTTGAACCTTTTTGAACATGTGTAGAAGTACTCCGCAGATGAATAGAATTCCCTACTACCGTTGGCAGTACAGTGGAAACTGCACGATGAATTTCAACAAAAATACTCCCCAAGTTGTCGTATGAAATCACCAGTTCCCCAGACTCATGCTCTAAGTATAAATATGTGAACTTCTGCGTGCCTTATCTGATGATGAACCTGAGAAGGTGCGAAATCTTGTTCATGAAAATAAATAACAATTTCAAAAGTAGCTGGCTCCAGTGATCTGTGATTCTATTTAACACGAATTTTGTTTTTTATAGGCGCGAGGGGTGTGTGCTGGAAGTTTTGTATATCTTTTTGTTACGGCCTGTGCAGATAATAGGTATAAAACTTTTAAAATCAAAGTTGACAGGTCGCCACAGAATAATTTAAATTAAAATGTTCATTAATAAAGCAGTTGTCCCGGTATTCGGTATTCAGAATTATTTGGCTCTGCTTACTGAACAGCACTCATCGCCGTGCAAATTTGTAATTGAAGACAATTTCCTTATTTCCTACTGCATCAGTCATATACAGGGTGATTCTTATTAACGTTTGAAAATCTTCGAAGCGAGATAGCTGACGGTGAGACAAGTAATTTAATATAAGACTCACGGCGTCGCAAACGTCGGGAAATACCCTAAAGGTGGACGACAGATGTTGAAGATGTGACGTCACCAGCTAATGTAGCTCGCCCTAGGAGCACCTGTTCAACCTCGGTCTGTCGCTACTGAAAATCGCAACTCAAGTCAAGTGCTCACGTCGCTGTGACTTCAGTGCGAGGGCGTCAGGGTTTGAGTCTTGTCTGTGGCAGGCACTTTCTTTTCATTGCGTTAGACAATAATAAGCAGCAAATGACACGTTTTTTTTTTCTAAATACCGTCTGTAAACAAAAAGAGAAGGGACAAAAGGAAATAAACACAAAATAATTATACCTTTTTCTTGGTTACAGCGAGAACAACTGTTTTATAACTTCTCAGTCTACAACAGCTGACATTTACAAGAGGTCTTTGGAATTTGCACCTTTCGCTCGAATGTAACTACTGTGTCGCTCAGTCATCCCTCGACGCCTAAGCCCAACCGCAGCACGTGCGGCGAGGTACGTCATCTGGTGACGTCAGATGTTCAACATCTCTTAACCAAATTTCAAATGTTTCCCAACATTTGTGACCCTGAGAGTCTTTTATTAAATTACTTGTCTCAGTTTCATCTACGCCGCTTCAGGACTTTTTAAACGTTAATTGTAATCATCCAGTATGGTGTTCCACGCGGTAGAGTAAAACTGATAACTCTAATAAAGCTTATTCCAAGGAAAAGGTGGTAAATGACCTTTTGCTGGGACAGGAAGAACCACAATAGTGTGCTTTCCTAGCTCTGTCACCAGGCGAACGTAGCTTGTCGGAACTTTCGTCTTCATGCTTTTCTCCCAAATTTTTGCTTAACACTTTACTGTTGAAATTAACTAGCGCCTCCTTATTGTACTCTAATTTTTAGGAAGCTGCAATGTCATTCCCAAGAAAAAGAATACAACAGGAAGAGTAATTTCGACATCTCAGTAGTAAAATTCCGAATGTTCCCTATACTATGTAAATGAGTGTCTGCATCTTTGCATACAATCTCTTCTCGAAAACTTAATCTCTTGAACGACTTACGAAATACTTCGGGCATCCACATCAAGTGAGACAACAGATGTAAGCTACTACATAAATCATTTTCCTCTCGTCACTATCATGATTGCTGACAACGTAGGTTGTTAACAACCTTCATGTCTCCACCACTTTCGACCCTTCGTCTCCTGGTGTATAAGTAAAATTCTTTTTCGCCTCGGTCTATAACCTGTTAGTATCTCAGTTCGTCACCACCTCCACAGCACTTGAATACAGGCGTTTCTCTTGTACACGCATCAAAAAAAGTTTTGCATCACCTCGGTTCCGAGAGTTCGGAACCTGTATAGAAAATTGGAATAGAGATCAACATAAACATCATTTCCGCCCTCATGAAAACCACACTTTGCATGTTGCACCCCAATACAGTGAGACCTTCAGAGGTGGTGGTCCAGATTGCTGCACACACCGGTACCTGTAATACCGAGTAGCACGTCCTCCTGCATTGATGCACACCTATATTCTACGTGGCATACTATCCACAAGTTCATCAAGGCACTGTTGGTCCAGATTGCCCAACTCGAGCCATTCGGCGTGGATCCCTCAGAGTGGTTGGTGCGTCACGTCGTCCATAAACAGCCCTTTTCAATTTTTCCCAGGTATGTTCGATAGGGTTCATGTCTGGAAAACTTGCTGGCACTCTTGTCGAGCGATGTCGTTATCCTGACGGAATTCATTCACAAGATGTGCACGATGGGGACGCGAATTGTCGTCCATGAAGACGAATGCCTCGCCAATATGCTGGCGATATCGAAGCATTATCGGTCGGAAGATGGCAATCACGTATCGTTCAGCCGTTACGGTGCCTTCCATGACCATCAGCGTCGGCCCCACATAATGCTACCCCAAAACATCAGGGAACCTTGCTTCACTCACTGGACAGTCTCTTCCGCGATCAGCCTGACCGGGTTGCCTCCAAACATGTCTCCGACGATTGTCTGGTTGAAGGCATATTCGACACTCATCAGTGAAGAGAACGTGAGCGGTCCGTTCGGCATGTTTCTGGCCCCAGCCGTACAGCGCTGCGTGGTGTCGTGGATGCAAAGATGGACCTCGCCGTGGACGTCGGGAGTGAAGTTGTGCATCATGTAGCCTATTGCGCAAAGTTTGAGCAGTAACGCGACTTCCTGTGGCTGCGCGAAAAGCATTATTCAACATTGTGGCGTTGCTGTCAGGGTTCCCCCGAGCCATAATCCGTAGGTAGCTGTCATCCACTGCAGTAGTAGCCATTGGATGGCCTGAGCGAGGCTTGTCATCGACAGTTCCTGTCTCTCTCTGCATCTGCTCCATGTCCGAACATCATCGCTTTTGTTCACTCCGAGACGCCTAGACACTTCCCTTGTTGAGAGCCCTTCCTGGCGGTATTGATTGTCTAGACATGGTTGAACTACAGACAACACGAGCCATGTACCTCCTTCCTGGTGGAATGACTGGAACCGATCGGCTGTCGGACCCCCTCCGTCTAATAGGACCTGTTCATGCATGGTTGTTTACATATTTGGGCAGGTTTGGTGATATCTCTGAACAGTCAAAGGGACTAAGTCTGTGATACCATATCCACAGTCAACGTTTGTATTCAGGAGTTCTGGGAAACGGGGTGATGGAAAACTTTTTTTTTAAGTGTGTATTTTGTCCGAGACTGTCAGAAAGTTGTACACTCGCTTGGCTCTTTCGTTGTTAGAAGCAGAACACAATGTTCTGATACTGTCGTGTTGCTCTTCTGCAGCGCTGCTGGCGTGCCTGGCGAGCTGTGACACGCAGTGCCCATCCTTCTGCACACTGGAGTACAACCCTGTGACAGCACGCTGCAAGAGGGGTACCGTCACCATGAAGTTCAGCAACAGGTGCAGCATGAACGTCCACAACTGCGAACAGGGCGACGGTACGTAGCTCGCTACTGACCTCTGTAACGGCTAGGACTCTTCCATTGCACGTAACGAACCTCCACCTTCGTTTCTAGTTTGCCAAGAAGCTTTGTCTCCATTTCGAGCAACGAAATTAACACTACCGACAAAGTAAACTGGTTTGCCGGTTGAAGGAAGACCACATGGCAGAGAAATTAGTAAAATGAAGTGAGGCTGTGGTTAAGACCATGGGCCCATACTCTGGAGGAGTTGGTTGTTTAAAATACCTGCCCAGCCGTCCTCATTTAGGATTTCAGTGGTTTTCTCAATCACTTCAGCCACCGCTTGTCAACCGGGCACTGTTCATTACCTTTTCTCCCTTAGTGAAAGACTTTCGCGTTTAAACTAATTTAGGGTTAATAAATACTGTACGTTATATCATTACATCTCTAATTGATTTACTGCGATTTCTTGGTCGAAGTGGTAGGCATTGCTTCCTCCATGACATTGAAAAGAGAAGCACCAGAAACAAATGTGGAGAATGAATAAAATTAGGAGTCACGAGTAAGTGAAGATACTGCCAAAACGAATATAACTCTGTCACCATACGAAATATAGGATTTTGTGAAGTTATTCAGTACTAAGTGCTAAGACGCAGTACGTTAAATATTCATTATTGTATTGAACATGCTTTTAGTGCGTCAGTCACTAGTCGAATCAATCGGCAAATGTGTACCTGAGCTAGGTTTTCAGTCAGTGCTGCCTGTTTGTGGATTCAACAATTTCTTCCAGAAAGCGTTTGTCGACTCAAGTACTATGAGTTCATAACTACCATGCCATTATGATACTATCACTTATTAGCAAACCATTCGTACAAACAAAATACTGGATAATCAACAGCCAAATGGCCTCAGTATATCAATATCATTATCACTATTGTTTCTGTGTCAAAGATTTCCTAATAAATAAATCTTTCAGTTACTTGATATCCCTTTGCGACACAGTTTTTCAGTGTGTTGTAATACTCCATAACCTTTCCCTTTGTTGTGCTGTTCACCTCTATGTCCTCCAACGACAATTAGGATACAAAGTCACTGCAAAACAGTACGAAATATATTGCTGGAATTGGACGCTCCTTTTGATCTTTTCCCTGTGTTTGCGAATTAAATTTGATTTAAAAGAAAATGGAAAGAACAAAAAGAAAACTTAGCCTTAAGCAAAACACAATGTATTTCTTTTTTATTTGCTCAGACATTTTTCGACTCTTATGCGTCTTCTTCTGAAGCTCTCAATTTCTTTCTGGAATTACACGTCTTGTCAAAATCAATTTTCACTAGCAATGTAATTCCAGAAATGAAAGGAGACCCACAAGCGATGACACAAAGGTATCGAAACATATCTAGATAAACAAAAAAGAAATAATTTTGCTTTACGTGAGGCAGACTTTAAAAAAGCCGTACGAAACATTCGTAAAAACACCAGCGGTTGGCAATAGGCTTGTAACCGAACGCGTGGCTGCTTCACGTAGAATGAATCCCTTCCAAATAATTCCTGCAGTCAGTCCTCGGCACCTGTCATCTTTGTTTCACATGCCTGACGTATTGGAGATGTTTAGTTAAAGATACTGGAACGTAATACCCGTCATGTAAAGACATTCTTAATATTTGGCAGAAGAAATATCAGTGCTTAAACTCGTAAGACAATTTCGCCATGATGATCTTAATTTCTCTGTCATTTGTCATTCCAGATTGCAAGGTGATATCATCCGGTGAGCAGAGCTGACCGTCAATGGTTTGACCAAGAAGGCTACAGTCAACATGTTTTTAAGATTTGTGTGACGTAGATAATTTTGTGGTTGAAATAAAACTGTCCAAACAAGGAAATGTTTCTTTTCATTAGTGTTTTGCTAACTTATTCTCCTCCATGATGTTTTCTAATCCACTCTACATACTATTTGCAAATTGTTTTTCGTACCTGAAGAGTACCTACCAGTATAGTAACAGCGACCTTCCTATAAAGGTGCTTGTGTACTTTCACTGTAAATTTATATCACATATAGTAACACTGATACAAGTTGACACCTCGACAGCTTTCAAACTTGCTTTTCTTTCCAACAAAGCACGCCGTTCGTTCTTAGTCATCTCTGAACAATCTGGTTGACCGATCGTTTGGCAGCAGAGCTTGGACTCGCTGCCCATGGAGGTCTGTACAGACAACAGACGTAGCAATACCTTCCGCTGCAGCCTTTCTTTCCAGGGTTGTCCATCACATGTTCTAATAGTCGCTGCTCCATATCGGGTTTGCGACTAGTTTGAGGTCTGTCACTGATCCCATGTTCGTGGTGCAAAGGTTCCCGTTTCCGAAAGTCGCTGTAACAAGCCACTGGACATATTTACAGATGGTGTGCAGCGTCGTGGATATTTGGCATCATACAGGTTCCTTACCCGGAGGTTACTTCCATCTGCTTTCCCGCAGCAGAACACCATATCTGTCATCTCGTGTTTCGAATAGTAAGCCCCCATTGGGAGCTGTACGTGTAGTGACGGAACACGGAAACAAATTTCAGTAATGTACAGTTGTGTCACAATAAACAAACAATGCGCCATATCAACGCTACGGGCACACTAGATGAAAATAACACTCCTGATCGGTACACTACGTACTGCAGTACTCTGTAGAATGCTGTACGTGTTCTTGTGTTGTACGCGTACTTGACATTAAAGAGAACACGCTGCGCTGTTTAAACGTCTAGTACGTCGCTGTTTCCTCATTTGCCCCGTGTCAAAGTACTCTGTTTGCAAGATATACTCCTCGTACGCACGCAGCCATAACCCCGAAGATATGAAGCTTAAGACCAATTTTTATAGGAATTTTTTCCCTTACTTTGACGCTCACTATACCCTCTGTAAATCGCGTGTAACCCAGGCTATATTCATCCTGAATTTGAGACTGAGAGCGCTTGACGAATTGTAAGGAACATTGCACAGAATATCAAGTATTTTCGAAGCCCTTTGTTGCTGACACACCGCCACAAAACAATGAAAGGAGAATGGCTTACAGTCTGTCACACTTTCACTGTCCATGCAGTAAAATCAGTATCAGGTATGACTTTTGAATCTATTACTTTTTTACTAAAAACCCCATTCTCTACACTTTTGACAGACACTATCCATGTACACCACTGAAATTACCTGCTAAATTATGTCACTTTACGACACATAGATTAGGAGATACCTTATCATAACCAGAGTTAAATGTTTAAAAAAATTCAAAAACGGGGGGTTACGTAACGAATCTTAATAGCAAAGGCATTAAATCTCATAAAATGATGCTTGTATTCTGTTAAATTATTACCGCCTCTAATGGCTGCCAACGTGGAAATTGTAACACACTTTTCGTGGACAGGCAGAGGACATGGCGAAACCACCAAGAGTCACTTCTCTGTGCCAAAAACAAAGAGACAGAATTATACAAAATTAATTCAGAATATCCGATTACAGATTCACATTGCTGGTGAGATCAAGAGTTGACTGATACTAATTAAATCACTCAATTTGAGTATCAAAACTATTTTTCTCCCACCAACAAAATACACCGATCTCATGCTTGCAAGGCGAACTGTTGTCGAGTGGAGAAGACTAAAAATTCTTTGCTGTTCAACGTTTAATTAGTACTAAATCCTTGAAGTTAGCAGATTGTCTTAGTATTAGGACGCATTGGGTTCAAATATTACCAGAAGGCATAAGGTCACACAGGTACACCTCTTCTCAAATGCTTCATAGAACTAGCACAGTGGAGAGGATTCATCCGAAGAAATGATGTTTTGCCATTCGTGCACCCAGGTTCGTCGTTGAGTACACCATCGCAGGCGCTCCTGTCTGTGATGCAGCGTCAAGGGTAACCGCAGCCATGGTCTCCGAACTGATACTCGATGCTGCTGCAAACGTCGTCGAAATGTTCGTGCAGATGGTTGTTGTCTTGCAGTCGTCCCCATCTGTTGACTCATGGATCGAGACGTGGCTGCGAGATCGCTCACAGCCATGCGGATAAGATGCCTGTCATCTCGACTGCTAGTGATACGAGGCCGTTGGGATCCAGCACGGCGTTCCGTATTACCCTCCTGAACCCACCGATTCCATATTCTGCTAACAGTCATTGGATCACGACCAACGCAAGCAGCAATGTCGCGATACGATAAACTGAAATCGCGATAGGCTACAATCCGACTTTTATCAAAGTCGGAAACGATATGTTACACATTTCTCTTCCTTACACGAGGCATCACAACAACGTTTGACCAACCAACGCCGGTCAACTGCTGTTTGTGTATGAGAAATCGATTGGAAACGTCCCTAATGTCAGCACGTTCTAGATGTCGCCACCGGCGCCAATCTTGTGTGAATGCTCTAAAAAGCTAATCATTTGCATATCACAGCATCTTGTTCCTGACGGTTAAATTTCGAGTCTCTAGTACGTCATCTTCGTGGTGTAGCAATTTTAATGGGCAGTAGTGTATTGTGCCATGCTACCTCTATGGCCCTCCATAATTGCGAAAGTGTTGCCATTGCAGGCTTTTGTGCTCGAACTGAACTCTCTATTATGTCCCATAGTCTGTTCGATGGGATTCCTGTCGAGCGATCTGGATGGCCAAATCATTCACTGAAATTGTCCAGAATGTTCTTCGCACCAGTCCCAAACAGTTGTGCCCTTCGATACGACATAGCTGTTGGGAACATGAAGTCCATGAATGGCTGCAAATTGACTCCAAGTAGTCGAACATATTTCCAGTCAGGGATCAGTTCATTTGGACCACAGGATCCTGACCATTCCATGTAAACACAGCCCACACCATTATGGAGTCACCAGCAGCTTACAAAATGTTCAAATGTGTGTGAAATCTTATGGGACTTAACTGCTAAGGCCATCAGACCTTAAGCTTACACACTACTTAACTTAAATTATCCGAAGGACAAACACACACACCCACGCCCGAGGGAGGACTCGAACCTCCGCTAGGACCAGCTCCACAGTCCATGACTGTAGCGCCATAGACCGCTCGGCTAATCCCGCGCAGCCCAGCAGCTTACATAGTGGATTGTTGGCAACTACGGTCCATGGCTTCGTGGGGTCTGCACCACAGACGAACCCTACCAGCAACTCGCACCAACTGAAATGGGGACGATTTCTCATCGTCTAGTATCCAACCAATATGGTCACAAGCCCAGGAGAGGCGATGCAGGCGACGTCGTGTCGTTAGCGAAGGCACTCGCATAGATCGTCTCCTGCCGTAGCCCATTAACGCCATATTTCGATACACTATCCTAAAAGATACGTTCGTCGTATATCTGACAATTGATTACTGCGGCCATTTCACGCCGTGCCGCTAGTCTTCTAACACTGGCAACTCCACGCAAACGTCGCTGCTCTTGGTCGCTAAGTGAAGGGCGTCAGCCACAACGTTGTCCGTGGTGAGAGGTAATGCCTGAAGTTTGGTATTTTCGGCACACTCTTGACACTGTGTGCCTCATAATACTGAATTCCTACCGATTTCCGAAATGGAATGTCTCATGCATCCAGCTCTAACTACCATTACATCTTTGCACATGAATCACCCGAGCACAAATAACAGCTCCGCCAGTGCATTGCCCTTTTATGCCTTGTGTACGCGGTATCTGTATACGTGCTATTGCTACCCCTTGACATTCCACACCTCAGTGTATATCCTGCTGTACAGACACGCAGCAAATATCATATCGCCAGAAACGTCACTACATGTGAGCCGTGGAGCTCGTTGGATGTCCATTATCGATCCTTCGATGTTTCTTACCTTTGCTTGCCTTGTTGTTTTCCGCATTAGCGGGGCGAGGGGCAGTTAACGTTTGCTCGGGCTGCCTGCTGAGACGCCGCGAGGTACGAGGTGGGAAGCAACCACGTATATGTGGAGTTGGTTGTACGCGGTCTGACGGTTCAGCATGGAGGATGTGTGTTGGCTGCCTGCCTGTCTGCTCTCCTGATTTTGCTCGCCGCGCCTGTGACCGCCTAGCTTTGGTTGCTGCCTGGTGTATCCTACACGAGCAATCCCGGACGTCCAGCAGAAGTTAAGCAGCCTTGTGTTTCTTTTAAAGAAAAGGAGCAAATGTATAAGACTTTTTGTAACCAAGTTTGGTGGTCTCTTAAATGAGACCTTAGCGTTTGCACTGCCTTTAGGGAGAGCTAATTCTTTTAAATTTAAATAGTTGGGGTTCCCTGTCCTTTATAATCTTTTGGGGGTTTTATTTGAATTTTGTCTTTGGGGTTCCTTCCCTGTGCTTGGTTGAATGTTTCCTTGTATATCGGGAAGTGACTCCTGGTTTAAACTCGGCGAAAGTGTTTGATGTTACTGCAGCCTCCGGCATTCGTCTTTTCAATTAAGTGTTGTCATCCCTTCGAGAGACCTGGTGTCACTCCACGTTAATTAATGCTGGTTTATGTGTGCTTAATTTTGAATTGGCCATTTGAATTAATATTTAGGAGCACCCGTGGTCTAGGGATAGCGTCTTTGATTCATAATCAAAACGTCTTCGGTCCCGGGTTCGATCCCCGCCACTGCCTAAATTTTGATAAATAACATGAGGATGCAGAAGGCAATGGAAACCACTGCATTAAAGACACGTAACCTGCATCCACAGGACATGTGGCCTGTAGTTGAAGAAGTGTCATGATGATCTCTCCATTGGCAAAAGATTCTGGAATAGTCCCCCATTCGGATCTCCGGGAGGTGACTGCCAAGGGGGAGGTTACCATGAGAAAAAGACTGAATAATCAACGAAAGGATAACGTTCTACGAGTCGGGGAGTGGAATGTCAGAATCTTGAACGTGGTAGGGAAACTAGAAAATCTGAAAAGGCAAATGCAAAGGCTCAATCTAGATATAGTAGGGGTCAGTGAAGTGAAGTGGAAGGAAGACAAGGATTTCTGGTCAGATGAGTATCGAGTAATATCAGCAGCAGCAGAATATGGTAGAACAGGTGTAGGATTCGTTATGAATAGGAAGATACGGCAGAGGATGTGTTACTGTGAACAGTTCAGTGACCGGGTTGTTCTAATCAGAATCGACAGCAGACCAACACCGACAACGATAGTTCAGGTACACATGCCGACGTAGCAAGCTGAAGATGAACAGATAGAGAAAGTGTATGAGGATATTGAAAGGGTAATGCAGTATGTAAAGGGGGACGAAAATCTAATAGTCATGGGCGACTGGAATGCAGTTGTAGGGGTGAAACGTCCCATTAGAACAATTATACACGACTGTGCTTAAACTGACACACAACAGTTTTTAGCTCAACGCAATCTGACTTCCAAAAATCCCTACGAAAGAATGGCCTGACTAACATTAACCTATACGTTTCACAAATCACTTACCTCACAAAAATCTTCGTTACTCAAGCTACTGCAATACAGCGAGCGCCACTACTGCCAGCTAAATAAAAGATTCAAACTACTGAAGGCACTAACTACTGAGTGGCATAGTTAGCAAATAAAAGATTTTAATAGAGAACAAACAGTGTATTTACCTTAATAGTCAAAATACACTCCTGGAAATGGAAAAAAGAACACATTGACACCGGTGTGTCAGACCCACCATACTTGCTCCGGACACTGCGAGAGGGCTGTACAAGCAATGATCACACGCACGACACAGCGGACACACCAGGAACCGCGGTATTGGCCGTCGAATGGCGCCAGCTGCGCAGCATTTGTGCACCGCCGCCGTCAGTCTCAGCCAGTTTGCCGTGGCATACGGAGCTCCATCGCAGTCTTTAACACTGGTAGCATGCCGCGACAGCGTGGACGTGAACCGTATGTGCAGTTGACGGACTATGAGCGAGGGCGTATAGTGGGCATGCGGGAGGCCGGGTGGACGTACCGCCGAATTGCTCAACACGTGGGGCGTGAGGTCTCCACAGTACATCGATGTTGTCGCCAGTGGTCGGCGGAAGGTGCACGTGCCCGTCGATCTGGGACCGGACAACAGCGACGCACGGATGCACGCCACGACTGTAGGACCCTACGCAGTGCCATAGGGGGCCGCACCGCCACTTCCCAGCAAATTAGGGATACTGTTGCTCCTGGGGTATCGGCGAGGACCTTTCGCAACCGTCTTCATGAAGCTGACCTACGGTCCCGCACACCGTTAGGCCCTCTTCCGCTCACGCCCCAACATCGTGCAGCCCGCCTCCAGTGGTGTCGCGACAGGCGTGAATGGAGGGACGAATGGAGACGTGTCGTCTTCAGCGATGAGAGTCGCTTCTGCCTTGGTACCAATGATGGTCGTATGCGTGTTTGGCGCCGTGCAGGTGAGTGCCACAATCAGGACTGCATACGACCGAGGCACACAGGGCCAACATCCGGCATCATGGTGTGGGGAGCGATCTCCTACACTGGCCGAACACCTCTGGTGATCGTCGAGGGGACACTGAATAGTGCACGGTACATCCAAACCATCATCGAACCCATCGTTCTACCATTCCTAGACCGGCAAGGGAACTTGCTGTTCCAACAGGACAATGCACGTCCGCATGTATCCCGTCCCACGCAACGTGCTCTAGAAGGTGTAAGTCAACTACCCTGGCCAGCAAGATCTCCGGATCTGTCCCCCATTGAGCATGTTTGGGACTGGATGAAGCATCGTCTCACGCGGTCTGCACGTCCAGCACGAACGCTGGTCCAACTGAGGCGCCAGGTGGAAATGGCATGGCAAGCCGTTCCACAGGACTACATCCAGCATCTCTACGATCGTCTCCATGGGAGAATAGCAGCCTGCATTGCTGCGAAAGGTGGATATACACTGTACTAGTGCCGACATTGTGCATGCTCTGTTGGCTGTGTCTATGTGCCTGTGGTTCTGTCAGTGTGATCATGTGATGTATCTGACCCCAGGAATGTGTCAATAAAGTTTCCCCTTCCTGGGACAATGAATTCACGGTGTTCTTATTTCAATTTCCAGGAGTGTATATATGGTAGTTCATGACATCCAGTCTTACAAATTACAAAACTCCGCCATTTCTCTCCTCACATCCTCCACTGCTGGCGGCTCACCTCCAACTGCGCAACGCTACCCACTGTTAGCATCCAGCTGCCGCTGCCCAACACTACAATGGCAGACAACAACGCAAACCAGCCAGAGACTGCACACGGCACAGCCAGTGATTTTTATACAGAGCGCTACGTGGCGGCGGCGTTACCAATAAAAAAACTTAAACAGCCTACTTACAGGGGAAGGAGTAGAAGAAAAGGTTACAGGAGAATATGGGCTTGGGACAAGGAATGAAAAAGGAGAAAGACTAATTGAGTTCTGTAACAAGTTTCAGCTAGTAATAGCGAATACCCTGTTCAAGAATCACAAGAGGAGGAGGTATACTTGGAAAAGGCCGGGAGATACGGGAAGATTTCAATTAGATTACATCATGGTCAGACAGAGATTCCGAAATCAGATACTGGATTTTAAGTCGTACCCAGGGGCAGATATAGACTCAGATCACAATGTAGTAGTGATGAAGAGTAGGGTGAAGTTCAAGACATTAGTCAGGAAGAATCAATACGCAAAGAAGTGGGATACGGAAGTACTAAGGAATGACGAGATACGTTTTAAGTTCTCTAACGCTATAGATACAGAAATAAGGAATAGCGCAGTAGGCATTACAGTTGAAGAGGAATGGACATCTCTAAAAGAGTCATCACAGAAGTTGGGAAGGAAAACATAGGTACAAAGAAGGTAGCTGCGAAGAAACCATAGGTAACAGAAGAAATACTTCAGTTGATTGATGAAAGGAGGAAGTACAAACATGATCCGGGAACATCAGGAATACGAAAATACAAGTCGCTGAGGAATGAAATAAATAGGAAGTGCATGGAAGCTAAGACGAAATGGTTGGAGGAAAAATGTGAAGACATCGAAAAAGATATGATTGTCGGAAGGACAGACTCAGCATACAGGAGAGTCAAAACAACCTTTGGTAGCAGTAAAAGCAACGGTGGTAACATTAAGAGCGCAACGGGAATTCCACTGCTAAATGCAGAGGAGAGAGCAGATAGGTGGAAAGAATACATTGAAAGCCTCTATGAGGGTGAAGATTTGACTGATGTGATAGAAGAAGAAACAGGAGTCGTTATAGAGGAAATAGGGGATCCAGTATTAGAATCGGAATTTAAAAGAGCTTTGGAAGACTTACGGTCAATTCCATCAGAATTTCTAAAATCATTAGGAGAAGTGGCAACAAAACGACTATTCACGTTGGTGTGTAGAATATATGAGTCTGGCGACATACCATCTGACTTTCGGAAAAGCATCATCCACACAATTCCGAAGACGGCAAGAGCTGACAAGTGCGAGAATTATCGCACAATCAGCTTAACAGCTCATGCATCAAAGCTGCTTACAAGAATAATATACAGGAGAATGGGAAAGAAAATTGAGAATGCGCTAGGTGACGATCAGTTTGGCTTTAGGAAAGTAAATGCACGAGAGAGGCAATTCTGACGCTACGGCTAATAATGGAAGCAATGCTAAAGAAAAATCAAGACACGTTCATAGGATTTGTCGACCTGGAAAAAGCGTTCGACAATATAAAATGGTGCAAACTGTTCAAGATTCTGAAAAAAGTAGGGGTAAGTTATAGGGAGAGACGGGTCATATACAATATGTACAACAACCAAGAGGGAATAATAAGAGTGGACGATCAAGAACGAAGTGCTCGTATTAAGAAGGGTGTAAGACAAGGCTGTAGCCTTTCGCCCCTACTCTTCAATCTGTACATCGAGGATGCAATGATGGAAATAAAAGAAAGGTTCAGGAGTGGAATCAAAATACAAGGTGAAAGGATATCAATGATACGATTCGCTAATGACATTGCTATCCTGAGTGAAAGTGAAGAAGAATTAAATGATCTGCTGAACGGAATGAACAATCTAATGAGTACACAGTATGGTTTGAGAGTAAATCGGGGAAAGACGAAGGTAATGAGAAGTAGTAGAAATGAGAACAGCGAGAAACTTAACATCAGGATTGATGGTAACGAAGTCAATGAAGTTAAGGAATTCTGCTACCTAGGCAGTAAAATAACCAATGACGGACGGAGCAAGGAGGACATCAAAAGCAGACTCGCTATGGCAAAAAAGGCATTTCTGGCCAAGAGAAGTCTACTAATATCAAATACCAGCCTTAATTTGAGGAAGAAATGTCTGAGGATGTACGTCTGGAGTACAGCATTGTATGGTAGTGAAACACGGGCTGTGGGAAAACCGGAACAGAAGAGAATCGAAGCCTTTGAGATGTGGTGCTATAGACGAATGTTGAAAATTAGGTGGACTGATAAGGTAAGGAATGAGGATGTTCTACGCAGAATCGGAGAGGAAAGGAATATGTGGAAAACACTGATAAGGAGAAGGGACAGGATGACAGGACATCTGCTAAGACATGAGGGAATGACTTCCATGGTACTAGAGGGAGCTGTAGAGGGCAAAAACTGTAGAGGAAGACAGAGATTGGAATACATCAAGCAAGTAATTGAGGACGTAGGTTGCAAGTGCTACTGTGAAATGAAGAGGTTAGCACAGGAAAGGAATTCGTGGCGGGCCACATCAAACCAGTCAGTAGACTGATGACGAAAAAAAGGGCGCAATATAGCACAAAGGCAACCTCATTGTATATCACCTTGTGCCCCAGTCTAGTACCTTAATTTTCAGTGGCAAGAGTTAGCTCCACTACCGGTTTTACTGATGTGCTCCCTTCAAAATCTTGTCTTGTTAAGTTTACTCCAAGTGTAACTGGAAACACAGAGATGAACTTTAGTGGACTTCAGTGCTAGTCAGTTAATGGAATCTTCAATTTGGCTTGGCTTCCACGGAAGAGTTTTAGAGGTGCGTAGTGTGTTTGATTTGTTATTCATTTAATTAGTGTAAGTTTGTTTATTCAATGGGGAGCAAGACATTTAAAAACTGTTGGTATTAACTCCCCTAGTAGCTTGGTGTTGCTAATTCGTTCCAAATGGCCTACCACTTATTCAATGACAAGGCTGTTGATTAGTTGATTACTCTGAGTACAAATTCACGCTATTTATTTGTTGCGAAATTGTTAGTGTTTGTGTCGTGATTCAATCTCTAGCTACGTTGAAACACGTGACTTCAACCAATGATGTTCTCGACGAGGTGTTTGCATACCTAGATGCACACCACAGCCCGATGTATGTCAATTGGTGCCTGCATACCTAGATACACACCACAGTATGATGTACGACAATAGGTGTTTGCATACCAAGATGCGCACCACCAACCTTAATGGACCATTGGAGATGGAACTTAATCCTGATGTGGCTGCGGCAACTCAGGCTATTCGACGACGTACTTAGTGTTTGGGTACACTAAAACTATGGAGCAAGGCGATGATGGAACCACATGGCGAAACCTGGTGTTGTGCTATGTGAGGGAAAGGAACAGACTTTTGAGTGCATTCACAGACAGTTGCCAGTGCTTTGACCATGCTATCCAATTCCTTTTGTACCTTCCTTAATTGTGGTACTAAGAGATGCCAATTTGAATTAAATGTTTCATAATGTAAACTTTCAATTGCTTCATATGATCTGTATATTGATTTTCACATTTACTCTTATTCTTGTTGTTAAATTTAAGGGAACCAAATTTTACTTGATGTACAATTCCTACTAAAACCCTTTCTATTTACATATTCTCTTTATTAGAGATAGACAAATCATTTCGTATGACAGCATTTGTGTATACACTTTGTTCAAACTATTTTCTATAATCAAATTTTATACTTATGTTGAGTTCAAAAATGGTTCAAATGGCTCTGAGCACTATGGGACTCAACATCTTAGGTCATAAGTCCCCTAGAACTTAGAACTACTTAAACCTAACTAACCTAAGGACATCACACACACCCATGCCCGAGGCAGGATTCGAACCTGCGACCGTAGCAGCCTCGCGGTTCCGGACTGCAGCGCCAGAACCGCACGGCCACCGCGACCGGCTTATGTTGAGTCCATATGACTCAACAACGTAGTAAAATTTTAAGAAAGCCGAGTAGCGGCATATGTAATTATGTAATAGGCGTATTTAAACTGTTTTAGCATGTAATTATCTGAACTGTTTCTTATTTAAATTATTTTGTTAATTAAATTGCATTGTGTATTATTGAGAAAGAGCGGAAACCGCGCATAGATACATTTTGAGAAAGAGCGGGAAACAGCGCGCAGTAATACATCTGTAATGGTAGCAGGGAATGTCTGCACCAAAAACCATTGTTGGCGGCGAGATCGCACTTTTGTAGCATTGAGCGTTGGAAGCGAGCAGTTGCGAGTAAGATGTGAGACGAGGCAGTCGTAGCTAGCGAGACATGAGAGGAGGTCGCTGTAAGCGAGGTATGAATTAACACTTTGAAAGAAGCGGTGTGCTCGCCAGCCACTCGCTATATGTAGCGCAATGCTAGTTTTTAAGAATTTTTGTAAAGAACTATGCCCCTTGTAATTGTTTGTCAAGATCGTTCTCAGAATATAGTTATGTAATTTTGATGGAAAATTAGGTATGTAGCGCAACGCTACTTTTTAAGAATTTTTGTAAAGAACTATACCCCTTGTAATTGTTTGTCAAGATCGTTCTCAGAATATAGTTAACTTCTACCAGATTAAATGCATTAAGAAATTTCTATCCCAAAATCATTCACGTAAATGCTTTACGGAATTTATTGTTATCTTAAAAGAAAAGTCTAAACTGAGCTTCAGCTTTTATCAAATCTAAATTAACTTCAACTTAAAGAATTCCAGTCACAAAGTATTATGAAACTCCACCAGCAGCTTATAATTATGTTAAAGAGAAGTAAGTATATTCATTCCACAGTTTGCTGTAGCAGTCAGATGGCGATCCAGTATAAATAATTAAAGGTAAGAATCAGTCTTAATAATTTCAGGTAACGACTGAGGGCCACGGCGACAACACATTTTATGTTTCGTCGTAATAATCAGCAGGTAGTCTTGACAGAGCAGCAGTTAAAAGATTTTAAGAGACGCAGCGTTCAGTCAGCAAGCAAACGTTCATCCAATATTAGACGGGAAGGTTTCACTTGGCGATATCCATTCAGTACGACATTTTAGTGAATCTACTGTGGATATGAATATACTGACTTTGATAATAGTGTGAATAAGTTACTGTTAAGTGGCGCAACGCATATACTAAAGTGTATAACTTTTATTCACAGGTCATCGGCAATTCTGTTTGCTTTATTGATTCGGCGTTGAAAAGTGTTTGTTCAGTGTTGAATCCGCTTTGAACAGTGATATATTTTGTTGCGTGTGATGATTATAGACAATGTCCCGCAGAATAATTACTCGTTCTCAAACTGATAAAACTTTTTGTTGCGTGTGATGATTATAGACAATGTCCCGCAGAATAATTACTCGTTCTCAAACTGATAAAACTGTACAAAATACTGACGAGAGTTTCTTTTCTGGAATAGGCAGTAATAATACGTGTGAAAACCCTGATTCTGAAACGTTAGGTGAACAGACATTTAATAACTGTAACAATATGGAAGCGTTTAACGGACAAGTAACTTCAGAAATGCCCACAGACAATGAAACGGTAGTGCAAAATAATTTGGCATTAAATGCAACAGACGGTACACAGTCACAAATTCCGCATAGTAGACATAACAGTTTCAGTAACGAAACCACTACAATGCAGTCAGACAGAGAGACTCCATTAAGCACTGATTTAGATTCAAACGGTACACAGCTACACAACCTGCGTAGCAGATCCAACAGTTCTCATGACCAAAATTCCGAAATTACGGAAAACGTGACGCAGTCACAATCATCTGAGGATGTTCAAATGAACACAGATCTACAGCCTTTAACAACGAATACAAATACACACAGAAGTCAATCCGAAACGGATCCAATAATGGCATTTTTGCTACAAATGAGACAAGACATGAATCAAAACTTTAACAGAGGGTCACAAGAATTAGAAAAAAGGTCACAAGATCTAAAAAACGAAATTAAGGCAGAACACGCACACACAGATCAGAAATTAGACAACATGTACCAAAATCTAAAACACGAAATCAAAGTAGAAATTCAAACAGTCGCTGAAAAATGTTCACAATCAACACAAGAATTACGCGACAAAATTCAAGAAATATCCAATAACCAAGCAACATTTGCAGTTAGTATACGGGAAACAATGACAGAAAACTTTGCTAAACAAAACGCTCAGATTGATGAACGTTTTAACAATCACACAGAAAACTGTTTGATACGTCACCGTAAACTGGTGCGATCGCAGGATAGAGAACGAAAAGAATTACTACAAACAATCACTAAACAGCGTCAGGACGACAAAAAGAAAGTGTTTGCCCAGGGCAAAACATATGTAGACAATCACATACAGTCGATCTCGGAAGAAATCGAAACGGTCAAAGAAACAAATAATCAAATACAAGACAGGCTTACAGAAATCCAAACACAGACAATCGATGTGAAAACTTCTACAGACACTGAAATCCAGAATGTTAAAGATAAATTAACAGAGGACGTTCAGACACTAACTGACAAAATAGAACACATAGAAATTAACCATGACACAGAAAATTTAAAGGCAGATTTTAAGAAAGTCACCAAAAGCAACCGTAAATTACGAAACGAACTGACAGAAAAGATCAATGAACTCACTACAAGAATAGATCTTTTAGATACTAACAATGACGAGAGATCAGACGACACTGCACCAGTCCCAGTGCAACAGAACTCTAATAGTAATAACACGCCATTGACAAATATACAACAAACTATCACAGATCTAAAATCGCGTAATGATTCATTGCATCAGCAAATAAATTCTCTACAGCAAGAGATAGCGGACGCACAAGAAACCGCCGCACATAATCATTTTCAACAGAACACACACCGTTACGAAATGCCTCAGATCCATAATACATATAATGTTGGTAGACTTCAGAGAGTAAGAGATTTTACCCAGGAAGAAAGACACCCGAATCCATATTCAAGACAATACGACAACACTTACACACACAGACATGACAGTTTTGATCACAAACATTTTCTTTCAGTTAGAAAGTTTAAAACATTTAAAAACGACAGGGCGCAAATACATCCGTTGGATTTTATCCAACAGTTCAGGGGAGCACTTCCACCATCATGGCCAGTACAACATAAGTTAGAATTTATTGTCAGTTTTCTTGAAGGAGAACCAGCACGACGAATGCGACCAATTGCTAGACAATGTTTTTCCGTAGAAGCATTTGAGGAAGCATTTTTATCAGCATATTGGTCTGACACTACACAAAACAGCATCAAAGATCGGCTACTTAGTTTGCCAAACTTTGAAAATTCTACCTTTCCAACAATCACACAATTTTTCGAGTACATGGTGGAACAGAACCAGTACCTCAACGAGCCATACAGTCAATCGGCATTAATACAGCTTTGCATTTCAAAACTGCCCAGAGCTTTGAAAGTGTCATTACTGACAGGGCAACAAAAGGACAATGTATCCGCTTTTAGAGACATCTTACAACTATTAGAAGCACACCAGGCAGACTACGCATTTGTTAACAAAAAATTTTCACGACAGAACGGAAAACAAACAAACTCAGCTACTTTTGAACAAACACGATTTGGTAATAACAATCCGAGTAAACGCTTTCGCAGCGAAAATGACAACGAAAACAGGAGTAATGAAAAACATTATACTGACACGGTAAATTTATATTCAGGACAGCAACAGAATCCGAGACTTAACACGCAACCGAATAGGTCAAATTTCCATATGAATCATCGCTCAGATAATGCGACCGGGGAAGGCCATTACGCGGGTCGACCGCAAAATGAACAAAAACAAACGTTTCTACGGGGTGCAGGTGGGCTACCGTACAGTCACAGTTATAACGACAGGAGAAAAGAAAACGAACACAGACCGCCGAGGACGTTCCACAATGACAATTTTAACGGAAACTACAACAGGGCCCAACAGCTGCGTTACCGTATGAATGTACCAGACACCAGATTTCATCCACCAGACACTGCTAATAATCAAAACGGCAGAACTGTACAGTTGATAGAACACATACCAAACTCCCAAGCTGAAAATCACCTATCGGAAGAATTATGACTAGAGAAAACCTGCAATGAATCTCTTAATGTCGATACTATGAAATCACACAGAGAAAACATAACGACCGACAATGCCATTACATTTGACGACGTGAGAGACACATTGTTACAGGAAAAACCAATCCTACAGAAAACAATATATCACCCAATAATAGAGATAAATTTACAGTCGCACAATGTTTTAGCGATAATTGATTCAGGTTCACCTATGTGCGTAATTAACGAAGACACATTTAACAGATGCAATAGCAATAATGATTACCCAGTATTTCCTTTAAACAGAACGAAGGTCAAGGGAGCTTTTGCAGGAAAAGGCATTGAAGTGAAAAGACAGACACAATTAACATTTGTTTTTGCAGGGGAAACGTTCCACAGTGATTGTTGGATAGTTCCGAATTTAACAACAGACATGATATTAGGAATAAATTTTCTTGTTCAGTACGATGCGAAGATTGACTTCAAATCGTCATACCTCACACTACAAAAGGAAAACAGGGAAGTGATCGTAAGATTTCAAAACACAGTATCCTCCGAAGAACAAAATATGCACAGGATCGAGATTATTACTGATTCTCAAGATAACGATTGTTATATCGCACTATACACGAACACACTTAATAATGACTTGGTAGAGGAACAGGAGTACAATATGTTCGAGACAATTACACGCAAGGTAGACAATAGTGTAGCAAAATGCGACGCAGAACGCACAGAACTTGAAAATATTCTGGTACAACACAAAGCAGTTTTTGCCAATGTTCCAGGAACAATGACAGGATTTATGTACGAATTTCAGGTGAAACCACACAAGACTTTCAAAGCAAAGCATTATCCAATCCCACACATACACACAGAAGCAGTTAAGAAAGAATTACGAGCAATGATCGATCAAGGAATAATAGAACCAGCAGCCAGCCAATATATAAATCCACTACACATTGTTGAAAAGAAGGATGGATCACTACGTTTAGTTTTAGATTCACGTCAAGTTAATAAAATAATCATTACAGAAACCGACCGACCACAGACGTTAGAAGAGTTACTGCAAAAATTTCATGGCAGCTCCATTTATACTACACTCGACCTCAAATCAGGGTTTTGGCAAATCCAACTACACCCAAATTGCCGAAAATATACGGCATTCCTTTGCTTTGGGGAATGCTATAAATTTTGTAAACTTCCGTTTGGACTAACGATTTCGTCTGCCGCCTTTATACGAGGCATGAATACTATTCTACCACAAGATCTGAAAAACAAAATTACTACATATGTCGATGACATTTTAATTGCAGCAGAAAACTGGGAACAACACAATCATACTCTTCAACAATTATTGAATACATTCGAGCAGAATGGTATAACTATAAACTTGCGTAAATCTGAATTTGGTAAAGCGTCAATAAAATTTCTAGGGCACATTATCTCACAAACAGGTATCGCACCAGACCCTGACAAATTGCAAGCACTGAAAGACATCGACGTGCCAACAAACAAAAAGGAACTTCGGAGCTTTTTAGGTCTTATCAATTATTTTAGAAAATTTATCCACTACAAAGCATTAGACACGCCCTTGCTATACCAGCTTACAAGTAAAAACACACTTTGGTCATGGATTGAAGACGTTGAAGCTGAATTCGAGAACTTGAAAGAAGCATTATTAAAAGCACCTTTGTTATCACACCCTGACCCAACACAAAACTTTTCCGTTGCAACAGATAGTTCAACCACAGCACTAGGAGTACATATTTTCCAAGAAATAAAGGAAGAAGATAAGACAGTCGTGAAACACATTGCTTTTGCAAGCAGGATACTTTCTCCAGCAGAGCGAAATTATTCTGTAACAGAATTAGAGACACTATGTGTAATTTACGCTTTTAAGCGATTCCGTCATTTTCTATATGGCCGACATACAACAATATATACCGATCACCGAGCAATCCAGTTTTTATTGTCAGCAAAACTTACGCAGGATAGATTAAGCCGCTGGAAATTATACTTACAAGAGTTTGATTTTACCATTATACACATTCCAGGCACGCAGAATACTGTTGCCGACGCATTGTCGAGGTCCATTCACAATAAACGCATGGAGAAAGAAAATACCTTTTGCTACAACAACCATAGTATTACGTATATTAAACAAGTAGCTTTCGAAAACTTTATATCAGCAGCATTACAGGATATAGAGAGAGAACAGCAGAAAGATGAAACACTGAAAGAGATTGTAACGCTTTGGAAAGACAGAAGTAACGCTAAAGTCAGACTTCATTACACTGTACATCAAAATATACTCTTTATTCGATCATACCGAGACGGTAATAATTGGCTTTTATGCATTCCGGAAGGGATCGTAAATAAACTGATATGGTATACACATCTAAGTTATGGACACTACGGAGCGAGGAAATGCTTTCTGATTCTGCGACAAAATTGCCACTTTAATAACATGGAAAAACACATAAGAAAAGTAATAGCATCATGCAAGATATGTCAAAAAGCTAAATCACCAACAGTGTCACACATTCCACCATTGTATCCCATCATACCGGTTAAGTTAAGACACATGGCAGCAGTGGATCTTTTCGGTCCAATCCCCAGAACAAATAATGGTTATAGTTATATTTTTGTAGCTGTAGAACTAACATCCAAATTTGTAACATTTTCTCCACTAAGGAAAGCAACAGCAAGAACAGTATCAAGAGCGTTTGTAAGAGATTTTCTATCAGTAGTAGGACGTGTACAGAAGGTTATTTCGGATAACGGTCCGCAGTTTAGGTCAGACGTATGGAAGAAAATGTTAGAAAGTAAGAACATAACACCTATTTACATATCAAGATATCACAGTTCTTCCAACCCATCAGAAAGAATAATGAAAGAGATCGGGAAGTTATGCAGAATTTATTGTCATAAAAGACATACAACATGGGATAAATATATTTTACAGTTTCAAGAAGTGATAAATGCAATACCCAATGAATCTACGATGCTATCACCAACCGTAATACTGACAAATAAAGACCCACCGAACAAAATTACCGAACTAATTACTTTTCCTAAGACGCGTAGGCTTCGACATTGTGAAATAATAGACACAGCATTAGCAAACACTAAAAGAGCTGCAGATCGGCGGAAGAAACAACAGAAGCAGGTAAGTCGACTACAGAAGTACGAGATTGGCGACAAAGTACTGATTCGCACTCATTTTCTTTCCAACAAAGGTAAGCACAGATGCCGTAAATTCGAACTTCTGTATGCAGGCCCTTACAGAGTTCGTAATATTCCACACGCTAATGTAGTGCATGTGGAAACGCTACGTAAGAAGAAATCATTAGGGAATCATCATGTATCCAACGTGAAACATTTCTTGACTTAAATTTTTGCATTTCAGCTGACGAAAGGACGGCGTGACACGTAAGTATGCAACAATGGTAGTTTCAGCGCGCTTCAGTAACAAACAAAGCCGCGACACGCAGCGGGCCGCTAATATTTCACCGTACCTTAAAGAACACAGCAGTACTTAATGATGCTACGCCAGCCAAGACAAATAAAAACACGAGAAACATTTCCTAACTTAAAGAGAACATGCAGACAACGACACGACGTATGAATTTGTGCACTGAGAGCTCATAAATGAAAGAAATTTTTTTTTTATAACGTGACATAATTACTTAAGAAAATGTCGATTTTTGCAATAGCTAAACTGATAATATAGATCGTTCATTAATCAATTATTTTAGTGGTAACATTAACATGTACTCTTTATTCCAGAATGCAGCATTGTTGTCACACGTCATCAAAATGAAACGTAGTTTTAGTTAGAATAAGGATGTGAATCTTTAGGTCACGCAGATGGCTGACGCTAATTGTGATTACAGAAATTTTATAGGTCATGCCGGGAGCTGACGTGATTTTGGAGCAGTTAATATTATGATAAAGTGTTTTATAGGTCATGCCAGGAGCGGACGAGAAGTACCAGAAGATGTTTATTGAAGTCATGCCGTGCACTGACGATAATTAATACTGAATGTTTTATAATAAGTCATGCCGTGCGCTGACGTTAATTAATGCTGAATGTTTATAACAGGTTATGCAGAGAGTTGACACAGATGCAGAAGAAGAATGTGTATGTTATGTTAGTATATAAGAAATGTATAATGTTAAGAAATAATTTTGCTAGCATGTGACACATTGCAACACTATGGATGGGGACCACACATTACAATGTCTAACCAGAATAATGTTTACCTTAATTTTCAGCTGCAAAAGAATACTTTAAATAATTTTATGACAGTAATTTTATTGTATATTATGACCTGACATTTGACGACTCATAACTGACTACTACACCCCTGAATGGAAGATAAAATTTTAGGACAGTAAGTCAAGAAATGCATTGTCAACAAAATTTATAATTAATGATGTAAGAAACTAAGATATGTAAATACAGAATAAGTAATAATGTACTTGTCTATAACAAATCTGTATACTATCAAATACTGAATAAGTAGGAACTTTTATGTCTTTTATATATGGGAATAATTTTCTGGAAGAATTCTTAAGTTAAAACTACATATTGTTACAAATTACGACACAACATATTTTGTCATAGGGAAAATTATTTGGTAGTCAAATTATTTATTTATTTATTTATTTATTTATTTATTTAACCTGGCAAGATTAGGGCCATCAGGCCCTCTCTTACATCTAACCAGGCATTCTACTTATTTTACAGTCATATGTTTCAGTAGGCATGTTAAACTACATCTAATACAAAAAGTGAGATAAACAATTAGAAAGGTACACCTCGAAAAATACATTATTGAAGAGAAAGATTTAAGATAGGAGTGCTGGCAGCAGGGAGTATGAGGGAGACTCATGGTGAAGCGAGGAGAAGAATAGAGAGACATGATGAAACATAATTAAGGAAAATATAAAGGAAAAGGAGACTGCGTGTCTAATAGAGATAGATGAAGAGGAAGGCATATGAGGAGCAAGATAGGAGACACTAGCTTTGCTATTTGACAGATGAGAGGATTTGCCTTGCACATTAATTTTGTGGAGAATTTTATGCGGATGATAGTAGGAAATGCTTCAACTTCTTCTTAAAAGCAACAGGAGATTGAATTTTCCTCAAGGTAAGGGGCAGTTTGTTCCAGAGGCGGACAGCGGCAACTGAGAAGGAGTTTGCAAAAGTTTTTGTTTTGTGAGTGGGCACAGTTAGGATACCAGATAAGAGTGACCTCGTGTTTCGATTATGATGGCATGACAGGATTTTAATCTCTGAAGCTAGGTACTGGGGTGCTTGCGCGATGAGGAGTCGGTGAAGTAGACATAGAGTGTGGTAGTCACGCAGTTTGTCCGGCCGCAGCCACCCTAGCTCGGAGTATGAAGCACTAACATGATCATATCGGCGAATGTTGCAGGTGTAACGCACACAGGCATTCATGGTTAGCTCTAGCCGTCTTTTGTTTTCACTACTCATGCCTTGTTGAATCACATCACAATAGTGGAGGTTCGGTAGAACGAGTGCTTGCACGAGCTGGCGTTTCAAGTCCTGTGGGAATATGTTCCGAAACTTTTTGAGAGCATAGAGACAAGCAGACGTTTTTCGGCACACTGCGACTGTGTTCTCCGCCCAGTTGAGATGCTCGTCCAAAGTTACACCCAAGTTCTTCACTGTTTTCTGATATGGTATTGGAGTACCTTCGAGCAGAATAGGAGGTAGCCGTTCGCGGAAACCTGAACTTATTAATTTCTGATGGGCTATTAAGATTACTTGCGTCTTTTTTGCATTTAATTTAAGCCCCAGGTTTTTCGCCCATGTCACTACTGAAGACAGATCTTCATTCATCAGAGCGATTGCAGTGTTTACGTCTTCAGGTCTGACGCTGAGGTAGAGCTGGAGGTCGTCGGCATAGAAATGATGTTTACAGGAGGACAAAACCGACGAAATATCGTTGACATATAAAGAAAACAAAAGTGGTCCTAAGACTGATCCTTGTGGCACTCCCGAAGAAACATGTTTCCAGGAAGATTTTTCATTTGCGCAGACAACACATTGCTGTCTGTCTTTTAAGTAGCTTTCAAACCATCTCATTGCACTATCAGAGAAATTAAGCTGTTGCATTTTTCTGAGTAATATGTCAAAGTTAACAGTGTCAAAAGCTTTGCTGAAGTCCAGTAGCGTCAATATTGTTGCCTTTCGATTGTCGATGGCATATTTCAGGTCATCAGTTACTTTAATTAGAGCAGTGTTTGTGCTGTGATGTTTACGGAAACCGGATTGAAATTTGTCATATAGACTGAATTCATGCAAGTGTTCAGTGATTTGGTCATGAACAATATATTCCGGTGCTTTGGAAACAGCAGGCAGTATGCTAATTGGTCGGTAATCACTAGGCAGTTGCGGGTTTTCGACCTTAGGGATGGGTCGAATTATGCTTCTTTTCCATGCAGTGGGGTATATTCCGTTCACGAGGGAAAAATTAAATATGTCAGTTAAGACAGGTACTAAGATATCGGCAACATTCTTAATCATGGTTATACCGATACTGTCGTTGCCTATTGCATCAGAAGAGATTCTCATTATTGCTTTTCTTGCCGTATTTGTTGTTACATGTTTTAGATGAAAGGTATCGTTGTTAGTTATCCTGTTTGGGGATCCTTGTGGACGGAAATCATCAGCCGTGCTGGTATTCAGAGGTGCAGAGAAGAATTCATTTAATTCGTTAGCTGACACATGAAAAGTAGTTTCCGATTTTGCCTTTCCGACCCCCAAGCTACGGAGATTCTTCCATAGAGTCGTGGGTGTCAGATCGCTGCATACGAGGGAGCGAGCGTGCCTGATTTTGGCATTGCGAATGCATTGTTTCACTCTGTTCCGTAGCTTTCTATATTCTTCAAAACGTTCGGGTTTCGGATCTGCCTTGAAACGCCTGTGGGCAGCATCCCTATTAGTCATCATTTGACGTAATTCAGCTGTCAGCCATGGAGCAGGAGATTTTCTTACACGGACTGTGCGCACAGGTGCATGTTTGTCATAGAGGGCAGTGAGTTTATCACCAAGTTCATTAATTTTGCCGTCGATTGTAGGTTCTCTGATTATTTGATGCCATGAGATTTCTGAGCAATCGGCTGTTAGAGCGTCAAGGTCAATACGTTTCATGTTCCTACAAGTTATGTAACGCGATTTGATCCTTGGGGGCTGCACAGAGTAGGCCAGGAATATTACATCATGTGCTGAGAGGCCAGGGGCCGATGATTGACCAACATCTCTTACTTTGTCAGTCTGTTTCGTTGCGATCACGTCTATAAGAGTATGACTGTGCGCCGTATGGTGTGTAGGTTGTAATGGAAGAATGTTCATGCTATTGCAACTAAACAATCTTCTTAGGTTTATTGCGGAGGGAGTGTCTCTTAGCAGGTCTATGTTCAAGTCACCCATTACGATGACATGTTCGTATTGACACTGAAGTGAATGTAATTCCGACTGGAAGGAACTCATTGAGCTTATTTTTGGCGGCTTGTACACGACGCCAGTCAAGAATTTCCGACTTTGTATATTTATTTCAATGAACATGAATTCAGCCTCTTTTTCTTCAGCAGGATTTGACGTACATAAGACTTTCGCTTTGAGATCTGTTCGTATATATGCGCCGACCCCGCCACCTCGCTTTTTTGATCTGTCTGCCCTAAGAAATGTGTACCCTGGGAGATGAATAGATGCAGAGGATATGTGTGGTTTCAACCACGTTTCGGATAAGAGGATTACGTGGTAGTTTAGTTGGTGGAAGAGGAGGCTAAGTTCTTCGTAATGCGCAGGTAAAGACTGAATGTTGCAGTGAGCTGCTAAAAGCTCGGACGCGTTCCGCTGAGCAGCCTGGAGTAGGGTGGCAGACTGGTTTGTCCCTTTGTTAGGCACTACCTGCCGCGAGGGGCACTGACCGGTGTTTCCGCCAAGTGACATATTCCAGGGGTGTCCGAGATTTTGCGCGCCCTGTTTGTGACTCCGCGAGAGCCGAAAGAAAAGCGACTGCAACAGATTTCCTGAGGTTGCGGGAGTATAGAAAATGGATTAGTGGTATTCGGTGCAGGGAGAATATGACCAAAATGGTGACAGCTGTGTGTCACTGAGTATCCTATGTCGTAAGAGGAAAAGTGTAATTAGAGTATTTGAAACAGCTTAGGGTGGAAATAAGGGAAAGAGGAGTGATTTAAGAGGCCGATACTGCCAGCAGAGAGAAGAAAGCTTAATATTTAATAGAGTATCGTAGGAAGCTAGAATTAAATTGAAATTTGCTAAAGTGATACTGATAGTAATTTTTGTTATGAACAATTTAAACCGAAGAGATGGTTGACTAATGAACTAAAGGAGAGACAAATAATTGCAATAGAACTATTACAGAATGGAAGAAAATAAACTGAGAAAATGAAAAAAGTATTAGCAGTAACTAAAACTAAGCAATGGCTACAGCTAAAGACACAAAAATAGTAAAAAGTTAATACAGTTACAAAAACAATTAGTTGAAGGTACAAATAATTGAAAAGTTAATAAGTTACAAAAACAATTAGTTGAAGGTACAAATAATTAAAAAGTTAATACAATTACAAGACTATATCTGAGTATAGGACTGTTAAAATTTGAAAATGGTGTTAAGTTTGACTTTTGGCTCGAGTAGGTTCACTTAATACTATTTAGTTCTGTCATGTTTGTGACTGTCTTCTTTCCAGCTGCAGTCTTAATGATTACTCTGCCATCCTGAGTCCACACATTCTGAAGACCGAAATGGGATATGGCACTGTTTAAAATCTTTAGCCGCTCGTGTGTCAGATCTTCCCTTATTGTAATCCCTGTCCTTGCTAACTTCTTCTTCTGGGTAAAGATCTCAGCCCTTTTTCGGTACGACACAAATTTAATAATTATTGGACGAGGTTTGGTAGCACCTGGTAGTTTTCGTCCCACCCGGTGGCTCCTGTCAATGTCTGCCTTGGTCACTTCGACGCCTAATTTTTCACGCGCAACCTGTATAAGCAGGTTGTCCGTGTCTTCTTCTTTATTTTCTGCTACTCCAAACAGTCGTAGACTATTTCGCCTTTGGTACTGTTCTAGCTCGTCTGTGGCGGCAGATAGTTTCACTTCCAACTCTCGTGCCTTTTTCTCGTATTCAGACACAGACTTTTTTAGTGCTGTAATTTCGGCAGTATTGGCCTCAACAGTTTCACGCATTTTGGCCAATACTGCTGCCGTTACAGTATCTGATATGGTGCCTGCTATCAGATCGAGATTGTTTTTATCGCGAAGCGCAGCGTTTACCTCAGAGCGAACCAACTCCGCTATACCGGGAGCCGCGGCCGCACCTTCCGCCAGGAGCAGGCCCGCCGCACCTGCTGCTTCCCCGCTGCTGGACGCGCTGCTGTTGATTCTTCTGTTTACCATTTTCTCGCAGATATTGGCGGAGCACAGAAAAAAATAGCACTACTGCACAGAACACTGTTGTTTACACGATTTCCACTTGTACTAGACAACACCACCTGCGAGAACACCTTCGAATTCGACTAAATTTCGCGAGCCGAACTTAACACGTGTTACACTGCAGCCGCCATGAGCCGGGATAGATTCAGATTATCAGATTCAAATTATGGTACCAACAATGTCCGTGAACCCATTGCCAAAACAATTTTACCCGTACCTTAATTCCTGTGCATCCCCATGGTTATTGAGCACAGAATCAGTGAATTGTGAAACACGTGACTTCAACCAATGATGTTCTCGACGAGGTGTTTGCATACCTAGATGCACACCACAGCCCGATGTATGTCAATTGGTGCCTGCATACCTAGATACACACCACAGTATGATGTACGACAATAGGTGTTTGCATACCAAGATGCGCACCACCAACCTTAATGGACCATTGGAGATGGAACTTAATCCTGATGTGGCTGCGGCAACTCAGGCTATTCGACGAAGTACTTAGTGTTTGGGTACACTAAAACTATGGAGCAAGGCGATGATGGAACCACATGGCGAAACCTGGTGTTGTGCTATGTGAGGGAAAGGAACAGACTTTTGAGTGCATTCACAGACAGTTGCCAGTGCTTTGACCATGCTATCCAATTCCTTTTGTACCTTCCTTAATTGTGGTACTAAGAGATGCCAATTTGAATTAAATATTTCATAATGTAAACTTTCAATTGCTTCATATGATCTGTATATTGATTTTCACATTTACTCTTATTCTTGTTGTTAAATTTAAGGGAACCAAATTTTACTTGATGTACAATTCCTACTAAAACCCTTTCTATTTACATATTCTCTTTATTGGAGATAGACAAATCATTTCGTATGACAGCATTTGTGTATACACTTTGTTCAAACTATTTTCTATAATCAAATTTTATACTTATGTTGAGTCCATATGACTCAACAACGTAGTAAAATTTTAAGAAAGCCGAGTAGCGGCATATGTAATTATGTAATAGGCGTATTTAAACTGTTTTAGCATGTAATTATCTGAACTGTTTCTTATTTAAATTATTTTGTTAATTAAATTGCATTGTGTATTATTGAGAAAGAGCGGGAAACCGCGCATAGATACATTTTGAGAAAGAGCGGGAAACAGCGCGCAGTAATACATCTGTAATGGTAGCAGGGATTGTCTGCACCAAAAACCATTGTTGGCGGCGAGACCGCACTTTTGTAGCATTGAGCGTTGGAAGCGAGCAGTTGCGAGTAAGATGTGAGACGAGGCAGTCGTAGCTAGCGAGACATGAGAGGAGGTCGCTGTAAGCGAGGTATGAATTAACACTTTGAAAGAAGCGGTGTGCTCGCCAGCCACTCGCTATATGTAGCGCAATGCTAGTTTTTAAGAATTTTTGTAAAGAACTATGCCCCTTGTAATTGTTTGTCAAGATCGTTCTCAGAATATAGTTATGTAATTTTGATGGAAAATTAGGTATGTAGCGCAACGCTACTTTTTAAGAATTTTTGTAAAGAACTATACCCCTTGTAATTGTTTGTCAAGATCGTTCTCAGAATATAGTTAACTTCTACCAGATTAAATGCATTAAGAAATTTCTATCCCAAAATCATTCACGTAAATGCTTTACGGAATTTATTGTTATCTTAAAAGAAAAGTCTAAACTGAGCTTCAGCTTTTATCAAATCTAAATTAACTTCAACTTAAAGAATTCCAGTCACAAAGTATTATGAAACTCCACCAGCAGCTTATAATTATGTTAAAGAGAAGTAAGTATATTCATTCCACAGTTTGCTGTAGCAGTCAGATGGCGATCCAGTATAAATAATTAAAGGTAAGAATCAGTCTTAATAATTTCAGGTAACGACTGAGGGCCACGGCGACAACACATTTTATGTTTCGTCGTAATAATCAGCAGGTAGTCTTGACAGAGCAGCAGTTAAAAGATTTTAAGAGACGCAGCGTTCAGTCAGCAAGCAAACGTTCATCCAATATTAGACGGGAAGGTTTCAACGTGTTTGAGCTAAATTGATATCAACTTTACATTGCCTCCTTAAAATATGTTGACAGTGGAAACCCTTAAGAGAACTAAGTTTTGTCACTGCTTATGTTAACCTTTACTGGGAGCAATATTTCATATAGTTAAATTTTGTCTTAAAATGTTTATTTCTCCGATGTAATAAAAGAGTGATAAAAGAAAAAGCAAAGGGGCCTAGTCCTTCCTATTGTGTCCGGTTTGTAACACGTATCAACATGTTTGGATATAGAGTACAAATGGTCAGCATTCCAGTGCAACAGCAAAGACCAGGCAGCAGTCGAAAGGCTACGCAGTACGTTTCTCATTCAGAAGTCGAACTAAACGTTGGTTGTTTATGTGAAGATAGTATTGTTCCTTGTGTAGGAAGCATAAATGTGTAGGTATTATTCCTCATGTAGGAAGCAGAAAGGCCTCAGTAGTATGCCTAGTGCAGGAAGCAGAAACGTGTAAGTATTATTTTTTCGTTTAGGAAACAGAAACGTCTACCATATCGCTTGGGAATTCGATATCGGCAGGATTGTGCACTTTCGAGACAAGAGTTTGTCGTTCCACGACATTGCCGGTCACATTCGTCAGAGTCCCACAAATGTCTCGCGATTTGAGAATCGATGGGTTCAAGTGAGCCTTACTCAAGACGTCATGAAGGATTTCAATGACCCCACGTGACTAGTGCCTGAGAGGGCACACAGATCATTCATTCGGTTGTGCAAGATCCTATAGGCACTCCGAGACAGGGAAAGTGATTGTTTGCAGCAACAAAAGCACCAGCGACTGTCAGCATGGCACCCATTGATGCGATTTGTCTTCCCTTGAGGTGGCCCCAGAACTGCGCCAGCAGCGGTGCGCCGTGCGTCCGACAGCTTTGGGCACCGGGGGGTCACCACGGAGTACAGCATCACGATGTGTAGACCCACGTGTGATGGATTGTTGCCACCATGCCTATGATCCAGAGCGATTTCCGAGCTGTAGTGAAGCGTTTATCACCAAAAGTAGCTTCCGAGAACTTCCTCTGAAGTCTAGCACCGGAATACCTACTCCGAATTCTCGCATTGAAACGCAATACCAAGACGATCTCCTTCCTAGCCTTCTGCAAAAGATTTCTACAGTCGTCTCCATGCATCTCGTCGGCCAACTGATGATAATCTTCCCACCAAATCGAGTTATTATACAATTAATTTAATAGCTGTTGTCTTACATTCGAGGTATCTCACACTAGAAAGACCACACACACTCCCAAAAAAAGATTTTTTTTTCGTTGAGGATCTCTTGTTATGGCCAATTGCGTTTCTTCAAATGGTTCAAAATGGTTCAAATGGCTGTGAGCACTATGAGACTTAACATCTGAGGTCATCAGTCCCCTAGAACTTAGAACTACTCAAACCTAACTAACCTAAGGACATAACACACATCCATGCCCGAGGCAGGATTCCAACCTGCGACCGTAGCGGTCGCGCAGCTCCAGACTGTAGCGCCTAGAGCCGCTCGGCTACTCAGGGTGGCTGCGTTTCCTCTGATACCAGTAAATCTCATATGTCTGGCTGTGGACCTACCCTTTATTCAGCTCTTTTTTCAAGAGGCTTTTCTTACTGTGAAAATTTCTGCTAACGTGTAACCGTTCTAATGATCGATTCACCACTGACATGAACCGAATGGAACAGAAAACAAAGGAATGTATGGTGATATCGAACGGTGACGTATTCATACTCGACAGAGGGACAACAACGCCACTCTGATGAGCCCACTACTAAATGGTGAAAGTGGGGTTATGAGATTCTATTCGTGAAACAAAGAGTCATAATACCTAATCAGAATTAAGGAACTAGCCAAGATAAACTTTGTTAACGTCCAAAGCAAAATGCATGACTGATGTACTTGACAAACTTTGTGTGGTGAACACTTGAAAAGTGAAACAATAGAAAAAGTGTTGTCCAAACATTTTGCAACAACTCAATTTATTTTATAAAGTAAATATTTTCATAGAAAGACATCAAACAGTATGTAGAAGTCAATACATAGATCCTTTTTACTTTATCCATTGCATTTTTTTTCTAAATAATAAATAACTTCAAAACGACTTTATTTCTCTTCTTTCATAAAAGCTAAGCATGTTATTTAATAATAAAAATTATCAATTTCTGTTCTTAATTATGAGCAGTGAACGTTTTTTTCTTCGTCCTGTTTTGTAAAACATAAATCAATTTTCTCTTTCAGTTTCTGGCATATTTTGTGGAAGATCATTCATAGGAAAAATTGAAACTGTCTTGACAGAATTTCACATAGAAGTAACCAAAATTTCGAAAGCGCTACGACTGTAATTCAAATTGTAGAGACAGATTGTGTTAACAGGTAGTCATGTTTGAAAATTGGCAGAAAAGCGGGTTAACACTTGATTCAAAATTTTAATTGAACGTTTAACATAATTTTTCAATACCGGCATAGGCTTTCAATTGGCGATCTACTGCCAGAATTCGTCAAGATTCACCTTTCACATATCTGGTTATTTAATCGTGTTCGGTTAGTTTCAGTTGGCTTACCCTGCCAGCATTCTATACTATTTAGGCATCTTCTGATCATTCATAGATATATTACTCAGCTACAGCGGAAATTTTGATTATTTATCATTGATAACCCGTCGTTGTTGTTGTTTTCACTCCTGAGACTGGTTTGATGCAGCTCTCCATGCTACTCTATCCTCTGCGAGCTTCTTCATCTCCCAGTACTTACTGCAACATACATCCTTCTGAATCTGCTTAGTGTATTCATCTCTTGGTCTCCCTCTAAGATTTGTACCTTCCACGCTGCCCTCCAATGCTAAATTTGTGATCCATTGATGCCTCAGAACATTTCTTACCAACCGGTCCCTTCTTCTTGTCAAGTTGTGCCACAAACTCCTCTTCTCCGCAATTCTATTCAATACCTCCTCATTAGTTATGTGATCTACACATCTAATCTTCAGCATTCTACTGTAGCACATTATTTCGAAAGCTTCTATTCTCTTCTTGTCCAAACTATTTATCGTCCATGTTTCACTTCCATACAAGGCTACACTCCAAACAAATACTTTAAGAAATGACTTCCTGACACTTAAATCTATACTCGATGTTAACAAATTTCTCTATTTCAGAAACGCTTTCCTTGCCATTGCCAGTCTGCATATTATATCCGCTCTACTTCGACCATCATCAGTTATTTTGCTCCCCAAATAGCAAAACTCCTTTACTACTTTAAGTGTCTCATTTCCTAATCTAATTCCCTCAGCATCACCCGACTTAATTCGACTACATTCCATTATCCTTGTTTTGCTTTAGTTGATGTTCATCTTACATCTTCCTTTCAAGACACTGTCCATTCCGTTCAAGTGCTCTTCCAAATCCTTTGCTGTCTGTGACAGAATTACAATGTCATCGGCGAACCTCAAAGTTTTTATATCTTCTCCATGGACTTTAATACCTACTCCGAATTTTTCTTTTGTTTCCTTTACTGCTTGCTCAATATACAGATTGAATAACATCGGGGAGAGGCTACAACCCTGTCTCACTCCTTTCCAAACCGCTCCTTCCCTTTCATGTCCCTCGACTCTTATAACTGCCATCTGGTTTCTGTACAAATTGTAAATAGCCTTTCGCTCCCTGTATTTTACCCCTGCCACCTTTAGAATCTGAAAAAGAGCATTCCAGTCGACATTGCCAAAAGCTTTCTCTAAGTCCACAAATGCTAGAAATGTAGGTTTGCCTTTCCTTAATCTATTTTCTAAGATAAGTCGTAGGGTCAGTATTGCCTCACGTGTTCCAACATTTCTGCGGTATCCAACCTGATCTTCCTCGAGGTCGACTTCTACCAGTTTTTCCATTCGTCTGTAAAGAATTCGCGTTAGTATTTTGCAGCTGTGACTTATTAAACTGATAGTTCGGTAATTTTCACATCTGTCAACACCTGCTTTCTTTGGGATTGGAATTATTATATTCTTCTTGAAGTCTGATGGTATTTCGCCTGTGTCATACATCTTGCTCACCAGATTGTAGAGTTTTGTGAGGACTGGCTCTCCCAAGGCCGTCAGTAGTTCCAATGGAATGTTGTGTACTCCCGGGGCATTGTTTCGACTCAGTCTTTCAGTGCTCTGTCAAACTCTTCACGCAGTATCGTATCTCCCATTTCATCTTCATCTACATCCTCTTTCATTTCTATAGTATTGTCCTCCAGTACATCGCCCTTGTATAGACCCTCTATATACTCCTTCCACATTTCTGCTTTCCCTTCTTTGCTTAAAACTGGGTTTCCATCTGAGCTCTTGATATTCATACAAGTGGTTCTCTTCTCTCCAAAGGTCTCTTCAATTTTCCTGTAGGCAGTATCTGTCTTACCCATAGTGAGATAAGCCTCTACATCCTTACATTTGTCCTCTAGCCATCCCTGCTTAGCCATTTTGCACTTCCTGACGATCTCAGTTTTGAGAAGTTTGATTTCCCTTTTACCTGCTTCCTTTACTGCGTTTTTATATTTTCTTCTTTCAACAATTAAATTCAATATTTCTTCTGTTACCCAAGGATTTCTAATAGCCCTCCTCTTTTTTCCTACTTGATCCTCTGCTGCCGTCACTACTTGATCCCTCAGAGCTACCCATTCTTCTTCTAGTGTATTTCGTTCCCGCATTACTGTCAATTTTTTCCTTATGCTCTCCCTGAAACTCTGTACAACCTCTGGTTTATTTAGTTTATCCAGGTCTCATCTCCTAAATTCCCACCTTTTTGCAGTTTCTTCAGTTTTAATCTACAGTTCGTAACCAACAGATTGTGGTCAGAGTCCACATCTGCCCCTGGAAATGTCTTACAATTTAAAACCTGGTTCCTAAATCTCTCTCTTACATTATACAATTTATCTGATACCTTCTAGTATCTCCAGGATTCTTCCATGTATACAACCTTCTTTTATGATTCTTGAACCAAGTGTTAGCTATGATTAAGTTATGCTCTGTGCAAAATTCTACCAGGCGGCTTCCTCTTTCATTTCTCTCCCCCAATCCATATTCACCCACTATGTTTCCTTCTCTCCCTTTTCCTACTCTCGAATTCCAGTCACCGATGACTATTAAATTTTCGTCTCCCTTCACTACCTGAATAATTTCTTTTATGTCATCATATATTTCTTCAATTTCTTTGTCATCTGCAGAGCTAGTCGGCATATAAACTTGTACTACTGTAGTAGGCATGGGATTCGTGTCTATCTTGGCCACAATAATGCGTTCACTATGTTGTTTGTAGTAGCTTACCTGCATTCCTATTTTCCTATTCATTATTAAACCTACTCCTGCATTACTCCTATTTGATTTTGTATTTATAACCCTGTATTCACCTGACCAAAAGTCTTGTTCCTCCTGCCACCGAACGTCACTAATTCCCACTATATCTAACTTCAACCTATCCATTTCCCTTTTTAAATTTTCTAACCTCCCTGACCGATTAAGGGATCTGACATTCCACGCTCCGATCCGTAGAACGCCAGTTTTCTTTCTCCTGATAACGACATCCTCCTGAGTAGTCCCCGCCCGGAGATCCGAATGGGGGACTATTTTACCTCCGGAATATTTTACCCAAGAGGATGCCATCATCATTTAACCATACAGTAAAGCTGCATGCCCTCGGAAAAAATTACGGCCGTAGTTTCCCCTTGATTTCAGCCGTTCGCAGTACCAGCACAGCAAGGCCGTTTTTGTTATTGTTAGAAGGCCAGATCAGTCAATCATCCAGACTGTTGCCCCTGCAACTACTGAAAAGGCTGCTGGCCCTCTTCAGGAACCACACGTTTATCTGGTCTCTCAATAGATACCCCTCCGTTATGGTTTCACCTACTGTACGGCCATCTGTATCGCTGAGGCACGCAAGCCTCCCCGCCAACGCCAAGGTCCATGGTTCATGGGGGCAGGGAAATCCCGTCAGCACTTCAAAATATCCTAGTGCTCATGAGGCCTTTGCAATGTTTCATGAAAATAAACAGAAGAACACACATAGCAACATAATCCACTATTTTAACATGAATGAGCGTGGTGGGAACACGTTAACTTCCGATACTGATAGACAACAACCTGACAAACATCTCTGACGGTTTTCAAAATATTGCAGTTGACAACAATACATTATGCAAAACAGATTCCTTCAAATACGTAGGAAAGTAGATTACATACAATGCAAAAGAAAAGACAGCTATAGAAACTAGAGTACACAAAATGGAAAGAGTGTTTCATTTGACCAAAAATGTTTATAACCAAACATTCTTGTCCTGGAACACGAAATGAAGACACTACCAAGCAATGGCCAGACCTGAAGCTCTTTATGCGGCAGAAACACTTAATCTAACAAGAAATGAAGATCTTGAAAGACTAGGGAAGGTCGAAAGAAGAATTTTAAGGAAAATACTGGGAGCTAAAAGAAACGATAATGGTGAATACAGGTTAAGACCAAACAGAGAGCTATACTTGAAAACTGAAAACCTAACTAATGTATTGAGGAAGAGAAGACTACAGGGTTTTGGGCACTTATTCAGAATCGATAACAACAGACTAACCTAGCGGACATTCACATTACTCAATAGCTACAAATCCAAGCCCACATGGTTCATAGAGACTGAAAAGGACATAGAAAACGCTGGAATTACAATAGACACAATAGGAAACAGACCACATTTCAGAAAGGCAGTTGAAAGGGCAGAATTTCAGGAGAGAAAGAAAACAACTAGACGAAAGTGGACTAAGAAGAAAGGAAACAACACTCTAAAAGGCTGAAGGAAATTTGGCAACTAAGGAAATCTAATAGCCCAAGTTGATTCATCGTACCCTCCAAATCGGTTATTCGAAAGAAGAAGAAGAAGACAACACTATCCCCATCTGACGACACGCTCCCCGATTAGTCTGGTTTCTTTAATGGGCTGTGTGACTGCTACAATTTGCACTTCACTCTTGAATTTGTTGATGTGCCCTCCTGTTCCACTCATTCGAGAGTGAATCGGTCATAACACGGGGTGAGCACATAACCGCCTTCTGCCTGGCAATGACAGATGGAGGCCCACCTCCTCAGCCGCTCTGTCTGTGGCTCTCTCGTTGTCCGGTAGCAGACTATAAGCGCCAAGTGGCGACGCTGCCCTGTGTGTTGCGTATGGCAGACGGCTCGTCCATCTCAATGAACAGTGTTCTGGCACCTACCCCGCTGTGGCTGTGTGGCAGACCTATTCCGTCATAACCTCGGTGCCTCAACCGACAGTGACGTTACAACCTGTTATCTGTATTCGAAACCTGATGAAACCGTATCACCAGCATCAGACTTCAGTGTTTTGCGCAATGCAGCTTTGAATTCTGGACTGGGTGATGGGAGGACGTGCAAATAGAAGTGGGATGATAAAGTGGCGAGGTAGTGTTGTATGTTTTTGCCATAGGAGAGAGGGAATGGATGTACCTATATTACTAAGTGGCTGAAACGATCAACCAGTCATCCGGGTCTACATGCAGGTTGCCCAGCTAACAACTTGCAAGGGTGACAAAATTTCATTTGCCTTATTTAATTTAACTACTGGCCAAATTTAAAAGTATAAAAAGGAGTCATAGTCTACCCATTAGGATGTACACTACTGGCCATTAAAATTGTTACATCAAGAAGAAATGCAGATGATAAACGGGTATTCATTGGACGAATATATTATACTAGAACTGACATGTGATTACATTTTCACGCAATTTGGGTGCATAGATCCTGAGAAATCAGTACCCAGAACAACCACCTCTGGCCATAATAACGGCCTTGATACGCCTGGGCATTGAGTCAAACAAAGCTTGCATGGCGTGTACAGGTACAGCAGTCCATGCAGCTTCAACATGATACCACAGTTCATCAAGAGTAGCGACTGGCGTATTGTGACGAGCCAGTTGCTCGGCCAACATTGACCATACTTTTCGATTGGTGAGAGATTTGGAGAATGTGCTGGCCAGGTCAGCAGTGGAACATTTTCTGTGTCCAGAAAGGCCCGTACAGGACCTGGAACATGCGGTCGTGCATTATCCTGCTGAAATGTAGGATTTCGCAGGTATCGAACGAAGGGTAGAGCCACGGGTGGTAACACATCTGAAATGTAACGTTCACTGTTCAAAGTGCCGTCAATGCGAACAAGAGGTGACCCAGATGTGTAACCAATGGCACCCCACACCATCACGCCGGGTGATACGCCCGTATGGCGATGACGAATACACGCTTCCAATGTGCGTTCACCGCGATGTCGCCAAACACGGATGCGACCATCATGATGCTGTAAACAGAACCTGGATTCATCCGAAAAAATGACGTTTTGGCATTTGCGCACCCAGTTGAGTACACCACCGCAGGCGCTCCTATCAGTGATGCAGCGTCAAGGGTAACCATGGTCTCGGAGCTGATAGTCCATGCTGCTGCAAACGCGTCGAACTGTTCGTGCAGATGGTTGTTGTCTTGCAAACGTCCCCATCTGGTGACTGAGGGATCGAGACGTGGCTGCACGGTCCGTTACAGCCATGCGGACAAGATGCCTGTCATCTCGATTGCTAGTGATACGAGGCCGTCGGGATCCAGCACGACGTTCCGTATTACCCTCCTGAACCCACCGTTTCCATATTCTGCTAACAGTCATTGGATCTCGACCAACGCGAGCAGCAGTGTCGCGGTACGATAAAACGCAATCGCGATAGACCACAATCCGACCTTTATCAAAGTCGGAAATGTGATGGTACGCATCTCTCCTCCTTACACGAGGCATCACAACGACGTTTCACCAGGCAACGCCGGTCAACTGATGTTTGTATATGAGAAATCGGTTGGAAACTTTCCTCGTGTCAGCGCGTTGTAGGTGTCGCCACCGCCGCCAACCTTGTGTGAATGCTCTGAAAAGCTAATCATTTGCATATCAGAGCATCGTCTTCCTGTCGGTTAAATTTCGCGTCTGTAGCACGTCATCTTCGTGGTGTAGCAATTTTAATGGCCAGTAGTGTAAAAGTGAAGCAAGGCACTACTAATGTTATATGCGGACATTACGAGTCTGTTTTTCCTACTCATCCGCAGTAATTTATATTTTTCTACGTTTAGAGCAAACTGGCATTCATCACACCTACTAGAAATCCTGTCTAAGTCATCTTGTACTCTCCTACAGTCACTCTACTTTGACATCTTCCCGTACACTACGGCATCATCAACAAACAACCGCAAACCATCAGCGACTTCCTACAAAGTTTACACTTGATTTCAAACCTTTTCGAAACTTTTCTAACCGACGAAAGGAAAAAAGCTCATCGCTTACTGTATTTCGTTGTTCATAAAGTGTCAGGAATGACGTTATAGTTCATACTTCTTCACTTTTTGAAGATAATATCCATGTACACCATTTAATATAATTGTAAAATTATATCATTCTACGAGACATAGTTTAGGACATATGACGTCATAGATATTGAAATGTGTGAAAAACTAGCTGTTTTATGCATGCGAGTTTGATTCTTTGAAGAAGCGGGATTTGAAGTATCAGTGGTTGTACTTAGAATCGTTGTAGCGTAAATAAGCTAGGACTGTTGCTGCGGAGAGAAATTTATATAAACTACTGTCAAAGGAATCTAAGCATTCATCTGGATCCGACATAACGACTCAGTATTATGAACGCATCAAATTGCCTCAGACAAAGGTCATCAGTGCAAGTATACCACCGTCGAGGCCTTTTCATGTTTATGCGATGCAAGAATAAGTACTATCCTGTTTCATTCATTTCGTTTACTTTGACTACAATAATTAACGTTCAGATGTCGCGAGGTACCGTTGTAGAAGTATGGAACAGCGAGGTCGTGGTAGCAGGAACCCGCGTGCATTTTCTACAAGCAGCAAGATAGTGACACAGAAACAAACCTATTCTTGAGGAGGTAAACTTTGCTCTTGTTATTAACTGCAAGAAAGGTAAAATATTCGTGGTAATGGTCGTGTAACAGAAGACCCAAAATTTAGCATTTTGAAGATAATATTCTCAGAGATGAAAACTAAACGTAACTATAATAAAACCTTTAATCAATAGCTTCAACGCAATAGCGAATAATGTTCAAAGCTGACAATTTCTCCATTTTACATGCTTGAAAGCTAAACGATGACAAATTAGTCTTCAGAAACGACTGGTTGCACATGTAAGAGGCTAAAAAACTAAATTGTAAGACGGACTGAGCAGCTAGGTTCATCTTCAGATGGATTCTGGAAGTTACATCATTATTTGTAGCATGATGCTGGGTCTGACTATGAGACAAGAAGATGGAACACGCTTTAATGTATCACCATGACTATTGTTTATCTGTCGATATGAGTGTAAATTTAGTTTTTTTCTTACTGCGACAGTATGGGCGGCTTTTTTCCATTAGTGTCCACCTGCCCGCTTCCATTTTGATGGCCAGTTGCTATATCACTTCACACACTTTTACACAATCTGTATTAATTTACACACTGACAGCGAAACCTTGCCAGCATCCAGCATGTGCTATACAATAGTTGCTTGTAACAAAGATTTTGACAAAAAGATATGGCATAGGCCTACTGAGCACAGAGATGTAATTTGTTCCTTTCACATTAAAGTCAATATAAGGGCAAATATTTTATCAGATTGACGATAACATGAGAGCACAAAATAAATAAATAAATAAATGAGTTACTACAAGAACAAACTTCAAGTGATCTGGTGACTTATTTCTATTCGTGTATTAACGTATGATACAGTCAGTTTCTAGCAAATATTTTAATCAAAATTGGCATTAAGATGAATGACCTGGAATCAATAATACAGAGTTATTGTATTTGCAGCTGTTTATATGACCATGACTTTCATACTTAAATCTAAATTTTAAGTAAAAACAGACCTTAAAATGAACTGTTCTTTCGGTAACATTATCTGGAATATTAGTAAGAGTAGTTTCTGTTTATTTTTGACATGACAGAATTTTTGCCATTAGAGAATGTGACGCATCCATCCAGGAAGCTGCTTGCTACTCGTGTGGAACGAAGTGTTTCAGCAGCGCAATGGGTTGTAAGAGGCCCATGATGAAGGAATTTGTTGTTAGCAGACTCGAGCAGATGTAATTTCGATGGATTGCTCACGCGCTGCCTGCGTTATGTAAGCTATAAGAGAATCTCAGATCAGAGATCAGTGTTGTCAGCAGCAGGAACTCTGTAGCAGTAGTAGTGGTAGTAGCTAGGAGTCATGTGTATGAAGTTGGCTGGGTCGGTCATGGGGAGCGATGGCGGTGCCTGAGCGATGTAGTATAACCTAAAAGCAGCCTTGCGCATATGTACTATTGTTATATCAAGTCCCATGTAAATGTTTTTAAAAGAATCTCTTAATAATAATCTTTCTTATAATAAACTTTTGACAATCAATCATCTCAATTTAAAGAATTTACTAATTCTCCAATCCATGTCATTCCGATTATTGTAAAAAAAAAAAAAAAAACAGTTGCTTCTATTTATACATGACAAATCTATCGGCCAGCACTGCACTGCGCTGTGCCAGAAAAATTTCTTATAGGAGCAGATATATATGCGTTATCCGGCGACCTTATTGAGGCAAGAATTTTCAATTTATTCAGTATGATCTTTCAGGGCCATGACGCAGCACTGCTGACGTCCAAAATTTACCAGTTTAGATTCACAGTCAATTATTGAAAGGTTGTAAGTGAGCCACAGTTCTATTGAGAGATTAGTCACATTTTTATTAGTGGTAGATTACGGAATTTAGCTGTTGGTAGGTTACACTGAATGTGAATGCTATACTTATATTTTTTACTGTTGGGAGGTTACAGGGCGTGTGCAGACCGGTTCACAGAAGGCGGTAGAACTCGACGAGATGGGTCAGGTCGCACCACCCAGCCAACCCTTGAGAATATCGACAACACCTCATACGCGGCCGGCCGTGTAGGCCGAGCGGTTCTAGGCGCTACAGTCTCGAGTCGCGCGACCGCTACGGTCGCAGGTTCGAATCCTGCCTCGGGCATGGATGTGTGTGATGTCCTTAGGTTATTTAGGTTTAAGTAGTTCTTAGTTCTAGGGAACTGATGAGCTCAGAAGTTAAGTCCCACTGTGCTGTGAGCCATTTGAAGCTCATCCGCATGGCGGTGCAGGGCAGATTTTCGGCTCCGACGCATCAGTGGAACAGTATAACACCTCGTACACTATCAGGGGTGACAGTCCTTCGCCGATTATTATGGCATAGCTTGCGTGCGCGCCGTCCACCTCTCCGCCTAGCTTTGGCGAATGTGCAGAAATGTACTAGACAGCAATAGTGTATGGAACGACGTCACGGAGCACACGACTGACACCACATAGTGTTTTAGGATAGATCCAGCTCCTGTTAGTTTGAAAATAATGGTCGCGTTTTGGATCGACGCAGACAGGAGGAACGGCATCACATTGACTGCATTCGCACAAGACAACAGCGCCACCTCAAGGCCTTATGGTGTGGGGTGCTACTGGGTACAGCCACAAATCATACCTGGTGCGTGTCCAGGGCAAAGTGACCAGTGTGACCTACATGAATGACATCCTGCGACCCTCAACTGTACCTTTTCTGCACAATACCCCAGACGCCATTTATCAGCAAGACAATGCACGAGTACATGTTGCTGCACGAACGTGTGCCTTTATGGCGTGACAGAATGTCAGCCTTTTGCTCTGGCCCGCAGATCACCAGACTTGCCGCTAATCGAAAACGTGTGCGATGTGGTGAATACACAGGTACAGTACCCAACGCCAACCACCACAGATGAACTTATTTATATACGTCTCCGAGGCATCCTGTGCGTATTCTGAAGCCACACTGATCCATTACCTTCGGTTTATAGCGACCACGAGTGGGGCAGGCACATTTTACCGGTGGGTGCTGTTGCGCCGCGATATCGATGTTGACCCGCGGGCCGACATTGTTTAAATGCTAATCATTTCTGCAGGACATAGTAATGTTCATATCCTATGAATATGAACGTCCTATCTATAGTCGCTCAAGGTGTTCTGTTTCTTTTTCTCAACAACAGTGTAATAACACAGACATGGAGGACGAAGAACTCTCTGCACCTTCTGTAAGGATCCCGTTTGTTACTGATGTGATCGACCACACAGTCAAAATCCTTCGAACGACTGGCTTAAGGATTACATTCTCCAGTAAACAGCAGATATAAAGCTTCTTCAGACCAACAACAGACGTACACTTAAAAATTCACTCCGTCGTCAGGCCACGAGTGGCCTACCGGGACCATCCGACCGCCGTGTCATCCTCAGATGAGGATTCAGATAGGAGGGGCGTGCGGTCGGCACACCGCTCTCCCGGTCGTTATGATGGTATTCTTGACCGAAGCCGCTACTATTCTGTCAAGTAGTGCCTCAATTGCCATCTCGAGGCTGAGTGCACCCCGAAAAATGTCAACAGCGCATGGCAGCTGGATGGTCACCCATTTAAGTGCCGGCCACGCCCAACAGCGCTTAACGTCGGTGGTCTCACGGGAAACTGTGTATACACTGCGACAAGCCGTTGCCAACAGACGTACACTATATGATCGAAAATATCCGGACAGCCCCCAAAAACACACGTTTTTCACATTAGGTGCTTTATGCTGCCACCTAATGTCAGCTACTCCATATCAGCGAACTGAGTAGTCATAAGACATCGTGAGAGAGCAGAAAGGGGCACTCCGCGGAACTCACGGACTTCGAACCTGGTCAGGTGATTGCGTGTCACTGGTGTCATATGACTGTACGAGAGATTTCCACACTTCTAAACTTCCCTATGTTAACTGTTTCCGATGTGATAGTGAAGTGAAACGTAAAGGGACACGTACAGCACAAGAGCGTACAGGCCGACCGCGACAGCTGAAGAGCGTCATAATGTGTAATAGGCAGACATCTATCCACACCATCACATAGAATTCCAAACTGCATCAGGATCCACTGCAAGTACTATGACAGTTAGGCGGGAGCTGAGAAAACTTGGATCTCATGGTCAAGCGGCTGCTAACAAGCTACACATCACGCCGGTAAATGCCAAACGACGTCTCGCTTGGTATAAGGATCGTAAACATTGGACAACTGGGATGACCAATCACGGTACACAATGTGTCGATCCGATGGCAGGGTGTAGGTATGGCGAATGCCCAGTGAACGTCATCTGCCAGTGCGTATAACGCCAACAGTAAAATTCGGAGGCGATGATGTTATGGTGTGGTCATGTTTTTCATGGAGGGCTTTGCTAGTTGTTTTATGTGGCACCATCACAGCATAGGCCTACACTGATGTTTTAAGCACATTCTTGCTTCCCAATTGGGGGATGGTGATTGCATCTTTCAAGACGATCGAGCACCCGTTCATAACGCACGGCCTGTGGCGGTGTGTTTACACGGCAATAACATCCCCGTAATGGACTAGCCTGCACAGAGTCCTGACCTGAATCCTATAGAACACCTTTGGGACGTTCTGGAACGTCAACATCGTGCGAGGCCTCACCGACCGACATCGATACCTCTCCTCAGTGCAGCACTCCGTGAGGAATGGGCTGCCATTCCCCAAGAAACCTTCCACCACCTGCTTGAACGCATGCCTGCGAGAGTGGAAGCTGTCATCAAGGCTAAGGCTAAGGGTGGGCCAATACCATACTGAATTCCAGCATTACCGGTGGAAGGTGCCACAAACTTGTAAGTCATTTTCGGACAAATGTCCGGATACTTTTGAAAACAGTGTATATGAACGCCTCCACACTGCAGAAATATGTGAAGTGACTTGTGGTTGTGGCAAAGTATTTGCGGGTTGATCCAAAACTCCGCCAACAATCTTTCTGAGGCTGTTAAGGGATACTTTCCGTGTATTTTGGTACAGCGGACCCACGGTCTTCGGCATCAGGGTACGGTCTTATTACATTCCGTTTGGCTTCTTGCCCAATTACATTTGTACCTATATTGCACTGAAAACAGTACACAATAGCGCACATGTCGACGGTATACGCTGCGTGTCTTTGTTTCCCTTCGTCCACGGTACGTGCTGTTGGCAGCAATAGAACCCGTTTCAACATTCGGCTTGCGTTAGTTACTGCTCTGTTCGGTCTCAGGTTTGTTTTAACAGCAGTGTTAGTTGTACGTTAAGAGTGATACAAAATTACACGGATAGATTTACTGGTGGAGAGTATGTTCGTCGTGTATAGGTACACTAAACGCAATGGCTGAGCGGTCCCCGCGCTGACGGCAGCCGCATCACAGCACCTTTGTATCTCAGGCTTGTTTCGTTACTCTGCGTTTTGTATCGTGTGGTGTTCATTTTTGTCATTCTATATTACAGGCTACTTCACGGCTGTGAAGGCATTTTCACAGAAAGAAGGGTGATTCTGGTCACAAACCGAATGTAATTAGATTACTACTTTGTAACGAGTCACAGAAGACCGTGGCTCCCTGATAACAAAATACTCGGAAGGTGTTATAGCGTCCACGTATTAAAGAGTATCAAATGTGGAACCCAACAAAAAGATAAAATAAAATAAATAAAGGCGATTCACTATTTATTGTTTATATGTAACAGCAAAAAGTGATTATTAGTTAACAACAGGACATTAATTATGTAACTATGGAATAAACAATTTACGTTAACCTCTGTGGAGGAATATTTTTAATGTATGATCTATTGCCTTCTCTCCTGTGAGAAATTGCAATAATTACTGCTGCTCTATCTGCGTTCGAAGTTAGTCACACTGTATACCAAAGTGCCAAAGATACTGGTATATTTTGGAAAAAACGACATTTTGTCTATGGAGTGCGTGATTGATTATTTCGTAAATTTTTTTTAAATTATTTATAGACGCAATCACATGTTTATGACACACTGCTACGGTCGCAGGTTCGAATCCTGCCTCGGACATGAATGTGTGTGATGTCCTTAGGTTAGTTAGGTTTAAGTAGTTCTAAGTTCTAGGGGACTAATGATCACAGCAGTTGAGTCCCATAGTGCTCAGAGCCATTTGAACCATTTGTTTATGACACAGTCATAACCGGTTTCGGCCATATAATGACCATCTCCAGATTCTAAAACAATACAAAAGAAAATTTCCATAGTGCTCAGAGCCATTTGAACCATTTGTTTATGACACAGTCATAACCGGTTTCGGCCATATAATGACCATCTCCAAATTCTAAAACAATACAAAAGAATATTATTAATAAGCCTGGTTAAATATTGCACTTATTTTTAGGTTTTAATATAAATTTTCTTTTGTATTTTTTTTAGAATCTGAAGGTGGTCATTGTATGGCCGAAATCGGTTATGAGTGTGTCATAAACTTGTGATTTCGTCTATAAATAAACAAAAAAAATTTACGAAACTGGTATAGGTATGCGTATTCACATACAGAGATATGTGAACAGGCAGAATACGGCGCTGCGGTCGTCAACGCCTGTGTAAGACAACAAGTGTCTGGCGTAGTTCTTAGATAGGTTACTGCTGCTGCAATGGCAAATTATCAAGATTTAAGTGAGTGTGAACGCGGTGTTATAGTCGGCGCACGAGCGATGGGACACAGCATTTACGAGGCACCGATGAAGCCGGAATTTTCCCGTACGACCATTTCACGAGTGTACCATGAATATCACGAATCCGATAAAACATCACATCTGCGGCATCGCTGCTGCCGAAAAAAGATCCTGCAAGAATGGGACCAACGACGACTGAAAATAATTCAACGTGATCGAAGTGCTACCCTTCCGCAATTTGCTGCAGATTGCAATACTGGGCCATCAACAAGTGTCAGCGCGCGACCCGTTCAACGAAACCTCAACGATATGGGCTTTCGGAGCAGAAGGCCCACTTGTGCACTCTTGATAACTGCACGACACAAAGCTTTACGCCTCTCCTGAGCCCGTCAACACCGACATTGACTGTTGACGACTGGAAACATGTTGCCTGGTTGGACGAGTCTCTTTTCAGATTGTATCGGGCTGATGGACATGTATGGAGACAACCTCATGAATCCCTGTACCCTGCACGTCAGCACAGGACTGTTTAAGCTGGTGGATGCTCTGTAATGGTGTGCGCGGTGTGCAGTTTGAGTGATATGGGGCCCCTGATTCGTCTAGATAGGATTCTGAACAATGGCACGTATGTAAGCACCCTGTCTGGTCACCTGCAGCCATTCATGTCCATTGTGCATTCCGACGAACTTGGGCAATTCCAGCAGGACAATGCAACGCCAAACACGTCCAGAATTGCTACAGAGTGGCTCCAAGAGCAATCTTAAAGAGTTTAAACACTTCCGCATATATGGGATACCTTGCAACGTGCTTTTCAGAAGAGATCTCCACCCGCTCGTACTCTCACGGATTTATGGACAGTCCTGCAGGATTCATGGTGTCAGTTCTCTCCAGCAGTTCTTTCCAGCAGACATTTTTCGAGTCAATGACACGGGACATCTGCGTTCTCGCGGCGACGCTACACTATATTAGACAGGTGTACCAGCAGTTTCTTTGGCTCTTCAGTGTATATGAACTGCTGTATATGTAATTTACAAAATACTACGAATATATCTCTTAAATGTATTTATGTAATATTCCCATCCTTCTCCACGTCCATATTTTAAGCACAATACCAGCCTCCAATACTAGCATCGTTGGTGTCGTACATCTACTACTCCGTCATTATGCAGCCAATTGAAATTTCCTTAAATATAAAAATAAGCGCTCACTTCCTGTGTAAAAAGGTAGTAACTCCGATTTTCATTATATTTTTGAATAATAATACAGCAATTTAAGATGATATTTCAGCTTACAAATGTCCATACTAGCAACAGCTTTCGGCCACTACTGGACTAACAATAGAAAAATTCTCGATAGGAGTTTCCACGCACCTTAAGTCTCGTTGCCGAGAAATAATGTGAGAAAGTAATTAAATTAAATTCAGAGATACTGTCTGAAAAGAGGAGAATAATTTTTCGTTTCCTACTTGTAGCAATCTCTGTATTTTGTACTGATATTTGAAGGTAAACTAAAAGTACTTTCACAATCTGAAGGATTAACATCGGGACACACGCTATAGTACCCCTGAACAACTAAAAGTTTGTCGGCGGAGTTCTGGTCCAACCTGTATTGGCGAAAGGGGAAGTACAATAAAAGAACGGACTAAAGAGCATGAACGCCACAGACCTTTAGCACAAAATATAAACCCAGCGATAGCTCTAAAAGAATGTGATAAGGTTATGGATCTTAAGAACATACGAGTGCTATCCAGTGGACATAACATTTTCGGAAGAAAAGTCCGTGGGGCAGTTCAGATATCGAGACGTCAACTTCCGTGTTCGCCACTGCCCGCTGCCCAGAGACAGCTAGCAAACAATCGAGGGGAAATGGTTCAAATGGCTCTGAGCACTATGGGACTTAACTTCTGAGGTCATCACTCCCATACAACTTAGAACTACTTAAACCTAACTAACCTAAGGACATCATACACATCAATGCCCGAGGCAGGATTCGAACCTGCGACCGTAGCTGTCGCGCTGTTCCAGACTGTAGCGCCTAGAACCGCTCGGCCACACCGGCCGGCAATCGATGGGACACCGCAACAATAATACTGTAGATTCTCCCTCTCTTGCAATACGCGCTTTCAGTGTCTACCCACGACGACGGCCCACCGATGGCATCCTAAAGATTTTTACCCGGTAACGCCATTTCTCAGGAAAAGAGCCGAAAAATAGAGTTTCACATGTGAACACAACTCTATCTTCCGACACTCTTCGATCCCCCAGGGACACACTGGAATCTCGAAGAAGATTCCAGCAGAGACAACGAAACGCCAAGCAGTGAAGGCGTTTGGAGAGGAATATGACGCGGCATGACGACTTAAAGATTTCACCATCAACGGTAACTGCCAGGAAACTTCGGAGCCTTACATAGTCAGAAGATTCATACTAAGTGTTATTGACGTTGTCTGGTATTCATCAATTAACCTTAGCATGCTAGAAAGATTAGAGTGATGTTCCCAAAGCCAGAACTGTAGCCTGTATACTGGACCGTAATCGGAAGTTCACAGTCTGTGTACTTAAAGACTACAGTTCAAAGCTAAAACCTGTGTTCGGCGCAGCACTTTCATGAAAAGGGAGCTACTTGCTTCGGAAATATTAATGATTTTCCAAACTTGACCCATTCTTCAAAGCAGTAATGTATCTAGACGAGATTTTTATTGACATCCCACACAGTCCGGAGCGCTATTGTTGTTCAGTTGACAGACTTCGTGATGAAAGAACCAACCCAAAGCTTCGAGGATAATTAGTTAAAACTAAATGATACTATAGCGGAACACACATTTTTCTTCGTCGGAGAATTTGATGCAGTCGTTAATGACCTTACGGGGAAAGTGAATTTCTTTCGTGCTCCACTCAACCATAAGTTACTTGGAACACAAAGTTAGAGAAGGTAGTTAATAAATTATTGATGATAGTATACCTTATGAGGATAACAAAACCTTCATCTCGTTCTTATGTTGTGTTGTATTTTATTTCACACACATTTAAACTACGGACTGGTACTTTCGGGCAATGTTTTCATCTGAAAGGAGAATATTGTAAGACGCATTTTTTAACCACAAAGCACTATTTCTTGTGAGATATACATTACTGAATACAGAAAACAACTCTTGCTCATTTGTACGTTCTTCATTTTCAAAGTTTACGTTAAAGAAAATGTCTATATAAACTAGGGTCAGTGTCCATTATTACGAAACCAGCATCAAAAGCTTTGTGAACAGCCTCTGGACAAAATACTCAAAATAAAGAACATTTCTGTACACACTGTAGTGACTTTTTCTGGAGAATTTTGCCGAAATGTGAAGGAGCAGCCAGACAGTTTTCGAAAGGACTGGAACCTAGGCTAAAAAGATAGTCCTTCTGTGGCTCTGAGACGTTCATATGTAAAAGTGAAAATGATGTATTAATTTAAACAAGTTGTGAAGCAAATTGCGTAGTATGTCAGCATAAACTTAAACGTAACTTTCCATGCGTTACGTACTTACATAACAATGCAATCAAATTGTTGTCTTTAAAGATACTGCTTTTCACTCACAGAGTCTCATGCAACAACAGTGCTACTTTCAGCAATAAACAAATTTCGTGTTATTCGATTTATATACAAATATTTTAAGGAGTCTTAGGGTATTATGGAAATTACAATCGTAATACTCGTATAAATTTCAACATAAAAGATGTGAAACGAGAATATTTCGGAAAAATCGACTGTGGTTTGTACGTGCCTACCGTAATCAGTCCAAGGACACTGACGCAAAGTACATAAATCAATTTCGACAAGGGTGGGATGTGTTTTCATCTGACAGGAGAATATTGTAAGACGCAGTTTTTAACCACGAAGCACGATTTCCTGTGAAATGTACATCACTGAATACAGAAAATAACTGTTACTAATAAACGAAAATAAATTATGTTAATAATATAATACAATTTTAGCACGGCACTTCTTTATTCAGTGTTTACAGTTATTTTATATCTAGTCTTCAAATCTCTGGCAGTATCGGCATGTCATTTCTTCAGCTCCTTCATGAATCATCAAAGTGCTCTTGGTATCATATCAAACCGCCTTACAACCTGCAACAATACACGATGGGGACATTAAACACTTTCTCCACATACATCTAATAACCAAGATACGTTTGTTTGTGGTTAAAGAAAATTTTTTTACAAAATGTACTTACAAACTGGTTTTATAAAGTTTGGTGTGACATACATATGTCGCCCAACTGATTTGTTAAGAACTAAGTAAGAACAGCTTCTGCTGAAAAAATTCACCATACATCATCATCATCACCAGCGTCATCATTAACGGTTTGCTTCTTGTTATGGATATCATTTCCTACAGGTTCAGAGTAGGACTTTTTTTTAAGAGCCTGTATGAAATTTCCTTAGACCATTATCAACGTTGCAGAAAATACAACGACAGGTGGCTCAAGAGTCGTTGCTACCTTACTACCCAACTTCTTTATACAGACTATTGCTTCCTAGAGGTGTCATATTGGTTCAAAAGCAGCAATTATTATACAAATCTAGAAATGTAGAAATGCCTCACAGTTAATAGAAGTAAATGTCAGTTTGCATATACAGAATGAAACTCAGGCTGAAAAATTTCTAGGTATCCAGTGGCACCAGCGCGTCGGTAATTTAACCACAAGCTTCACTTTTGGGTGCTTTTTACTGGCCAGTTATTCTCATTGCATTAATCTGCAGACAGCATTACTAGCCTACTTAGTGTAGGTTCGTTCAGTATTCTGCTATACTAGAACTGCTGTGGCAGTTTGTCTAAGGTGAAATACGTATTCATTCTACAGAAATGTGCAATAAGAATATTGTTAAATTTGTTGTTGAGGTTTTCACAGAGTGATGGGATGGTATTCTCGTGATATTAATGGTAGTCCCTAACTGTATTTGCGGCTAATAAAAGCAGTAAATTCTAGATGAAATTTACGACAACGATATTTTAATTAAATGTATTTTCAAATCATTGCATCACGAAACTACTAAATGCTGCTGTGACGTGAAGTTGGGCAGTTCACAAAACGAATAGAATTGATGTCTTACGGCTAGAGTACTCATTCAGCCCAACTGGAATCAGCCAACTCGTACAAATATCTGGGTGTAACAGGTTATCCTGGTATGAAATGAAATCATCACAAGGCTCAGTCATAGGTAAAGCAGATGATAGGCTCCGATTTGTTGGTAGGTTACTGGGCCAAATGTAAACAGTCTACAAAGAAAATTCGTTACAAAACACTCGTGTGACATTTCTAAAGTGTGTGAGACCTATACCGAATAGGATTAACGTGGGTTACTAAACGTGTATAGGGAAAGGCGGTTTGAATGGTGACAAGTTTAACCCATGGGAGAGCGCTGTGCAGATGCTGAAACAATTGAACTGACAGACGCTTAAACTGACAGACGCCACCTAAGCCGCGAAAGGGTGCTTAAAAATTTTCAAGGCATTAAATAGGGTGTCTAGAAATACACTATAACCACCTTAGTATAAGTACCCTCAACCCACAGATTCTCAACTGGGTTTACATCTGCTGAGTTTGGTGGCCAGAGGAGTACGCTGAGCACTATGGGACTTAACTGCTGAGGCCACCAGTCCCCTAGGACTTAGAACTACTTAAACCTAACTAACCTAAGGACGTCACACACATCGATATCCCAGGCAGGATTCGAACCTGCGACCGCAGCGGTCGCGCGGTCCCAGACTGAAGCGCCTAGAACCGCTAGGCCACCCCGGCCGGCTGATGCTCTTCAAGCCACCCACGGACACTTTGAGCTGGGTGAGACGTTGCATTGTCCTGATGGTAGATGCCATCATACTGAGGAAAAACTAACTACATGCAGGGACTGACAAGCTCCCCAAGGATAAATGCGCACTTGTGTTGGTCCATTATGCCTTACAGAATCACGAGATCAGCCAGGGACCGTCACGAAAACATTACCCAGACCATAACTGTTTAGTGGAGTTTGCTTTCAGACGTTCCAAACCGTTACACTCCAACAGCCATTTGTCCGATGGAGCATAAAACATGATTCACCTGGAAAGGCCCTTCTCGCCATTCAGTGCACGTCCAGTTGCGCTACTGGCTTCCAAATTCCAGCATTCCCCATAAATGAACAGCAGTCAGCATGGGTCCTTGAAACAGACACCAGCTGCCGAGGCCCATACGCAGCAATATTCAATGAATGATCGTTGAGGAGACACCGTTGGTAGCTCCTTGGTTCTTCTGGCTAGTCAGTTGCTCATCAGTTGCACGTCTATTCACACACACACATTTCCACAGCAGTCATTCACTCCTGTCATCGACAGTCCGTGGCACACCATAGTCGCCTCAGCGCCGGTTTTGGGTAGCGCCATTTGGTCATGCACAGTGTACTTCAAACAGGCCGCAAACGAACAGTAAACAAAAGTAGCCGTTTCTAAAATGCCGCAACCCCAGCCCAGAAATCCAAGTGTCATTCCCTTTTCGACTTCATATAGATGGCTCCGTTCCCACATTACGACACGGACTGAACGGTATTCCGAGACCCCGACACGCTTCATGTGCCCTCCACTGCTGCCGTCAATGAGTTGTTGTTCCATGTTCACGTCGAAATAGCTCGTGGTCACATTAATGTGACTGTACTCTGCATATTCATACAGGAAAGAGTATCCATGAAAGTACAGCTCCCATTTTCCCACCATGAGATGGCAGGAAAAATGTACTTGTTGACTTATTATCTGTTGTACTTGCCTTGGGAAAAGTCACTACTCATTTTTAAAATATTCATGTAGGAGATAGAACTCGTGACAACTAGAAAGATACAGTCCCATTTTCTTATGTCGTCAAAGAAATACTTGTTTATTTATTGGCCATTGTACTTTAAGTGGGAACAGTCACTACCCTGTGGTGCGAATTCCGAAATCTGAAATTTTTGAGTTCGATATGTAGAGTCAGTAGTCCAGCCTGCATTATTAGTTTTGTTGTCACAACTGTTATTTTAATATTAAAATTATAGAATGATCATCCTTTAAGTCGGACTAGAGCAAAAGTCTCATATTAAACTACTATACAGGCTGTATTCTGAAGATATTCCTTTCGAACCTGAGAGGTATACAAATGTTAAATTTTGACGAAAATATAGCAGCCTATGAAGTACCATTGATGTCTTTGCCTGGAACGGAAACCTTAGTCCAGAATTTGAACAATATCGGACATTGGTATCCATACAGTATTATCGTCTTAAATGTAAATTTTTCTGCACTGTTCTTTCTAAAGAAAGTCAATTCTTACTCATCAATGTCTACTGTTAAAACTTGACCTATGAAATTAATTGAGTTTTTTGTTGCAAATTTAACAATAACAAAGGAACCTATATGAATATCTTTCTTTTCGTCACCCATATGGCCACTGACTTCACTATTTAGAGTGTACCCTGGAATTGTCGTTGCAATTTTCTCTGAAAATAAGTTACATTTAACAGCAATTATTTTTGAAATGTCATGTTATTTTTAGTTATTGTGTAGGGGGATAGAGCATGCACTCATTGTACAGGACGAGTGTCAGTTATTGCATGAGTATCATAAATAGCTGTGCCAAATAAGAACTTCAGCTGATGACATTGATCATTAGAACAGAATTTGGCCATAACTGATTTCCTCTCACTTTTGTTACCCTCATAAAAAGACGCTGCTTTTATAGCCTGAGATTTTCCATCAGAAACTGCATGCCAGATCACACCACACCAAGTACTTCCACAATTCTATTCTCATGAACTTACTACTGTGACATATAAGGTCGATATTATTTGTGCATTATCACTTTAATTACAATACACTTACCAGTAATGGAAAAATATCATACATTACTAGAGACACAAAAACATTGAGTAGCTTAAAGTTGATTAAAGTACAGTATGAAACTTCGTGGCAGATTAAAACTGTGTGCCGGACCGAGACTCGAACTCGGGACCTTTGCCTCATTCTGGAAAGCACAGCGTAATTATTTTTTAAGTGCATCCTAAAACTAGTCTTTTAAGCTGAATGGTACAGGTTACAGAAAATTAATGTCAACTTTAAAGATTTATGTTCTGAATTATTTGCATTCTACGCGATTTTCCCTTGTATTTCTTGCTTATGAAATACACTTAAACTGAAAACATCGTATCTGTTTTACTGTGACAGAATGGGAGAATAAACAGTATTTTTATTGTGTTAAAAGTTACCTTTACGTTACAGTTCAGCAATGAAATTTTAACTGTTAGAAACAGAAGTTCAAAGAATTTAGAAAAACAAAAATACAGAAAATTAATGGCAACATACTGTCCTCTGAAACTGTCATTCAAAATCTTCTTTTCTTATTAGCAAGTGACCAGTTTTGCATCCTCAGTCACAAAGAACGTAAATGTATGTTATATGGAGTAGGCAACTTTGAACTGTACTGCAACAAATTTGCCTACAATTCCTAAGTATAAAAAAATATTTTCTTTAGTTTGGCTTCACATTTGTTGCACTGGCCTCTTTGTTAAACAATTGTCCATTAGGTTATTGTCTACGTAACATTCAGTGTTCAAGATGTTTTTAATATAATCTAGCTCTCCGTCCTATTCTCAAACAGAGTGATATAGTCGCTCCTACCGGTGTCGTTTAGTGCAACCTGCACTACATCTGAATTAGGAATGGTTCCAGATAGGCGATAGCCACGTAATCGATATAAGCTTCCTCTCAGAGCTTTGGGAGACTATTAACAGACGGAATTATTCTGTTGAAAAGACAAGTGAGGATTGGTCATGAGTAACACGGTATTATTTGACCAAGATTACCTTACTTTTCCCATACTTATCCAAGTGTCTATAATTCTTCTTTGTGTAATTATCGGTGTAGTCATATAGGGTTTAGATGTCTCTGTATGTTTATTCCATTTGGAATACTTAATCTTTTGCAAATGATTCAGAAACATCGCCTTATAAAGTGAGTTTCATCAGCAGGAACAATGAAATTAATGGTATATATCAAAATGGAAAGTGCAGACGTAACAAATTTGTGCGATATATAACTGTGCTAACATAATTTACACTACAGGTCTAAAATGTCTTTGTATACTTTATCAGTTACTCTGCGACATTTTGGCAATGTGCTTCGCATCTCCAAAGTGAACTGGCCAGCAACATGTTTCTGTCGTCTGGGGTTGCCTAAAATGACATCGATAAGGATAGTTGAATCGCCCTGTGTATATCAAACTTTTCATTGGATTACTTCCACGCTGTCGCCTGTGTGTATACTGTTGCTGATACAGACGTAGTGAGGGCTGCATTAAACGATATCGGTAGTGGCAACTGATTCACGCTGAAAGTCTCAGAATCTAGATTTATGGCTTTCCAACGGAGTCTGTTTCTTTGTAACTTCGTACCTATCAATTTTTACACTGCAGCTTAGGATTCTATGAATACTTGTATTTGGAAAGTGGTTTAGGGCCATCACATTCTCTACATTTTGTTTTTTATTTGATAAATGTCGTCAAAGTGACGTGAATTGTATCTGGGGAGAAAGATGCCAATTACAGACTTAGATCTCGGGCTATGCTGCAGACCATACCTTCCACAAGATTCGCCAACTTACAACCACATTGTCAAAATAGAGTTAGGCACTATCCCATTCGTATTTATTTCAAAAGCTTGCTGTAAGTTAATATTACCGACATCCTCAACCTACGCGAAATAGCGCAAGCAAATGTCAATCTAAGACAGTAAAAATGTATCTACTTATGGAATCGTACTACCGAAACGTATTGTCTTACGAAAATTAGTAAACAATGGCCGGAGTAGGAAACTGTTATTAATGCATTATATTAGGTCTACAACTTTGCTTCTGCCGTTTTGAAATGGATGGCAGTTGGGGCAAGTGGTGGTGCAGGTAGTAGGTCGTAAGTGTCACACAATAAGCTAAGACATTTGTGAAAAAAATAGTCCATCGAAACATTAGTTGATTTGTGAGTGCATCATAACGCTATTCTCCACTGAATATATCAAATTACAAGCCACTTCTCGTCGTTTTGGGAAAGTTTAATTTTCTCCTTTGTCATGAAGAAATCTGCGGGTGAGTCTCATAAAATGCTTGATAAGACCTATGGTGAGACACAATTCGGAGAAAGAACGTGCAGTAAATGGTTTCAACGCCTCAAGGAAGCTGATTCTGGCGTTGATGACCGGCTTGGTGGTGGGAGTAGAGGAGGTTTAGCAGCCACTGAAACAACTGGAAACAATCACAGGAGATCGTTCTCGAAGGCAGTTGATGCGTTTGAGCCGAGAACTGATAGACAAAGGGTCACAATAGAGCGATAGACATGAAAAGGTGATTTTGCAGCATGACAGTGCTCGATACCATGTCACAAAACCCGTCAAAACATATTTGGAGGCGTTGAAATGAAAGTTCACCCACCCGCCATATTCTTCACACATTGTTCCATCTCCCTACCACATTTTTCGATCAATGGCATATGGTCTGGTTGATGGCACTTTCGGTAATATTAACGAGTGCGGGACTAGATCGATTCATGGATATCCTGAAAAGACGCCCAGTTCTTCCGCCGCCAGATTTGCAAGTTGTCCGGAAGGTGAAAGTAGTGGCTGTACTGTACAAGGACATACAACCCGTCGAGTGTCACTGAAGAGCCGACATATAAAAGCCCCATGTGTTCTGCTTTCAGTACTATCTATTTAAAAAAAAGTGTGAAACGACAATTTACATTTAGGCGACTAGGTCTAAAAACGTCCTTGCCTGGAACAAGATCTTCGAGACTTGCCATTCTGTGAAGCAAAACTATGCCTCATGTCATTATTAATTGTTACAAATTATACAGCAGTAGTTGATGCATGCATATGACAATATTGTCCGAATAAAAACGATTCCAGCAGCACGGGAAGATTGAGATACGAACAGGGAATAATAAAGACGAATTCCAGCTGTTCGACTCATACGCCACAGGACAGAGGTGGCAGTTTACCTGTTCCATATGAATCGCATGTTACCCTGTGTGGGGTATTTCCTTTGAATTCCCTTGGACTCACATCCATATTCATACACTGCAAGCCACCATACGGGGAGGGGGGGCGGGGGGAGGGGAAGAGGACGCTATACGCTACTGTTCATCTAGTCATTCCCATTTCTGCTCCACTCGCAAAAGGAGGGAAGGAAATGGGACTGCTCCTATGCCACCGTACGAATCGTAATTTCTCTCATCTCGTCGGTGACAGTAGAAGCGGTCTGCAGTTCTATAAACTTTCTCACTGTTAATAAACTTCCAGCTTGCTGGAATAATTGGAGGCCAGCAGCTTCTGTTAATCAGTGCATAGAAAAACCATCAAAAGCTGCAAATTTCAGTTTCTTATTTACTCGATGACTAGTTTCTGGCTGGGACCCGTTTTCATATCATTGTAACAGATGGTATTTCTGAAAATACAAAAGCCATGTCATAAGAATATAAATATTATGATGTGCCATACAGCGTACAGACATGTTCTGTAACTCTTCCTTTGCACTTCATATCACGTATAATTTTTTGACGTGTTTGATCCGGTATAGGATCGTTGTGCTACAATACATTACTTCATGCTTGTCTTAATTATTAAGTGCGTTACACCACACCTACGAATAGTCACTATTTATGCTATGATATGCTCCTGTATTAGGTATCTGCAGCACAGCAAGGTAACAACGACTCAGTCGACTAACTGATTTAGTGATGAGACGTTAGTACGTGTTACGCTAAAGGAAGTTCAAACAGAACACTGGTCAAGTAGACTCGCCTAGCATAATTACTTATCAGGACCGGAGAGCCATTTACTTGCCATTGATTACAGGATAGCCGGCCGGGGTGACCGAGCGGTTCTAGGCGCTACAGTCTGGAACCGCGCGACCGCTACGGTCGCAGGTTCAAATCCTGCCTCAGGCTTGGATGCGTGTGATGTCCTTAGGTTAGTTAGGTTTAAGTAGTTCTAAGTTCTAGGGGACTGATGACCTCAGAAGTTAAGTCGCATACTGCTCGGAGCCATTTGAACCATTTGATTACAGGATACTATTTTTCTCTTGTCAAACTCGCTTTCCGGCAACCGCGCATGACTCTGGCCTGACTCTTGTCCCTGTGGGTGAATCACCGCTATCGAATAGAAGGAATGTCGTTACTCAACTTGCCTGCAAGTCGAGTAAACTCTGTGTTCAGCGCTCCCGCGTTCAACTACCAGGGTGTCGGAATTCCAAAGCACACGTAGAGGAAAACGAGTAAACAGATGCGAATAACTGTCTAAAATTGAGAGTAATTGTTAAACCCAATATCATACAGTGGAGACTGTCTTCCCTATTAGCAAGGAAGCGACTATTCCAGACAAATAAGTAGATAAAAGTGACGACGATATTGATGGTAATAGTAATAATAATAGTATTAGTGATAAAAGTGATAATACCGGCGTTGTGCTGGCAGTTGTACACGTTCATCTTGCAGCGGTTTCCAAACTGACGGGTGACGGAGCCACACTTTGCTCTCACAGGCTGGTAAACTGAAGGGCAGATCGTGCCGCATTCTTTTGCACTGGAGCAGCCAATGAGCGCCGCCACAACTGTGAAAGAACAGCAGCAAAATATAAGATCAAGAATTAAGATGACTGTGCAAGCTTTCCAGAAAAATTGCGGTTGTAGTTAAGACAAAGGTTTGTTAAATCTTCCATATGTAGTATCTTTCTGTTCGGCTGTGAAAGCTGAAATATGAAGATGAGAGAAAGGGACAAAAATTGAAGCATTCGAGTTTTGAATTTGGATGAGGATGGAGAGAGTGAAATCGATGGAGAAAGTGAAAAACTATGAAGTACTGCAAATGGTATGGGAAGAAAGAGTTCTTCTGTACCCGATTAAGAAAAGGAAGAAAGACTGTGTAGGATATATACTACATGAAAAAGGAGTTCTTGTGTCACGTATCGATGTTACAGTGGAAGGACAGATAAAATTAGCAAGGAAAAGAATAAAAATGCTGGATGATATGAAGGGAGGAAGATAGGAGACTAGGAACCAGCTGCACTAGAGCAGGATCAGATGGAAATAGCAGTGGCGTCAGGAACTTGCCATGCCTGTAGGCCGTATACCTGATGATGATGGTGAATAAAATGTACGGCAGTAATATTTGGGCTATCTGGTGCAAATTCCACTATCAGCACATGTGGTATACTTTATGAAAAGCGTCTCAAGAGTAACAGCTGACTGATTAGAAAATAATATCTACACATGTACACAAATATCCACTTAAAAAAATTACAAACAATGGAACATAAAAAATACACATACACACACGCGCGCGCGCGCTCACACACGCACACGCACACACGCACGCACGCACGCACGCACACACACACACACACACACACACACACACACACACACACACTCACAATACTAACAAAAGATGGAAGTTACACACACAGCAACAGTGGCAACACTTCACTTTGTAAACATACGCATATGGATCACAAAATGAAAAGCGAAGGTCATGTGATATATTAGCTGTTGATGAAAAAACGCCGGAAATCGGGCAGCTGGAGCATGATCACTGAATGAATACATCTCCAGGACCACACATATGAACTAAGAACACTGTAAATAGTAAGTAACACCAAACAATAATTTAACATCAGGATATTTATGCTACAAAACTTGTTTCTAATCTGAAAAACAGAAGAAAAACATGACAAAATGAAACATAGTAATATATTGTACCTACTACACAATAAATTTCTTATGTGTATAGAAATAAACATGTATTACAGGCCACTGAAGATGCTACAAAAATAAAAGAAGACAAACATGGATGGCAAAAATCAAAGTGTATTTCATTTAGTTGCATAGACAGAACACATCTCTATGTACTTTGTAGGAACTAAGGAACTACAGAAAACGAGAAAAAGAAAAAAATGACGATAATACGGCCGTATCAGGCATTTCTCTTCTAGTTATAGTCAGGTTAAAGAATATCTATCTCAGACTCCACAAGACCATTCAACACATCATATTCAATCAGACTTTCAAAAACAAATAATGTAATTAAGTTACATTAATGTAAAGGTCAGTAACAGTCTTTGGTAGCACGCTTGGTTAAAAAAAATTTATCAAATCGCTTTATACTAAAAAATTGATGAAATATTATATGATGTACACCTCGAGTTATCTGCATTTAGTAACAACCCAACTGTGATGATCAACATAAAGCAAAATACTGAACACATCACAGCAAGAACACTGCAATATACACAGAACAAACACAAATGAAAATCAGAACAAAAATAAGCAGAAAGAAACACATAACAAAGTACAATGCACCTACCACCAAAATTTCAAACCAAACTAATAAATGTCTCAAATAAGGAATTAACAGAGAAATAATCACAGCTATTAGAGAAAGGTCTCAAACACAACACCAGTACAAAAATAGATAACCACTACACAGAAAATCTGATTGTAGAACCAGAAAGTATCCTCACAGAGGAAAAAAAACAAAAAATAAAGTGTAAATATTGGGCAAACATAAGAACTAAAGAAGAAAGAAATAAACAACGTAATCATCATTTCAAAGAAAGAGCAAAACAGGAAACTTCAAACAAAAAACAACATAACTAAGGAACTAAAACTGCAATCTAACATCACTATGGGCACAAGACCTGGTTAAGGAAACAGCACAGCACAAATCAACAAAGAACAATATATAGAAAAACTAAAGATATTTTCGCCTTTAACAGCACCACAAAACTGAAATCTGACTCAACAGCACTTTTGTAAACAAAAATAAAAACAGCCTCAAAGACATCAAACACATACTCACAGACAAACAAACACAATACATCTCACAAAAGAACCCAAAAGCACCAAACCTCAGGAGTCCACCCAAAGTTCACAAAACCCTTATTCTTTTGAGACCTGTTACTAATTTCATGAATGTACCATCATACCATGTGATAAAGCACATGTACAATATCATAATGCAATATTATGAAATGAAGAAAGGCAGAACTGTGAAAAACACAAATGAACTCATAATACAAATAAAAGACTTACTTACACATTCCACAAACAGCACTGCCCACCTATTTCGACATCGAGAATATGTACACCTTGATACACACTGTAGATACAATGCAGCTACTTGAAGAAAACTTATGATGTACAACAAATTACCTATGTACAATATTAATGAAATAACCAAAACCGTCAAAGCAATCACATCTCAAAATTACTTCCAATTTGAAAAGAAATTTTACTTGCAAAACGATGGGTTTTCCAGTTTCAGAAAAATTTACAAACATATTCATCAGTCACATAGAAAACATATAATCGATACATTCATCAAAAAGAAAGGATACTTGTTGCAAATGACCTCACACAACACAGATCAACACAGCATACAAGCAATTGTCTTATGAAAGATACAACAGTGCAACAACACACACAAGAAATGACACATACTCATCCACACTAACAAAACTGTCACAGAATAGGTAAAAACATTTAGAACAAGCAGGGAGTTCTATTAGGATACAGGACAAACAAAACAACATAGAAAAGACCCATAAAACAGGAGACAGGCACAGATAAATGCAACAGATTAGGAATATGTGAACTTACATACAAACTTGCCAATCAGTATACATCAGATAAATATGCAGGATCTTTTAAACAAGACACTCATAACACCTCAGACCCCCAAAAAGTAACAGCACCCATAGCACATTTTCTGACCAATAGCCCCTAACCGCCACCCAACTATAATACCAACAGATTTAAAAATACTAAAATCCAGCCACATCCTATGCCACAACATGGCAATAGAAGAGAACTTCAGCATACAGAAGGCAACAACATAAGGCAAACTACCTTCAAATGAAAACACTACCTCTGTACAGGCACATTACTTAACACAATAAAGGAACTATACAGAAAGGGCAACATAAACAGATAAAGCAGCTTACCTGCAAACAGAGAAAGAGAGAGAAAAAGTAAACAAAATTCAAATTCGGCGCTAAACTCCCACAGGAAGAAATGACCACTTTCGAGGATAGGAAACACAGTGTAGTGCTCACCACAATTTGCGAAGTGAAAAGGCGTTTATAAAAAATAAAAAATTACACAACTGAAAACTCCAGCCATTACAAGAAAACTTTCACATTCAAAGAGCCCTTGCAATGAAAAACAAGCTAATTAATGACCAAATCAGTATAAGCAGCCAAACAGAAATATGAAACGTAATGAGAATTTGTAATTAATAAATGTTCCTCCCCTCCCCTTCTTTATCGTTTCTCTCTCTCTCTCTCTCTCTCTCTCTCTCTCTCTCTCTCTCTCTCTCTCTTACACACACAGACAGACACACACACACACACACACACACACACACACACACACACACACACAAACACAAACACAAACACACAACAAATGAAAAATATCGGTCCACACATACAACACAAACAAGAGAGTGAAGATGAACACAAGGCGGCAGTTGGCAGCACTACACTCTGTAAACACACACATATAGATCACAAAACGAAAAGTGTAGGTGATACGTTATAACACATGTTGGCCGGAAAGGGCCAGAAATCGGCCAGCTGGAGCATGATCACCGAATGGACACATCTCCAGGACCACACATATGGACTAAGAGGACTGTAAATAGTAACACCAAACAATTATTTAACATCACGATATTTGTGCTACATGAGTTGTTGCTAACGCGAAAAACAAGAGAAAAACATGACAAAATGTAGCATATTAATATATTATAATTCCCATATAACACATTTCTTATATGTATAGAAAGAAAGAAGTATTACAGGCCACTGAAGATGCTTCGCAAATAAAAGAAGCGAAATGCGTATGGAAAAAGGCAAACTGCCTTTAATTTATTTGCATAGACAGAACGCACCTCCATGAACTTTGCTGCAACGAAGGAACTTCAGAAAGCGACAAAAAAGACGAGAATATGACCGTGTGCAGTTATATCACTGATCCTTGGAGCAAGAATAGTGAAATTTTTTCATACTAGAATGAAAACGTTCCCTGCCTGGGAGTGACAGACAAAGTTTTTTTGCTTAAAAGTGTTGTAATCATCGTCAATGCGAAGGTCCCTTTGAACACCGCATTCTTTCACTCAGCGGACAGGTAGGTACTAAAAATGTTAAAATATCACAAGATTCTTATAAAAGTGCAGTGAGAAACCATGTTAATGTGTTGCTTCAGTACATCAGAGGATTAAAAAACAAAGTAGATGAGATCCTTGTTTGTTTTCAAGGTTTAGAAACCGAGGATTTAATAGATGTACTATGCCTGTCTAAACATCATATTGTCACTGATTTGGAAAAGGTATTTGTGGGTGCATATAAGCTTTCAGCACATGTAAGGAGAGACAATATGGAGAAAGAAGGAGTTGTCATATATGTTATTACAGTGTCAAAAATTTAGAAACTAAGAAATTTTGTGTAGAGCATCATACAAAAGCATGTGCCTCTGAGCTTAAACTAAACATGGTGTTTTTATAATTCTAAATGTTTATAGGTCTACGTTGGGACAGTTTGAGCTACTTCTGAAAAACTTGGCTCTGTTCTTGTGCTACCTGCCAGACAGTGGAAATCAATCTATTATTTGTGGGGATTTCTATGTAGATTTTCTCAAACTGCCTGTCAGGAAGAATGACCTTGAAGTATTACTCATTTCTTTCAGTTTGTCGTCAGTGATAGATCTTCCTACTAGGGCAGTACAGAAAAGCAGAATTATAAGTAATATCTTCATAGACCAAGATAAAATTTAATCAAATAATGATTTATCCTGTTAACAATGGTCTTTCTGATCATGATGCACAGCTAATTCCAGTATGACGTAGCTCGATACAGCAATGCAAAATAATCCTCCAAAATGGTGCATTCACTTAACCACTTCACAATGATAAATTTTAGGGAAAGCTTGTAGCAGTTACAACACTATGAGGTGTACCAAGAACTTATTTAAAATATCTATAACTTTTTATCATGATGTGTTTGTGAGTAAATTTGAAAACAGTTTCCCTAAGGAGACAGTGAAATACAATAGAAAGAAACCATGTAAGAACCATTCAATGGATAAATTTCCTGGTAATCAGAAGAGAGAAATGCATCTAATAGCAAGAAAGAATAATGACCCAGCAACACACAAATATCTGTGCTATAAAAACTGCTGTACTGTAGTAAGGAAAATTATTAAGAAATCCAGAAACACAAGTTCTATGTCTGCAATTAGCACATCTGATAGTAAAGAATTTGGATATTGGTGAAAGGGATATAGGGCAACAAAGAGTATAGGAAGACTGGCATACCATTGAACTGTATGGAAAGTTTATTTAAAAATCAACAAGTTGATAATATTTTTAATTATCATTTTAATAGTTGCGAAGGAAATAGGAATCATATATCCTTTAGAAAAGGCAATCTTTATTTCAATTTGCTAAAATTGAAAATCTGTCCAACTCTCCTTCTGAAATTAGGAAAATAATAAACTCACTCAAAATTAGAATCTCACTTGGAATTAATGGCATTTCCAACAGAGTACAACAAGCTTGTTACCAGCAGATAAGTAGGATTCTCAGCCACAGATGTAATAGCTCACTGAAACAGGGCATTTTTCCTGAAAGACTGAGTATGCTATTGTTAAGCCATTGCATAAAAAGAAGGATAAATCTGATGTTCCAAAAACTAACTGCTCAATCTACTTGAAAAAGTAACGTATTCAAGAGTGGCTTCACATATCTGTGGAATTAAAGCACTAACAAAGTGTCACTTTTGTTTTCAAAAAGGCTCTTCAACGGAAAATCGTCCATGTTCTCACACTGATCAAATATTAAACGCTCTGAATATCTGAACATCACCGATTGGGATTTTATGTGATCTCACAAAGTATTTTTATTGTGTAAATTATGTAATTCTTCCAAACATGCTTCAGTATTGTGGTATGAGTGGAACAGTACACAAATGGTTTAATTCACATTTCATTGGAAGAGTGCAGAGGGTTGAATTAAACAGTTCACATGTTGCTGTGTAAGGTGTCAGGCAAACCCAACACCTTCCATGAAAACCCTGACATGATAAGCAAATCCAGTAGTATGTCACGTAGCTCCGAATAAATCGTGACATTAAATTAACCAAAGTAATAGGAGTAACGAGTGAGCAAATGGAATACCACAGACTAACACAAGCATGCCTAAATGCATGTCGTACCTTCCCACCGTGAGACCGACGCAGTTCCGAGGGGAGAAACGAGAACAGAAGCCGAGAGCAGAACCGTGTCAAACTGGAAGACCGTACGATAAGGGGCGGACTGGACACCCACGTCGCCAGCTAACCACTAGGGCCACACAACCTGCATGTTTTAGCGTGAGACTGTTTCGCGTCTCTGTTACGTCAAGGACCACCCCCAGCCCATGTTAAAAGCTAGAGCACTCCAGAAAAACAGTATAGATCTTACGATAACGCTAAAAGGACCACACCAGCTGCAGGTTTTAGCGTGAGACTTTTTCGCGTCCCTGTTACGTTGCAAACTTTAAAAACATTACCCCACCACGAAAAGTATAACGTTTATCATTGGATAGACAGAATTTTTGTAGGCGGAGCTTAAGGTTAACATTGAGACCCTGATTGGTCAGTTGAAAACACAGCCAGGTAGTTTTTTTTAAACCAACTTCGGTAAATTGTAGTAAGGAGAAGTTAGGGAACAGTTGCTTCCGAGATGGCGAGGTGAGCGGAGCTGTGCTGCCCGCCGCTGCCCTCACGCTGCCTAAACACCGACAAGGTAATGAACGCACGCGATGCCGCATTTTTGAGCGCATAAGGCCTCACTCAGAACTGCGGAAGTCTCATCTGTTACACCCCCTTTTTGCGTAATACTAGTGTCGATCGTTAATTAAAACTCATGGTGTTCACTTGAAGTAAAGCTCTGAAACGCGATGATTTTTCTGTTATATAGTTATTGAGAAGTCACATCAGGCACTGTAATTTACGACAAGTTAGATAAGTAATTAAAGATAATTGTGGGCCACTGTAGACCATTTTGATAGTTTTCTCTTTTGTGAAAATTTAAACGTAGATTATTGACGTGATATGGCATAGGTCATCCTTCGATCCATTGTAGAACTTGGAAACCCATTCAGGGAATATTAGTTCACATTTTTGTTGAACGCAGTTGGTTTTTACCATCCTGTATTAAAACACTTCCTTTTATCAATAGTGCAATTTATAAACAATGTTTTGTGAGTAGAATAAAATTTCCAATGGTAAACGTAACTGCTTTGTCGACGTTATTTTACCAGCTAACTAAAAATAGGAAAGCCTTTAACCCCTTCCACTAAATTTAGTTAGTATTAAGATTCTTTTACAGGGAGTGCAGTGGAGCTGACGCTGAGATCATTAAATATTTGGTTATATCATCGCTAGTCTCACTGAACTCATCTGAATTCTACATGTCATGTGTGGTATGGCATCTCCTTACCAGCAACAGATCCCAGGTTCAAACTGGTTAATTCCCTAAGAAACACGCTCAGAGCGTCGTTGCCCGAATGTGGTAGGGAGACACGATATAGAACAAACAGACACCACCATGAACGTTTAGAGCTGTTGTTGTTGTTGGGGTCTTCAGTCCTGAGATTGGTTTGATGCAGCTCTCCATGCTACTCTATCCTGTGCAAGCTTCTTCATCTCCCAGTAACTAGTAACATCCATCTGAATCTGTTTAGTGTATTCATCTCTTGGTCTCCTTCTACGATTTTTACCCTCCACGCTGCCCTCCAATACTAAATTTGTGATCCCTTGATGCTTCAGAACATGTCCTACCAACCAATCTCTTCTCCTAGTCAAGTTGTGCCACAAACTCCTCTTCTCCCCAATTCTATTCAATACCAGCTCATTAGTTATGTGATCTACACATCTAATCTTCAACATTCTTCTGTAGCACCACATTTCAAAAGCTTCTATTCTCTTCTTGTCCAAACTATTTATCGTCCATGTTTCACTTCCATACATGGCTACACTCCATAGAATACTTTCAGAAACGACTTCCTGATACTGAGATCTATACTAGATGTTAACAAATTTCTCTTATTCAGAAACGGTATCCTTGCCATTGCCAATCTACATTTTACTGTATATCCTCGCTACTTCGACCATCCTTCACTACTTTAAGTGTCTCATTTCCTGATCTAATTGCCTCAGCATCACCCGACTTAATTCGACTTCATTCCATTATCCTCGTTTTGCTTTTGTTGATGTTCATCTTATATCCTCCTTTCCAGACACTATCCATTCCGTTCAGCTGCTCTTCCAAGTCCTTTTGCTGTCTCTGACAAAATTACAATGTCATCGGCGAACCTCAAAGTTTTTATTTCTTCTCCATGGATTTTAACACCTACTCCGAATTTTTCTTTTGTTTCCTTCACGGCTTGCTCAATATAAGGATTGAATAACATTGGGGAGAGGCTACAACGCTGTCTTACTACCTTCCCAACCAGTGCTTTCCTTTCATGTCCCTCGACTCTTATAATTTCCATCTGGTTGCTGTACAAATTGTAAATAGCCTTTCGCTCCCTGTATTTTACCCCTGCCACCTTCAGAATTTGAAAGAGAGTATTCCAGTCAACATTGTCAAAAGCTTTCTCTAAGTCTACAAATGCTACAAACGTAGGTTTGCCTTTCCTTAATCTAGCTTCTAAGATAAGTTGAAGGGTCAGTATTGCCTCACGTGTTCCAATATTTCTACGAAATCCGAACTGAACTTCCTCGAGGTCGGCTTTTACCAGTTTTTCCATTCGTCTGTAAAGAATTCGCGTTAGTATTTTGCAGCCGTGAATTATTAAACTGATAGTTCGGCTATTTTCACATCTGTCAACACCTGCTTTCTTTGGGATTGGAATTATTATATTCTTCTTGAAGTCTGAGGGTATTTCGCCTGTCTTATATATCTTGCTCACCAGATCAGGACTGGCTCTCCCAAGGCCATCAGTAGTTCCAATGGAATGTAGTCTACTCTCCGGGCCTTGTTTTGATTCAGGTCTTTCAGTGCTCCCATTTCATCTTCACATAATGCAAAAAAATCCTCAGATTTCTCAAACTGGGGAGGTACCAACAATGGAGTCACAAAGTGTTCAGTCTTGGTCCCTTTCTGTACTTACTATATTTAATGATTTGTCACTCTATCCTCACGAAGATGCAAAGCTAGTGCTTTGCAGATGAAACACGTATAGTAACCATCCACCAAACAAGAACTAGCAGTGGAGACCTATGGGATTCAGTCTTGCATCTCTGTTCTTACTGTATCCATAAAGATGCAAATCCAGTTGATTTTGCTGATGATACAAGTTCAGTAATCACACCCAACAAACAAAAATTAGCAGAGGTTGAAAATACCGCTTCAGTTGTAAATTACTTTATTTTCACACGATCGGTTTTGGATAGTTATAAGCCCATCTTCATGTATCGTAGCTATACTGTGGTCCCCGAGAGCCGCGTGTACCAAGCGCGGTGTGCTGTCACACAAACTTCTTCTCTGTGTTGTCGGTACTGAAGCACCGTGTTTAATACAAACAAAAAGAAATATTGTAATCCACCAACTAGGTAAATTTGTATTGAAACACGAAGCATACAGCATCGCAAAACTGAGGTACAATTGCAGCGAAAATAAAATAAAAAAATTTAGTGTTGTGTCACAGAGAGATTTCTGTCAGACGCATCGAACAGTGTCGTAGACTGTAAAAAGAAGAAAATTAAAGTGCCTGATGGGAAACGATGTTTAAACTATGTTATGGATTCCAACAAAATATTAAACACTTATTTTCATATCTCTACAAGCATATTTCAACAGTGAAATTTTGTAATTTCCGTCCAGCTAATATACAGGCATAATTATTAGAAATGAATAACAAACTGTTTAAGTGTTATTACTGGCTCTTTGTGATTCAACGCGGATCTTTCCTCAGCTGTCACTGGTTCACACGAATCTGTCTTGCTGAATATCAATAATTAAGTGCACAGAGAAACGTCTTCCGCGTTACGTGAGGTTTAGCATTTTACATACCGCCCGTGACGTATGTTGTTAATTAGATAACACGGACACTTACCGAGTACAACGAGCGTGTAAGACTTCATAGCTGCGGTGTCTAGTCCGTTCTGAGCCAGCAGGGGCAACAGCTGGTTTTTTATATAAGCAGCAGCCTCTTCGTGTGAATCCCCCAGTGCGTAGATTACGTCACTTGGACCTTCCTTTTTCTACGAACACGGTCTCCTCCCAATGACCTCGAAACGAGTTTTGTTTCATGCGTCGGTGAACCCCGTTAGTTCCTCCAGCTTATAAATTCTACACACGCAGGTGCGCTAGCCATCAGAACTGTGCAAGTACTCTTAATGCTTTCTGATGTGCCGTAACTTCCACGTAAATGACTACAGGTACGCTTAGACCAAAGACGGCAGAAGATACTGAGAGTAAGGTTTCTGATGAAACAGTCTGCTAATAGACTCTCCCTACTAACGAACAAACGCAGCTAAGAGTATAACATCGTAGGAGATAGTAGCACATGAACAGGAGTTGCCAAATGTTCAATGATCCGAAGTTTAAGGCGTGCATATTAACGATAATTTGAACTGGAAGAAACAGCCGTGAACTCCTCAAGTAAGTTTAGCACATGTATGCCTCTGCATTGAACGTCTCGGAAACAGACTGGTCAGTATGTTAACGTATTTCGAATCTGGCATTGATAATAGCTTACGGCAGAATTCCGAGGGACATCCGGTTCTTCATAAAAAGCGAATGGATGGTGTAGTATGCTTCGTCATTCATACTCACTTTGTATCCGCCGCTTCAGGGATTTGCTTTTTTTTAAAATAAACATTCGTAATTTTTATGATCACTTACTAAATTCATCAGAAATAGTTCGCCACTGTTTGATAAGAATTACAATGCCCATTAAGACAATATACTACAAGAAATTAGCCCTTCATTTCTCCTAACTAAATGTGTCTGTGACCCAAAAGATGTACATCTTCCATACAGATCTTTGATTGGAAGACAAGCTCTTCATAAAAAATTAACTCTAGATGTTCATGAAACTCTCCAAGCATGGTTTGCCCTGAAATGTATCACAAAATTATTTATCATAGAACCATGATAAGGCAATATGCCTGCCATAATAGTATTTCGGATGTGGCATATCTATCGCAAGAGCAACTGGGTGTTATTCTGAAGGGATTCCGAAAGTTACAAGCTTAAACACTGACTACAAACACTGCACAGGACGCAAATCCTCTTAAAACTAAAGCATGCCAATACTTCTAACATACTGTATACTATAGGTCTCGAGTTCGAGTCTCGGTCCGGCACACAGTTTTAATCTGCAGGAAGTTTCATATCAGCGCACACTCCGCTGCAGAGTGAAAATCTCATTCTGATACTGAATTGTTTTTACGATCTTGATAGCCCAGTTTTCGCACGATTTTATTAGATACATAAAATTTTAAATCCACATGACTTGAATTTTTTTTTAATCATTTGCTACTCTACAATTTAATATATGTTTGCACACTATCTGCACTTACGTAGTACGTTAGTAAGTCTTGATTTCTCATCTTCTGTTGTATATAGTATTAATATATATAGTTTCCAGAACCGATTGAAAAAGGTCTAATGTGAAGCCCAAACCCACTAGCGAACTCAATAAAATTCTCACAGCAAGTGGAGCGATTTTCATTAATTAATTAATTAATTAATCTTGTATGAACCCTCGCCGAATGATATCGACTTGACCAGGACAAATGTGTTTACCACTGGTAACCTATAATGCATGAAAAAGCCTACTATACTGTGGCGGAGACAGTTTCTGCAACTGCAGGATTCGGAGAAGATGCAACTGTACTGCTGCGATAATTGTAAAGAAGACAGAAAAAGCGTTGCATAGTTATATGCCTTTGTTCACGAGAATAATGCGATGTACGTAAATGGGGTACATTTAAGTAAAATAACTCTAAATATGTTTCTGTCCAAATGAGTGAGACGTGATGGGATTCATAGAAATAGGCAAGTATGTGACACAATGAATTTACGAACGCCAGAAGTACTACAGAAGCATTATACTGATCAAAAGGATTATCTGTCATGGGCGAATACTATACATCGTATCTATCATTTTCACCAGTTCAGCCTTACATCGTCACACAAAATACCTTCAAAACAACGCTTCACAACTGAGTATCTTGGTTTTACGACTGACAGAGAGAGATTATAAGGCTCTTCTACCCATGGGAGCATGAACTAAAAGCAGAAACAGGTTTCCACGTGCTGGTGAAATCGAAGGGAACAGGAACGAAATCTATGTTTCTCCAGTACTACGATGAAAATGCGACACGAGAAGTTAGTCCGATTTAACATAGCTTGGAAGAACGGTAAATTCCAGCAATATAAAGACAACCCAAAGGCACGAAGCAAGTTGCAGTCTTACCACATCCTTTGTTACAGCAAGTTAAATATGTCGATTTCGAAACACATAAGACAAGCACCAGGTGATCAAAAATCAGTATAAATTTGAAAATTGAATAAATCACGGAATAACGTAGATAGAGAGGTACAAATTGACACACATGCTTGGAATGACATGGGGTTTTATTAGAACCAAAAAAATACAAAATTTCGAAAAATGTCCGACAGATGGCGCATCATCTGATCAGAATAGCAATAATTAGCATAACAAAATAAGACAAAGCAAAGATGATGTTCTTCACAGGAAATGCTCAATATGTCCACCATCATTCCTCAACAATAGCTGTAGTCGAGGAATAATGTTGTGAACAGCACTGTAAAGCATGTCCGGAGTTATGGCCTGACATTGGCGTCGGACGTTGTCTTTCAGCATCCCTAGGGATATCGGTCGATCACGATACACTTGAGATTTCAGGTAACCCCAAAGCTAATAATCGCACGGACTGAGGTCTGGGGACCTGGGAGGCACGAAGAAAGTGGCGGCTGACCACACGATCATCACCAAACGACGCGCGCAAGAGATCTTTCAATCGTCTAGCAGTATGGGGTGGAGCGCCATCCTGCATAAACGTCGTACCTTCCAGCAGGTGTTTATCAGCCAGGCTAGGGATTATGCGACTCTGTAACATATCGGCGTACCTCTCACCTGTCACGATAGGAGTTTTATGTCCAGCGCCATGTGTCGGACGTTTGGTAAACTTTGTTTTTTTTTGTTCTAATAAAACCCCATGTCATTCCAAGCATGTGTGTCAATTTTTACCTCTCTATCTACATTATTCCGCGGTTTCTTAAGTTTTCAAATTTATACTGACTTTTTGATCACCCGGTATGTCTACTACATCCAGTCGATGAAGAGGCAGAAGTCAGAGTGGAAAGTTTGTTCTCGACCACACGGTCCGGTAATTACAGCTAGAATTTTGACGACCTGACACATTACTAGTCTTCATAGGTAAAAATTTTGTGTGGTTTGCAAAGAAAAGTTTCGCTAACAGCCTAATTTGTTAGAGACTCAGAATCTGCGGCGAAACAATAGAGTAATGTGTGGGTCGCAATTGCGTGTAATGTGGAACAAAGACCACATAAGACCAGGCATGTTCCATTACTGTCCCACTCACCGCAAATAATTTAGTGCAATGTCTTCCACTGAGTCCACAGTGGGAGACATCCTTCTGAGTTTTTCCATTTCCTAGTGCCCAGTGAAAATGAAATTTCGTTTCTCTACCCGCCTCCCCAATCGGTCGCGTCTGCACGGATGTGGCACTGAAACCGCATCAGATTGTGCATTTTGTAGCGTGTTGACAGCAGCAGCGCTACTTTGCTCGGGCGGCGCCAGTCAGCGGAGAGTAGCCTACACTTTGGAGGAGCAGCGGCAGTGCTGACTTGGGGCAGAGCCCGAGGCCGCTGGGGACAGCGGCGGGCAAGTTACCGGGTGTCTGATGTGGTGCACTGACCGCACTTGTTTGTTTAACATACCTGGCCCAGTGAGCTGTCATGGGTCGGAGTCTGCTGGAAAAGCTAGTTAGTGGGCGTTTGCTTCATCCATGCGGAAGCGACCACTCCAGTTTGCAAAACAGTGAAGGACCAACTGCGACATAACCGCTTGTACAAACAGTGATAAAATACTGTAAAATGCTTTTTTATTCCAGTCTCTGATCACAAATGAATTCTTTAGACGATGGCCGGTTTCAGTCTGTAATGACCATCCTCAGATCGAAAATATATAAATATAAACATCTAGTGAGCAGTGTGTCTTTTAACATAAAACAGCAAAATGTATCACGATATACTGTCATACACCAGGAAAAGGTATAGATCAAATATGGTATAACGTATCTTTTTTACACCATGTCCTAAAATGATACAGCCATAATGGCATCGTCAAAACATATAAATATAATCAGCATAGCATCGTCACATAGATTTGAAGTGTGGTGTAGAGTAGGCCACATAGTACACATACTGATTATTGCCAACTAGGTACTGAGGTACAGTAGCATCCAGAAACGTGTTTGCCTACACCCTCCCTAGGTGTCGCTACTGTGGGCTTGCTTGTGCCCAACGCCTACTTTGCTTTGTTTGATAACGGACTACGATAACCAAATAATGCCTCGCGTATTTACCCAACAGAGGGCGCTGTTGATTGATCTGTCTCTTTTTCAGCTGTCATATAGACATTTTATCTTTCATAAGTAATTTATAGGTTGCCACAGGCAATGTATTACGACATATTAATTGTTGACCTAAATTCACCATAAAAAGGGTCGGACCTATACTCTTCATATATTTTCTTTTAATAATTTTCCATGGGTAACTGCATTCATCTTTTAATGTATCACAATTGGTTTCTATGATAGTCATCAATTTTAATAAGTCTGCTACATGCATTTTATCAGATTATGCTTTTGCGTGAATGATGACTACATATAAGCAAGCCCACAGTAGCGACACCTAGGAAGGGTGTAGGCAAACACGTTTCTGAATGCTACTGTACCTCAGTACCTAGTTGGCAATAATCACTATGTGTACTATGTCCCCTATTCTACACCATATTTTAAATCCATGTGACGATGCTATGCTGATTGTATTTATATGTTTTGACGATGCCATTATGGCTGCATCATTTTAGGACATGGTGTAAAAAAGATACGTTATACCATATTTTATCTGTACATTTCCCTGGTGTATGACAGTATATTGTGATACATGTTGCTGTTTGATGTTAAAAGACACACTACTCACTAGATTTATGTATTTATATATTTTACATGATGATCATTACAGACTGAAATCGGCCATAGTCTAAAGAATTCATCTATGGGTAATGCCAGACAAGCAATGGCTTAGGTGCCAGGCCTGTTTGGCATGTTGGCCATTCTTGTCTTCATATTTGGTGTGGCTAGCGAAGGTGTGGCCACGGCTGTCAGTCGGTGACAGCGACTAGAGGTAGGACGCAGTTCCGGCGTGATTGTGCACTCAATCTCACCTGAAGATGGCGGCCAGATGGTCCGCCGAAATATCGTGTTGTCGCCAGGACGATGGAACCCGGCTGCAAACACGTGAAAATCATAAGTAGTATAAATAGTGCCTACCATGACCTAGCCAGATTTCTGCACAACAAATTCAGAATATCTTTTGTTTTCCAGAATAATTATTCTTATCTCCAACAGCCAAAGCTTAGTCAATGAAGTTAAAGACATACATTGTGATCAAGATACTAAATTGATTTCTTTCGACATTTAAAATCTCTATACGAATGTGCAAGTCAAAACAGCGTTGGGCATAGTTGAAAAAAATTTGCAGCTCTTTAGACAAGACATTTCTGAGGAAAAAAATTACTGATTTCATGAATTTGCTTAAAATCGTAGCAGGATATAATTATTTTGACTTCAGCGGACTTTTATATCAACAACCTGACGGTCTTGCGGTAGGAAACCCGATAGCAGGAATCCTAGCAGACTTTTTATAAATTCCCTAAAGAAAATTTTTTAAATTTTTTTCAGCTGGTGCCTTAGGCGTTATTTCATACTCTAGGTACGCTGACGATATTTTGATTATTTATAGAGTACCAAACAATGGGATTGATCGCCTTTTCAAAATTTTCAACGTACTTCACGAAAAAAATTAGTTTCATCTGCGAACTTGAAAACGAATCCCGGCAGTAACACTAATTAGACTTTGTATTGTATTGTATTGTATTCTCTGGAACTGGGAACCTAGAAACGACGGCGAGGCGTCGTCCACGCCGTAGCCCTCAGTGGTTCACAACCCGACAACAGGCCACAGCAGTCCACCCACCCCACCGCCGCCCCTCACCGAACCCAGGGGCATTGGGCGGTTCGTCCCCCGAGCAGAGGCCCCCCCCCCTGTATGTGATCACTGTTTTTTTTATTATGACCCATATTTTTGACTCATGGAACAAAACGATGTCATTTGACGATAGCACTGTTGCTGAAAATTTAAAGGTTGTCATTTGAGTTCATGTAATTACAGTTTTTAGCTTTTTATATGAGAATTTTCGCATATGTAACTACTTGATGTATATTACCTGTACCTTATACATTTTTCTAGTACAAAGATTACCATTACCCTTCGGACTCACTGGCGATTCAGTCAAAAATGACTATTTTACTAGCTACTCCAAATTACTTAAGTAGCAAGAATGGGCCCTAGAGTTCGGAATGACGAATTGTTTAAACCCACCATCGTGCCCATGGCGGGTGTGCACACTATACTCAGTCATTAGACTCGAGTTTTTCACACATAAATCATGTACAGAAATCGGAATTCATATATCAATCATTGGTTAAGCAGTTATTCGTCAATCTGCTAATAGAAGAGGCTCTACAATGTCTGCTGAATATTAGTCGAAGCTATTTTATCCCATGTGTATGCTGCAGCTTCAAGGTGCAAGGTAAATGCACAAGCTCCCAAACCTCATCCAGAGAGTACTTATTTTTCAGTACAAGTACTCTCACAACGAAATGGAGTCGTTTGGTAACTCATTAATAGCTTGCTGACATTTGTGGAATTACGTTTCCCAAAACCAATGATGATGATGATAGTAAAGACGACACAACTTCCTAAGTTCATTCATTACACCGTCTGATGAGTTCGATGTAGAATGCTATGCCGAAATAAAAACAGTATAAATTTCTGTCGACAGTGAGTTCTGTTCCAATATTGCAGACAGTCGTCAGAAATTAATAATGTATATGACCAAAGTGAGCGACGTGGCACAGTGGTTAGCGCACTGGATCCGTATTTGGGAGGAAGAAGATTCAAATCCCTATCTAGCCATCTAGATTTAAGTTTTACATGATTTGGGAGAGCCAGTCCTGACAAAACTCTACCATCTGGTGAGCAAGATGTATGAGACTGGCGAAATTCCCTCAGACTTCCAGAAGAATATTATAATTCCAATCCCAAAGAAAGCAGATGTTGACAGATGCGAAAATTACCGAACTATCAGTTTAATAAGTCACAGTTGCAAATTACTAACGCGAATTCTTTACAGACGAATGGAAAAACTGGTAGAAGCCGACTTAGGGGAACATAAGTTTGGATTCCGAGGAAATATTGGAACACGCGAGACGATACTGACCTTAAGACTTATCTTAGAAGAAAGATTAAGGGAAGGCAAACCTACGTTTCTAGCATTTGTAGACTTAGAGAAACCTTTTGACAATGTTGACTGGAATACTCTCTTTTCTAAAGGCGGCAAGGTAAAATACAGGGAGCGAAAGGCTATTTACAATTTGTGCAGAAACCAAGTGGCAGGTATGAGAGTCGAGGGGCATGAAAGGGAAGCAGTGGTTGGGAAGAGAGTGAGACAGGGTTGTAGCTTCTCCCCGATGTTATTCAATCTGTATATTGAGCAAGCAGTAAAGAAAACAAGAGAAAAATTCGGAGTAGGTATTAAAATCCATGGAGAAGAAATAAAAACTTTGAGGTTCGCCTATGAGATTGTAATTCTGTCAGAGACAGCAAAGGACTTGGAAAAGAAGTTGAACGGAATGGACAGCGTCTTGAAAGGAGGATATAAGATGAACATCAACAAAAGCAAAATGACGATAATGGAATGTAGTCGAATTAAGCCGAATGATGGTGAGGGAATTAGATTAGGAAATGAGACACTTAAAGTAGTAAAGGAGTTTTGCTATTTGCGGAGCAAAATAACTGATGATGGTCAAAGTAAAGAAGATATAAAATGTAGACTGGTAATGGCAAGGAAAGCTTTTCTGAAGAAGAAAAATTTGTTAACATCGAGTATAGATTTAAGTGTCAGGAAGTAGTTTCTGAAAGTATTCGTATGGAGTGTAGCCATGTATTGAAGTGAAACATGGACGATAAATAGTTTGGACAGGAAGAGAATAGAGGCTTTCGAAATGTGGTTCTACAGAAGAATGCTGAAGATTAGATGGGTAGATCACGTAACTAATGAGGAGCTATTGAATAGAATTGGGGAGAAGAGGAGTTTGTGGGACAACTTGAGGAGAAGAAGGGACCAGTTGGTAGGACATGTTCTGAGGCATCAAGGGATCACAAATTTAGCATTGGAGGGCAGCGTGGAGGGTAAAAATCATAGAGGGAGACCAAGAGATGAATACACTAAGCAGATTCAGAAGGATGTAGGTTGCAGTAGGTAGTGGGAGATGAAGAAACTTGCACAGGATATGGAAGCATGGAGAGCTGCATCAAACCAGTCTCAGGGCTGATTTGTATAACTGCTCGTTGCAAATTCTAAGACGATTTCTTTGAAAATGGCACAGCTAATTTCCTTCCCTACACTTTCATATTCCTAGCGCGTGCTTCATGTCTAATGACCACACTGTTAAACTTATTTCCAAGTGACCAACCAATTTAAGAAAGCTTACTAGTGGTTCCCGTCAGAAGTGCCAACGATATAAAATTCGATGTGGATTACACAGCTACAACAGTAATCTACGAAATACTCATGGAGGTTCTTGCCACAAGTCCAAAACCATCATAAGGAGCATATTCCCCTAACTTCGTACTAATGATAGGAAAAAGTTAAACCAGATGAATTACCATCGGAGGTTTCACCTTTCGACGTGTCTTGCGTGTAACTGAGATTCAGCAAATCCTTTTTTCCATGTTGATGAAACAACAAATATCAAGTGGTAGAGCACTTGCCCGCGAAAGGCAAAGGTCTCGAGTTCGAGTCTTGGTCCGGCACACAGTTTTAATCTGCCAGAAAGTTTTCATATCAGCACACACTCCGCTGCAGATTGAAAATCTCATTCTGGAAATATCAAAGTGTACATCTTAGGTCCAGAAATCACATAACTGTAATGAGTGTACCAAGCTCTCCATTCAACATGACTTCCTTCAAGAATGGATTCTTGTCCTGTTTCTTGAATATATCCACAAGAGAACATGTGATGAAATTCTCAAAAGACAAACTCTCTTTTAGGAAAAATTTAAACGACAGTGAATTTGACTTTCCGTGTGCTAGCTTGGTGCTCATAGAAAACTGTAAAGTTGTATTATTTGTATAAACTTTTGCCATCTAACCAAATAAATAACAACGAAGCTTTGTGAACCGCCAAACAACAGCCAATGCTTTCAGCTCTGTAACTGAACAGTTACGTTCATACTTCATGAGAACCTGGCGCACAGAAAGCAATTATCCGACGACATACACTATCATCCGGACACCCCTCTATAATGTCAAATTGACCATTAAATTCATGAGGGCTTGCCAATATGAAAGGACGTGGGGATTATTGTGTCGTAAATTGAGAAGCAATATCAGTAGATTAGGTCAGTGAGCAGTGCTCAATAACTTCTAAGATGGAGTAGTCGTTGGAGCTCATCTGAGTAACAGACCCACCATGGACATTGCAGCCCTTCTAAAACTGACCATTTTGGCTGATGGTGATGTGATAGTGAAGTGGAAACGTGAATTAACTACCCCAGATAACCCAAGACCAAGCAGATCTCATAGACTAATGCGCAGTTTGCATGGAACATTGTGGTGGACTGTTTAAAATATCACATGAAGTCACCAGAAGGAATCCCCCGAGATTTCTAAAGTACTACCAGCAGTTCAGCCAGTCCAGACAATGTTCATATGGAGTTAGAAACAGTGAGATACAACAGCGAGCAGCTCCTCATAGGCCATACATACCTGTAGTCAGCTTTGAGCGATGTTTGAGGTGATGAAAAGAACTGTACCACTAGACTGGGGAAGGAGTGATTTGGAGAGATGAATCACACTACACTCTGTGACAGTCCAATGAGAGGGTTTGGATTCAGCGAATATCTAGAGAACATTACGTGCCATCATGTCCACTACTAACAGTGAACTACAGAACAAGCTGTTTTATGGTACGGGGGGAGGGGGGGGTTTCTCACAGTTATGGTTTGGTTCTCTTACTGCGTTTCAGGAAACGACACATTCAAAAAGATGTGAACACATTTTGCGGTATTACACACTGCGTATATTAGAGGAACGGATTGCACAGAACAGTTGTTTGCATGTGTGAGCATGAGTGAGAGAATGGTTTGTGGACAACAGCATTCCTAAAACAGACGGGCCAGCCAAGTCTCCCAACCTGAGCAAATGGAACACGTTTTGGATGCTCTAGAACGTCGACCTCGCTCCAGACCTCAGTGTCCAGTATCACTTCCTCCTCTGGTTTCGACTCCTGTGAATGAATGGGCTGATGTTCCTCAGCAGACATTGAGACACCTAACTGAAAGTATCCTCAGCAGAGTTCATGTCATCATAGAGATAAAGTTTGAACACAACCAATTTTAATGTTCACCAACAGGTGTCTGGGTATTTTTGATCACGTAGAACACCATTCCATTTTCTGAAATTCCTCTAAAGTGGTACAACTACCGCATACTGAGATTGACAGAGCTACTACAGAAATTTGAAAGACCTAAAAATGCAAAAATTTGTTCCTTATTTGAAGTAACTGTAAATCTTTGATGTCTTCAATTTTATCAGGAACAGGTTGGGTCCCCAAGATGATCGCAATATGCCCAACAAAGCTGCCCTCTCATTTTTCCAAGTTTGACATACCTCAGTAACCATAAAAAATCACTTGGAAGCTTGTTCAGCACCTGGTTATGACTTTCCCAAGTACTCTCTGTTATTAGTATATCACCAATGTAGGACGCAATTCACTTTCTAAGGTATGCAGGTAAGATACAATTAAAACCTCGAATAAAGGGGCCAATAATATTTCGAACTGGCAGCGCGGGTAGAATTATTCGTACAGATAGTAAATAATGACCTTTCGTATATTTTTGTGAGCAGTTTCAGACTAGGGTATTAAGGGAAAGTTGTTTTATTTTGCATAAATTTGTAAATCACTTTATGGTTCTATTTATTAATAGTAGTTATTAAGCATAGATTTAGAATTATTTGAAACTGTAGGCTTATGGGAACGGATAATGGCATACTCTCTGAAACGAATTTTATTCTCTGATATAGAACTTCCTTAATGATATGACAGTCAATCACTTTCCTTAGGACATGCAAAGGTATTAGAGATCGGCAGGTATTTTTGTTAATGATACAGGAATTAGCATTAGGCTATGAAGATACGTAGGCTATGTAGTAAGCTTGGCTTTCAAGATACAAAAGATTTCTAGGCCACTATAACGAATATATTTATATCGTGGTGCTGCAGCTTTCAGAGAAGTAATTAAATGTCATGAGGTTACAACATTTATACTTTTAAAAGGTTGAGGTTATAGTCAAAAGCCAGAAGAGAGATGAAGCTTAAGAGTTCAGCATGCATTTTTTCAGATAAAGGAGCTCTCTGGGAGGAAGGGAGACTACCCCTCTTGTGTGCTACCTTACCCAGTCTATAAACTCACGACAGTGGTTGGGTACAGCACTGTACCATACCATCTGGGCGATGCACTACAGTGACCTGTAAAGTAACACATTTTAGTACAGTGTTACACCATACCATCCGGCTAACGCACTGTACTGTCCTATTAAGGAATCGCATTCAAATACGGCTTTATACTGTACTGTCTGCCTAACGCTAAGTACTATCCCAAACGTAAGGATGCTACACGGGAGGGTTCGCTCCCCCCCCCCCCCCCCCCTCCCCGCCCATGTATCTTGCATGGATCATCTATTCAGACTTTATTTTTTGAAAATTTACATGTTTTGTCTCTTTTACTAATCAACTTTTAAGTCCAATGACAGTTGAAGAAGACATCAGCTTAACTTTTAAGTTTCATCTTACATAAGGTGTGCTAATTCACCTCAACACAACAACAACTTGGACTGTGAATTCGTTTCTCTAGATGAATTCTTATATTTCTACACGTATTATACAGTGGATGTCTGAATTAGTCAGTTTTGAGACATTTCTACGAAAAGATATATAACATATATGTATAATAAGAGGCATTTAGTCACAGTTTTTGTTGAAACATGGAAATTTTTGCTACAACTTTTTTGTAACGTACCGATAGGGAATTTTTTGCTATAACTGTTAAGTCTCTCTCACGCTTTGTCATTGCAACATCTAAACTTATACGTTTCATATTATGCAAAAAATGTGCTACGGCTCTTCAACAGGGCAATAACTGAAATGTAAAGTTATGCTTCTTTGCATCGAGAACAGTTCTATGAGATATGTATGTATGATGTGTATGGAAAACTATTTGCTTAACCTTGATGTACAGTTCTGCTGCGCACTGCTACATATAAGTAAATATTTCCATTGCTTCCTTGAGATACACCTGGATGCATATCTCTTAATATAAATTACTGAACATGTAAATCATTCTAATTGTCATTTGCACTTTAATAACCTTAACTGCAAATTTTTTCAACATGTTACACGTTTCCTATTAAATGAAATACATTTTAGAAAGGTGAATGCTCATTTACTTTCGTTCTCTTTAATTTGGGCTAACATTGTAAGGTATGCAAACAGTACAGATATGCTCATAATTGTCTAACAACTTCAGGTAGTAATGATTCTGATGCATCATACTTACTGCGTGCTGAAGCACAACATGCGATGAAATTATGAGCAAAGACTTCCTCTGAAGTGTTCTGATAGGTAAACTTTATAAAAACATGCCACACATTTCCAAAAAATCCATACACATAGTCCCACTGCCCAAGAGCCTCATACATGGCGCAGGGGGTGCATCAGTTATCACACATCACGTTTCTGAATGTAGATTCCTGAAAGTGAATGCACTTCGTGATATTTTCATTGCTGTCCTCAGAGGCTTGGCATTCGTTTTGCTGGATAAGGGCTTGGCGACCCCAGAGTTCCTTAGCTGCCAGTACTCTGTTACCGTAGGCACTGAGCGAGCTTCGGCGACCATCGTGGAGCACGGCGGTGGAACACTGTGTGTCTCAGGGAATGGGGTTCCTGTCTTGACCAGGTCGCGTGGATGGAATAAAGCTGTAAAAAACCATTAGTCTCAAGGTGTGCCGTGTGCTGCTGAGATGCATGGCTATGAAGGTGGTACAGTCGTTAGCGGGCAACCTCTGGGGAACCTGCCGCATTTCAGTTGTATAAGGCTTACTGAGGCATGGGGGACGCTGTCTGAGTGTACCCTTATTTGCCTAGTTGCTCGGGGGACCGAAATTGATCCGGCGAAATTTTCTTGTCCGCCTGCAAGCAGTTAGTGTGGAATGCTGGTAGGTGGTACCATCCTGTCTAACAAGAGGGACCATATAGCCAGTTCTCCTGATTCAGGGGTTATACAGAGTTCTTTCGCATCTAGTAACAGGATGCAAGCTGCTGGTCACAACGTGTTTTTGATTCTGAGGCTCAAAGAGGACCGTCATGAGAAGGTTTCGTCTTTTTATATTCAGATAGGTTTAGAGGGCATCTCAGGTATTGTGAAATCCATGAAGCGATTATATAATGGAACTTTGTTGATTGAAACTGCTAGTTAAAAAAAGTCACCTTGGGAATATGCCAATTAAACGGAGCTCCAAAGCACCTTTAACAACAACAAATGTGTTGTGATGGTAGGATGTGCTGTATAGAGTAACTGTAGGGTTACAGATAGTGGAAAATTAGTGTGTGACCAGGGAGATGAAGTTGGAAAGGTGAATAATTATGTAGTGTGTGAGGATGAGCAGTATGGGGGTATGGAAGAGGCTGAATGGAATACTGGTTGGATGGGGAAAAGTGTATGTGATTTTTATGCAAGTGATTGGGTGGATTTTTCTAAGTGTATACAGCATTCCCATGGAAGAACTGAAAGATTATTGAACTCAGGAAGGTATCACAAATGTGCAAAATATTTTGAAAAGGGTGGATGGAGATCTCATAACATCTGACTCCTTCATCCTTAAGTCTCAACAGCACAAAACTCCCAGAGCATGTCAAAGAGAGTTTCCTTCATCTAAGCGCACAGACATATATAACGTAATATGTTGTTTTAAATGCCAGCTCTTTGGGCACACCACGTTATGATGTGACAGAGAAGACACTTGTGGCAAATGTGGAAAAACCGACTATGACAGCGTTAGCTGCTCCTCTCTCCCAAACTGCTCTAGGTATCAGCCTGTGTGGAATAGGATAGCAGTATATTCCTCAACGAACGGAAGATACTGGAGATTAAGACATCAAAATGCTTCCCACACACAGAGGCCAAGAAGATCTATAAGGCCATGCAGCCTCCCAAATTCATTACATATTTTGCTCCAGCACTTAAAAAGCCTATTTCGACAGCCAACGCTTCTACACAAGAGGAGGATGCTATGTTTGTCAGTGAACATTTCCAGCTGCAGTTGTTTCAGAGCCCATAGCACTCCCACAGACATCAAATATAGCGGCAGTTGCCACCACTGCCGACCTTCCAGTACCTGCAAAGGCAGAGACCGGTAAAAAATCAGGTACTGCCTCCATCGCTACTACGGTAGCTCCTCCAAAGCCCTCCTAGTCTAAAAAAGAAAATGGAAATCTTCAATCACAGGCGAAGATAGGTGGTAAATGATCAGATACTGTGGATGTCTTTCCACTTGAGGGCTCTGTGCTTCTGCTTCAGAGCCAATGGACTCAAACTCCATCCAGTGCACGTTTCCCACCCCAGTGGAAAGACAGGATACAGCCCCCATGGTAGGTGGCTCCCACAATACAGTGGAATGTGAATGGGATCAGGACTCATTGTGGAGGGGCTGGCATAGGCATAGGCAGACCCCCTGTGCTTTTGTTTACAGGGAACACATGTCAAAGCTACGGATGGCCCTGTGCTACTGGGCTATGTCCACCACCGAAAGTTGACCTGACTGTGGACAGAAGGGAGATGTTATTGTGTTTGTCAATAACCCACATCAGTCTTCTGTTCTTCTTGGTTACTCTATTATAAGCAGTAGCCATTGCCGTTCACTTGGCTCAAAGATCACTAATCTGGTCCCTGTATTTTCCTCTGCACGATGCCATAGACTCTGAGACTCTCACAAGGCTTATTGAGCAACTCCCCCATCTTTTTGTCATACTGGGTTATTTCAGGGTCCATAGTGTACTATGGCGCCTAACTGTACTTGCCCAAGGATCGAGCCGTGGAGAACTTCATGACGTCTCGGGAACTGTGCATCCTCAACACAGGCGGGGGCGATCAACTCATTTTCGGCTGCTATGGAGTCGTCCTCAGCCATCGACCTTTCCTTCTGCTCTCACCGTTACAGATTCAGCACAGTGGGAAACAACTGATGACCTTCATTCCAGTTATCGCATCTCTCTTTGTATTGACCTACCAGACAGAGGGTTGGTTGAAAAGCCAGAATGGATGATGAGCAAGTCTAATAGGCACCAGCTAGCTAGCTGTACTTGAACGCCGCAACAGCGTTCAGGACTGGGTGGACTATATAGCACGAGTGAGCGATCGTGTTGATGACTTCTCCACCTCAATATCCTCAGGTCATCTTAGGAGGCAACCTCTACCTTGGTGGACCGACAAGTGCCGTTCAGCAATCCGAGACAGGTGTGTGGCCCTTCGACAGTTTAAATGCCGCCCCTACAGCAGACAGCCTGATAACCTTTAGTGTTTCAAGAGCCAAGGGTCGATGTCTAATTAAGGAGAGCAAAAAAGGTCATGGCAAGCTTGCCTTGACTCTATCAATCGTTCCACTTGTTCTACAAAAATATGGGAAGCCGTGCAGAGGATTTATGGTAAACACAGTAGTTTACCGATAGCAGCAGTGCTGAAACAGCGGCGTCTCCAAACAACACCGAGAGACATTGTTCAGACGCTGACACAGTATTTTCCGAAAACCGCTGCCAATGCCAGCCAAGATCCGAAGTTCCACCGCTGTGCGACTGTAAGTTGACATTCAGATCCCACGATTCTGAATCTTACTACTGCTCTGTTTCCATGGAGGACCTGCAATTGACACTGAGACTCAGGACCCAGTCACGATCAAACGCCGCACGGAATGCTTCAATATTTGCCAATAGTGTCATACGAAATCCTTCTCGATGTTTTAATTTGATATGGCGGCCAGGTCAATACCCCAACCCATAGGCAATTTCGGTACCTCTCCTCAAAGCAGGAGTGGACAGTACATGTCCCAGTAGTTATCGGAGTATCGCCTTAACGAGCTGTGTAGGCATGTGCCTGGAGCGAATAGGTAATCGTCGTCTAGTCTGGTTGTTAGAGACCAGATAACTCCTTACCGCTCTCAATGTGGATTCCAGAGATTTCGGTGCACTTCGACAACTTGGCTCTGTTAGAGGCGATTATTCGTTAGGCTTTGCTACGTAAGTATCACTATATCGGAATATTCTTCGATATCAGTAAGGCATACGGTACTACTTGGAGACACTGAATTCTTGCACAACTCCATCAATGGCGCTATCGTGACCCCCTCCCCTTCTTCATGTGGCTTTCCTGTCTCAGTGCTTTTTTAGGAGCCGAGTTGGTCACACACTGTCCTATGGTTTTGAGCAGGAGAGTAGTGTTCCTCAGGGCAGTGTTTTAAGTGTTACGCTTTTTGCCATAGTCATAAGCAGTATGACGTCTAGGCTAAAAAATCCCGATCTGTGCTCCTTATTTGTGGGCGATTTTGATGTTTTCTGTTCCTCCTGCAGTGCTGCAACACCGACCCGTCAGTTACAGTTTACGTTGCTGAGGTTAGAGGAGTGGGCTGCAAAGATAGGGTTTCAGTTTTCTCGAGGTATGTCTGTAATTTTAATACTTCTCGTCGTACTTTCAGCTTATCTGACTTGCATATGAGGGACACTGTCCTACATTTTAGAGACTCAGTGAAGTTTCTGAGCCTCATTTTTTACTCCAAATTGTCATGATTGACTCACCTGAGACACCTGAAAGCCAGAACCCTCAATGCACTGGACGTCACAGAATGCCTAATTATAGGTCTCGGGGAGCAGACAAGGCGCGTCTGCTCCAGTTTTACAGGGCTTTCGAATGTCCGTGGCTGGACAATGGCTGCACAGTAAAAAAAATGGATCAGCTAAGCCTTGTTGTTTGAAGATGATTAACGATGTCTACCATAAGGAGATTCGGCTGGCCACGGCTGCTTGTAGGACCAATCCCATACCCAGGCCCTGTGCTGAGGCCAGGGAACTGCCACCCACCCTACGGCGGCAGCTCCTCAGGCATGTAGGTTCCTCGCCGCTCTGACGTCACTCGCATGACATACTGTTGCTCGTCCGCCTCTGGAACGCCATTTCTCCAACTGTCCCCGAGCCACTATGCCATTTGGGATCCTTGTGTGCCGTGTGCTGGAGTTACTCGGCATGGAGAACATACGATCGCAACTGCGGGGTTTTAACCGTCTGCCCCCTTGGTTACCACTGAGACCCAGGACAATTTGACATTTGTTAGAGTACGGGAGAGACTGCTCTCCTTGTGACATTTTCTGACTTTTATATGAGCACCGTAACTATGTACCTTTCTTTGCGGATGGGTCTAAACAGGGTACTTCAGTTGGTTGCTCTGTCGTTTCCCTGTATCGTGTCCTAAAGCTCAGACTGCCTCAAGGATGTACTGTCTTCGATGCAGAATCATATGCGATCTTGCGGGCACTGGACTAGATGAGACATTCTCCCACTGCTAAATTTCTTGTCTGTTTCGATTTTCTGAGTGCCCTTCACTCTCCCCATCATTTGTACCCAGCAGATAAAGTGATATCCAGAATACCCTCCTCCAGCTACAACGAATGGGGAAGGAAATGTCTTTCTGCTGGTTACCTTTGCACATGAGTATTTTGGAGGACGAAAGAACGGATCTGGCAGCCAAGGAGGCGCGTCGTGGTGCTCAGTTATTTCAGTGTCCCATCCCCAGGAATGCTGTCACTTCACTGTTGAGGTACTAATCATGCATCGACGAGTATACAAGTGGCTGGACTTGACAGACAATACGCTACACCTACTATAGCCCACAACTCGACTGCGGCATATTTCCTTTCAGCCACGTTTACGAGATGAGGTCCTCCTTACTCGTTTTCGTATAGGTCACACACCTATGACGACTGGCTTCTTGCTCTGGTGAGAGGACCCTCCAGTGATCTCTGCGCGCCACATTTTATTGGACTGTATTTTCTTTTCCGATTAGCGGACAGCGGAGGATACGCCGCCGGATCTGCCCTCTTCTTTAAGTAACGTTGTAACGAATGTGGTTCGAGTTCTAAAGTTTTGTGAATTCTTCAACATTTTTCCAAAAATGTTAGGGAGTTGTTTTTAATAGTTAAGAGTTTTTTTATATGTGGCGAACCAATCACATTTCCTGTGCTTCTCTTTCAGCTCTTCTTTGTTTTGTTTTCTCTGTGTTTTAATTTCATGTATAGCTACTTTCCCTCTTTCTATTTTAGTGTATGTGAGATAGAGTGTCTGTGTGGTCATTTCGAGTGCATGGGTGCGGAGCAATTTTAGAGATTATCCCCACTGTTTTTTTTCTTTTTTGGTCATCAGTCTACTGACTGGTTTATTGCGGCCCGCCACGAATTCCTTTCCTGTGCAAACCTCTTCATACGTCCTCAATTATTTGCTTGACGTATTCCAATCTCTGTCTTCCTCTACAGTTTTTGCAGTGCACAGCTCCCTCTAGTACCAAGCAAGTCATTCCCTCATGTCTTAGGAGATGTCCTATCATCCTGTCCCTTCTCCTTATCAGTGTTTTCCACATATTCCTTTCCTCTCCGATTCTGCGTAGAACCTCCTCATTCCTTACCTTATCAGTCCACCTAATTTTCAACATTCGTCTGTAGCACCACATCTCAAATGCTTCGATTCTCTTCTGTTCCGGTTTTCTCACAGTCCATGTTTCACTACCATACAATGCTGTACTCCAGACGTACATCTCAGAAATTTCTTCCTCAAATTAAGGCCGGTATTTGATATTAGTAGACTTCTCTTGGCCAGAAATGCCTTTTTTGCCATAGCGAGTCTGCTTTTTTGATGTCCTCCTTGCTCCGTCCGTCATTGGTTATTTTACTGCCTAGGTAGCAGAATTCCTTAACTTCACTGACTTCGTGACCATCAATCCTGATGTTAAGTTTCTCGCTGTTCTCATTTCTACTACTTGTCATTACCTTCGTCTTTCTCCGATTTACTCTCAAACCATACTGTGTACTCATTAGACTGTTCATTCCGTTCGGCAGATCATTTAATTCTTCTTCACTTTCACTCAGGATAGCAATTTCATCAGCGAATCGTATCATTGATATCCTTCCACCTTGTATTTTAATTCCACTCCTGAACCTTTCTTTTATTTCCATCATTGCTTCCTCGATGTACAGATTGAAGAGTAGGGGCGAAAGGCTACAGCCTTGTCTTACTCCCTTCTTAATACGAGCACTTCGTTCTTGATCGTCCACTCTTATTATTCCCTCTTGGTTGTTGTACATATTGTATATGACTCGTCTCTCCCTATAGCTTATCCCTACTTTTTTCAGAGTCTTGAACAGCTTGCACCATTTTATATTGTGGAACGCTTTTTCCAGGTCGACAAATCCTATGAACGTGTCTTGATTTTTCTTTAGCCTTGCTTCCATTATTAGCCGTAACGTCAGAATTGCCTCTCTCGTGCCTTTACTTTTCCTAAAGCCAAACTGATCGTCACCTAGCGCATTCTCAATTTTCTTTTCCATTCTCCTGTATATTATTCTTGTAAGCAGCTTCGATGCATGAGCTGTTAAACATTCGTTTGTTTTAATGAGTGTAAGGACGCTGGTGAGAGCCAATAAAATCCAAAAACACGCACACTATTGTCATTGTTCCTAGTTAGTTCCCAAAACATATTGTATGACAATCCATTCACACTACAGACATTTGAGCATTGAACATTACAAATACTTGCGTTGAATTCTGTCATAACTTATGGCATTCAAAGTTTGCAAGCGCTTCTTTCATATCGCTAAAGCGTGGATTTTCAGAAATTATCACAACGTTTAACACATGATATGAGGACAGGTCTACAACCATGCATTTACGGTCACTCACATCAGCTTCTACAGTGGAGAGAATAACACCAAATTCGTAGCAGCACTATACCACGATATCAGCGTGACTTGATGGGTGGTGCAGATTTTGGTTGTAGCAGAAACTCAAAGTCTGGAAACGATTGTGCATGGTGACATTATTTCTACTCCAGTGTATCACATGGACTATGCAATGCTGGTGGTGCGACAATCGGAGCATTGTTTAGATATACTGGAAACCTGAAGTTTGGAAACAGTTACGTGCGCTGCTTCGATATATCAGGAGCTGCACCATGGAGGCTTTCTGTGTACTGTCGGTTTCTGCTGCTGCTGCTCAGGTGTATGTGACACTGCATCAGCTGATGCTGTGCTAAGGCAGAACTAAATGAAAACTATGAAAACACATACAAATACGCACAATGAACAATAATGATAAACAGTGATAGAGAGACATGTTTTAATAGTTACAATCGATAGCAGGAATTAGTTTTTCTGTCTGGGGGTGACAGACCTCCGATGATCTTTATGATGATGGTCAGCCTTTCACTATGGAATACAGAGCCCAAATGGCAGGCCGACTTGATGGTTAAGCCTGGATGCTGAGGATGAGTGGTGGGGGTAAACCGCTCAGGGCCCCCGAAATTCGAAGGAATATTTTGGACTGGTAATGTTGCAGGTTGTATCCACATCCAAGGTCCATCATCCTGTATCGCCAACATGGATCCTGACGTAATCAATGGTGTTATGTACCGCCATCTCGAACTCTTAACTTGGTGCCATGCAGACTGCACCAGTAACCTCGGGATCATCACCTCGGATTGGTCACCATGAAGACTGCGCTATGGTCAGTCATCTTTTATAGTTCTGGGTATAAGTGTTGCAGTTATGTAGCAATTTTTTTACAGATGGGGAGCAAATTGCTACAATTTTGGAGCAATTTGTTACAGTTTCGGGAAATTTTATGCAGTTTTGATGATATTTTGTTACAATTTTTGCTGAAACATGGCGTAATTTTATTACAGTTTCAGGCCAATTTGTTAATTTGTGGGGGCAATTTATTACAGTTCTCCTGTAACAGGAAGATGAATGGGATAAAGCGTTATATACATCTAATGTTCAGTTTCCCTGCCATTTTCGCACATCATATAAAAGACTCAGTGTCCGAATTCAGGGCAGCCTTCCTAAAATCAAGCTCCCCCCAGTTGTGAATAACTCTGACATTTGTTGGAAAAAGTTCAAAGTCTTATTACAGTGGAACATATTTCAATGTCATACAGTCTAGTACGGTAAACTTGTAGAATTTCTTCCGAGTCCACGCACACAATCATTCCACATCACATCTCCTGATACTCGCTATCGTGATAAGCAAAAGACTTCCAGCACAAGTACACTCATAATTACCTCTGGCATAAGGTTCAAATTGTTTTGCAGTACCTTGAAACATCATTTCATCTGATAAGGATAGACCGTATTCATTATTGGACACTAGCTCTATACACAAAATTTATGAGGGTTGTGTACACTTATGATGTCAGAGACTTACGCAAAACCTTGAAGAATGCATCATGTGAAGTCCAGTGTAAATCATACTAACAAATATTCACTATCTCGACCATTCAGAACCTTGATCAGCAAGAGTCTTCCCGCACAAATGTAGAAGATATCACAGATGTATTTAAAAGCCTTGTGGGAACTTTCCTGTAGACCGAAAAGATGCATATCCTGTAGACCAAAGCAATTAATACCAGTGTTCATTGGAAATTTGCGTGGAACTTTCAGCTTCCTAGTTGTGGTCCTCTGTCATATCTGATATACTTGCAAACATCTTGGACATAAATTTAGCCGTTGAGTTTTATAGCTGTAGCAGTTCTAAATCAATGACACTAAGTGATAAGATTCTGTCAGTGCAATGCACACATTTTTCTTGTCACTTGGTTGGCAGTTATAGCGAAATAAATTGACGTAGTCTAGTGTTCTGTTCTTGTTCATGACATTAGCATAATACATGAAGCTTACTGTTAAGCTCAAACTTCAAACGCTGTTGCCTTGCACTTGTTTATTTCCATCAAGGGGCTAATTTTCACTGCAATGATCAGAGGGACGCATATTAATATAAGTAATTTTTTCTTCTAAGAATAACTAATGACGAATTGTGAAAAACTGCCATTTTACCATAGGTACTGGTTAAAACAAAAAGCAGATTCGAAGTGTGTGAACACTATGCACAGTATCATTGTCGAGATGCAGTGCTTGTGAATGCCCGACTTTCGTGCTACATGTGTCATGCTACAGACTGTGATTTTAGAAATATCTAGCGACTGAAATCACGAACAGTGCAACTCTAACTCAATGCTTCGAAGCAAGACAATACCGCATGGTTCACAGGTTCACCTGACGTTCAGTCTGAAAAGAAAGTGCCATTACAAATCCGCTAATGATGTTAGATGCCCTCTTTACATCATAAAACACTTGCCGTTTATGTGAGTGCTTAAAAATAGTGTGTTATCCTGAATACTATATGGCTTTCTGTTTATAGGAAGATGTCTGGAGTTTAACATAGCGCTAAAGATGTGAAATCAGTGTATTGTTCCAAGCTGCTCTCCTAAGTATTTTATTCATTCGCATATGTAGTTTCAAAATTCTTTTTTTTCTTTCTTTTTCACGTGTGTTAACGATGATGATGCGATTTCTCAGCATAGCTGACTGATTGTTGTACGTTTCCGTACTTTTGTACAAACAATTGTGCTTTGCTCACAATACTTCGAGATCCGCCTTTGTCGTCTTCTTAAAGTGCTGGGGTGGCACTTCACTTCATAGCAGGACCCCTCTGGTGGCCATCCACGGCACTCTTACAGCACAGCGATACGTGGACGATATTTTACGGTTTTGTTGTCCTCACGGCAAGCCGTCTTGGGCTTACGTTTCAGCAACATAATGCCTGCCTGCAAATGACGAGGAGTTTCTACTGCTTGTCTTCGTGTTTGCCAAACCCCATCTTGACCAGCAAAGTCGCCTGGTTTCCCCACAACTGAAAACGTTTGGAGAATTATGAGCAGGGTCCTCCGACATTCTCCGGATTTTGACGATCTGACATACCAATTGGACAGAATTTGTTACGATGGCCCTCAGGGGGACATCCAACAGTTCTATCAATCAATACCAAGACGAATAACTGCCTGCATAAGGCCAGAGGAGGACGAACGCATTGTTGGCCTGCTCAGTTTGTGAAGCCCTTTCTCTTGAATAAATCATCTAATTTTTCCGAAATTCTAATCATTTTGTTTATCTGTATATACAGGGTGATCCATTGAACGTGACCGGGCCAAATATCTCACGAAATAAGCGTCAAACGAAAAAACTACACAGAACGAAACTTGTCTAGCTTGAAGGGGGAAACCAAATGGCGCTATGGTTGGACCGCTAGTGGCGCTGCCATAGGTCAAACAGATATCAACAACGTTTTTTTAAATAGGAACCCCCATTTTTATTACATATTCGTGTAGTACGTAAATAAATATGAATGTTTTAGTTGGACCACTTTTTTCGCTTTCTTATAGATGGCGCTGTAATAGTCACAAACATATGGCTCACAATTTTAGACGCACAGTTGGTAACAGGAAGGCTTTTTAAATTAAAATGCAGAACGTAGACACGTTTGAACATTTTATTTCGGTTGTTCCAATGTGATACGTATACCTTTGTGAACTTATTATTTCTGAGAACGCATGCTGTTACAGCGTGATTACCTGTAAATACTACGTTAAAGCAATCAATGCTCAAAATTGTGTCCGTCAACCTCAATGCATTTGGCAATACATATAACGACATTCCTCTCAACACCAACGCTTTGAGATTCCCGATTCTCGCGCAATTTGTATGCTACTGATGTGCGGATCATCCGCGACAGCAGCTAAAACACCTACATGGGCGTCGTCATTTGTTGGGGGTCGTGGTTGACGTTTCACATGTGGCTGAACACTTCCTGTTCACTTAAATAACGTAACTATCCGGCGAACGGTCCGGACACTTGGATGATGCCGTCCAGGATATCGAGCAGCATACATAGAATATCCCCGTTGGGCATTTTGATCACAATAGCCATACATCAACACGATATCGACCTTTTCCGCAATTGGTAAACGGTCAATTTGAACACGGGTAATGTATCACGAAGCAAATACCGTCCACACTGGCGGAATGTTACGTGATACCACGTACTTATACGTTTGTGACTCTTACAGCACCATCTCTCACAAAGCGAGAAAAGTGGTCCAACTAAAACATTCATATTTATTTACGTACTACACGAATATGTAATAAAAATGGGGGTTCCTATTTTTAAAAAAACGCAGTTGATATCCGCTTGACCTATGGCAAGGCCATATAGCTGGCCAACCATAGTGCCATCTGGTTTCCTCCTTCAAGCTAGACGAGTTTCGTTCTTTGTAGTTTTTTCGTTTGATGCTTACTTTGTGAGATATTTGGCCCGGTAACTATCAATGGACCACCCTGTATATTTTGAATACTCGTCCGTCTCTTATGCCGTTAAAATTCATTTTAAAGGCTTGTGACGGTAGATCACCAGACTTCCACTTTTTGACCAAACAGCCACTGGACCTGCGATTGTCCTTCATACCAGGAACAAATAGGGAAAGGTAAACAGAGCTGAAACGACTATTCTGCCGGACTAAAGAGAGTTGTGCCGTCCAAAAAATGGCACTCCGCATTACTCAATGATACGTAGCGCTGGTCTGCGTAGTTCCAAGCAGGGCCGTGCAAAGCTGAGACAGGCCAAGCTTGCACATCCTTCACAAGTGAAGTGTGGCACTTCGTGGCTAGCCCCGTGATAAATCACGGTCTCACGGACGTTATGAGTTCTTATATGTGTACAGTAGGGCTCATATAACATTTAAATAACATCACTCGCTTAGAGGTTAGCATGCTTCCTGTCAGAAGAATGAGAAATCACGATTTCTGTACCGTAATCAGAAGCGAATATCATAAACATTTGACACTATATACCTCTGGAAATCTATCCAGACTTTGTGTCACGCAGCATCACTGAGTAATAGAGAGAGTCTACGTGTGATGTCATCACCTTGTGATATGTACTTGCATAGGTGATGTGCATCACCTAGCTAAAATATCGTTATGGAAATGTGACACATGGTTCATCTAAATGCTGATGGTTCTCTTTGGCTGCAGCACTGGAATTATATCCCCTTAAAGTTTGCCACAAAGTGTATGGAACTCCATACAGAGGAAACATTGTTAGATGAAAGTAACACAGTTGCTGGAAATAGATTTCCTACATTTTAATGTTAATAGCCTCTCATTCACGACGACTGAAAAGTCCAAAATAGTTCTCACTAACGTTTCAGAGGTCTGACTTTAGTGCATTTCTATGTTACCACATCCCTGAGGACTGCAAATGTGAATCTTTCTACTGTCAGCCACAACTGTGTGTTCCTTGACATTACTGCTTCATGTAAAAAATGTGCACACCTCAAGGAATGCAGTGGCGAGTTACCTGTTGGGGCAAGGCCATAATGCACATGACAGTTTGTGTAGCACAATAGTATATTGCTCAGTTCTGAAACTGAAGCGTGTTTAAGGCCTTAGGAATGGGTCTGTTAACGGGGTTCCTATGTTGGAATGTACTGCATGCTCCAACACATTTAAGATAATCACTATGTTATTGTGTTTTGTGAATGTGGGGGGAGACGTTGGCGCAGATTATGAGCTACAGTCACAGCAGCTAAGGACGCGTGGCACACAGCTCAACATGATGCCGTGCAGTTCTAAAGAACGAAATCGTGTACCCAACTGTGGAGGTGGTGTACAACTTGAAGAATACAGTAGGCGACTGATGTACATCTACCCACATTCCAAACTGCAGGTACAGACACGCCAGCACAGGCAGGTATGGCTTGATGTTACCCAGAGATGTTCTCGATAATGGTCAGGTGCGATGCACTGTGGAGTCGGCCTTATTGATGCAGGAGTGACGGCTGTAACCATTACAGGACCCGGTTGCAGCACCATAAGATGTGTGTGCAGACCAGTGAGGTGTTTTGTAAGAAGCAGTTACCTCTGCCCTTCCTATCGTGCTGTGCATGCACATAACACTAGCGAGTATTTGACAACTGCACTGCAACGCCAGTGACAGAAACATCATGTGCTCTGTTTCTGACAAGCAGTGGGCTTCCCACATTTTAAATTTAGTGCAAATGGATTTTGATTTTCTCAGCGTTTTAAACTTAGGACAAGTGAAATGTTATGAATTTTCCCGCTGTTTTAAACTGAGGAGAAGAGAGCTCTTAGGTTTCAAACTTATAGTGACAGTTGCTTAAATTCCGATGTCAGGGGTGAAGTGGGGGATTGTTTACACATAGCATAAGTGTATTTAAGTTTAGGACAAGTGAATTGTAACATGATAGGAAAACCAATAACTTTTTGTGTTTCCCGCCATTTTATACCTAGGACCTATTCTAGAGGTAGATAAGATGAAATCTGACAAGCATATATGCTACACCAGAACTTCAGGAGCCGCCATCTACAATTCCGACATCATTAGGCTGCAATAGTACTTCAGGTCAGCCATCTTGGATTGTCATCATGAATTCTGGCGCGATAGGGCTAGAGCCAGTATTCCAGGGTAAGCCATCTTGGATCACCATCACGATTTTTTTTTATTTCACATCAGCAGGACAATGCTACATCTTGGATTTTTGAATTTCCTATCACTTTACACTTAGGACAACAGCCCTCCTTCCACAGTGTCGTCACAGGAAGTGAAAATCCTCGCTATTTTCAGTTTCCGGCAATTTTACACAGAGGACAGTGTCAGAGGGTGGGTTGAGGGCATAAATCTGGCAACAATGCATGAAATGCTCAGTGACATAACAGGTGGAGTGGCAGAGTGAGGGGGAGACCTGGTAACAATGCAGACTGCTCCAGAACCTGTCGAGATATACAACTGCACGTTTTACAAACTACATAATGGTTTATTGTCTACCAATTTAGAAGAAAATTGTCTCATCACCAAAATCATAATGTAGTGTTGGAAATCATTTCTATCTGACTTTGCATTCATAAAACAGATGCAATAATGCTGTCCTAATACTATAACGAACGTAGTAAGTAGTTAAATGGTGATGGATTGAGCGAATGATATGCTGATGATGATAAGAAGCAAGTAACTGCACATCACCTATCGCCTAAGGGCAGATAAGAAAAATAGAAGTTACTTGTATATAAATGTACTGTGGACAGCTTCCCAACATTTCCCAATAAATTCAAAAAACTGTATCAGGATTTACATTCGAATATTGTATACAATAATAGCAAACCTTATTACATAATGAAGCATGTGTTAATAGGCTGAAATAAGTAAAATCAGCATTCTTAACTGCCTAATTAAAAAAGGAATAACATATTTTTGCCTATGTTATTCAAATGCCACCGCCAATAAAACCAATTAGTAAAATGGCAATACTATGGTTAGAAAGTACACACTGGAATATCACAGTTTCCTCCCATTCCATAGAGCAATAAATATTACCTTATTAATAATTACAGGAATAAAAAATAATTGACAGGTATCGAAATGAATGACCATGGGATAGAAAATCAACTAAAATCTAGTATCACAGAAAAGGTGACTACATCTGATGGGATACTTATAAGATTCTATATAGAATATCCAAAAGAGTTTTTCACGGTAAATGATAACAGCCAAAAAGTTGCAGGATAAAGATTTATTAATATCCTTGACCACAAGTTTCGGTATATCTAAATATACGTTCATCAGAAGTAAAATACACTAAAATAACATCCTGCAGTGGAGATACATAAAACAAAAGTGCCAAAGGCGTCGTCAGTAGTTAAAACATCATCTCCATCTATACGACATAATTATGAACAGAATGGGAACACAGCATAGCTCACTGTACTTCACCTGTGAACTCATGTTTCAGCCATGTTTAAAATCTCAAAAGAGTTTCGTTTCTCTTCCAGCAGCAGTCTACTCTATCTAATTGGAAGAGTGACGCATCATAACTGAATGAAAGATATGTGCAAATCATTCACATTGTCATGAAGAGTCCTCTAACACATGCATAGTTGACATTAGTCTGTTTTAGAAGTCTGGAACAAAATACTATGAATTATGACTCCTGTGAAGAACAAAAATATTTTCTGTAGCAGTCAACATGTACGCCTCATATTCATCTGCCATACAGAAATAACAATCTTTGATCCAGTAACCACAAGCAAAGAATACAAAACTGGTTTTAGGTACATATTTTCCATGACATAACCTATGTAAAGATGAACTAGAACTTCCAAAAAGGCAGCTGTAACAGACACATTAAACTACCCACAAAACCACGAACTAGCAGCTCCCAGACAGACAATGTGCAGACTGAATACAATCCCACTAACAAAGAAAACTGTGAAAAAAATTAGAAGCAATACAAGTCATGGCGGAAAACAACGGTTATAATGTCCATATGGTACACAGACTCAACCATAAACTCAAAGTGCAACTAAAGAAAAATGAAGATAAGCCGAGGATACAAGCACACAAAACCCACAAAATACAAACACTACGAAATGCAAAAACACACAGCAGAACAGGTGCACCCAGCATATGAGTAACAAAAATAAATGGTACATTTTAAAATAAAAATGTAATCAACATACATAATAACAAATATATTACATAAACGAGGATTACATATATCTTACAGAACAAGAGACTCACTACAGTCACATATACAAAGACTAATAGAAAAACTAGACAAATACCAAGAAGCTGATATACAGGGTGAATCACTTAAAACTAGCACCATAACTTTCGAAAATGGGAAGTCCTACTAATGTGCGGTTATCACAGAATGGGTTGGTAGTCAGGGGCTCGTGTTGTTGCTGTTGTGGTCTTCAGTCCTGAGACTGGTTTGATGCAGCTCTCCATGCTACTCTATCCTGTGCAAGCTTCTTCATCTCCCAGTAACTAGTAACATCCATCTGAATCTGTTTAGTGTATTCATCTCTTGGTCTCCCTCTACGATTTTTACCCTCCACGCTGCCCTCCAATACGAAATTGGTGATCCCTTGATGCCTCAGAACATGTCCTACCAACCGATCCCTTCTTCTGGTTAAGTTGTGCCACAAACTTCTCTTCTCACCAATCCGATTCAATACTTCCTCATTAGTTATGTGATCTACCCATCTAATCTTCAGCATTCTTCTGTAGCACCACATTTCGAAACCTTCTATTCTCTTCTTGTCCAAACTAGTTATCGTCCATGATTAACTTCCATACATGGCTACAATCAATACAAATACTTTCAGAAACGGCTTCCTGACACTTAAATCTAAGCTTGATGTAACAAATTTCTCTTCTTCAGAAATGCTTTCCTTGCCATTGCCAGTCTACATTTTATATCCTCTCTACTTCTACCATCATCAGTTATTTTGCTCCGCAAATAGCAAAACTCCTTTATTACTTTAAGTGTCTCACTTCCTAATCTAATTCCCTCAGCATCACCCGAGTTAATTCGACTACATTCCATTATCCTCATTTTGCTTTTGTTGATGGTCATCTTATATCCTCCTTTCAAGACACTATCCATTCCGTTCAACTGCTCTTCCAAGTCCTTTGCTGTCTCTGACAGAATTACGATGTCGTCGGCGACCCTCAAAGTTTTTATTTCTTCTCCATGGACTTTAATACCTACTCCGAATTTTTCTTTTGTTTCCTTCACTGCTTGCTCAATATACAGATTAAATAACATCGGAGAGAGACTACAACCCTGTCTCGCTCCCTTCCCAACCACTGCTTCCCTTTCATGTCCCTCGGCTCTTATAACTGCCATCTGGCTTCTGTACAAATTGTAAATAGCCTTTCGCTCCTTGTATTTTACCCCTGCCACCTTCAGAATTTGAAAGAGAGTATTCCAGTCAACATTGTCAAAAGGTTTTTCTAAGTCTACAAATGCTAGAAACGTAGGTTTTCCCTTCGTTAATCTAGCTTCTAAGATAAGCCGTAGGGTCAGTATTGCCTCACGTGTTCCAACATTTCTACGGAATCCAAACTGATCTTCCCCGAGGTCGGCTTCTACTAGTTTTTCCATTCGTCTGTAAAGAATTCGCGTTAGTATTTCGCACCTGTGACTTACTAAACTGATTGTTCGGTAATTTTCACATCTGTCAACACCTGCTTTCTTTGGGATTGGAATTATTATATTCTTCTTGAAGTCTGAGGGTATTTCGCCTGTCTCATACATCTTGCTCACCAGATGGTAGAGTATTGTCAGGACTGGCTCTCGCAAGGCCGTCAGTAGTTCCAATGGAATGTTGTCTACTCCAGGGGCCTTGTTTCGACTGAGGTCTTTCAGTGCTCTGTCAAACTCTTCACGCAGTATCGTATCTCCCATTTCATCTTCATCTACATCCTCTTCCATTTCCATAATATTGTCCTCAAGCACATCGCCCTTGTATAGACCCTCTATATACTCCTTCCACCTTTCTGCTTTCCCTTCTTTGGTTAGAACTGGGTTTCCATCTGAGCTCTTAATATTCATACAAGTGGTCCTCTTTTCTCCAAAGGTCTCTTTAGTTTTCCTGTAGGCAGTATCTATCTTACCCCTAGTGAGATAAGCCTCTACATCCTTACATTTGTCCTCTAGCCATCCCTGCTTAGCCATTTTGCACTTCCTGTCGATCTCATTTTTGAGACGTTTGTATTCCTTTTTGCCTGCTTCATTTACTGCATTTTATATTTTCTCCTTTCATCAATTAAATTCAATATTTCTTCTGTTATCCAAGGATTTCTACTAGCCCTCGTATTTTTACCTACTTGATCCTCTGCTGCCTTCACTACTTCATCCCTCAAAGCTAACCATTCTTCTTCTATTGTATTTCTGTCCCCCATTCCTGTCAATTGCTCCCTTATGCTCTCCTTGAAAGTCCGTACAACCTCTGGTTCTTTTAGTTTATCCTGGTCCCATCTCCTTACATTCCCACCTTTTTCAGTTTCTTCAGTTATAATCTACAGGTCATAACCAACAGATTGTGGTCAGAGTCCACATCTGCCCCTGGAAATGTCTTACAATTTAAAACCTGGTTCCTAAATCTCTGTCTTACCATTATACACTCCTGGAAATGGAAAAAAGAACACATTGACACCGGTGTGTCAGACCCACTATACTTGCTCCGGACACTGCGAGAGGGCTGTACAAGCAATGATCACACGCACGGCACAGCGGACACACCAGGAACCGCGGTGTTGGCCGTCGAATGGCGCTAGCTGTGCAGCATTTGTGCACCGCCGCCGTCAGTGTCAGCCAGTTTGCCGTGGCATACGGAGCTCCATCGCAGTCTTTAACACCGGTAGCATGCCGCGACAGCGTGGACGTGAAGCGTATGTGCAGTTGACGGACTTTGAGCGAGGGCGTATAGTGGGCATGCGGGAGGCCGGGTGGACGTACCGCCGAATTGCTCAACAAGTGGGGTGTGAGGTCTCCACAGTACATCGATGTTCTCGCCAGTGGTCGGCGGAAGGTGCACGTGCCCGTCGACCTGGGACCGGACCGCAGCGACGCACGGATGCACGCCAAGACCGTAGGATCCTACGCAGTGCCGTAGGGGACCGCACCGCCACTTCCCAGCAAATTAGGGACACTGTTGCTCCTGGGGTATCGGCGAGGACCATTCGCAACCGTCTCCATGAAGCTGGGCTACGGTCCCGCACACCGTTAGGCCGTCTTCCGCTCACGCCCCAACATCGTGCAGCTAGCCTCCAGTGGTTTCGCGACAGGCGTGAATGGAGGGACGAATGGAGACATGTTGTCTTCAGCGATGAGAGTCGCTTCTGCCTTGGTGCCAATAATGGTCGTATGCGTGTTTGGCGCCGTGCAGGTGAGCGCCACAATCAGGACTGCATACGACCGAGGCACACAGCGCCAACACCCGGCATCACGGTGTGGGGAGCGATCTCTTACACTGGCCGTACACCTCTGGTGATCGTCGAGGGGACACTGAATAGTGCACGGTACATCAAAACCGTCATCGAACCCATCGTTCTACCATTCCTAGACCGGCAAGGGAACTTGCTTTTCCAACAGGACAATGCACGTCCGCATGTATCCCGTGCCACCCAACGTGCTCTAGAAGGTGTAAGTCAACTACCCTGGCCAGCAAGATCTCCGGATCTGTCCCCCATTGAGCATGTTTGGGACTGGATGAAGTGTCGTCTCACGCGGTCTGCACGTCCAGCACGAACTCTGGTCCAACTGAGGCGCCAGGTGGAAATGGCATGGCAAGCCGTTCCACAGGACTACATCCAGCATCTCTACGATCGTCTCCATGGGAGAATAGCAGCCTGCATTGCTGCAAAGGTGGATATACACTGTACTAGTGCCGACATTGTGCATGCTCTGTTGCCTGTGTCTATGTGCCTGTGGTTCTGTCACTGTGATCATGTGATGTATCTGACCCCAGGAATGTATCAATAAAGTTTCCCTTTCCTGGGACAATGAATTCACAGTGTTCTTATTTCAATTTCCAGGAGTGTATAATCTATCTGAAACCTGTCAGTATCTCCAGGATTCTTCCATGTATACAGCCTTCTTTTATGATTCTTGAACCAAGTGTTAGCTATGATTAAGTTGTGCTCTGTGCAAAATTCTACCAGTCGGCTTCCTCTTTCATTTCTTTGCCCCAGTCCATATTCACCTGCTATTTTTCCTTTTCTCCCTTTTCCTACTACCGAATTCCAGTCTCCCATGACTATTAAATTTTCGTCACCCATCACTATCTGAATAATTTCTTTTATTTGATCATACATTTCTTCAATTTATTCGTCATTTGAAGAGCTAGTTGGCATATAAACTTGTACTACTGTAGTAGGTGTGGGCTTCGTATCTATCTTGGCCACAATAATGCGTTCATTATGTTGTTTGTAGTAGCTTACCTGCATTCCTATTTTCCTATTCATTACTAAACCTACTCCTGCATTACCCCTATTTGATTTTGTGTTTATAACCCTGTAGTTACCTGACCAGAAGTCTTGTTCCTCTTGCCGCCGAACTACGTTAATTCCCACTATATCTAACTTTAACCCATCCATTTCCCTTTTTAAATTTTCTAACCTTCCTGCCCGATTAAGGGATCTGACATTCCACGCTCCGATCCGTAGAACGCCAGTTTTCTTTCTCCTGATAACGACATCCTCCTGAGTAGTCCCCGCCCGGAGATCCGAATGGGGGACTATTTTACCTCCGGAATATTTTACCCAAGAGGACGCCATCATCATTTAACCATAAAGTAAAGCTGCATGCCCTCGGGAAAAATTACGGCTGTAGTTTCCCGTTGCTTTCAGCCGTTCGCAGTACCAGCACAGCAAGGCTGTTTTCGATATTGTTACAAGGCCAGATCAGTCAATCATCCAGACTGTTGCCCCTGCAACTACTGAAAAGGCTGCTGCCACTCTTCAGGAACTACACGTTTGTCTGGCCTCTCAACAGATACCCCTCCGTTGTGGTTGCACCTACGGTACGGCTATCTGTATCGCTGAGGCACGCAAGCCTCCCCACCAACGGAAAGGTCCATGGTTCATGGGGGCTCGTATTGTTAGTCAATCAACAGACTGTGATAATTCTTAAATATTGTATTGCTTGTGCAAACATACACTTTTTTAAATGTAACAATGCCTGCTGAGATCAACAGTCTAAAAACAGGACAAAGTAGAACGTGAGTGGTGTTTGTCACGTCGTATTTTGAAAAGTTCCCATACCTGTGGTAACATACACTAAAGAACGACATAAGAGCACACACTAGTTATGTGGATTCTGACCGGTAACGAGACAACTGACCATCACAGATTGTGTTAAAAATGACCACCAGCAATGGCAATACACGCTTCCAGTCTAGTATGGAAAGAGTGCTGCACACTGCTAGAATTTCAACGGGATGTGCGAGAAGCCGTTACAGTCGTTACGTATCATCGAGAGTAGACAGTATGTCCTTTAGACACAGCGTCTTTCAGCTTTCGTCAAAAAAACGAAACAAAAAATCCTGGGAACAGGCTGGGAAAGGTAGAGGTCTTCTGGATCCAATCTAACAATTTGGAAACAATACGTGAAGACATGCTGTAGTACTTCGTGCGCTATGGGCTGCACAGCCATCATGTTGGTACCTCAGTTTCCTCTTGGACTGTAGAAGAACGTCTTGTAGCATCCGTCGAAGATGGTCTGTTAGAAGGTTGCGATACTTGTGCATGTTCGTTGATCTGTCTGTGGTTGATTTAGAGGGCCGGGACCATACAACGAGGTCATCGCTCCCATCGGATTAGGGAAGGATTGAGATGGAAGTCGATCGTTCCCTTTCGAAGGAACCATCCCGTAATATGCCTGAAGCGATTTAGGGAAATGACGGAAAACCTAAATCAGGATGGCCGCGTGTTTGAACTGTTGTCCTCCCGAACGCGAGTCCAGAGTGCTAACCACTGCACCACGCCCTCGGTATCGTCTATGAAAAACGGGCCTGTGAGCTGATGGTTCACTATCCCACACCACAAGCTTACACTCCATCGGCACTCATATTCCACCCTACGAAACAATCAGGAATTGTCAACAGACCAACTACACATTTTGGCGGTTTACCTGGCCGTAATTGGTAACTGTGGCTTCATCACTAAACAAGACACATGATACACCTGGAGTATCCCGTCTTAATGCCCATATTCAGAAGCTAACACGATTCTCATAATCGTTTCCACGCAGCTCTTGAAGGAGAGAGATAAGATAGGTTCAAATGGTTCAAATGGCTCTGAGCACTATGGGACTTAACACCAACGGTCATCAGTCCCCGAGAACCTAACTAACCTAAGGACATCACACGACACCAAGTCATCACGGATAAGATAGGGATGGAGCCTATATCAGTGGAGAATTTGTAGGACACTTGCCTGACACATGCCACTTCCTGATGCAATTGCGCAGAAGCTAAGAAGCGGATCAACTGCAACAACAGCAAGAACATTATTTCCTCCCCCTCCCCCCCCCCCCCTTTGTCGTCAGTTTTTATCTTTTGTTACGTTGTCTAGATGTTCCACTACTACTTTCAGGAAATTGGTTGATGTGGTTGAAATATGATGCCTGAAAGGGTTGACTTCACACTGTACAAGAACGAACTGCATCGTTGCTACATTCTCCATATACCATGAGCATGTCGGCTTTTTCCCATTATCCAGTCACGATCTGTAGCTTGGACTGTCGCACACTAACTGGCTAGCAAGTCGCAGTGAACTCGAGGAACATAAAGCACACTGTGAGCAAACGTAACAGCATCGCACCTAGCAAACTACGCAGGTTGAATGCCAGAGACAAGTGTCGGTGTGAAAACTCTTCAAAATACATCTCGTAAGCGAATCGCACGACTATCCTGCAGAAAACACCACTGACATTCTAGTTTACCCTACTTCTAGTTTGCTAATCTCAATGGGCACCATTTAAAAAAATGTGTGACTGCACAAAAAATACTCTTTATAGGTATTACTGCAGTCTGTTTATTGGCTAATACGAGCCCCTGAATACCAATCCATTCTGTGAAAACCGCACACCAATAGGACTTTGCGTTTCCGCAATATTTGCGGTATAACTTTAGAGCGATTCAGCCTGCATACCAGTTAGGACGTCGAGACTGAAAATGAGCGTATCTGAAGGTTACAGGCAGAAGTGTCAACATTGGTCACAAAGAATACACAAAAAGCTGGAAGTATGAAAATAGCAATCCTACCTCCTTTACTGGACGCCGAATAAAGCTTGAGCACAATGCACCTAACTAGGAATAGGATATGAAAATTACCAGAATGAACAGTTACAACAGAAAACTACTAACACTGCAGAAAAACTTAAATCCTGGCATCAAACAGGCAAGTAATAAATGACTAATTAATACAAGTAAAACCCACTGATCATGTTAGCCACTAAAATAATAACACAGATATAGCACATAACCGGACTAAGTAATAACTTAAATTCCACGACAGACATTTAAACAAGAAAAAATAAACGTTATCGAATTCATTCCAACCAAATTCCCTGTTGCCTAGATAACACCCTACCCACCCTATATATACATAATTTTAAAAACACAGCCCTGTGTTCTCGACTGAGGGCTGTGTTTTTCAAAATTTTGTATTATACAACAGTCGCTGATTGACAGCCATGTTAAACAAAACAATGAGTTCAGTTGTTATACAGCCCTCCTACCCTCCCTATCTTGTTATTTACTAGCGGAGATACCCGGCATTGCCCAAGTACTATAGCTGTGCATCCATACCTGAACCACGGTGTCCGGTTTTGTGCTTAATATTTAAGATGTCATATGTTGGGAACTATGTGTCGTACAGTGATATAATACTTTAGGTATATTCAGCGGTATATGGGGATACCGTCTGCGAAATTTTGTTGCGAATAGAGTTAGCAGAAATAAGTAATAAATTACAAATATTATCCTTATACGGTACTTTTGCTGCATGAACAGTGGATAAGCAGCAACCGATAAACATTTTTCCTTTCATCATTTTGTAGGGGTTGTCAGTGAGAAAAAAATTCGTAAAGGTTGAATTTTTTTGTGTTAAGTTTGTTGCAAGTTGCTAAATGCTCTCATAAACAGTAGATGAATAAATTCGAGGAATTCATGCCACATGGGCTTCGCTTCCTTTTCACCTGCATCCGCTTCGTACGAAGGTGCTCCTTAGACATGCGGTGATTCTCGCCTGACAGTAAGCTATATGTGTACCAAGATTGGTTTAAACCATTCCAGTGGTTTAGGTGAAGATGTGGGACATACATATATATATATATATATATATATATATATATATATATATATATATATATATATATATATATATACACATGTGCAAACGGGCATCCACTTTTATAATTTGTATGGATGTCATTTTCTCTTTTTTCCATTTGATGACATCGTAACTAAGAGATATCTAAAAGACTTACATCCTTTGATCTTACTGGCTTCAGCTTCCAGATCCTCTAAGGTACTGTCGGCATCCTTCAGTTATTCGGCTTTTGTCAAATTAAATGTGAGGCCGCAGCTTTCATACGCCTCTTTAAGCTTCTGAAGCATGCATTCAACATTATCCTGGTCTCCTGTTATTATGATCTGACATAAGAAAAAATAACATCACAAAATCTTAAATAGACTCAAATATTAACTTCATCTTAAGAAACTTGTGTTTCAAAATCTGTTTGCTACCTAACAATAACAGAATAACAAAAAAACGTAACATAGTACAATATCTATAATCATCATATAGCGCAATCATTATTTACATAAAAAAATGTATTGCTGGTCATTGAAGATGCTTCATAAATAAAAAGCTGCGAAAACATGTAGCACATAACAAAAAAAATGGCTCTGAGCTCTATGGGACTCAACTGCTGTGGTCATCAGTCCCCTAGAACTTTGAACTAATTAAACCTAACTATCCTAAGGACATCACACACATCCATGCCCGAGGCAGGATTCGAACCTGCGACCGCAGCAGTCTCACGGTTCCGGACTGCGCGCCTAGAACCGCGAGACCACCGCGGCCGGCAGCACATAACAAACGAACATTTGGTTGCATAGACATACCACATATTGAAGAATGTTCTTCAAACACTGCCGTGTAAAACTCACCTCGCTCTGTTCGTCCATGAGACTCAGGAGGCTGTAAATACTGGCGAAAAGGATGGTGCCGCCGCTTGACTTCTGGAAGGCAAACAAAACATTTTGCACTGTTGTCCACCGAACACAGTATGTGTGTATGGAGTCCCAGATCTATTTTTGTGAATGTTTTTAAGAATACCTGGAAAAAAGAACCTTCAGACGTGAAAGTGACTTCAGGGATACCTCAAGGGAACATTACACAACCGCTACTCTTCGCAACATACATACACACATAAAAAAATGGTTCAAATGGCTCTGAGCACTATGGGACTTAACATCTGAGGTCATCGGTCCCCTAGAACTTAGAGCTACTTAAACCTAACTAACCTAAGGACATCACACACATCCATGCCCGAGGCAGGATTCGAACCTGCGACCGTAGCAGTCGCGCGGTTCCAGACTGAAGCGCCTAGAACCGCTCGGCCACTCCGGCCGGCTCATACACACATCAAAAGAAGTTTTGCATCACCCCAGTTCCCAGAACTCCTGAAGATAGACGTTGATAGTGGATATTGTATCACAGACATAGTCCCTTTGACTGTTCAGAGATGTCACTAAACCAGCCCAAAGGTGTGAACAACCATGCATGAGCAGCGCCTATTAGACGGATGGGACTCGACAGCCGATCAGCTCCAGTCATTCAACCAGGGAGGAGGTACATAGCTCGTGTTGATGTAGTTCACATATGCCTAGACGGTCAATACCGCGGTTCGATAGCGTCGGCATTGTCATTTGTGCCAGGAAGGACTTTCAACAAGAGAAATGTCCAGGAGTCTCGGAGTGAACCAAAGCGATGTTGTTTTGGGAATGGAGGAGATACAGAGCGACAGAAACTGTCGATGACATGCCTCGTTCAGGCCACCCAAGGGCTACTACTGCAGTGGATGACTGCTACCTATGGGTTATGGCTCAGAGGAACCCTGACAGCAACGCCAGTGTGTTGAATAATGCTCTTCGTGCACCCTCAGGACGTCGTGTTTCGGCTCAAACTGTGCGCAATAGGCTGCATGATGCGCAACTTCACTCACGACGTCCATGGCGAGGTCCTTTCCTCACAACTATGACACCATGCAGCGCGGTACAGATGGGCCCAACTGCATGCCACATGGACCGCTCAGGATTGGCATCACGTTCACCTCACCGATGAGTGTCGCATATGCCTTCAACCAGACAATCGTCGGAGATGTGTTTGGGGGCAACCCAGTCAGGCTGAACGCCTTAACACACTGTCCAGCGAGTGCAGCAAGGTGGAGGTTCCCTGCTGTTTTTGGGTGGCATTATGTGAGGCCGACGTATGCCGCTGGTGGTCATGGAAGGCGACCGATAGTGCAACCATATCGACAGCATATTTGCGAGGCATTTGTCTTCACGCACGACAATTAGCGCCCACATCGTGCACATCTTGTGAATGACTTTCTTCAGGATAACGCCATCGCTCGACTAGAGTGGTCAGCATGTTCTCCAGACATGAATCCTATCGAACATGCCTGGGATGCATTGAAAATGGCTGTTTATGGACGTGACCCACCAACCACTCTGAGGGATCTACGCCGAATCTGCATATAGCAGTAGAACAATGTGGACTAACAGTGCCCTGATGAACTCGTGTATAGTATGCCACGACGAATACAGGTATGCATCAATGCAAGAGGACGTCCTACTGGGTAGTAGAGGTACTGGTGTGTACAGAAATCTGGACCACCACCTTTGAAAGTGTCACTGTATGGTGGTACAACATGCAATGTGTGGTTCTCATGAGCCGGGCGGAAATTATGTTTATGTTGATCTCTATTACAGTTTTCTGTACAGGTTCTGGGACTCTCACATCAGAGAGGATGCAAAAGTTTTTTGATGTGTGTAATTGAATATCGGAAGCTTCATGACGATATTCTCAGATGAGGCTGTGTATACAGATAGGTTGTAATACCTGCAAATAGTAGCCAGAATGAAAGAAAAACTGCACAGGATCGATGCTTGATGCAGTGGCTCGCAGTTGACCTTCAACATACATAAATATACGTACTGTTCATAAGCAGGCGTAAATGCTCATAATTGTAGGAATACACGACAGTGGAATAATTGCTGGAAGCAGTTGCGTCCATTACACACGTGAGAGTATGAAGCAATTTAAGGCGTAACGACTGCATTGTAGGAGCCTAGGAGCCCGCCCGGGTGGCTGCGCGGTCTAATGCGGTGCTTCCCGAGCGGGAAGGCGTGCCGGTCCCCAGCACGAAGCCGGCAGATTAGTGTCGAGGTCCGGTGTGCCGGCCAGCCTGTCGACAGTTTTTAAGGCGTTTTCGATCTGCCTCGCCGAACGCGGTCTGGTTCCCCTTACTCCGCCTCAGTTACACTGTGTCAGCGATTTCTGTACAGTCTCCACGTATGCATACATTATAATTACTCTACCACGCAACCATTTGGGGTTACACTCGTGTGGTATGAGACGTTCCCGGAGGGGACGGGGGGGGGGAGGGGGGGGGGCTGGTCCACTGAGCTCGGTGTGGGAGGCGGTTGGGTGAGTGGACTGTTGTAGCCCGTTGTGGGGTTGTGAACCACTGCGGGCTACAGTAGGTACGAAGCCTCTCCGTCATTTCTAGGTCCCCGGTTCAATACACAATCCACACACATTTTAGGAAAGGTTGTAAGTAGGTTGTTTAGGTTTTTTTTTAATTGGTAACGCCGCTTAGCGCTCGGTATGAAAAATCACTGGCTGTGCTGTGCGCAGTCTGTGTTTAGTTTGCATTGTTGTCTGCCATTGTAGTGTTGAGCAGAGGCAGCTGGAAGCTAACAGCGCGTAGCGTTGCGCAGTTGGAGGTGAGCCGCCAGCAGTGATGGACGTGGGGAGAGAGATGGCGGAGTTTTGAAATTTGTAAGAATTGGTGTCATGAAGTGCTATATATATTAGTGAGGTAAATCCACTGTTTGTTCTCTATTAAAATCTTTCATTTGCTAACTATGCCTATCAGTAGTTAGTGCCTTCAGTAGTTTGAATCCTTTATTTAGCTGGCAGTAGTGGTGCTCGCTGTATTGCAGTAGTTCAAGTAACGAAGATTTTTTGTGAGGTAAGTGATTTCTGAAAGGTAAAGGTTAATGTTAGTCAGGGCCATTCTTTTGTAGGGATTATTGAAAGTCAGATTGCGTTGCGCTAGAAACTATTGTGTGTCAGTTTAACCACAGTCGTGTATAATTGTTCAAAGGGGACGTTTCAAGGTATATGCTTTCCTGAGATTAATTCGAAGTGTTCTTTCCGTCGACGTAATAGGTGACACTGTACAATTCAGCATACACTATACAATGATTAAAAAATAAACGTATTTATTTATAATAAATTCGAAAAAAGCATACATAAATTTGATTCCGGTAGTCCCTCTACTGTATCTCTCTGTGTTCCACTAGTACTGGTGTAGAATAGTCATTGGCAGTCGATTCTGCAATGGCGTCGATCTACGCGGGACCTTTGCCTTTCGCGGGCAAGTGCTCTACCATCTGAGCTACCGAAGCACCACTCACGCCCGGTACTCACAGCTTTACTTCTGCCTGTATATCGTCTCCTACCTTCCAAATTTTACAGAAGCTCTTCTGCAAACCTAACAGCATTAGTACTCCTGAAAGAAAGGATACTGTGGCGAAATGGCTTAGCCACAGCCTGGGGGATGTTTCCAGAATGAGATTTTCACTATGCATGGGAGTGTGCGCTGATATGAAACTTCCTGGCAGATTAAAACTGTGTGCCCGACCGTGAGTCGAAATCGGGACCTTTGCCTTTCAAGGGCAAGTGCTCTACCACCTGAAGTACCGAAGCACGACTCACGCCCGTTACTCACAGCTTTACTTCTGCCAATATCTCGACTCCTACCTTCCAAACTTTACAGAAGCTCTGCTGCGAAACGTGCAGCTCTAAGACTCCAGGAAGTTCAAACGGTTCAAATGGCGTTGAGCACTATGGGACTTAGCATCTTAGGTCATCAGTCCCCTAGAACTTAGAACTACTTAAACCTAACTAACCTAAGGACATCACAAACATACAAGCCCGAGGCAGGATTCGAACCTGCGACCGTAGCTGACCCGCGGTTCCGGACTGCAGCGCTAGAACCGCACGACCACCGCGACCGGCTACTCCTGAAAGAAAGGATACTGTGGAGACATGGCTTAGTCACAGCCTGGGGAATGTTTACAGAAACACTCTGCAGCGGAGGGTGCGCTGATATGAAACTTCCTGGCAGAAAAAAACTGTGTGCCCGACTGAAACTCGAACTCGGGAACTTTGCTTTTTGTGGGCAAGTGCTCTACCACCTGAGCTACCGAAGCACGACTCACGCCCGGTACTCACAGCTTTACTTCTGCCAGTACCTCGTCTCCTACCTTCCAAACTTTACAGAACTCTTCTGCGAACCTTGCAGCACTAGCGCTCCTGAAAGTAAGGATACTGTGGAAACACGGCGTAGTCACAGTGTGGGGGATGTTTCCAGAATGAGATTTTCACTCTGCAGCTGAGTGTGCGCTGATATGAAAATTCCTGGCAGAAAAAAACTGCGTGCCCGATCGAAACTCGAATTGGGAACTTTGCCTTTCGCTGGAAAGTGCTCTACCATCTGAATTACCGAAGCACTACTCACGTCCGGTACTCACAGCTTTACGTCTGCCAGTATCTCGGAACTCCTACATTCCAAACTTTAGAGAAGCTCTTCCACGAACCATGAAGCACTAGCATTCCTGAAAGAAAGGATACTGTGGAGAAATGGCTTAGACACTGCCTGGGGGTGTTTCCATAATGAGTGTTTCACTCTGCAGCGGAGTGTGCGCTGATATGAATCTTCTTGGCAGATTAAAAGTGCGTGCACGACCGAGACTCGAACTCGGGACCTTTGTCTTTTGCGGGCAAGTGCTCAATTAACTCCGCTACCGTAGCACGACTCACGCCTGGTACTCGCAGCTTTACTTCTGCCAGTGTGTCGTCTCCTACCTTCCAAACTTGAAAGACTCCCTTCTGCAAACCTAACAGCAGAAGAATTCGTGAAAGAAAGGATACTGCGGAGACATGTCTTAGCTACAGCCTGGGGTATGTTTGCAGAATGAGATTTTTACTCTGCAGCGGAGAGAGCGCTGATATGAATGTTCCTGGCAGATTAAAAGAGCGTGCCAGAACGAGATTCGAACTCGGGACTTATGCCTTTTGCGGGCAAGTGCTGTACCAGTTGTGCTACCGAAGCACGACTCACGCTCTGTTCTCACAGCATTACTTCTGCCAGTGTCTCGTCTCCCAGCTTCCAAACTTTACAGATGCTCTTCTGCGAACCTAACGGCACTAGCACTCCTGAAAGAAAGGATACTGCGGAGAGAGACATGGCTTAGCTACAGCCAGGTGTTTGTTTCCAGTATCAGATTTTCATTCTGCACCGGAGTGTACGCTGATATGAACCTTCAGGGCAGATTAAAACTGCGTGCCCGACCGAGACTCGAACTCGGGACCTTTGCATTTTGCGGGAAAGTGCTCTACCATCTGCGCTACCGAAGCACGACTCACGCCCGGTACTCACAGCTACACTTCTGCAACTATCTCGTCTCCTAACATCCAAACTTGGCACAAGCACTTCTGCGAACCTAACAGCACTAGTATTCCTGAAAGAAAGGGTTCTCTGGAGAAATGAATAAGCGACAGCCTAGGGGATGTTTCCAGATGATATTTTCACTTTGCACAGCGTGTGCGCTGGTATGAAACTTCCTGGCAGCTTAAAACTGCATGCCGTACCGAGACTCGAACTCGGGACCTTTGCATCTCGCGGGTAAGTGCTCTACCATCTGCGCTACCGAAGCACGTCTCTCGCCCGGTACTCACAGCTTTACTTCTGCCAGTATCTCGTCTCCTACCTTCCAAACTTTACAGAAGCTCTTCTGCGAAACTTGCAGCACTAGCACTCCTGAAAGAAACGATACTGCACAGACATGGCTTAGCCGCAGACTGGGGGATGTTTCCAGAATAAGATTTTCATTCCGTAGCGGAGTGTCCGCTGATATGAAACTTCCTGGCAGATTAAAACATCGTGCCCGAACGAGAATCGAACTCGGGTCTTTTGCCTTTTGTCGGCAAGCGCTCTACCGTCGGAGTTACCGAAGCAAGACCCACACTCGGTACTCATTGCTTTATATCATCCAGTATCTCGTCTCCTACGTTCCAAACGTTACAGAAGCTCTTCTGCGAACATAACAGCACTAGTACTCCTGCAAGAAAGGATACTGCGGAGACATGGCTTAGCCACACCCTGGGGGATTTTTCCATAATGAGAATTTCACTCTGCAGCGGAGTGTGCGTTGATATGAAACTTCCTGGCAGATTAAAACTGCGTGCCCTTCTGAGACTCGAAATCAGGACCTTTCCTTTTTGCGGTCAAGTGCTCTACCATCTGCGCTATCGGAGCACGACTCACGCCCTGTACTCTCAGCTTTACTTCTGCCAGCATCTCGTCTACTACCTTCCAAACATTTTTCAGAAGTCCTTCTGCGAACCTTGCAGCACTAGCACTCCTGAAAGAAAGGATACAGTGAAGAAATGGCTTAGCCACAGCCTGGGGGATGTTTCCAGAATGAGATTTTCACACTGCAGCAGAGTGTGCTCTGATATGTAACTTCCAGGCAGATTAAAACTGCGTGGCCGACCGAGACTCGACGTCGGGATCTTTGTCTTTTGCGGGCAAGTGCTCTACCATCTGCACTACCGAAGCACGACCTACGCCCGTGTCTCACAGCTTTACTTCTGCCAGTATGTCGTCCCCTAAATTCCAAACTTTACAGAAGCTCTTCTGCGAACATAACAGCACTAGTACTCCTGCAAGAATGGATAATGCGGAGACATGGCTTAGCCACAGCCAGGGGGATGTTTCCAGAATGATATTTTCACTCTGCAGCAGAGTGTGCGCTGATATGAAACTTCCTGGCAGATTACAACTGCGTGCCCTACCGAGACTCGAACTCGGGATCTTTGCATCTCGCGGGTAAGTGCTCTACAATCTGAGCTACCGAAGCACGACACACGCCCGGTATTCACAGTTTTACTTCTGCCAGTATCTCGTCTCCTACCTTCCAAACTTTACAGAAGCTCTTCTGCGAACCTTGCAGCACTAGCACTCCTGAAAGAAGAATACTGCAGAGGCATGGCTTAGCCACAGCCTGGGGGATGTTTCTAGAATGAGATACTCACTCTGCAGCGGAGTGTGCGCTGTTATGAAACTTCCTGGCAGTTTAAAACTGCTTGCCCGCCGAGACTTGAACTCGGGACCTTTGCCCTTTGCGGGCAAGTGCTCTAGAATCTGCGCTACAGAAGCACGTCTCACGCCCGGTACTCACTGCTTTACTTCTGCCAGTATCTCGTCTCCAAACTTTAGAGATGTTTTTCTGCGAATCATGCAACACTAGCACTCCTGAAAGAAAGGATACTGCGGAGAGAGACATGGCTTAGTGACAGCCTGGTGGATGTTTCCAGAATGAGTTTTTCACACTGCAGCGGAGTGTGCGCTGATATGTAACATTCAGGCAGATTAAAACTGAGTGCCCGACCGAGTCTCGAACTTGGGGCCTTTGTTATTTGCGGAAAAGAGCTCTACCATCAGCGCTACAGCAACACGACTCACGCACGGTACACACAGGTTTACTTCTGCAACTATCTCGTCTCATACCTCCCAAACTTCTCAGAAACTCTTCTGCGAACCTAACAGCACTAGTACAACTGAAAGAAAGGATACTGTGGAGAAATGGCTTAGCCAACGCCTGAGGTATGTTTCCAGAATGAGATTTCACTCTGCAGCGGAGTGTGCGCTGTTATGAAACTTCCTGGCAGATTAAAACTGCGTGCACGACCAAGTCTCGAACTCGGGACCTTTGCATTTTGCGGGTAAGTGCTCTACCATCTGCGCTACCGAAGCACGACTCACGCCCGGTACTCACAGCATTACTTCTGCCAGTATCTCGTCTCCTAACTTCCAAACTTTACAGAACCTCTTCGTCGAATCTAACAGCACTAGTACTCCTGAAAGATAGGGTACTGCGGAGAGAGACATGGCTTAGCCACAGCCAGGGGGATGTTTCCTGAATGTGATTTTTTACTCTGCAGCGGAGTGTGCGCTGATATGAAACTTACTGGCAGATTAAGATTGCGTGCCCGACAGGGACTAGAACTCGGGACCATTGCATTTTGCGGTTAAACGCTCTACCATCAGCGCTACAGAAGCACGACTCACGCACGGTACTCACAGCTTTACTTCTGCCAGTACGTGGTCTCCTACCTTTCAAACTTTACAGAAGCTCTTCTGCGAACCTTGCAGCACTAGCACTCCTGAAAGAAAGGATACTGCGGAGACATGGCTTAGCCACAGTCTGGGGGATGTTGCCAAATTGAGATTTTCACTCTGCAGAGGAGTATGCGCTGATATGAAACTTCCTCGCACATCAAAACTGTGTGCCCGACCGAAACTCGAACTCGGACCTTTGTCTTTTGCAGGCAAGTGCTCCACCATCTGCGCTACCGAAGCACGACTCTCGCCCGGTACTCACAGCTTTACTTCTGCCAGTATCCCGTCTCCTACATTCCAAAGTTTACAGAAGCTCTCCTGTGAACCTTGCAGCACTAGCACTCCTGAAAGAAAGGATACTATGAAGACATGATTTAGCCACAGCCTGGGGGATGTTTTGAAGGAATGAAATTTGCTCTCTTCCTTTCAGGAGTGGTAATTCTGCAAGGGTCGCAGAAGAGCTTCTGTAAACTTTGGATGATAGGAGAGGGGATACTGGCAGAAGCAAAGCTGTGAGGACCGCGCGTGAGTCGTGCTTCGGTAGCTCAGATGGTAGAGCATTTGCCCGCGAAAGGCAAAGGTTCCGAGTTCGAGTCTCGGTCGGGTACACAGTTTTAATCTGCAACACTAGCACAGTATGTTTCTGGACCCGGTTTTCATTCAGAAGATATTTCGAGCTCTGCCCATCTTCAGACTTCCTGGTGACATATATATGTTTTTTTACAATCTTGCATTTTTTTTTCTCCCTTATTGTAATTTCATTCCCCAGCTCCATATGGGCAGGGGACGGCTGTCAGTGGCACAGTGCCCTTCTCTTCAGCCGAGTGACAGTACAAGTAAGAAGATGAATCATACAAAGGAAAGGCAATAAAAGGGGGACTTTAGAACAGAAATAAAAGGAGACATTGGGGGTTAAAATATTCAGTTACTCGGATATGTTCATTGTGGGACAATTAAAAAAAGATCCAATTAAAGATAAAAAACACAGTTGGTGATGTGCATAGCACATAAAATTACATTGAAGCTCACGCACAAGTTAAAAGTTGGCCACAGTTAAAACACACCAGAATGAGGACAGTTTAAAGAACCCACTGTATGAGATGGAGGACATATGACGAAGAGGAAAAGCTGCCAGGAATGACCTACCGAGATGTGGGAAGCGTGAGAGGAGGGAAAAGAGGGGAGCAGAGGGGTAGCAGGGAAGGGGAGATGATGAGGGTGGGATGAAATGAAAGGGGGTCAGGGTTGGTGGACCTTGAGGCAGGAGACGGGCAGGGTGGAAGATCGGGAGGGCAGGCAAGTCAGGAAGGAATGCAGAGACACAAAAAGGGTGCACTGACAAGGGAGGCGGGCAGAGGAGAGAGGATAAAACCTCTCAGGGGAAGAGAAGAGAAGGGGACAGGGAACGCTGAGGACTTGTAAGCGGAAAGATGGGGTTAGAGTTGGTAGGAAGGGTAGATAAAAGGACAATGGTCATCGTCCAGGAGGGGTGGGTGCTGCAGGTTGTGTTCGGAAATGAGGTGGAGGGTATGGAAATGGAGGAGCAGGACACCACAGTAAAGGTACAGCAATGGGCTGGGGGTAGAGAGGATAGAAGACACCAGGGGGATTGTGTCTGCGGACGAGGTACAGGGTGCAGATGTGTTTGAGGAAAAGGAGAAGATGTGGGAAGAGGATGACGTTGTAGAGAATCGGCGTGGGGAACGGGAGGCGGATATAGAAGGCGGGGTGGAGTGCATGGTGTTCAAGGATTTGCAGAGCTCAATAGAATCTGGGAGGGGTGGAACTCCAGGTGGCAGTGGCGCAACAAAGGATGGGACGGTCAAGGAGTTGGAGGTGTGAAAAATGGTGGAAGGATGCAGTCCCCACGTTTGACTAGAGTTTCAGGAGGTGGAGTCTATTGTGAATTTTCCGTTGGATGGTTAAAAGATGGGAAATCCAAGTGAGGTGACAGTCGAGGGTGACGCCTCGATATTTTAGGGTAGGTGTGAGGTGCATAGGATGACCATAAATGATGAAGTAAAAATCGTGCAGCTGGAAGGAGTGGGTGGTACAACATGTGATGATTGCCTGGGTCTTGAAAGGGTTAATGCGAAGGAGCCAGTGGTTGCACCAGGTGGCGAAGTGGTCGAGGTGGGTTTGAAGGGTACGTTGGGACAGTTGAAGGGTGGGATAAAGGGCCAGGAAGGCAGTGTCATCAGGAAGTTGGAGGAGGTGATGAGGAGGGAGAGGTTTGGGCATATCTGCAATATACAGGAGATAGAAGAGAGGAGAAAGGATGGAGCCTTGGGGCACGCCGGCAGTGGGATACAAATTATCGGAGTTTGTATTGTGAATCTTGCAAAATTACACACGTGTATAAATGGAGCCCTTATATTAAACCGCCACTGTACAACAAAAAGACGTTTAGGACATAATACATGTCATTTCATACGAAGTGAGCGTATAACTTTGACAAAGTTGTCAAGTAACGTCAAAAGTGACATAAGTTTTACAATTCCACACAGCAAATTCAGATTTCACCTAAACGATACGTCGATAACATTTTCGTTAGTTTTCAAGGTAGCTACGATGAAATTCAGGAACTATCACAGGTTCTCAGCGCTACACATGAAAAAATGCATTTCACTACAGAATTTTAAACCGATGCCTCCCTTACGTTCTTGGATTTGCAAATAAAGAAAACGGATATAAAATTAAATATTGGCTTCTTCCGTAAAACAACCGTTGCAGACGTAATCATTTCTGCCACACATAAACGAGCGTACTTCACTTCATTGTTTTATCGAATCGCAAAACTTGGTTTAGGTAGTGACACAGCTAATGGGGAAATTGACACGGTAGTTCAAGTGGGGGTAGCAAATGGCTTTACCGAAAAAGAAATTCGGAAACTGGGTACAAAAATATTTAAACAGGTGGACAAGCAAACAGCTAGCGCTAAAAACGCAGTCTCCCATGTTTCTCTTTCTTATGTCTTCTCATGTTCCGAAAAAATTGCTGATGTTTTCAGAAAATCTAATATACAATTAGGTTTCCCAACAAATAATAAACTAGCACTAATTTTACGCCACAATCTTGTTAAGGATGCAACAAGTACAATAACACAGATGTCCATAAAATAAAGTGGGTCTTGTGAAAGTTTTCATATTGGCCAAAAGGGGAGAGAATTTAAAGCAAGGTTTAGGGAGCACACATATACCAGCGACAATAGCGGCCTTGGGTGTGACCTTAGAGAACAAAACCATTGTTTGCAGTCAACCGAAAATAGCCTAAGCATTTTGCATTCAGAACACTGGATATTCTTTAAGAGAATGAAATTTACACTAACTGCCGTTTAATCCCAGATGTAAAAATTAACGTACTCGTTACCAGCAGCAGACAATGGTTATTTGGCATTTCTGACGTGTTGTTACTGAACAAACAGAGGTTACAAGTAAACACAAAGAACTTGCATTTTCGTACATCCTTCGATTAGTTTGTGGACATCTGTACACTTTATGGTTCATTTTGTATTTTTTATCTCATGACAGGTTTTATTCCGATCATTTTTTTAAAAATATATCTTTTTTATATAAATATGCTCGATGAAAAAGCATGTCAACTTAAAGTTGCCTCTATTCCCACGGTGCCATTAACTGAAGTTGGCCTTAACTCTTATAAAAAAAATTCTTTACTGTTCACGAAAAATTGAAAAATTTTTGTAATTTATAATATCACTTGTATTTGTAATGACGTATCACCCACGACGGCAGCGCCACATGCCGAACGCCACCTAGTGCCAATTATACGGAAGAGCCAAGGAATCTGGTACACCTGCCTAATATCGTGCAGGATTTATTCGAACAAGCAGAAGTGCCGCAACACGACGTGGCATAGACACGACTAATGTCCGACGTAGTACTGGAAGGAACTAACACCATGTATCCTGCAGGACTATACATAAACCCGTAAGAGTACCATGGTCTGGAGATCTCTTCTGAACAGCACGTTGCAAGACATCCCAGATATGCTCAATAACGTTCATTACTGGGGAGTTTAATGGCCAGCGGAAGTGTTTAAACTCAGAAGTGTGTTCCTAGAGCCACTCTATAGCAATTCTGAACGTGTATAGTGTCACATTGTCCTTCTGGAATTTCCCAAGTCCAACAGAACGCACAATGGGCATGGACGCAGATGATCAGACAGGATGCATGCGTACGTGTCACCGGTCAGAGTCGTACCTAGACGTATCAGGGGTCACATGTTACTCCAGCTGCACACGCCCTGCACCATTACGGAGCCTCCACCGCTTGAACAGACCCCTGCTGACATGCGGGGTCCATAGATTCACGACGTCTCCATCCCCGTAAACGGCCATCTGCTCGATAGAATGTGAAGCGAGACTCGTCCGTCCAGACAGCACGTTTCCAGTCATCAACAGTCAAATGTCGGTGTTGACGGGTCCAGGCGAGGCGTAAAGCTTTGAGTCGTGCAGTCATCAAGGGTACACGAGTGTGCCCATATCGGTGATGTTTCGTTGAACGGTTCGCATGCTGCCACTTGTTGATAGCCCAGGGTTGCACTTCTGTTGAACGATTCTCTCCATTCGTCGTTGGTCCCGTTCCTGCAGTATCTTTTTGCGACCGCAGAGATGTCTGGGATCTGATATTTTACCGGATTTCTGATATTCACGGTACACTCGTGAAATGGTCGTACGGGAAAATCCCCACTTCGTAGCTACCCCGGAGATGCTTTGTCTCATCGCTCGTGCGCCGACTATAAAGCCACATCCAAACTCACTTAAATCTTGATAACGTGCCATTGTAGGAGCAGTAACCGATCTAACAAATGCGACAGACACTTGTTTTATATAGACGTTGCCGACCGCAGCGCCGTATTCAGCCTGTTTACATGTATCCGACAGCCAGGGGCGCCGTGGTCCCGTGCTTAGCGTGAGCAACTGCGGGACGAGAGGTCCTTGGTTCAAGTCTCCCCTCGAGTGAAAAGTTGCCGGCACGTTATCTCACCGTGTTCGGTCAGAGGGTTTAGCTATCCTCTGTTACAAAAAAAATCCTCCCTTGGGCATGGGTGGGTGTGTTTGTCCTTAGGATAATTTAGGTTAAGCAGTGTGTACGCTTAGGGACTGATGACCTTAGCAGTTAAGTCCGATAAGATTTCACACACATTCGAACATTTTTGAACATGTATACGAATTTGAATACGCATGCCTATATCTGTTTCTTGGCACTTCAGTGTAGTTCTCGTAAGCGGGAACTTCCGCCAGCCACGTTATTCGGCTGTTTGCAGCACAAACGTTTAGATGAAACCTCATTTTGCTCTGTGGAATTGTAAATCTTATCTCGTTTTTGACGCAACTTGACTATTTTGTCAATGGTGTATGTTAACTTTGTATCAAAGAGTATGTATTACATCTTAAATGTCTTGTTGTTATATGGTGGTTTGTATAGGGGCTGCATTGTAATTTGCAAGATTGTAAAAAAATATAGTAGCCACCAGGTCATCTGAAGATGGGGTGATCCCGAAATGCTTAGTGAATAAAGAAAGGATCCAGAAACGTTGTGTGACTGTTATTTCGCTACCAATCAGCTATTTTAAAGTTATTTTCATTCTACTCAAGATCTAAGTGGCAACGGAACCAGAAGTGATACACAGGTCCACGTTACGTCAAAGATCAGTTTAGTAAGCAAAAACCTTCACTGAGAAGCTCATCAAACGCCGCTGGCAGACGCTGATAACGAGGTATTGAGCATCTCGTTAACATTTCGAAGGCTTACGTCAGGAGAGGACTTAACGAATACATTTGTTCGTCCTTTGTATACCTGGAGCTTAAGTAGAGGCTTACAGGCAGTGTTTCTGCCCACAGCCGGCCGGGGTGGTCTCGCGGTTCTAGGCGCGCAGTCCAGAACCGTGCGACTGCTACGGTCGCAGGTTCGAATCCTGCCTCGGGCATGGATGTGTGTGATGTCTTTAGGTTAGTTAGGTTTAAGTAGTTCTAAGTTCTAGGGGACTAATGACCACAGCAGTTGAGTCCCATAGTGCTCAGAGCAATTTCTGCCCACACTCATTCGCAACTGAGAGAGAAAAAGGGAGAAATGATAGTGGCCACGTCCGCCACATGCCTTAAGCTGATTTGTGGAGTATAGGATAACATTTATAGTTCATCCGTATCGAGTGAATCGTAATATGGTGCATGTGGCACAAAACCTACAGTGTGAAGGGAGGACAACGGTGCAGTGTTGGGTGCAGGCCACCGACAAGGGCGGACTCGGATGTTAAGTCGCATAACACTTATTTTGAAAATTGTATTAAACTTTTCGCAGAAGCAGTCTGGTGCGAGCCGGTCGTGTATGATTAGCAAGAGTGTAAAATGGGATCATTATCTTTCTCGAGTGTCAAATACTGCATGTTGTGTAATAGTACCTTGTGTGTAGACAGTGCTGTGCCAAGAAATACATCCCAGAATACCAAAATGCATTCCTTGGAACAAATTTTATGTGCTCATTACTGAGAGGCTATTACTGATTTTCCTGCGATTCTCATTGTTACAGCAAGACGTCATAAAGGAAATCACGATCGAGAGTGATCTTCGGCAGCGAGAGGGAGATCTTTATAAGAGTTTTTGCATGTCTATCCTTTTGACTGCAGGCCTTGGGGAAAATGAAACGCCTATAGCCGTTCTTATGATCTATTGTGTGCCTTATCGTCTATTGTCTAGCTACCAGTTTCAGCGCTTCAGTGCGCCATATTCAGGCCTTTTTTGATGCTGGAAGGGTTATTACGATCCATATACACGCTCCAACAGTGGCCAACATTATTGTTTTACGCAGAGTACCTGCAACTTATGTCGGTCCAATCTGCTACCTACAGCGAGTATGCAGAATCGCACTGTCAAAGCCGTTGCTAAAACGATAGTACGTTGTAGGTCGTATTTCCAGCAGAGGGCACCAGAGGGGACGTAAGCACTGGTAGGGGATCTCCCGCGACAGACAGCGCTTCCAACGAAGAGCTCTGCAGACCACAGACAGCACAACCAGGAACCATGAAGTGCCACATTGCCGCTGTACTCGGTAAGGATTTCATTCGCCGTAACAGCACGGGTCGTGTAACATTAATACCACTTTGGTTATCTGTACTGGCTGTTTTGTCACTTCTAATCTGTAAGTCTTTTTAAGCCCATATCTCAATGTTATACACGTCAGTTTCATTAATGTCTACAACTAAACTTACTCAAAGGTTGTAGTACGCCAAAGAATAAGCAGATCCAAAAGAATCAGACTACAGCAAAAGTATGCTGCAAAATTCAGGGCCTTTTTGTCTATCACACGTTTTACATGAAACCAATTCATTTCCATGTTATTACTTTCTCCCCTTACTACATTACTCAGTGAAAGCACTCTGGAACAGAGCGTACCACAATATAACATGAAAATTTTGTCATATGCAAAGCTTTAAATGCCCTTCTGCTTACATCAGGTGACGCAGTAATTCTCAGCTTGCCCACCAATGTCAAATGTTTTTTATCCCAGTCTTTGATCACAATATGAATTCTTTAGACGATGACCGGTTTCAGTCCGCAATGACCATCCTCAGCTCTGTAATATACAAATATATACACCTAGTGAGCAGTGTGTCTTTCAACATAAACAGCAATACTTATCACAATATACTGTCACACAACCATGTAGATGTACAGCAAATACGGTATAACGTATCTTTTTTACACCATGTCCTAAAGTGATAAGGCCATAATGCCATCGTCAGAACATATAAATATAATCAGCATAGCATCGTCACATAGATCTCAAATAAGGTGTAGAATAGGCCGCATCGTCCACACAGTCATTATTGCAACTGGCTACTGAAGTACAGTAGCTACCAGAAATCTGTTTGCCTACATAATCCCTAGACGTCGCTACTGTCGGCTTAGATGTAGTCATTTATGCAAAAAACATAATCTGATAAAAACACATTACGTAAAATACATGTAGCAGACTTCTAAAACTGATAACTATCGTATAAACTAAATTGTGATACATTAAAAGACGAATACATCTCCCTGGTTGTGTGATAGTATATTGTGATAAGTATTGCTGTATTATGTTGAAAGACCCGCTGCTCACTAGGTGTATATATTTGTATATTATGGATCTGAGGCTGGTCGGTACGGACTGAAACCGGTCATCGTCTAAAGAATTCATATTGTGATCAAAGACTGTAATAAAATACATTTGACAGTATTGGATCACTGTTTGTATACGCGACCATGTCGCAGTTGGTCGGACCCACCAATGTTATGTGCTTCATTTTGAAACGTGACGGCCGGCGATCCACCAACAGCTTTCACAGCTCGAGCCGCATTAAACTCACCAAGATTTGATTGCTGAAGGTGTGTTCCTCATTCTTCTTTTCGGATCAGCCTGGTAATCGTAGCTGAGTTCTTTCGTAGCGCCCTTCAGTAATGGCGCCAACTTTTCAGAGCGACAACTCAGGGTAACTTTGATTCTATGTTTGCACATACGAATCTCTATCTCAGAGAAGTTTTTAGAAGCATTAGAAGCTTAATGCGACCTAGCTTCGCAATAAAACGTAACAAGAAAGCTCTCCGCTTGGCGATCGCCAGGGGAGGTATTTATTTCACTCATTTGTTCCTTCGGTATTTACAAGGCGAATATTAAAAAAAGAGATTACAGCTTAAAATAAAAAACACTCAGCATTACATGGTGCTAAATTTTACACAATAAGACATTTTTAAGGAAGTAAATGGCACTGTGAGCGATTTTATGTATGCCCTCAAGTTCACCACCACTATATCAGGCGGCACAACGACTAGATGAGACCACAACCACGTTGAGGGTCGTTCTTGAGGCCTCATCTCCCTGCATCCTTCGACACCTATCCTTACACGGCTTAGAATAGTCGATATTCTTCTGGAAATGTTAAAGCCCTGTTTTGTAGTGTTTGGATAATCAGTCTGGCTTCTATTATTCACTTTCCTTCTACTCCACAAGCTTTTCCATTACTTTCCTGGATCGTGGGGAAACACTTCATATATTTGTGATGGGGTACCTTGATTTCCGGCGATTTTTTTCTTGTTTCTTCCTGACTGGTTTGATGCCACGAATTCCTCTCCTGTGTCAACCTCTTCATTTCAGAGTAGCACTTGAACTCTGCGTCCTCAATTATTTGCTGGGTGTATGCGCTGGGTGTATTCCAATCTCTGTCTTACTCTGCAGTCTCTGCCATCTACAGCTCAATCTAGCGCCTCGGAAGTTATTCCCTGATATCTTAACAGATGTCCTATCATACAGTCCCTTCGTCTTGATAGTATTTTCCACATGTTCCTTTCCTTTCAGATTCTGCTCCGAACCTCCTCATTCGTTACCTTATCAGTCCACCCAATGTTCAATAGTCGTCTGCTTCGATTCTCTTCTGTTCCGGTTTTCCCACAGTTCATGTTTGTCTACCAAACAATGCTGTGCTCCAAACGCACATCCTCGGAAATTTTTTCCTCAAGTTAAAGATTATGTTTCACACTAATAGATTTCTCTTGGCCATGAATTGCAGAGCCAGTGCTAGTCTGCTTTTGATGTCCTCCTCGCTCCGTCCGTCATTGGTTGTCTTGCTGCCTAGGTAGTAGAATTCCTTAACTTCATCTACTTCATGACCATCAATCCTGATGTTAAGTTTCTCGCTGTTTTCATTTCTCCTACTTCTCGTTACTTTCGCCTTCCTTTGATTTACTCTCAACCCATATTCTGCACTCATTAGATTGTTCATTCATTTCAGCAGACCATGTAATTCTTCTTCACTTTCACTCAGGATATCAATGTCATCAGCGAATCGTATGATCGATATCATGTCACCCTGAATTGTCATTCCACTCCTGAACCTTTCTTTTATTTCCATCATTGCTTCTTCTATGTACAGATTGAACAGAAGTGGGGAAAGACTAGATCCCTGTCTTACACCCTTTTTAATCCGAGCGCTTCGTTCTTGATCGTCCACTCTTATTATTCATACTTGGCTCTTGTACATATTGTATATACCCGTCTCCCCCTATAGCTTACCCCTATCTTCCTCAGAATTTCGAACATCTTGCAGCATTTTACATTGTTGAACGTTTTTGCCAAGGACTAATCCTATTAACGCATCTTCGTGTTTCCTTAGTCTTGCTTCCACTGTCAAGCGCACAATCAGAATTGCCTGCCTGGTGCTTTTACGTTTCCTAAAGCTAAACTGATCGTCATCTAACACATCCTCAGTTTTCTGTTCTTCTGTGTATTATTCTTGTCAGTAACTTGTATGCATGAGCTGTTAAGCACTTGTCAGTTCTTGCAGTCTTCGGAATTGTGTGGATGACATTTTTCCGAAAGTCAGATGGTATGTCGCCAGAGTTATGCATTCTACACACCAACGATAATAGTTGTTTTGTTTTAGAAATTCTGATGAAATGTTATCTCTCATATGCTCCAAAACTCTTTTAAATTATGATCCTAATACGGATCTCCTGCCTCTTCTACATCGACTCCTGTTTCTTCTTGTATCACATCAAACACATATATATTCCTCCTCACAGAGACCTTCAATGTACTTTTCGCTGCGTTTAACAGTGGAATACCCGTTGCGCTCTTAATGTTACCACCTTTGCTCTTAATTTCACCGAAGGTTGTTTTAACTTTGCTATATCCTGAGTCAGTCCTTCCGATAATCATTTTTTTTTCGATTTCTTCACATATTTCATGCAGCCATTCCGTCTTAGCATCCCTGCACTTCCCATTTATTTCATTCCTCAATGACTTGAATTTCTGTATTCCCGAGTTTCCCTGAACGTTTTTGTACTTCCTTCTTTCATCGATTAGCTGATGCATTTTTTGTGTTACCCATGGTCTCTTCGCAGTTACTTTCCGTGTAAGTTTCTCTTTCCAGCTTCCATGATTGTCCTTTTTAGAGATGTCCATTCCTCTTCAACTGAATTACCAATTGAGTTATTCCTTACTGCAATATCTATAGCCTTAGAGAACTTCAATAGTATCTCTTCATTCCTTAATATTTCCGTAACAACTTCTTTGCGTATTGATTCTTCCTGACTGATCTCTTAAACTTCAGCCTTCTCTTCTTCGCTAAGATATCCTAATCTGAGTCTACATCTGCTCCTGTATACGCATTACAATCCAGTATCTGACGTCGGAATCTTTTTGTAACCATGATGTAATCTAACTGAAATCTTCCGGTATCTCCCAACCTTTCCAAGTGTACCGCCTCCTCTTGTGACTCTTGAACATAGTATTCGCTATTACTAGCTGAAATTCGTTACAGGACTCGGTCTTTCTCCTCTCTCATTCCTTGTATCAACACCACATTCTCCCGCAACTCTTTCGTCTTCTGCTATAACAGCATTTCAGTCCCCCATGACTAGTAGATTTTCATCTCCCTCTACAGTCTGCATTAACTTTTCAGTATCCTCACATACGTCCTCCATCTTTTCATCTTCAACTTGAGACCTTGGCATGTATATCTTAACAAGCGTTGTCGGTGTTGGTTTGCTGTCGATTCTGATGAGAACAACCCTGTCACTGAAATGTTCACGCCGGCTAGAGTGGCCGAGCGGTTCTAGGCGCTACAGCGTGGAACCGCGCGACTGCTACGGTCGCAGGTTCGAATCCTGCCTCGGGCATGGATGTGTGTGATGTCTTTAGGTTAGTTCGGTTTAAGTAGTTCTAAGTTCTAGAGGACTGATTACCTCACAGTTGTTCCATAGTGCTGAGCCATTTGAACCATTTAAATGTTCACAGTAACACACTCTCTGGATAGTAACTTAGTTATTCAGATTTCTGGTGGTCCTAGTGTAGCCAATGAACATGTGCAGGTCTAAGCGTTCCAAATATCATCAGTGCTTTTCTTGGCTGAGTATCGATTTTCGATAGGTGGGTACTTCCGCCCCATACAGGCGCACGATACGCCGTTGCGCGATGTACCAGTGCCATCGCTGAAGTTCGGAAAGCGGCAACATACCCCCAGGTTTTTCAAGTGAATTTGGAAGGGACGATATTTCCAGCTTTCAATTTTTGTATTGTATCCTCTAGTGCGCTCTGTGCGTTAGAGTCCAGCCAAGCCTTATTCCAGGATACCGAGGGTTATCCCCATATTTAATGATTTGGTTATTCATGTAGATGCTTAAATCGTGTGTGCTCAATAACGGACAAAGGGGACTTTTTTCTTAGTGCGTGGGGGCAGACGCATCGCGTTTTAGTCCACCCATGTATACCTGGTCAGGCGTGAGAAGTAGGTACGTTTCCTCCTCATAAACAAATGTTATGAGTGTTACGTAAATGTTTTGATGAAATTGTCGTTCCCTTCATGCATCAGAGGATATTTTTGGCTATTACTTTTCTGTATACCACCGATCCAAGTGAGTGTTTTTATTCCAATTCCTTTGAGTACTGAACCACGTGGCCATAGGTCACTGTAGTCATGCTACAAAACGAGTAAACGTTTCAGTAGTGTTCTTCCCACTGCTGAAAATATTGCGCAAGTATTCAGTTGTCTAATTCCATTCCACTTTTTTTGTGTGGTGGATCACATCACTAGTTTAGTCGTTGAGTTTCTTTCACCGCTGAAAATGTTGGGAATTATTTGGTTACTGCTTTCCTTCAAATTACCTGCCTTATTTAAATGTCCGATTTCACTCTACTTTCTTTTTGTACCGGACCGCATGACGAGAGATCGTTTTTTTTTGTGCTATAATACGAGTAAGGTTTCTCGTAACTTTCGTGTGCCGTATACAGGATGTAACGGGTATAAGTGTAGACATTTTTGTATATGATACCTTAATATGTCCACACATCAGTGTGTAGCTTGTTTTACTCTGAGTCGAATAATCTTTCCACAAACACGTCACATAATTTACTGCCTTATGTTTTTTGCATGGTCATAACTGCACAACGCTCTCGCTTCCACGCTTCAGCACTTGATCTACTGTGCAGTGTTAATGGCTTGTTCTTGCCACATGTACTCGAAGGTACTAATCAACCTAAAAACGTTCTTCTAATATATATATATATATATATATATATATATATATATATATATATATATATATATAATTATTAATCTACAAATTAAGTAAATACTGATGTAATGTTTTTTGGTTCAGTGTTATCAGTCAGCAATAAAAATATTTCCATGTATATCAGTTACACATTGTATTTTGCTTAGTATGCTGTCCTGTGTCAAAAGTACACTAACAGTCATTACCCAAATTGCTTAATGTAATTAACAAGTGCTATTGACCATCACATGTCGGTCTTCTTTTCCATACGTGAATCGTGTATTTTGCTCTTGTGGGTAATATGATGCCCGCTTTACCAACAGTTTAGTGTTAAGCATGCTATTTATTATCCTTTTTGAATGTTTGTGTTATTGAGCTGATGTTCCATTGTTCATTGTACCACAAAACCAAAGTGCAGTTTGTGAGGTATCCAAACAACAAATGTTAATATTCAGTGTTTTACTCGCCTACTCTCCTCACGTGACTGATGCTGACTAGGGACGAGACAAACAGTGGAGGTACGTCACCGCTTAAGTTGACATGCGATCGCTTCATTACCTACTGTACTCACAGCATCAACCGGACAAGTAATCATCAATTATAACTACGGACTAGTTTTCCAGTTTACTTAAATGGAATTGTACAAAGACGCGGAGTTAGCAGATCGCAATTTCGGAAGTATTGAAGATCTTTGGAGAAATCCGTAAAACGACGTTACTTTGACTTTCAGGGCAAAAATACAGTTTGAACCTTCGTGGAGAGAACTCGCGTGACATTGTGTGACGGGAGGGGAAAGCAAGAAGTGGACTGCGTTACGATTACATGGCTCACCGATTAGTACGAGAGTGTTCATCACTGGTATTTTTAGCGTTGTGAGTAAATATGGCTTCGTACCGTTTGGACAGCTTCCGGTAAATCTATAATATTATATACGTAAACATGTATAACTTTGGGTAAATTAAGACGTGCAGTGTAATTTTTTCCACCGTGTACAAAGCCTAGCAATTTATCGATGAGAGGATAAGGAACAAAAAAGACCTAATGAACTTACGTCCGGAAATGCATGATTTCCTTGCTAGAGACCATTTATTCAGTCTTACTTTGTTACAGTGACTGTGGTCTAATACGCGCTGTACTGTTTACTTTTAAAGATATACTTTAACCTTCCGCAAATGTCTGTAGGCTACAAGACATACCTCACACAGTCCTCACGAAACGTTAAAAATAACAAATGTGGTGCCTTTTTTGGTAAAAATCATGTTACGATCGATATAAACGATACTGCTCCCTTTCATAACATATCGTATTCGAAAGTGTGGCTCACTAAACGTTAGGCGCGCTGCTGTGGCAGTGTGTAACGAAAGCGAGCGGGTCGGTAGCGACTGGGTCACAGTGTCGTGCCTAGGAGATACAACTTGATTCCTTCTATCATTTGGGTTTTAAAAAACCGACGACAAGACTTCTATTGCCTGACTGGAGCTCGAGAGAGGTAACGTTAAAGTAAACTCCAGCTCAGATTAAATATTTACATTCTGTTCTGTAAATCAATGTGTATAAATAAAATGTGAGCGTGGCGTTGATCTGCTATTCTGTTATTGCGCGCAACGGATGAATCTGAGATGTACCCTTTACCCTGTGGGTCCTGCAAGATGCAATTTCCACCCCCACACTACTACAGAAGTCAGACATTGGCTCCTAACGTTCTAAAGAGAAATGCCTGAAAAACGTTCAGCAATAAATATCAGAAATTCACAGACGTGAAGGGGTATATCTTTCGGTCTCTTCCATTACTCCTTCAGCTCACGGTGTCAGAAATATCGTCTGCCAATCAACATTGCTCTTCTAAAACGGGAGAATGACGTTTCGTTTAAGGAGACCAATCCGGAATTCTGTAGTATCGGCGTTTGGCGTTTGCTGTCTCCCTGTGAAAATCTCTGAAACTGCATGCTATGTGTAAAGAATGCGTAGGTTGGACGCTCCCACACAATGTAGCAGAATTTGCTTTTAAGCCGAACACGGGGTCGTTCCCCCTTTCACTCGGGCACACTCTGTCTGCTCTACGGACGGCCGAGGTTGACTCGTTCTGTGAAGGTACCGGCCTCCCGGTGTGTGGTCTGCCTCTCCCGAATTAAAAGCTCCTGTGACCGTCGTGTCTGGAATGTATGTGTGGACGCCAGCCTCGAGTATTTCAACCCCGGTGCGCACTTGTTATTTGCATATCGTTTACATGAATTCATACAACATTGACTTTATCTTATCGAGTTCGGGTTCGAGTGAAGCGTCTTGACGTGCGGAATATGACTGTGAGGGCGGAATATGTAAGCAATGAAGGTCAGGAGACCACGACGTCTTACAATAAAAATGTAAAAATTAAATCAAACGAACTTAGCGAGTCCAGCATTCCAAATAAACTTGTGAATTACTCTGTGTAACAAAAAGTGAAAGACCCACAAGGGGAGCAGGAATGAAATAGCATTTCATAGGCTAAGAGGGTAGGGCGTGCCATTTTAGAGGTCAAAAATACAGTTTCCTGATTTTTGTCAATGAGGGGTCTAAAAATATGCCTTTTGATGTGTAATATTCCAGTTTAGAAGGTTTTACGTTACTAATAAACATTTAGCTTGGTAAATTTGCGCTTGATTGTAATGAATATTGAAATTTAGAGAAAAAGTGCATGAACTAATATAAACTCCACCAAAATGTGCTCAAAATTGTTCTAATTAACTGAAACAATTTTCTTTATATTCTGTTTCTATCACCAAACAAAACACTTTGTAAAAAAACGTATTCATCAAATCTTGGTTTGATTCATTTGTACAACGCGTTGTTCTGACTGTTTCCTGTCCTCTAATGTAGCCTTCTCGCTTCCCATGTGTATACATTTTCCCAGAAGCCTCTATTATATGTTTTACACACCTCGCCTTAGAACTTGTTGTTTCTGCTGTTTTGAGCTCACAAGTAAGTGGATGTTCATATACTTTTTCTGAGCAGTCTATCAGTTCCAAAAGTTAAGCTGGATTGACGCCTATCATCATCTTCATTCCTCATTTCAGTTATCTTCTTGAGCCCTACTTTTCCTTCTTCTTGGTCTTCCAAGCACAAAAATGTCTGAAGCACCATTTCATTAAATGTGAACCGCGATGAATGTAGGATTCTTAGCCAAACAATATCTGCTACTGTCTTCTTTCAGGATTTGAGGACCTTCAGGTGATAAGGGATGTGGTGGGATCTTTCTATATAAGGGACTTTCGCTTTGATTGTAAACCAGAAGCGACAGTAAACGCCAACAAGCACGTCTAAAGCCTTCAAGTTTTTGCCATTACGAACATGTTTTAAAACCCATAGCTGACATATCCTACTTGTAGTTGTCAGCTTCCGAACTGGCTTGCAGATCAGTTGGAAGCGCACGTGTCTTAATAGCCTGACTTATCCGCAACCATAAGCCTGATCTGTAGACGACTTCGATAACAGTGTCACTCAACGGAACCAAAGGCTCTGGAAAGGATATTCTGACGAATTAGGGATTGCTTTCAAGTTCTGTTCTACAATCAAGCATGTTGCCAATGTTACCACTACACTTGTTCCTAGACAAAGTTTCCCAACCCAACTGTTTGATCAAGAGGCGCAAAGGTAGCTCATTAATATGAAGAGCACAAACCGACTAAATGAGTTTACGATTCAGCTTTGTCTCAACCCAATGCGTGATTCCTCCTTCCCAAACACTGTTAGAATTCGTCAAGTCATCACCAGTAGCCTACAAACTTTCATGAACGCTGAAATTTTTTAGAAAATCCACGAGTGGTTAGAATCAACTTCAGCAGGTTTCCTTTTCTTTAAGTCTTTTTCTGGAGTGAAATGTCAAAGATACCCTCCACCTTGCTCACTGCAAACAGTGTAATGTTCTTCTTTCACTGTACTTGGAAACTGAAGACTTGAGTTAGCTGCTTGTTGAATGTTGGCGTTCATTAAAGAACATACATTCAATCTTGCATATCCTGCATCGAGCATTACATTTTTCGTCATGTGATTTCATGCTTTTTCTTGGGTCCACTTTACTTTGCTGTGATCCAACCGCACGTCTCCTGTCTCCTTCACTAAGTAATCCAGGATCCAAATGTGGAGCTGTTGCAATGGTAGCTGTAGCACGCAGACCAACACCATAACACAATACTGCACAATACAACAACGTGCAATTGTGATGTATTATACTGACATGTACTTGAAGTAAAAGGTACATCAGAATCATGACATGGTGTCTGCAAAGGACCTTCAGAATCTTCCTCTTTAACATCAGTTGTCTCTTCATTTTCTTTGGAGAAAAGAATTTCATTTCGTTGTACTGTTACCCCTTCCTTAATTTTCTGCTTGAATTCAGAAATTCTTCTTAATTCATCTTCTTGCCTCTTCCGATTTTTAATTTGTCTTCTGTGCTAAGGTACCTCTGGTATTCCAATTTTATGCTGTCCAATAGGTGCTACCTTCTCTCTTTGACCTTTAATAAACACTAGTACTTTAAAAGCTCAACAGGGGATGTGCACTTCACATTTACTGTCAACACCACCTGGACATGGACACTCAAATTCTGAATACAGCATAATCTCACACTTGCAGTTGAGGATATGAAAGAAGCTTGTCTAACGTTACTATGAGAACTTCTTTCATTTCCAGTTTTCCTCTGGAAAGGGGTATTTTTTGGCCTTTTCCAAGTTTTCTACTGTCTTCTTCAGCACTGTGGCTTTAATTCACACAAAAAACGTTTGCTAGGCCCCATTTTTCAAGTACTTTTTGAGAAATATCCTTCGTAAGGGTGGCTGGTGGATAATTTCTGATATTCTCCCCATACTGCCCGCCTAGCAGGCGCCTTTATCTTAGAACCTCACGCATAGTTCGGAAGGCAACATTTCTCGACCAGTTCCAATGAAGTTACTGAATTGAGTCGCAGTTACGAGTTTCGTCTTCGTTTTACGACCTATGCTTCTGAAATTTCAGATTTTGCAAGTTGAAGAAACTACTTGTGCCTGGAAAACGACAGACAAGAAAATATCACTATCTGCATGACATTAACAGAAAGACACTATACTACGAACGAGTGTCACTAGTTTAAAAACAATTACGTGTCATGAAAAGAGGTTGTACGTTTTAAAGATATTCTTATCCATAGAGCAGAAGTACAGACAGAATTAATGATAAGAGGGCATCTGTTGAAACTATGCTGAGAATTTTATACGAAACGTCGAGATATCGCAAATTGGAGTAGCTATTTACCTTTTTTGTCGTAAATATAGTTGAGAATTGCTAACCAAACCACCACTTTATGATGTCTCATTTAAAAAAAAAAAGAAATCAAAATATCCGACACGCCCTACTGAGTGGGTAAGTGATTATCTTCCAGTGATTACAAAATCGATAGGTTTGCCGTAGAACTTGGCAATACCCAAATAACGTCGCACACCCTCTGGCCTCGGTGTGTACACTGATACAGTTAGAGAGGGTGTAAGAGGTCCATGATTAAGGAATTTGTTGCTAGCGCACTCGAGCAGATGTAATTTCGATGGATTGCTCATGTGCTGTCTGCAATATGTAAGCTACAAGAGAATCTCAGCCCAGAGAGCAGTGTTGGCTGCAGTACGAACTGTGTGGCAGTAGAAGTAAGTACTTGTTAGCAGTCTGGTGTATCGAGTTGGCTGGGCCGGTCGTGGGGAGCGATGGCAGTGCCTGAGCGATGTAGTACACTCCTGGAAATGAAAAAAAGAACACATTGACACCGGTGTGTCAGACCCACCATACTTGTTCCGGACACTGCGAGAGGGCTGTACAAGCAATGATCACACGCACGGCACTGCGGACACACCAGGAACCGCGGTGTTGGCCGTCGAATGGCGCTAGCTGCGCAGCATTTGTGCACCGCCGCCCTCAGTGTCAGCCAGTTTGCCGTGGGATACGGAGCTCCATCGCAGTCTTTAACACTGGTAGCATGCCGCGACAGCGTGGACGTGAACCGTATGTGCAGTTGACGGACTTTGAGCGAGGGCGTATAGTGGACATGAGGGAGGCCGTGTGGACATACCGCCGAATTGCTCAACACGTGGGGCGTGAGGTCTTCACAGTACATCGATGTTATCGCCAGTGGTCGGCGGAAGGTGCACGTGCCCGTCGACCTGGGAACGGACCGCAGCGACGCACGGATGCACGCCAAGACCGTAGGATCCTATTCAGTGCCGTAGGGGACCGCACCGCCACTTCCCAGCAAAGTAGGGACACTGTTGCTCATGGGGTATCGGCGAGAACCATTGCAACCGCCTCCATGAAGCTGGGCTACGGTCCCGCACACAGTTAGGCCGTTTTCCGCTGACGCCCCAACATCGTGCAGCCCGCCTCCAGTGGTGTCGCGACAGGCGTGAATGGAGGGACGAATGGAGACGTGACGTCTTCAGCGATGAGAGTCGCTTCTGCCTTGGTGCCAATGATGGTCGTATGCGTGTTTGGCGCCACAATCAGGACTGCATACGACCGAGGCACACAGGGCCAACACCCAGCATCATGGTGTGGGGAGCGATCTCCTACACTGGCCGTACACCTCTGGTAATCGTCGAGGGGACACTGAATAGTGCACGGTACATCCAAACCGTCATCGAACCCATCGTTCTACCATTCCTAGACCGGCAAGGGAACTTGCTGTTCCAACAGGACAATGCACGTCCGCATGTATCCCGTGCCACCCAACGTGCTCTACAAGGTGTAAGTCAACTACCCTGGCCAGCAAGATCTCCGGATCTGTCCCCCATTGAGCATGTTTGGGACTGGATGAGGCGTCGTCTCCCGCGGTCTGCACGTCCAGCACGAACGCTGGTCCAACTGAGGCGCCAGGTGCAAATGGCATGGCAAGCCGTTCCACAGGACTACATCCAGCATCTCTACGATCGTCTCCATGGGAGAATAGCAGCCTGCATTGCTACGAAAGGTGGATATACACTGTACTAGTGCCGACATTGTGCATGCTCTGTTGCCTGTGTCTATGTGCCTGTGGTTCTGTCAGTGTGATCATGTGATGTATCTGACCCCAGGAATGTGTCAATAAAGTTTCCCCTTCCTGGGACAATGAATTCACGGTGTTCTTATTTCAATTTCCAGGAGTGTATAAGTCAAAAACAGCCTCGCGCTTATGTACTATTGTTATATCAATTCCCATGTAAATGTTTTTTTTTAAATAAACTCTTAATAATAATCTTTCTAATAAAAAGTAACTTCCGACAATCATTCATCTCAATTTAAAGGATTTACTAATTTCTCCAATCCATGGTCATCCCGATTACTGTAAAGAAAAATCACTTTTTTTCTTTTTATACGTAACAAATCTATCGGCCAGCATTGCATTAGGCTGTGCCAGAAAAATTTCCTATAGGAGCAGATACATACGCGTTATCCGGCGACTTCACAGACGTAAGAGTTTTTAATTTATTCAGAATGATCTTTCAGGCTCATGACGCAGCACTGCTGACGTCAAAATTTATCACTTTAGATTCACGGTCAGTTAATTATTGAAAGGTTATAAATGAGTCACATTTTCTATTGGGAGGTTATTCACGTTATTATTGCGAAGTTAAGGGATATTAAACTGTTGGGTAGTTACACTGAATGTTAATTATATACTTATATGTTGTTTACTGTTGGGAGGTTATTATATTTTTTCTGTTGGGAGGTTACACTAAATGTGAATGCTATACATAATTATATTTTTTTACTGTTGGGAGGTTACAAGGGTGTCATGAGGCCATAGTATCCCCTCCGAGCTGGTCTGTCATACATGTTCTATCGGGGTCGGACCTGAACGTGTTGTTCGTCACGGAAGTACCTCGACATCACGTAGACAACTTGTAGAGACACTCGCCATATCTGGACACCACTGTCCTCCCTTTAAAGGGCACCAGGAAACTGTTGCAGGAGAAGTAACACGGGAGGGCGGAGGTTATCCGCCACATGCTGTTGCGCCACTAGAGTCCCCCCAATTACTACCGGACACACGTGATGGCTCTGCATACCGGAATAGCAGCGCTGCGCCTCTCCAAAACACTGGAGGAGCTCTTCCCAGAACACTGACATACTCGCCGATGTTTGGTTTGTGGGGCGCTCAATTGCGCGGTCTTCACCACCCGTACAAAGTCCCAATTTATACATAGTCCAGTGTAGCCACCATCACGAATGATGATGATGATGAAATGATGAGGACAACACAAACACCGAGTCCCCGAGCAGAACAAATCCCCAACCCGGCCAGGAATCGAACCCGGGACCCTGTGAGCCACAGGCAGCAACGCTAGCTGCGGACGATGCGTCTATGCACTGTACTGCAGAATTGCAGTTGTTAGCTGATACCGCCCATGCTTTCCAGCCACGGCTTCGCTCCAAACGCAGCCGTTTGTGTTGGGGTGGTAATGGTAATCTAAGCAAGGAACTACGATAATATTGGAAGCTGAAGAAATTAATTAAAATTTGTGTCGTGATCCGTGTCTTCTTCTTTACTAAGCAGAAATGCTGGCCACTACACCACTGCACCACTACGGTCGACATTCCTACAAGAACTACCGAAATCGAATGCCCTCCCCAATACCATTTCATATCACCAATTTCCCCCTTACATTGCCACTATTAAATCTCTCAGGGAAAATTTAATTATAAGATCTATACGATCACATGTAGTACAGGACTATCGCACTACGTCCAATGCTGGGATTCTATTCCAATGCCGGAGAGCCCTGGTAATTTGTTAAGGAGGTCCGCAGTAGACCATAGTGCTGCGGTGGTATAATGGTCAGCATATTCGCATTAGTAAGCAAGATGACCTGTGGTCAAGTCCTGGTCATAGCACAAATTTTAATTCATTTCTTCAGCTTCCAACATTATCGTAAAGTCGAGACTTAAATGTCTCAGGGAAAATGTAATTATTAGCATGGAACGTTAATTCCTTAGTGTGGCTGCTGCAAGTCTTCGTGTCATGGCATGTGATGACTCAGTGTGTTGCAGGGAGACCGTTACTTGTCGGATGGCAGGTGTAGATGTATAGCTGTTTACGAGGTGCTTGGTGCAAAAGATGGCGATCCTCCCTCATGGGGGTCAAAACTGGTAGACACGAACCTAGACGAAGACTATGGCTGCCCTCAAGTTCCCATGCAGTCAAAGTTAATGCTAGCCACACATTCTAATGCCCCAAAACTTTATGTCGCTCAACTCGACCAGCCGAACAAATTGTAGCCGTCACTGCCATGCGGCGGAGGAATGTAGGACATAGATGGAAACTGTCGGGATGCACCGTATTAAAACTCGGCTGTGATCTTCAAGTGTTTTATTGTACTGCGACTTGCTGGCCGTGTACAGCCGCAGAATTTTGACGATGTTATGATGGTCAGGATGCGCTGGCAGCCGACTCAGCGGCCTCCATCCCTGTTGCCTCAGCGCCGCTCATGGGGAGGCTCAGGGAGGCGCAGTGCGTGCTTCTTTGTCGTCGTGTTTAAGATTGCAGCGACAACAAGCGTCTGCAATTCGACAGCCAAATCTGTGGCTCTCGCCACTGGATGCCTCCATCGTGTGTTGGGAGCTGTCGAGTGGCCCATCTGCTGGCTGGCTATGGACCCCATGTTGAGCTCAGAGGATCGAACCAGCGATCCATCATGGACTGTAACGCTGGTGTCCCATCTGCTGCTGAATGTAGCTGGTGGTGTGACACGCCATGCCATCCAGGAGAGCTGACGCACTTGAATTCCCTTCGTTAGAAAACCAGCACCTATTTATACGCAGCTGTGTCCCTCTGTTTTGCTAATGCGCCACTCTGAATCACGTACTTATAACACCTAGGCTGCGCCAGTGGGCCCCTTCTCTCTGTAACTTGCGCCATGCAAACCCCTGAATTTCCTCTTTTCAGCGGTTCGACGGACCTGTAGCCTCCATTCTACTTCACAACCGCTGGTAAGCGTAAGTTAACAGGCCTGCGCCTGGCTGTATCTGGTGCACTCAGAAATATTGCACCGAATCTAACTTGCCTATCTTAAGCAGTGGTGCCGATGAGACCCCTTTCGAAGGCTGCCAGATATTGGCAGCACTGTCCCACACGAGTGAGCGGCGTCTCCTTCAGACTGGTTATTTAACATCCGACACTCTTCACGCCCCTTGATCATACTACCAGTCCTGGTAACAACACAAAACACGAACAGCGCTAATTCAGCCCGGTAGCCATTCTACCTGTCACAGAAAATTGCAATTCAAATGATTTGAAGTACCTGCCTTTGGTGTGTACATGTATAAAGTTACTTGATAACCACCATGTCTTCCAGATATGTTATTTTGTTTGTTAGGCAGTGTATTTAAGTAGCATAACTATAATGTAGATGAGGCCTTATTTCTAATTGCAGAACTACCGCCACTGCTAATATTTTGTTACAATTCTAGTGAAGAAGCCAACAGGATGCGATGTAAACTAATGGCGAGAGGCATCATATCGAAAAGTTTCCCATATCACAGTTGTACACATCGTGAGCATTTTTATAGGTGTGGGAAGTGTGTTCTGAAATTCTGGAAGACTTTGTTTGCTGCACCCAGTAACTTTATTTGTTTATGTATTCATGCATCTGTTTTGCCTGGCAAAATTAAAGCCTTGAGGCCCTCAGCCAGATTTCCTCAGTGTATAAACATTACAATCTGCATACAACAACAATAATAATAATGACAGCTTGTAATAACGAATGCACAGAATTTCAGAAATCTCACTCTTATTAACATTTAATTAAACAACTTCCTTCTTAGATTCTTGTCGAACGTGAATAATGATACTACAAGGAATGTGTGGCAACAGCACAGAAGGAATCAATATGGAGAAAAGGTTGACCAGTCAGAGGAAGAGCGAGAAATGACAGGGTAATATTGGCAGATGAGATGGAGAGATAAAAAACAGAAACAGAAATGGATGAGAAAGGCACAGATAGTTTGCAACGTTTCAGGGACACTGGTTCCACCTATGCCGATTGTAACAAGAAATCCTCTAGAATACTGAGTGCTTTTCGGCAAGAGGTAGGTCACAGCGTGATTTGTTCCAAAGATTTATAGCTGCATCGGATAACGTAACGAAAAAGGCTTAGTATTGTGCAAGGTGCAGCCCAGATGCTGGACGTATCCAGCAGCTGTGGAATGATGGCAAGTATCTGACATGTGAGGAACGGTGTTACGGGCCCAGTGACTAAGAAACTGACGATTGTACTGAGCTTGTGAACATCACATCCTACTCAACTGAGTACAGGAAGGACTGGTGTGATCAAACAACCAAATGTTGCAGGTATAACTTACGGAAGTATTCACAGCCAGCTAGCGTCGTCTGCGGTTTTTAATACATCATTTGTACCGTGCAAAACTACATCACAATTGTAAAGATTTGGCAGGACCAAAGAATGTTCTAGCTTTTGTCTAGTTTGAGGTGGGTGAATAATTCTAAATTTTTGCGTTTCCTGTAGAAAGGAAAGATCTTTCCTGCACGATGCAACAGCTTTCTTTTCTTCGCAATTTAGATACTCTTCTAAGATTATCGCAAGGTCTTTTACTGTTTTGTGATATGTATATTTGGATACAATTAAGAAGTATCTCCCCAAAATGTCAGTTGATCAACTTTCGATTTGGTATGAGGATTGTTCTGCCATGTGAAAGTACACTCGCTGGCCCTTGGTGGGTCCTTTGGTTTGCTCCGGAAGGAGGTGGAGTGGAGCTTGTAGCGTGTAAGATTTGCTTAACTTTGTGGAATCCATTTCCACACGAAAGTTCTGAGTATTTAAAACTGTCTCTGAGTAATAAAATACAGTATCACTTGATACTGACAAATTTACAAGACTCTTCACTTGAAGGCTAAAGGACATAATGTTCCGCATAGGACATTTAACACACTGGTGGCCTATCTAAGACGTTGCTGTCGCCTTGATCACTGACCCCAAATTGGGCCGAGTTGCAGTAGACGAGCCGTTGCGGTGGCGTGGAGAATGCGTAGCAGGTGCCTTGCCTTGGCACACCGCTCTTCGGACGACGCATCAAGGATGATCAGTGACGTCTTAGTTGTAGGTTTAAAACATGGGTTTTATGCCCATTGTAATACTGTTCGTTCATACCTACGACAGCCACAGGAGGGTTCTTTGGATTGGCAGTCAGGTACAACTGGATATCATCAGCGAACAAGTGGTAGTCACAAGAGTGATGCACAGCTGAAATGTCATTGACATAAAGCGAGAAAAGCGCGATGGACTCACAAGTGAAAACCTGGAGGACAGCTGTGAGCACACGGCTCCATTATGACTTCTCCTGTCCACAGGTGACACGTTGATATTTGGTTTTGAAGTCGCTATCAGACGACAATACTGCAATATATGAGAAATTCGTCTGTTCCAATTTAATAAGCAGAAATGAAAAATATCTTTGCAGATAAAGTAGATAGGTCTGCAAAAAACAGAAAAAAAGTGTTTGGTTCATAACACACATTTACTGCATGATGGTTTTAAAACGATACGTATACGTGAAGGCACAAAGTACCACAACAGTACAGTCTTACATCTGTCACTAGAAAAAGTGGTAAAGTGAAACCTTCCTTTTCACCCTTAACGCCAACTTCAGTTAAAGCTCTCATAAAATATTAAGACTTGCTTGATCATTGTACTGTAATTCTTAAGAGCAATCGAATTTAGTTCTCAAAACACATTGAAAAAGACTAGTAGTTTTCAAAACTCTATACTAAACTTCATATGGCACATAAATAAATATTTGGAGTTTTGTGTTCTTTCATTTGTCTAAAAGTTTGTCCCATGAAAGGTTTACGAAATACTACTGGTGCAATTACGTGGGACAACCACTGTAAACCATTTCTCTCCTGTCGCTTTCATTTCTCCTGACAATCCATCGTGTTAACAGGCCAGTCCCCTGCCCCTTCCTTCCTCCACAGCCCACAGATGTGTACTTAAGAGCCTTTCCCGTCCACCTGTCCTATAACACCAGCGTCTCATTTATACTTAAGCGCCATAGAAAGTGGTACTAGCATGCGTAAATAACAGGCAGTATGCGGCGTTGCGGTCGGCAGCGTTTATATAAGACAAGTGTCTGGCGCAGTTGTTAGATCGGTTACTGCTGCTACAATGGCAGGTTATCAAATAGATTTAAGTGAGTTTGAACGCAGTGTTACAGTCAGCGCACGAGCGATGGGACACAGTGTCTTCGAGGTAGCGATGAAATGGGGATGTTCCCGTTCGAAACTTTCACGAGTGAACAGTGATTAAGTCTCTTCAGTAAATTGATTCCTTAGGATGGATAGGATGTGTGACTGCTGTGTACGGACGCAGGAGGAGCTGGCCACTCTTCGCGAACAGCTGAGCGTGTTGATGGCCGCGGTCAGCCGCTTCAGGCTGCTGCCTCCTAGTGTAGCGGCAGTGGGGAGTCTGGTGCGTTGCAAGGTACACCCCAGGTGTTACATGCTTCACCCACTGTCCCTGCTGTCGAGACATCTTCGCGGGTACCGGGCGCGGTTGGGCCACCCTCTCCCCAAGGGGAGTGGCGGGTTCAGCGGCGTTCGCGGCGCACGAGGCGGAGAGTCAATGTGGAGGCTGGCCGTGTGGCGTCGCCCGCTCTGCCTGTGAGTGGACATGTGGCTGCTCCTTCAGCAAGGTTCGAGCAGGCACACAGGGGGAGGGGTTTATTAGTTATTGGGCGCTCCAACGTTAGGCGGGTGATGGATCCCCTTAGGGAAATAGCGGAAAGGTCGGGGAAGAAGGCCAGTGTTCACTCTGTCTGCTTGCCGGGGGGGTCTCATCCGAGATGTGGAGGAGGCCCTACCGGTGGCGATAGAGAGCACTGGGTGCACCCGACTGCAAATTGTTGCTCATGTCGGCACCAACGACTCCTGCCGTCTGGGTTCAGAGGTCATCCTCACTTCGTACAGGCGGTTGGCGGAGTTGGTGAAGGCGGAAAGCCTCGCTCGCGGGGTGGTATCAGAGCTAACTATTTGTAGTATCGTTCCCAGAACCGATCGCGGTCCTCTGGTTTGGAGCCGAATGGAAGTCTTAAACCAGAGGCTCAGACGATTCTGCGGAGAGCTGGGGTGCAAATTTCTCGACCTCCGCTATCGGGTGGAGAAATGTAGGGTCCCCCTGAATAGGTCAGGCGTGCACTACACGCCGGAAGCGGCTACGAGGGTAGCGAAGTACGTGTGGAGTGCACATGGGGTTTTTTTAGGTTAGAGAATTCCCTCCCTAGGCCCGACAAGACGCCTCCTGAGACGCAGCAAGACGGAATAGGCAAAATGCAACAGGGAATAACAATATTAATGTGCTAATAGTAAACTGCAGGAGCGTCTACAGAAAGGTCCCAGAACTGCTCTCATTAATAAACGGTCACAACGCCCATATAGTACTAGGGACAGAAAGTTGGCTGAAACCACATGTAAACAGTAATGAAATCCTAAACTCAGATTGGAATGTATACCGCAGAGACAGGCTGGACAGTGAAGGGGGAGGCGTGTTTATAGCGATAAGAATTGCAATAGTATCGAAGGAAATTGACGGAGATTCGAATTGTGAAACGATTTGGGTGACGGTCACGGTTAAAGCAGGCTCAGACATGGTAATTGGATGTCTCTATAGGCCCCCGGGCTCAGCAGCTGTTGTGGCTCAGCACCTGAAGAATAATTTGGAAAATATTTCGAGTAGATTTCCCCACCATGTTATAGTTCTGAGTGGAGATTTTAATTTGCCGGATATAGACTGGGAGACTGAAACGTTTATAACGGGTGGCAGGGACAAAGAATCCAGTGAAATATTTTTAAGTGCTTTATCTGAAAACTACCTTGAGCAGTTAAACAGAGAACCGACTCGTGGCGATAACATATTAGACCTTCTGGTGAAAAACAGACCCGAACTATTGAATCAGTTAATGCAAAACAGGGAATCAGCGATCATAAAGCGGTTACTGCATCGATGATTTCAGCCGTAAATAGAAATATTTAAAAAGGTAGGAAGATTTTTCTGTTTAGCAAAAGTGACAAAAAGCAGATTACAGAGTACCTGACGGCTCAACACAAAAGTTTTGTCTCAAGTACAGTTAGTGTTGAGGATCAGTGGACAAAGTTCAAAACCATCGTACAATATGCGTTAGATGAGTATGTGCCAAGCAAGATCGTAAGAGATGGGAAAGAGCCACCGTGGTACAACAACCGAGTTAGAAAACTGCTGCGGAAGCAAAGGGAACTTCACAGCAAACATAAACATAGCCATAGCCAAAGCCTTGCAGACAAACAAAAATTACGCGAAGCGAAATGTAGTGTGAGGAGGGCTATGCGAGAGGCTTTCAATGAATTCGAAAGCAAAGTTCTATGTACTGACTAGGCAGAAAATCCTAAGAAATTTTGGTCCTATGTCAAAGCGGTAGGTGGATCAAAACAAAATGTCCAGACACTCTGTGACAAAAATGGTACTGAAACAGAGGAGGACAGACTAAAGGCCGAAATACTAAATGTCTTCTTCCAAAGCTGTTCCACAGAGGAAGACTGCACTGTGCTTCCTTCTCTAGATTGTCGCACAGTTGACAAAATGGTAGATATCGAAATCGACGACAGAGGGATAGAGAATCAATTAAAATCGCTCAAAAGAGGAAAGGCTGCTGGTCCTGATGGAATACCAGTTCGATTTTACACAGAGTACGCGAAGGAACTTGCCCCCCTTCTTGCAGCGGTGTACCAGAGGTCTCTAGAAGAGCGAAGCGTTCCAAAGGATTGGAAAAGGGCACAGGTCATCCCCGTTATCAAGAAGGGACGTCGAACAGATGTGCAGAACTATAGACCTATATCTCTAACGTCGATCAGTTGTAGAATTTTGGAACACGTATTATGTTCGAGTATAATGTCTTTTCTGGAGACTAGAAATCTACTCTGTAGGAATCAGCATGGGTTTCGAAAAAAACGGTCGTGTGAAACCCAGCTCGCGCTATTCGTCCACGAGACTCAGAGGGCCTTAGACACGGGTTCAGTGGTAGATGCGGTGTTTCTTGACTTCCGCAAGGCGTTTGACACAGTTCCCCACAGTCGTTTAATGAACAAAGTAAGAGCATACGGACTATCAGATCAATTGTGTGATTGAATTGAGGAGTTCCTAGATAACAGAACGCAGCATGTCATTCTCAATGGAGAGAAGTCTTCCGAAGTAAGAGTGATTTCAGGTGTCATAGGACCGTTGCTATTCACAATATACATAAATGACCTGGTGGATGACATCGGAAGTTCACTGAGGCTTTTTGCAGATGATGCTGTGGTGTATCGAGAGGTTGCAACAATGGAAAATTGTACTGAAATGCAGGAGGATCTGCAGCGAATTGACGCATGGTGCACGGAATGGCAATTGAATCTCAATGTAGACAAGTGTAATGTGATGCGAATACATAGAAAGATAGGTCCCTTATCATTTAGCTACAATATAGCAGGTCAGCAACTGGAAGCAGTTAATTCCATAAATTATCTGGGAGTATGCATTAGGAGTGATTTAAAATGGAATGATCATATAAAGTTGATCGTCAGTAAAGCAGATGCCACACTGAGATTCATTGGAAGAATCCTAAGGAAATGCAATCCGACAACAAAGGAAGTAGGTTACAATACGCTTGTTCGCCCACTGCTTGAATACTGCTCAGAAGTGTGGGATCCGCACCAGATCGGGTTGATAGAAGAGATAGAGAAGATCCAACGGGGAGCAGCGCCCTTCGTTACAGGATCATTTAGTAATCGCGAAAGCGTTACGGAGATGATAGATAAACTCCAGTGGAAGACTCTGCAGGAGAGACGCTCAGCAGCTCGGTACGGGCTTTTGTTAAAGTTTCGAGAACATACCTTCACTGAAGAGTCAAGCAGTATATTGCTCCCTCCTACGTATATCTCGCGAAGAGACCATGAGGATAAAATCAGAGAGATTAGAGCCCACACAGAAACATACCGACAATCCTTCTTTCGACGTGCAATACGAGACTGGAATAGAAGGGAGAACCGATAGAGGTACTCAGGGTACCCTCCGCCACACACCGTCAGGTGGCTTGCGGAGTATGGATGTAGATGTAGATGTAGAATATCAGAAATCCTGCAAAGCATCAAATCTCCGACGTCGCTGCGGCCGGAAAGAGATCCTGCATGAACGGGACCAACGACGGCTGAAGAAAATCGTTCAACATGACAGAAAGGCAACTATTCCACAAATTGCTGCAAATTTCAATGCTGGGCCATTAACAAGTGCAGCGTGCGAACCATTCTACGAAATGTCATCTATATGGGCTTTCGTAGCTGAAGGCTCGCTCATGTGGACTGTTGATGACTGGAAACATGTTGCCTGGTCGGAGGAGTATCGTTTCAAATTGTATCGAGCGAATGGATGTGTACGGATATGGAGATAACCTCATGAATCCATGACCCTGCATGTCAACAGGGAACCATTCAGGCTGGTGGAGGCTCTGTAATGGTGTGGGACGTGTGCAGTTGGAGTGATATGGGACCTCTGATACGTCCCGATACGACAGGTGACACGTACGTAAGCATCCTGTCTGATCAGCTGCGTCCATTTATGTCCATTGTGCATTCCGATGAACGTGGGCATTTCTAGCATGACAATGCGACACCCCACACGTCCAGAACTGCTGCAGAGAGGCTTCAGTAAAACTGTTTTGAGTTTAAACACTTCCGCTGGCCACCAGGCTCCCAAGACATTAACATTATTTGGAATATCTACGATGCCTGGCGACGTGCTCCACCCCCTCCTACTCTTACGGATTTATGGATAACCCTGGAGGATTCATGTGAAACGTCCCCTTAGAAAAATTGTACACGACTGGTCTATGTGAAACGTCCTCTTTGAACAATTATACACGAATGTGCTTAAACTGACACACAATATCTTTAGCGCAACGCAATCTGACTTCCAAAAATCCCTATGAAAGAATGGCCCTGACTAACATTAATCTATATGTTTCACAAATCACTTACCTCACAAAAATCTTCGTTACTCGAACTACTGCAATACAGCGAGCGCCACCACTGCCAGCTAACTAAAAGATTCAAACTACGGAAGTCACGAACTACTGATAGGCATAGTTAGCAAATGAAAGATTTTAATAGAGAACAAACAATGTATTTACCTCACTAGTCATAATATATATAGCAGTTCATGACACCAATTCTTACAAATTTCAAAACTCCGCCATCTCTCTCCCCACGTCCACCACTGCTGGTGGCTCACCTCCAACTGCGCAACGCTACGCGCTGTTAGCATCCAGCTGCCGCTGCCCAACACTACAATGGCAGACAACAATGCAAACTAAACACAGACTGCGCACAGCACAGCCAGTGATTTTTATACAGAGCGCTACGTGGCGGCGGCGTTACCAATAAAAAAACCTAAACAGCTTACTTACATAGCCCCCATGCTCCCCACAAAAAAAATTACAAATTGTTTTGGGCAGTGGCCAGTACAGATTTGAAAAATTTTTTCATAATTACAATGACAAAGAAATGAAATGCACACACAACATACAATGTTGGTCAAAAGCTAAAATTTTCTCACAGCCCATAAAGACAGTCCTAATCATTCATCAAAGTAAAAGTGCAGTGTTTTTCTCAAAGTCTGAGTAGTAAAAGAAAATGCACACAGAAGTAGTGGATTTCCATGCAGTCTTGAAGAAGTAGTGTTGTCCCTCCAATGGTAAGACAGTGCTGACTCTTGACATGCAGACAGGTAATGGGCCACAACAGAGCAAACCCACAGCAGAGTCAGTCGAAGTTTTGAAGAATATTGGTACGTAGGTCATCTCAGAGCAGACCCACTGCAGTCCTGGTAGAGATTACGGTATTGGTGGGCCACCAGAGATGCAGGCCGACTGTAGACCTTGTAGAAATAATGGTATTGGTGGGCCATCAAAGGTGTAGACCCACTGTAGTCCTTGTAGAGATGGCCAACAACCATCTGTTGCGACTGTGCAGGTGCACAATCACCCTCGAAGAGTCTTGCGGAGAATATAGCAAGTCCATAAACCACCACTTGTCCAATCACAAAGAATTTGTTTGAAACGTCCTTAGAACCAGCAATGCTGTTATCCAGTCCCTTGCTGAATTATTAACACACGTGCAAACACTATCAGTCCCTACTTCTCACATATTGTCCATATACTATGACCAACAGAAACGTGTGCAGTGAAATGCAATTTACAAGTTACTTAATTTGATGGACTGGTGTCAATTACAATTTTATAACATGAAAATACAATAACAAAAGCACAAAATATATCATTAAAGAACATAATAGTACAGATAACATTTGCAGTAATACAGGCTTTATAAAAGAATCGAAATAACAAATACATCAGTGTTACAAAAATTATGACATAAGTACATACATAAAAGATCAGAATAACTTTTGAAACCTCAACTTCACAGATGAGCATTAGAACAAAACAGAATAAATAATGTGTAAACATCTTTACAAAGTAAATAACATGTTATTAATGAAAATTATATTTGAGGATAACAGTATTCCTCATCATAGTGAATGTAGCTTAGTATTAGAAAAATTCTGCAACGTAAGTCTTATCAGATAAACATATAAAGACAGGAAGAACATAAATACACAAGGGTACACAAACACATAGTGAGATAACACAAGGAAAGGACAGGGTTTGTTTTACTGCAGTATTTTGCAAACAAAACTTTCTTTACTTCTCGGAGATCTCCCTTCGTTCTTCATTATTTCCAAAAAGTCCTATCTATACCTGCTTTCTATACTTTTCTCATATAACCTCTCAGTGCATTTCTTCAAATCCATCGCAACTCATTCTCTTATATAGGCTACCCCCTCTTAAGCTAACTTAAATCTACTGAGCTCAGATGCTTAACTAAGGGACGAGGCAATGCAGCAGCACAAAACAATTAATACAAACAGCAATGACCCAAAAAAATGCAAAGCAAGCAGCAGTAAATGTAATAACTTATATCTAAACATGAAAAAACCCACAAGCAGAAAAAATAGTATACTAAAGACAACAATGCAGATAAGGGAAAGTTATAATCACATCTTAATGTCTATGTAATTAAAGTGGTGCACCACAACTTATTCTATTAAATAAATTACCAAGTACTTGAAAAGAAAATTATGTATGAGGTTCCTGTTACTAGTCCCTTCTTATTGTTCTTTCCTTTCCAAGTGCTCCTTTTTTTTTTTTTTTTTTTTTTTTTTTTTTTTTTTTTTTTTTTTTTTTTGAATGTCGATCATAAAATTATTATTTAAGAGATCTGTTGACAGATAGTTTTCACATTAGCAAATGCATTTTATTTTATTTTATAAAACCAATGCTGTAACACAGCTGGAAAACAGATATCAAATGAAATAAGCAATTATGCAAAGCAAAGAATAAAAACATCATTCAATAGCTATGTGGCATTTCATAAGTCAGTAGAAGTTCTCTCAACTCTCCTAAAAAGACACTTGTTAATCAGGTGTGTAGAAGTAAGAATGTTTCCAAGTAATGAGCATGTCGTATTTGCGACGCTTTCAACAAAGAAATGTCAATAGCGAGGATAATGGCTTCCCTTTTTTTTTTTTACCTGTGCCTCTGAAAGGCACACACTAATGGCTTGCTTCCTGGTGGCTGTCGCCCAGCTGGGTGCCCACGACGCATTTCGCGCAGGTGGTCTCTTAACTGTCTTACCGAAATATTTACGACACCAGTTTCCGCTACAGTGGCAGTCTCATATAAAAAATTTCACAGGTCAAGAACTTGCGTTACAAATCTGTAGAAACAAAATCCTGTAAATATAACAGTGTCCAAAAAATTTTCGGCGGCATTGTGGTACATTCACGCATTTACATACATATCATCTCTTAAAGTACGATTCTTGGTTTCCAACCACCTTTTTCACAAACCAGAGTCCCTAACCACTACTCACTATTCCTTACCTTATTACACATATACATATTCGTCCACACTTCTTCAATATTTCATCATAATAAATACGTAGTATAATCAAATTCCTCATATAGCATCAGCTTATTGATCATAAACATGCCACAACAGCATAATACACATCGTCATCGTAATAATAACATCATAACACCTCAGTCAAATTCTCAAAATCGTCGTAGCTTCCTCCAATAATTTCAAAACCTAAAAAAATTCTCTGCTCATGTCAAAAGTGTCATCTACCTCAAACGTACCTTAAAAATCATGATTCCATACCAAATATGTCATTCAAAGCTCTCATAGTATCACAATCGTTCCGAAAAAATGTGAACAGTTCACAAAGTACAGACAAAATACAATTTCGTAAGTGTGAAGTTATCCAACGGTGTAATCACGTAAACATCTGTCACTGATGAAGTAAAATAAATGTTTGTCTCTCTCAGTTAAATGATCAGATAGCTGTGTAATTAATGTGTTAGAGAAATATGGTACCGATGTGTTAAGTTGTATAAGCAAATACCATATTAGCTAGGGCTCCTTGTGCTTGCCATACACATGGTACACAAAGTAGGCGTGTACCCCCCTGAGGATCAATGTAATTATATCCTCAGATGTTACAGATTACAGCAATGGAATGAAAAGTATCACGGAAAACCTTTGTATCATTGTATTTCAAATATCTTTAAAAATAAATGTTTTAAGTACAAAATTAGTCACTCAAATGCGGGCCCTGTAGTGCTAAATGTGCGTTTTGCTGTAAGATAATTCTGTGGAACTGTCGTAGTTATCGTCCTCTGTAAGAAAAGTTCTGCTGAAGCCAATGTACTTACCTCATCATAAACGAAGGTGAAATGCTTTCCGTATAGATATGGTAGTTATTACGTACCTTACCGTGATCTAGAAAGTACTATAATGTAACATATTGTTGTGCTACGATAAAGGCTGTCTCATTGTAGCTATAGCACAAAAGTTACCACTAAAACATGTTTTACTTTCCAGAATAATTCAGAAAAACTGTGCAGATATAAGACAGATACACCGCAAAAGCACAATGTAAATTGTGTCACACATTAATAGAGTCGTGATATAATCGTGTAGCTATCAAAGAAACCAAACGCTAAGTCATCTTTAATCTCACAGAAAGTACTTCAAATAAAGAATGTCTTTTCAACTGAACCAAAATGTTGCATTAAATACTCATTAACAGTATATGCTCTAAGTATGTAAGCCTTATAGTCGTTACGTAATCGTGCAACTAACAAGCAAGAATGTACAAATAACAACACTGTGTCGTCTGTTCACTATAACAATGCATTCGTAATTTCTGTTTAAAAATATTCCCTAGGTTCTAGACCGGATAGTTAACTTCAAAACATTGTTGCATGTTAACAGTTTCTCAGTGTGACAAAGCATACTAGAAATGTGAAGTGAAATGTTTTATGGCAAAGACAAAGTTAAAAAGCAGATTATATTTCAATAAACGGTTTTACATGTGAAATGTGGTGTAAACCTTTACTCTTCCTCAGTATGCAGACTGTCAATTGAAAAGCAATTATCATGTGATTACGTCGGTAAGGAACACTGGAATTTTGCTCAAGGTTAGCGTCTATGTTATTTTTCTCTGCTCCAGCCGGTGCACGCGGCTGCCTGCGGTGCGAGTCATTGTCTGTCTCTTTGTTGGCGCGCGCCGTTATTGGGATTAGGAGACCTAACTTCTACCAATTCACCTTGCCGAGAGGGCCCTGTCCTGTAGGAATCCCGCCAGTTCTGATGCAATTCAGGTCTGTCATTTTGTCGGTAGATTCCATAGTTTCTTTCTTGTCGGCCACGTGGTGGAGAATTTCTCCCTGAATCGTAACTGCGCGCTGGACCATTGCGTCTGAAGTTATTCTGTCTCCCGTGATAATAATTATTTTGGTTCCCGTTTGTCTGTTTCTCTGATTGCGTCTGTGATAGTCACTACCGCGGAGAGGTGACCTTTCTCTGTAATTATTACTACTCTGCCAACGGTTGTCATACGGGTGGTGTCTGTTTTGGTCACGATTTGTATTGTGAGAATAGCCTTGTCGTGTCCAGTTATTATTTCTTTCATCGCGGAATTGCGACAGATGTGACCTGTAATTGTTGTGCTTCTGTTTTCGCGTTCCGCGATTGTCAGTGTCAGTTTTTGTAAGAGTCGCTGAAAAGCTTCAGTGTTGTCTTTGCAACGTCCTACCAAAATAATATTCCTTAAATGTTCAGGCAATTTCATTATGCAAATGCGGATGAGTTCTGAAGGGCTATATGGGTTTGAAAGATATTGGTTCTTATGCAACATGTCTTCAAAATATTTGACAAGACTGGAAAATTCAGATTGTTCGAAATGTTTCATCATCATGATGCCATGTTTTACTCGGTCTTGTGTGGCTTGGGACCAATATGCTGAGAGGAAGGCATGGTAAAATTCTCCTTCACTGTGGCAATCGTGAATGACCGATCGCATTCTTACAGCTGGTTCATTCTCTAAGTAGCCACACATAAATTCTAATCTGTGCTCTAGTGTCCAGTTGGGAGGAAAACAATGAGATAATTGATAGAGCCACGCTTGTGGATGAATGTCGTTGCCAGAATTCTTAAATGTTTTGAATTTACGTGTAGTAATGAACAGCTTATAGTCAAAATCATCGTGTCGGCGGGTAGCATATCGGTCATTGTTACGTCGTGTCGGCGGTTCCATCTCAGAATTCGGTGTACCTTGCCAATTTCTTTCATAATTTCCGAAGTGCCCTGTGTTATTGTTTTGTGGCTGTTCCGTATTTCTATGTCACTCTTCCCGTATTGGAGCGCGAGTGTCCTCTGAAGTACGTAATTGTTGTATTACCTGTGTCAGCTGATCTTGTACTTCCCGGATTTCTCTTTGGTGTTGCGTACTAATTTGATTCAGACTTTGTTTGAATTTCCTAATTTGTTCGCACTCTTCTGTGTCATTAAAGACTACCGGTTTTGTGTCATTCAAATTATCATCTACTTTCGTAGATAAATTATTTAGCTGATCCGAAAGTTCAACTACTTTCGCTGATAATGAACTAATGTCCTCCATGTGTCTTTCTGAACCAATTTTCAGAGTATCTACTGTGTCCTTTAAGTTTTCTTGAGTTTTTGCAAGTTGCGTAACCGAACCGGTAGACGCAACTGAGTCAATTTTAGCTTGCAAGGTCTCATGATTTTCATGAACAATTGTTTGCAGTTCTTTTATGGCTGCTTTGTGATTCTGTAATGCATTTTCATGCCGCGAAAAAATAGGTTGGAAATGCTCACAAATTTGTGTTTGTACGTCATTACAGACTTTTTGACATTTCGATTCGATTTTATGTAATTCAGTAGTTAAACCTTCACGTGTTTGTTCAAGCGTATGTTCCACTGAGTCTAACTTTTGAAGCTTTTGCTCCATTGCGTCTAACTTTTGCTCTGTTTGTCTCTGATTTTGTTCCATTGTGTCTAACTTTTGAAGATTTTGTTCCATTGTGTCTAACTTTTGCTCTGTTTGTCTCTGATTTTGTTCAAGCGTTGTGTCTAACTTTTGTAGCCTTTGTCCCATTTGTTGCATTAACTGTAATAACAGTGCACTGGTGTCTGAAACATGTTCCTCAGTGCTTTTCGGCAGTGCATTTGAACCGGCAACATTCGCATTTTGAAAAGCAGAAAATGTGTCTCGATTTATTTGAGAAAACGGTGAGGACGCAAAATCTGAATCTACAGTATTTGCAAGATTGTGTCCTGTCATTTCGGAATCCTGAGGCGAGCTGTTGCCGACCGATCGATCGATAACGCTTCCCTGTTCACTAATTGTTTCACTGCCTACACCATTATTTGCAACCCGCTCCATTTCCTTACACACAATTACCAAATTACTACTTTGAACATTAGTTAATTCATTACATGGTGGCGCTAACACACTGCTTTCGTCTTCACTGTCATTTCTCACTTTACTTTGGAGCCTAGTATTACGTTTTTCACACGCCATTATTGTCACAATTTTTCACACGACAACACAGAAAAACACAATTTGAAGAACAAAAATAAGAGAACACATTAACATAGCACTGAAAATAATATCTAGTTAATTGCAAGCGCAGCTGCGAAATACTTCGTGCAAAACTACATGCATGCGACAACTATTTTACTGTACAACAATGAAAGACTGCAACTACAAAGGAAATTCTCTCTATGATTACGCGCTAGCAATAAACAAAAGCTACACTAATTACACAAACTACAAGGAAAAAATCAGAAGATTCCAGTGAGGTATCCTCGGCTAAGGGTCGACATATGAAACGTCCCCTTAGAAAAATTGTACACGACTGGTCTATGTGAAACGTCCTCTTTGAACAATTATACACGAATGTGCTTAAACTGACACACAATATCTTTAGCGCAACACAATCTGACTTCCAAAAATCCCTATGAAAGAATGGCCCTGACTAACATTAATCTATATGTTTCACAAATCACTTACCTCACAAAAATCTTCGTTACTCGAACTACTGCAATACAGCGAGCGCCACTACTGCCAGCTAACTAAAAGATTCAAACTACGGAAGTCACGAACTACTGATAGGCATAGTTAGCAAATGAAAGATTTTAATAGAGAACAAACAATGTATTTACCTCACTAGTCATAATATATATAGCAGTTCATGACACCAATTCTTACAAATTTCAAAACTCCGCCATCTCTCTCCCCACGTCCACCACTGCTGGCGGCTCACCTCCAACTGCGTAACGCTACGCGCTGTTAGCATCCAGCTGCCGCTGCCCAACACTACAATGGCAGACAACAATGCAAACTAAACACAGACTGCGCACGGCACAGCCAGTGATTTTTATACAGAGCGCTACGTGGCGGCGGCGTTACCAATAAAGAAACCTAAACAGCTTACTTACACATGGAGTTCCCTACACCACTACATCAGACATCAGTCGACTCCCTGCCTCGTCGTGTTGCGGCACCCCTGCGTGCTCGCGGGGGCCCTACGCGATATTAGGCAGTTTCTTTGGCTCTTCAGTGAATCACAGCTTGCAGTGTGCTGCTCTACTATATAAACGACTGTTGTTGTTACGAGAGGTATGATTCTACGTTCGCTAGCAAATGTTGGAATCTGAAGGGTTTCTATATTTTTACTGCTAATGCCGTGTTTAGAATTACACGACAATGTGCTGCTATTCCCGTGTTTTCTTCCTCTGCAGCGCTGCTGTCATTGCTGGCGAGCTGTGAGGCGCAGTGCCCAGTCGTCTGCACCCGGGAATTCAGGCCGCTTACAGCACGCTGCAAGGGAGGCGTCACGAAGAAATTCAACAACCCCTGTCTCATGGAAGTGCACAACTGTCAGCAGAAAGACGGTACTTATTTCTGGTCTCCATAGGGTAAAAACGCGCTTAAAATACAAATCTGTACCTATCTGATTAGCTATCAACCAGTAATCGGCCTTCCCCAAATTTTTTTAAAGAATCGAACATACATGTATAAAACAGCTTCAAGCGCCTGACTACTTACGTTTAAAATTAGTAGGAAGTCACTAAGTACACTCATTATCAAACACTTGATGAGTATAGTCGGGATAATTTTCGCTTCATTTTAACAAAATCTAGTTTTTCACGCAACACAGTGTTCATGACCTGATATCTCCTGAATTGTGTATCGTATAATGATCTAATTTTGCATGTACACTCAGTGATATATGCGATACCATCTGCAAATGTGTTGCGAACAGTTTGTAGAAAATAAATAATAAATTAAGTTGACTTGACTGGCCCTGAGCTATTAAAATGTCGTGGCTGAAGCTGAGCATTTAAATATCTTGGAAGTAGGATCAATGAGGACTTCGTATGTCATCAGGAGATGAAAATTTGAAACTACATTAAGGTCTGAGGAAAAGAATTGACAAGTAAATTTCCTTTATTTTACATCCATGGTCACAAACTTTTTGGCATCAGACCATCGGTTTCGGACTATAATGACCATTTTCAGATATGCAGCAAAATATGGGAAAACATAAATACATGAGCAGATTGTCTACAGCTTAAAACAATAAAATAGACCATAATGATAAGTACTACCGACATACATATACATTAGTGCGCTTCATGTATGAAGAGGCATTCTTAATTTATAAAAACGTGACCTAATGTACTGCAGCCATTATGGCATCGTCAAATGGTAAACGCAAGATCAGCACCAGCGTCGTCGAATATATATAAATAACAGCATACGCAAGAGTCATCTTGTCAGCAGCACTGTTGTTCAAACCAAACTGCCGTACAGTAGCCACAAAATGTTTGTGTTGCAAGTCCACCAGATGTCGCTACTGTAGGTATACGCATGGTCTTCAGTGACTAATTGAACAACATAAAATAAATGGGGGGGGGGGGGAGGACATACAGTCGGTAAAGTCTGTAATGGGCTTATAAGAGGCATTACAGTAATAAAAAGCGATGAAATGTAACACGACAAAAGATAGAATGTTGAAAAGAAGAGTTAAGAGACAGTAATTGACACATGCTCAAGAGCCAATATTATAGATAATGACATAAACAGTAAACAACTTTCATAATGCACAGAATAATGTAAAAAACTATAAAACAAATAGCTGCAGAAGCAAAGAAAGAAAAAGTACTTCCGCACATAATCAGCGCCCTCTGTTAGCGCTAACGCCAGAATTACGCATAGGAGAGAAGTGGTTGGAGGAGCGTGACCGCCAGAGGACCCCTCGTACCCTGTGGCACACCGTTGCAATACAAGTATGATTAAACTCCGTACCACTGCATGAACAAGATTATCTAGTTGATGCATTAATCTATAATACTGGCACTTGAGCATATGTCAATCTTTGCATCTTTCAACACGATAGAGCACATGTTCATAACGTACGGTCTGTAATTGACTGGCCTGCACAGAGTCCTTTCCTGGATCCTATAGAACAGCTTCGGGATGTTTTGGAACTTCGTGCCAGGTGTCACCGAGCGACACCGATACCTCTCCTCAGTGCAGCACTCCGTGAATAGTGGGCTGCCATTCCCCAAGAAACCTTCCAGCACCTGCCTGCTAGAGTGGAAGCTGTCGGCTAGGCTAAGGGTGGGCCAGCACCATATTGAATTCCAGCATTATCGATGGAGGGCGCCGCGAACTTGTAAGTCATTTTCAGCCAGGTGTCCGGATACTTTTGATCACATAGTATATACACCTTGACGGCAATTAACGATCATTCAGTGCAGATGCACTCTTCGTATGACCTTTTCCGGGAATCAAAATGGGACTGCGACCCATGAGGGTAATGCACAGAGTGTGACAAGTTGGAAAATTGGGTTGGACGTGAAGCTTGTTCAGATAGCCGAAGAACTAAAGTCGACCGCTCGCGTAAGGCTGAAGCCCGTGTTAGAGTCAAATTCTGTCACCTCTTAATTTATTTCAGTGCCTGATAGCAGCTAATGTCTGAATTTCAGTTTCATCATCAAAGTCCTGTCAACGTTTTTAACCTGCGGCATGAAACGCACGTCGAATTTAAGTGCTGCATAATGAAGATTTAATTGAAGTGGAATATGTACTGTTTGCATGCATATTAGGCAATATCATAACGCAGAAATGCGTAGGGACATAGCACATGGGTGTGAGAGTTCCAACAGTTCCGAAAAGCCGTGTCCAGCAACTGAAAAAACAAGTCAAATTGAAGATACACCTTCACCCCAAACATATCACGGCCAAATGTGCTTTGAAGTATTGATGACCGGTTGTTTCACAATATTCGTGGGAGTTGTTGTAATAATGATTACAATGCTAGTTATTGTTGTTTTATTGTTATTGTTGGGGTTGTTGTGATCTTCAGACAAAGACTGGTTTGACGCTGCTCTCCAGGTTAGAGGCTGCTCGAGTCTCTTCATTTCTCAGTCACCACTACAACCTACGCTCTTTCGAACCTGTTTACAGCACTCATGCCTAAGTCTCTGTCTACCATTTCAATCTCACACACGTTCCTGCCTTACCAGATGGTATGTTTCTTGATGCCACAGGATGTGTGCTATTAACCGATCCCTTCTTCTAGTCAAATTTCATTTTTTCCGAAATTCTATTCAGTTCTCATTTGTTATTACATCCGCACATCTCATCCTCAGCACTCTTCTGTAGAGTCACAATTCAAAATATTTTCTTCTCTCAACTGCTTACCGTGCACCTTTTACTTCTGTGTAAAGCTACTCTCCAGATAAAAACTCCCAGCATATACTTAACACTTAAATCTATATTAGTTTTTAACAAATTCCTCTTTTTCAGAAATGCTTTTCTGGCTATTTCCAGTATTCTGCTCCTCAGGTGGAAGGGAGCTACCTGTGCAGCGACGTGTTCTTACGTTTTCTTGGCTAAACTGACATTCTTTGCAAGTTGTGCGGACTTCCGAGTGAGTCAATAAAGCAGTTCCCAAATTTAACGAACGCAATGGGAATGTGGAACGCAGCTCACAGTTATAAGATACTAAAAATCCGTCATATTTCCATTTGTTCAAGAAGGAGAGAACTTAATGTTTAAATTCGTAAAAGAAATCGTTCTAATGACTGCATAAACAATACTTACCTTGTTTTCCACTTTTTATTCTAGGCTGTGTGGTGATATGATGCGGTCAGCAGAGGTGATTGTGGATCCCTTGGAAAGAAGACTTCACTCTGCATGCTGTTATAATTTGTTTTACGTTGACAGCTTTGTGTCTGAGATAAAATTATTCAACGAATTAGATATTTCTGTGTCTTAATGTATTACTGATTTATCCAAAATTTGATTAAATTTTTCCAACACTACCCAATGGATACAGAATTTTTTTATTGTTCAATTATTTCTCTTTTAGTAGTCCACTACGCTACGTGTTTCACGCATAGACGATCGTATGTATTCTTGTATCAATGATAATGTTTTGGACGAAATAATTAACAATGGAACTGAAGCTCCTGTGATTTATTCCTGTTTCGTTGTCGCTGAAAAGTTCATGTTTAAGGATCCTGTTACTGTCATGCTGCAGTGTGCACTGTGTAACAGGCATTTAACTTCAACATGAACCGTTACACCTACTCTGCCTTTATCATACACACAACTGTCGATGTCAGGCGCTAATGTTGTCAGCAAACACAGACACTTTTATCGGTCTTTGTATGCCTTATAGGTCAGAAGATACATCTACATCTACATCTACATTCATACTCCGCAAGCCACCCAACGGTGTGTGGCGGAGGGCCCTTCACGTGCCACTGTCATTACCTCCCTTTCCTGTTCCAGTCGCGTATGGTTTGCGGGAAAAACGACTGCCGGAAAGCCTCCGTGCGCGCTCGAATCTCTCTAATTTTACACTTGTGATCTCCTCGGGGGGTATAAGTAGGGGGAAGCAATACATTCGATACCTCATCCAAAAACGTACCCTCTCGAAACCTGGACAGCAAGCTACACCGCGATGCAAATGGCCTGAAAATACTGAGAGAATTGGCCACATGTCGCATTACGTCATTTTTAGATAAAAGCTAGTAAGGATACTGAAATGAGTTGTCTGCCACTAAGACAATTCAATGTATCATCTTGTCTGTTTTGTTATGTTTTCGAAATAATCTTACACCCATGCCGTACTAGTGGACTTATTAAGCTGTAAGACATTTCATCACAAAGTACAAGGCCTTTGTAACTTTATCACAGAGCATCTCAATAACAATACTTGACCGCCATAGATTAAATACCAGTGTAATATCCACCACAAGATCCTATAGTGGGACATGTGTATGAAATGTGTAAGTAGACTGTTTAGGTTTTTATGTTGGTAACGCCAAGTTGCTCCCTGTATGAAAATCACTGACTGTGGTGTGTGCAGTCTGTACCTGCTTGGACTCATTGTTGGAATATTCGCTTGAGTAGTGTTGGGCAATAGGATGCGAGTTGGAGGTGAGCTGCCAGCAGTGGTGGATGTAGAGAGAGAGAGACGCCAGAGTCTTGAGAGGTCACTATAAGAGGACGCTCTGGACGTGTGTCCGCCAGAAAAAATAAATTTGTAAAGATGGATGTCATGAATTGATGTATATGATGACTTTCGAACACTATTAAGTTAAATACATTGTTTGTTCTCTATCAAAATCTTTCATTTGCTAACTGTGCCTATCAGTAGTTTGTGCTTTCCGTAGCTTGAATCTTTTATTTAGCTGGCAGTAGTGGCGCTCGCTGTATTGCAGTAGTTCGAGTGACGAAGATTTTTGTGAGGTAAGTGATTCATGAAAGATATAGGTTATTGTTAGTCAGGGCCATTCTTTTGTAGGGATTATTGAAAGTCAGATTGCGTTGCGCTAAAAAAATACTGTGTCTCAGTTTAGTGATGATCAGATTAAGTAAGGAGAGAAATGTCTGAGTACGTTCAGTTTTGCTCAGCTGTTTGAAAATCAAATAACGGAAGAGGTTTACCAACACAGTCATTCATAATTTTTCTAATAGGACGTTTCAAATGATCTGACAGATTAGTGTGTTATTTAAATCGGTGAAGCATTCAGATAACACTTTTTTTTATTACATCTCTCACAGATATGAATGCTATGGTTCAAATAATTTACCTCATAATGAGGGAGGTGCCCTAATAGTTCAACGCTTAACAGTTAACGGTAAAACTGATCGCACTGTATACAGAGTGAAAAGTATTTAAACCGACAAACTGTCATTTTTTCCTATGAGTATTTAAACCGTTAGAGGAAGATTTCTCTGGCGTCTAATTAATTACACCAACAAACACTTTTCCATTTTTTTATGACCAAGAGACAACATATTACCACAACCCAATTTAAATTACAGTAGATTTTCAAAAATGCCGAACCATCGGTCCAGGAATGGACGCACACGACGGCTGAAATGTGCCGGCGCCCCGCCATGTTGGAACCACATGCGTTGTCTTGTAGGGAGCGGGACGCCTTCCAGCAATTCTGCCAATGCTCTGGCGAGGAAATTTTAATAGTTCCTGCCATTTAATGGCCTAGGTAGCAGATAGGGCCCAATTGAACAATCCCCAACAAAACCGATCCACACATTAATGAAGAACCGCGCGTGATGAGCGCTAGTAACTGTGGCGTGTGGGTTGTCCTCACTCCGAACATGCGAATTGTGCATGTTGAAGACTCCATCACACCCGAACGTTGCTTCATCGGTAAACAACACAGAGGATGGAAATGTAGGTTGCATTTCACACTGTTCCAGGTACCACTGCGAAAACTGTGCTCTGGGTGGATAATCAACTGGTTCCAGGTTGTGGACACGCTGTATGTGAAATGGACGTAACAATTGCTCTCGAAGGACTGTTCGTACATTCGTCTGATTCGTCCCCACGTTAAGTGCAATTGCACAAGTGCCGATTGAAGGATCCCGCTCCATATGTTGCAAGGTAGCTTCCTCAAATTGCAGCGTTCTTACCGTGCGATGGCGTCCCTGTCCATGTAACCTGCTAAATGACCCGGTCTCACGCAGACGTTGGTACACTGCAGCAAAAGTCGTATGATGCGGGATACGGTGATTAGGATATTGTTGTTGATAAACCCGCTGTGCAGCTCGTCCGCTGCGGTGCGCTACGTAGTACGCACCAACCATATCGGTGTACTCACTCCAGGTGTATCGCTCCATTATAAACAGAGACAATGCACTGTTACACTGGTGTAGTTACCTACAACTGAAGATCGTAATACGTCCTGTAACAACTGAAGAGCGTAATACGGCCTCCATCGGTTTAAATACTCCTCATAGGACAAAATGACATTAGGGAAAAATATTTGTTTTTATGTCCCCTACAACCTCCCAGAGTTTGTCGGTTTAAATACTTTTCACCCTGTATATCCTCCCTTCACGTTATGGAATGTTGAAACTGCCATGTCTTGAGGAAAAGTCATTGAGATTGTTGTATATTCATCTCAACGATAAGCTAGAGTGCGTGATCAGAAGTATCCTGGGACACTTACACTGGTAAGCCAAAACATTACGACCACTGCCCACCGCGGCGTTGAATCCCCCTTGGTGGTGCTGCGGGCAAGTGACGCGGTAGCAAGCGGAGCATACACAGATGGGGTATCACCCAAGCGAAGATGCTGCGAATGCGGAAATCCATTCAGATAATCGAGTTTTGACAAAGGGCACACTATTATTACTCAGAGCCTGCGACCAGGTATCTCGAAAACGGCGAAGCAAGTCGAATGTTCTCGTGGTACTGTCTTGAGCATCTACAGAAAGAGGTAAAAGTACATTGGAATTACCATTAGGCACTAAATGGTTGAACGTCCACAGTAAGTGGGGTTCGGATGCTTGTCTGCTTTGCGAAGTTGGTTAGGTGGTGATCTGCGGCATCTCTGCAGAAGGAGCACATCGCGGGTGCACACACAAGTGTTTCATCGTCCATTGTTGAACATGGAGCTGCACCGCATACCGCCCCTACTTGTCCACATGTTGATCCAACGACATCGTGATTCACGATTGTAGTGGGCACAGGACCATCGGGATTCGACCGTCGATCAAGGGAAACATGTCGGCTCTTCGGGTGTATCACATTTCTGCTACACTAGGTCGGTGGTCGACTCCACAAACGCAGACATCGACCTGAAGGACGGTTCGGAACGTGGAGCGCGCCACGGACACAGACTGCTGGGGGCAGTATTGTGCTGTGGAAGGAATTCTCCTGCTCTTGCACGAGACCCGCCGTAGTAATGTGTAACCTCCCTCCTACTAATCGGCCTATCCTGCTAGCAATATAAAATATGACCGTGGATCGCGTCTATACCTAATGGATTTTTCCAATTGGATAAGGCTATCTTTCCCGAAGAAGTGATACCGATAAGTAGGAGGAAAGTGTACAACCGACCCTTCTGATGGAAACTCTACTGAAAATAGAAAGTAACTAAACCGAACAGGCTGTAATTAGGAAAATGAAAATTATTTTGTGCATTCATTCACGAATAACACTGGACAGAAAAGGGATGCCACTGAACATGAATCCAAAAGTTAGACTAATGAAAGAAAATGAAATAATTAACGGTCGCCAGCCCACTAGGGCAATTTACATCCAAAATGCTGTACAAGATAATGGGAAAGAAAAACATGCATTATTAAACAGTGACGTGGCAACTGAAGGTTATCACGTTTTTTGACACTAATTTTAAGTGAGTATGTAATGATACAGTAAACTAAGAAGTCACTCTTACGATATGTTTGGCGTTTAACTTTGAAAAAGGCAATCGAGTAATGATTTGAAAATATGCAATTAAACTGTATGTTAGTACCGAACTTCGTTACGTGAACAATGACTTTCAGTGACCTAAGCATAACGTCATCAAAGAAATTTAGAAAAAAAAGCAAGCACTTTTTACTTTTCCATACTTATTTTGCAAATTGGATTTCATATTATTGCCTGAACAACTGAGCCTTCTTTTTAGTGACCTGAACAGAATTAATTGCAAGAACATGTACCAAACCAAACAACCATGTCCAAAATAAATAAAACTTCCGGACTCTTAATTTGTGCATTTCTTTACATTTGGATTTTTTTCCAATGATTGATTCTCAAACTTGAAAAATGAAATCGCTTTACTTTAGTCACACATTGAACCCGCATTGTACAACAGTTAATTGAAAGTAGACTGAGGATAATATTCTTAAAGGAGGATTTATTCATTAAAATCTGGCTGTAGCTATTCAATTTGTTTCTTACGACACTCAGTTACCATATTGGGAAAAAAAGGAACAAGGATCCTGCTTGGTAACAATGTCTGGGGGCGATGAGGACACAATCGCCCTGAGTTTAACTGATTATTATTTAAATAAATCTTATCAATCAAATCACATTGTGCTGCTGGGTTAGCTATCAATACTTTCTACCAATGAACAGTCTTACTTTAGTGCTGTTCATACGACGAAACTCGGAGCCGACGACGAAACAGTGTTGCTGGAAATGCTGCTGTTGCTGAAGACGGTAGTATATTGTTGAGCCACGGCTAATTATAGGAACGGGCAATCGTAATTAATACAGCCTCTTCCGTCCGTCCACTATCCGTACTCCTGCTTTAGACATCTGGCCGGCGCGTGTACATGATGCCGCCGACAACGGTACTCTCTACTGCGAGAGCGTTAATACCACACTTCCGCACACTACAAGCGCTGGAACCCGTCTCTCGCTCTCTCCGCGCGCTCTGCGCAACAATCCCCTACCCAAAGATTTTACAACGCACAAGTACAGCTATTATCGTTTGTAGTCGATACAAATAACAATTTCTATGGCTTTTTCAAAAAAATGTTCAAATGTGTGTGAAATCTTATGGGACTTCACAGTTAAGGTCATCACTCCCTAAGCTTACACACTACTTAACCTAAATTATCCTAAGGACAAATACTGACGCCCATGCCCGAGGGAGGACTCGAACCTCTGCCGGGACCAGCCGCACAGCCCATGACTGCAGCGCCCCAGACCGCTTGGCTAATCCCGCGCGGATTTGGCTTTTTCCCAGATCTTATAAGTTTCACAGTAAAACAGATAAATACAATGAAACGTCAACATACTTCTACCTAAATGCACACATACAGTGAAGCAATGTCCTTACTTATTAAAAGAAAGCATATTAATTACAAATATTTACATAAAATTTAAAAAAGTTATACATCGGTAGCAGGTGGCATGCATCCTGCATTTTCGGTATTACAAATGGCAGACACGCTGACAGCTGCGAACCACCTGCATTACTTCATGCTTGATGTCTTTCAGCAGGATAATTGTCCGTGTCTCGGCGTCAGACCATTCAACAGTTGTTTGAGCAGCATTATAGTGAACTCAGGTTGATGTCTCAGCGCCCAAATTCTAAATTCGCCTGACGTAAATCCTAGGAAACCCATCTGGGTCGGTGTCGGGCGCCATCGCCGCATACACAAATCAGCGGCCCGTTATTTAAGCGAATCACATGACCTCTGCGTAGACGTCTAATGCCACGAACCTTCACAAACCTACCAACAAACTAACGGATCCGTGATGCGCAGAATCTGCGATGTATTTCGTTCCCCACAAATAAGTAGAATTCTCAGCCACACATGTAATAGCTCATTGAAACAGTGCAGTTTTCCAGATAGACTGCAATACGCTATTGTTAAACCATTGCTTAGAAAGGGGATAGGTCTGATGCTAACAGCTACTGCCCAGTCTCACTTCTGACAGTTTTATCAAAAATTATTGAAAAAGTAATGTATTCAACTGGAGCATCATATATTTGTAAACATGAAGTAGTAACAAAATGTAAATTTGGTTTTCAGAAAGTCCTTTCTACAGAAAATGCTATATATGCTTTCGCTGATCAAATATTAAATGCATTGAATATCCGAACATCAGCCATTGGAATATTTTGTGATCTCACAAAAGCTTTTGATTATGTGAATCGTGAAATTCTTCTAGATAAGCTTAAGTATTATGTTATGAGTGGCACACTGCACAAATGGTTTAATTCGTATTTAACTGGAAGAACGCAGAACGTTGAAATTAACAGAACAGATAGTCTGCAAACATCAGCAGAATCCTCTAACTGGGGAGGTATCAAGAATTGTGTGCGACAGGGTTCTATCTTGGGTCACTTATTAATATACAGGGTGATCAAAAAGTCAGTATAAATTTGAAAACTTAGTTTATTTTCAAATTTATACTGACTTTTAGCTCACCCAGTATATTAATAACTTACCACTCTATATTCATGAAGATACAAAGCTAGTTCTTTTTGCTGATCATACAAGCATAGTTATCACATCCAACAAACAAGAATCACGTCAGGAAATTGTAAATAGTGTCTTTCAGCAAATTATTAAGTGGTTCTCTGCAAATGGATTATCACTAAATTTTGAGAAAACACAGTTTGTACAATTCTGTACAGTAAATGGCATAACACCATTGATAAATATAGTCCATGAACAGAAGTCTGCTGCTAAGGCAGAATATTCGAAATTTCAGGGTGTATGCATTTATGAAACATTGAGTTGGTAGAAACAAATCAATGATCTGCTGAAATAGTTAGGTTCATCTACTTATGCTATTAGGGTTACTGCAAATTTTGGTAATAAATATATCAGTAAATTAGCCTACTATGCCTATTTTCATTCACTGCTTTCATATGGCATCATATTTTGGGGCAATTCGTCATTACGAGAGAAAGTATTCATTCCACAAAAGCCTGTAATCAGAATAATGGCTGGAGTCCACCCAAGATCACATTGCAGACATTTATTTAAGGAACTCGGAATATTCACAGTACCTTCGCAATACATATAGTCACTTACGATTTTTGTTAGCCGGCCGCTGTCGCCGAGTGGTTCTAGGCGCTTCAGTAGGGAACCGAGCTGCTATTACGGTCGCAGGTTCGAATCCTGCCTCGGGCATGGATGTGTGTGATGTCCTTCGGTTAGTTAAATTTATGTAGTTCTAAGTCTAGGGGACTGATGACGTCAGATGGTAAGTCCCATAGTGCTTAGAACCATTTGAATTTTGTTATTCTCCCGCCGGAGGTTTGAGTCCACCCTCGGGTCTGGGTTTGTGTGTTGTTCTTAGAATAAGTTAGTTTAAGTAGTGTGTTAGTCTAAGGACCGATGATCTCAGCAGTTTGGTCCCTTAGGAATTCACACACATTTGAACATTTTTTTGAGTTTTGTTGCTAATAATCCATCCCATTTCAAAAACAACAGCGAAGTGTGTAGCTACAACATTAGAAGAAAGGATGATTTTTATTATTCTGGATTAAATCTCACTTTGGCACAGAAAGGGGTGAAGTATGCTGCCACAAAAATCTTTGGCAGTTTGCCAAATAGTACTAAAAGTCTGACAGATAGCCAACCAACATTTAAAAGCAAATTAAAATAATTTCTGAATGACAGCTACTCCTGCACAATAGACGAATTTTTTATGAAGTAGGAACTGTAAAAAAGAAAAACTTATTTTGTATAAAGAAATCTTACATTAAATTGACACGTTCCACATCATTACGAAATTACGAAATGTCGTATTCATGATCTGTGGAAAAAATATTAATGTATGTATGTATGTACAAAGAAGCTATTATGTAGCTGGTCATAATGTTCTGCTTCATCAATGTATATCATGTGCAGTCGACCACCAGATGTCACAAGCGACGCATTTTTTTTTTTTTTTTTTTTTTTTTTTTTTTTTTTTTTGTCGTCAGTCTACTGACTGGTTTGATGGGGCCCGCCACGAATCCGTCAGTATAAAAGGAGGTGGGGATTGCAGTGACGTCAGCTGAGATAATGTCCACTAACAGAAGTCCGGGTACTTTTGGTCACATTGTATATACGGAACACCTAAACAAAAAAGATGTATAATAAGTTACTGATGATAGCATACCTCAGGAGACATTAACGATCTCCTGACTTTTTATTACGCGCTTTTTTTTAATGTACACGTGAACTGTGAACTAATATAACTCTCCAGGGACTCTACTGGCGCTAAGAATATTTTCTTCTTTCAGAAGAATATCGTAAGATGCCTTTTTGAATAATAGAGCACAATTTCTTGTACAAAAGACTTCAATGAATAAAAAATATTTGCTTTTCCTAACTTGTACGTATTCCTTGTTCTGTCAACGCCCAAAGAGAGTGCATATTTGTACTAAACTTGGGGGAGCGTCCATATTTACGAAACCAGAAATAGCAACTTGATGAATATATCCTACACAAGACTACCCATAATCAAATATATATCTGCGAACATTGTGGTAACTTGCTCGGGAATGTGTAAAGGAATTAACTGTCAAACTCAGAAGAGTACAGCAATCGTGAATGAAAAGGAATTTGTTCTATATTTCTGAGGAGTCTGTATGTAAGAGTGTACATTGAAACATGATGTAAGTGAAATGTTGAGTAAGGTCAGTGGAGTAATATTAAATGTAAATCTACGTGCGTTCCTTAATTACGTAAGACAGCGATCAGCCTTCACGAAAATCATTTTTACACTGACGACGTTTCATACAACAGCAGTGCTGTTTCACTTGTCTTTGATTTAAAAAATTCTACAGATGCTTGGGATACTGTAAAAATTTCAGTCGTAATAAAAATTCGAAACTGAAAAATATGAAAAGGTTGGCTGTGAAATGAACGTGCGTACCGTGAACGTTGTAAGTTCGCCGACGCCATCGAATACCTATTCGCACTAAGATGTGGTACGTAAGTGACACGAAATACTCGAGACTAAGCGGAAAACATGAAAAAAAATACACAATGAAAATAACACGCCCAAATTTCTGTATTTAATTTCTGCAATTATTTTGTTTCCAGAAGGAAATCGCAAAACCTCTAAAAATGTCTATCAACCGTTTTTTCGACTGATGAATCAGCCATCAAAGTGCTTCTAACGTCGTATCGCTCCTGGTAACGCCAGCCGTTGCATTCTGAAACAGAACATAATGATGAAATTAAATACTCTTCCGTATTAATGTAATAAACATAATGCGTTTGTTTATGCTTGTAGAATATTCCATTTAAAACATCAAGTTTGCTGCGAAGCATATTTGTCAAAACACTGATTCGTTAAGTACTAGAAGAACAAATCTTGTCCTGCAAAAATTAACGTTAACTCGAAATCATCATTCAGAGTTTAGATTTTTTTAAAAGTGTATACTGTAGCAGTCCTTTTTCTCTTTTAACTTTTTCGTCTAATAGGTGAAAGTTAGATTTTATTTTTTACCCATTGACTGTCATTGAAGGGTTTTACTTTTATTTAATATTGTCCCTGCTAAGTATCAGTTTCATTACTTTTAAAACCCAATGTTGAACGTGGGTCACTAAACGTATAGTCTTTCCAACTCTGAGAGAAAAATCTTTAGTAGCTTTACTACCAATATTTACAGACGACGATACTTTAACCTTTCGTTCAGTTGTTTTAGTTACGAGTCGCTAGTTTGTTCTTGGCATAGATCACGTAACCTTAAAGTTTATTAATCTAAGTAAATTAATGTTCAAGACTTGTATTATGTTTCAAATTAACAACTTCAATTTATTGACAAGAATTATTAATAAATAGTTCACTCATACGATCTCATTCAAAGAAGTTCTTTAATTACATGTCTAAGTAGGATTCCCGCTAGCATCAGAGATGTTAGATAATATCCTGTCACTTTCGGTAAATAAGTTATTTCTATTTAATATCCGCAAACTGTCATTAGCAATGATCACTAGTCGCGTGAAGTTTAAGTTTCCCACTATCACAATTCAAAGTCAGAATCCGGTTAAAATTCTCAATTCAGTAAAGCGTTTAAATATTCACACGAATTGGCATTAAAGCCAAAGAGATTACTATTCACTTTCCCGTTTATCTAATCTGATAAATGTCCAAATTAAAGTCTTGAATTGACACTCCTCAAAAACAATCTGATCACCATCTATTCTTGATCCTCGTTTAATAAAGTCCCAGTTGTTGTTCTCTAAAGCTGTACGTCCTAAATAACTTCCGAACTAGAACAGACTAGAGACTGGAGTATCGTAATTACGACGTATGGCTATTTATACTTTAGTAAGCACTATCTTTGGCGTCCCAGACCTAGGTTCTATGACTATAATATAGATTTTCTTACGTATTGGAATAACTAATATTTTAATATTTTCTACTGTTTTTCCCTCTTCCCATGTTTCTGAAATTTATAATGAAGTTTTCCTTTTCTTTTCTTTTGCTTTCTATGCTAGATATTTCCCTCTACTTGTTTTTTTATTATTTATTTTTCGTAATTACTTGTGGAGGGACTTGGGTCACTTTTGTGAATTGATATTTTAAGGACATGGGAGCTAATTTGGGAGCTATTTTTAATTTTTCAACACCGAGAGGTGCTGTAGGTGTTACAATACGACAATATGAGTTTTCTTTGGTCCATTATGAATGCTGCACAAAGTAGAACGAAAGTTGTACTGCGTCTAATTACCATCAGACTTTCCAAATACCTTCTTCACCAGTTTCTTCACAATGAGTGGATCTATTGAACTTCCTCCAAAACTAGTGACTCTATCAGAGAACTCAAATTAAATATATCCAAATGGCTAATCTGTTAAAATTTGTTTTTACGTTACGCGTTATTTCTACTGCAATATATCAATTTTGTAACTCAGACTATCCAAACGATACAGTCTTGGCAATAATAAAGGTAAAAAATGGCATCAGAAGCCAGTCGCGTAGCGTGAGGGAAGACTTTGAGACTTAGTCTCCCCTGTATTCGTGCTTAAAAAAGATACAATAGTAATTCAAAACAAAAACATAAACAACTTTCTACTAAGAGCACTAAATGTGCGAAGACATCAGTTTTGTATCCCGCAACGCCGCACCCTGAGTATTGGTGTATCTTCCTGCTTGAGACTCGACTGTTCCCAGTCTCTGCCTGTGGGCGCCTGAGCGTTCTCGGCTCCCCTCCACTTCCCCGCTTCCTCCAACGCCGGAGCGCTGCACTTGCCAGCAGGTATCGAGACTAGTCTCTGCCGCTTCTATGCTGGCTTTTAGCACGGAAGTGAGTAGCGCGGTTTGTGTTCATAGTCATTCTTGTGTGATTTTGCTGCATATTTTCGTTGTGTCGCCAACACGAGTGAGCCAGCAACTGAACACCTTATAGAATTTTTATCAAAAACTCCTTATTCTACATTAACGAATGAATTGAAGAACAAAAGACCTACTCCTATACTCAGTGTAGTTTTAAGTGGAGCCAAACAGAAACGCACTTTTCAGATAGCCTGGTACTAAAAGTATGCCAGGCTGACTGTGAATGCACTTAACAGATTATAACAGATTATATTGTTATATATGTCTTCTGTTTGATGGTGAAAAGGAATGATGCAATGAGGGCATTTGTAGAATAAAGAACTTTGACAGGAAAGCACAAAACCATCAGATATCAAAACGTCACTGCAGAACAAAGAATCATTTCAGTTATTGGGCACATCTGAATTGAGCACGTCCTTTCTGAAGCCGCTCGTCTGACAGCAATATAATACAACAAATAAGTTATATCCAGCAGGAGAGTATTGGCTCGTCTTATTCAGGCAACTGTATTTCTTTATAAACAGGAACTAGTTTTTCGCGGCCATCGAGAAGACGAATCCTCCAGCAACAAAAGTAACTATCTGGAATTGTTGGATTTACTAGCTCAAGGAGAGCAGTTAATCCGAGACCATCTGTCATCATCTTCAACCTTTAAAGGAACTTCTTCAGATATACATAATGATGTAACAGAAATGATAACTCTGGCAGTTAATGAGAAAATAAAATCTGAAATTCAAAACTGCAATTTCATTTCGATTGAGGCGGAACAAACATTAGATGTGTCATGCAAGAGTCAAACGAGTATAATATTTATGTACTGTATTGCAGACAAAATTGAGGAAAGATTCGTTGGATTTTACGATATTTCTGGAGATAAAACTGCTGAAGGTTTGTCAAACATTATTCATGCAGTATTGGAAGAATGGAATGTGGAAGGAAAAGTGATTTGTCAAACATATGAAGGTGTTTCAGTAATGGCGATCATAGAAAGAGGACTACACCAATTTGTGAAGCAGTTCTGTCCCTATGCACTGTTTATTCATTGTTACGTACACCAACTGAATTTGGTACTGTTACATGCCTCCAAAATCATACGACAAGTACGCATGTTAGTAAGTGATCTTACTGCATTCCATTCGTTTTTTAGCAAATCATCAAAACGAACTCTATCGCTAACTGAGAAAGGATTTAAACTGCCACATGCAAGCAACACACGCTGGTACTTCCGTTCCAGGGCAGTTTCAAAAACATCTTGTCATTTCTCAGGGCTAGATAGTGTTTTTAATTATATATTTCATGATACAGACTCTCGGTGGGATCCAGAATCTTTGGGCTGTTCTGTGGGAATTAAATGACGGATGGATGATCCTACGTTTGTCTACTTCCTTTGCTTCTACCGAGGGTGCTTTGTTTATGTTGATCATCTCTTTAATGTTCTTCAGTCAAAATCTGCCAGTATACCTGCTTGCCACTACAAAGTAAGAAAGGTTTTGAGAAACTTACAACACTTAAGAACGGAAACATTCGTTTATAAATGCATTAAATGCAGCTTGTGTATGAATGGCAACTTATCGTTCTGTGACAGTCAAAATACATCTCTCAGGGCATTAACTTACGAGATACTAGATTTGCAAATTGTTCAGATGGAAAGAAGGTTTCAAGACTTTCCCCAAATTCAGTTTGTTGAACCTTTGAACGAAAAGTATTTCTCGAGCTATCAAAAAGAATTCCCAAAGTTGAAACTACTTCAGTTATTAGAACAGTACCCTTTTTCCCAAGAAGAACAACTTAAAAATGAACTGTGTAACATAAACGCTGATGAGAAAAAACACTTATCTCCAAAAATCCTCTTAAAGTACATCGTCAACAATGATTTAGACTATGTTTATGAAGAAACAACGCAGTTCCTGCGTTTGGTTTTGACCCTACCCGCAACTACAGCAAGCAGTGAACGAAGAATGAGTGCTCTTGAATGACTGAAGAATTATTTAAGGAATTCAATGTCCAACATCTGGCTGTCGTGTTTGAGCACGATAGCAACAGAAAAGACACTACTTGGAGACCTATTCAGTGATCAGACTGTAGGTAAGCAGCCTACTCACGCCGTATAAAATTCACAGCAGTCTTTCCATTGTGTGCCAGCCTACTCCGCTGTAACTAGCTCTGATGTCATAAACGTTGCGCAATACTTTAAAAATCAAGTAAATAACCTGAAACGTTTCTACCATGTCTGGAGTAATACTAAATCAATATGTGTCGAATATCAGTTCAATAACTTTAACCACTTTTGAAATTTGGACGTTTTTCTGTAAAAAATCATTGGCGCAACACAAAAGAGCTAGAAACTTAAAAATTTATATTTAGATTCCTTTTGCATAATGATTTAGTAGAAACAGTATTCTAGATCTCATAAATTAAAATTTTATTCGAAATTTTTGACTTTCTGGTTTTTGTCTTAAAAATTAAGGAAGCAAGATAGATTAAGTAGGTGAATAAATAAAGCTAGGATGTTTAAATTTAAGTAGAAGGGAGATCCGCTATATTCATAAAGATGTGAGAAGTTTCAACTGAATAACTATAAAACTATAGCGATAGCGTAACTCCAAAGGACAAGTTCAGAGCTCGTCTACTGCGTATAGTGTAATTAAATTAATTCTCTCGCCCAAAATATTGGACTTAGCCACGTCAAACTTTTATTATGATTACTTACCTGTGTGCTGATTTCACATTTAAATTGAGAGCTTCATTGGCCATTAGCAAAGGAAGCAATGATTTATTCGATAACTTAAAGTGGTGCATTACTAGCCCAGCGGCTAGTCGGGACAGCGAATTTAGTCAGGCGTTCCCTTAGCCGTCCGCACCGCGGCTTTATATATAAGAACGATGCGCGAGAGAAAAAGGCCCCAGTTCTCTCCAGTCGCTGATCAGTGCACCATCTTTGCCGGGAGTCGCGTCGCGTCGGTATCATTGCTATAAACAGCCTCGGACGCTGTAATAAGTTACTCAAGATAGGCGTAACCATGAAATTGTTTTCGAGTGAAGTGTTAATTCTGGGATGATTTTAATGATCTATCTTCAGTTTGCGTATGTCGTATTTTCACGTGCCGCCGCGGGACAGACATTCTACCATCGTTTAGCGTGGCGTTTGATGAACATTATCATCAAATTATGGCGAGCATTCACTTAAGCATTTAATTTGAACAGTTATGGTTGCATCAGCGCATTAGACTCTGAAATGCTCTAGTAGTTGGATTGTGTGGATTCTTTTGGTCTGTGAATTTCAGAATATAGTGAACATTTTAGAAAGAATCGTTTTTAATTATGAATCCCAGATAATCTAATTCCTCAGAGCTATAAGCTGTAACTATAAGTGTGTTTCTCAGATGAAGTGGGCACTAGGAATTGTAATTACAGGCTTCACGTTTTGCTAATCACTATCTGGTTGCCAATATTGTAGTTAGAGACCCAGTGTTGAGAACGGCAAACAACAGCATTAAATAAATCATAGTAACATTTCCAAGAACAAAAATTTCCACCCGCCGCCCCACAAGACCTTTGTAGACCGAGTTATAGGCTTATTCGTGGAAAGAAAATACAGGCGCACTGCACTTTCGTAAAAGAAAATATAGGTATTTCTTCTCTTGCTGCTGGAGTTCTACAAATTTGTCATCGTTTCTTGAACAAGTTAGTTATTATTATTACTATTATTACTAGTGACGGTGGTAGGTGGTAGTGGTAATGGTGGTGGTGGTGGTGGTGGTGGTGGTGGTGGTGGTAGTAGTAGTAGCGTTGTTGTTTTATTTGATGCATTTTGTTTCATTTGGTTACATTATTGTTTATTGTACTATTTTGTCTCCCTATAATAACTTCATAGTCTCCCCAAGCTTTACAACCACGCTACGCCACTGTCAGAAGCTGTTTGCAAAGTTTGATGGTAATTTTCCCCGAACCTTTGTATAACTCAAAAGTACCAGGTAGTCATTTTCAGTTTTCAATAAACAGTTTTTTGCTAAACTACTCTTAGAGAGAAAAATATACAGCGTATATGTCCAAAACATACATGGTGCCCCAAAAGGAATGATCAATATTAAGGATATGACAGGAACGAGCATTCGGAGCAAACATGTCCGGTAAACATGGGCTCTGAAATGCATATCTTAATAGCTAGGAACACTTGTCCAGTGGAAGAAATGTGGTTCACAATCGCGAAGATGAACAAGCGCTTGTAGTTCGTAAGGTGTGCATTTCAGAGTTCATGTTTACTAGACTTTTGTGCTCCGAATAATCGTTCCAGTCATATCCTTAATACTGACCATTTCTAATCTTCGACGCAGAAACACACGCCACAAGTAGTCAACACACTCAGCGCTCCAAAAGGTGCGCAGGCGAATGGTGGGCGTTACAGTGCCAGCCCTAGAGTAAATTACCGGAATGATGTAGAATCCGACCTCAGAAATATATGCCAAATTACTGAAGAACAAGATTTTTTTTGTGCAGGAAGCGCGCTATTGAAAGGAGGAAGAAAAGAAACGAAGAAGCCAACAATATTTCTGTGCGATATTTTTAAGTGCTACGAACGCACATCCCTACCCCCCCCCCCCCCCCCCACTGTTATCAGCTTGCTGGCAAAGTGCAATGTAGACCTTGAAATAATCTTGTTTGCGTCCTTGAAAGGAGGGAGAGAGTGCGACGAGCAGTCTTATAAACTAGGTAAACTCTGTGATTGGCACTCGCTATTGGAGTACGAACAAAATAATGACTGAAGTAACCACCAATCTGCAGCAAGAATATAATTATTCTTTCCTTTACTGCTAGCGATGATTCCCTGCTGCACGCCCAAACTGTGTTTTGTGTCATTTGCAGGCACAGAAACGCCTTCAGTCGGTGCGATTACCGATGGTAACAGCAATAGTTGGCCCCAATACGTGACCTGTGAAAGCACTGTACATTTGGTTGAATCGTCTGTCTAAACATGTTACCCTTTGTAATTCTCACACATTTTTGTAAAATTGGCGACGGCTTTTATTCAGCCATCTAACGGAAATAGGTGGTGATGAATGTTGGTTTTTGGTGCTCGACAGCGAAATATTTAGCGCCTGTACAAATTCTCTTATCAGACTAGTGTGGTTAAAAGTGATAAAACAGTAAAGAATTGGCATGAACTAAGGTATAATACTTTTTTAAAACCCACGCACCCCACTTCTGCCCCCCCCCCCCACACACACACACACACAGAGACTAAAAGCATACCTTTGATCATTGCTAAAATGAATTTTTAAATTAAAGAATTGAAAAGTCAAAAACTCTACGACGTGTAAATGTGCCTGACTAAATGTAAAACATTATGACTAAAAATGTGATCGTGATCACTGCAATAATCAAGGATGTACGAGCCACTATGTAACACATTAAAACCTCCAACTTATAAATACTTAGCCCGGAGTCCAAATTCTGCACACCATTTGAAAAGTTTTAGCACGCATGTAACGTAGTCGGCTAAAGTAGAAGGCAGGTATCCACTTACATTTTCTCCTTCCCTCTATTCAAAATAAGGAATGTACTCTGTCAGATGGTTGCATTTAGTAATTTCCGCACCACAGTCATTATGAACTGGGGATTCCTCCGTCTGGAACATGGGATCATGTGTCAGTGGGCAGTAATAGGGGTGTGGGAGGGGGGGGGAGGGATGTCTGGGTGCAGGGTGACTGCATCCCATTGATGTGACCAGTATGAAGAACGCCCGAGACATCGCGTGTATTCGTCATCGCCCTACTAGCGTATCACCCGGCGTGATGGTAGGGGGGGGGGGGGGACATTGGTTACACGTCTCGGTCACCTCTTGTTCCCACTGACGGCACTTTGAACAGTGGACGTTACATTTCAGATGTGTTACGACCCGTGGCTCTAACCTTCATTCGATACCTGCGAAACCCTACATTTCATCAGGGTGATGCACGACTGCATGTTGCAGGTCCTGTATGGGCTTTTCTGGATACAGAAAATGTTCGACTGCTGCCCTGGCCAGCATATTCTCCAGACCTCTCATTAACTGAAAACGTCTGGTCAACGGTGGCCGAGCAACTGGCTTGTCACAATACGCCAGTCACTACTCTTGATGAACTGTGGTATCGTGTTGAAGCCGCATGGGCAGCTATACCTGTACACGCCATCCAATCTCTGTTTGACTGAATGCCCAGGCGTATCAAGGCCGTTATTACAGCCAGAGGTGGTACTTCTGGGTAATGATTTCTCAGGATCTATACACCCAAATTGCGTGGAAATGTAACCAATATTTGTCCAATGGATACCCGTTTATCGCCTGCATTTCTTTTTGGTGTAGCAATTTTAATGGCCAGTAGTGTAGATCGGAGGCCTGTGCGCTCTTAAAGCAGGATAGGCGACGATGTGTTGCAGATCGGACGACATAGTACAGTGCTGCCGCAGGCACGAGTGTTTTGGGGCACACCCATCAACGTACCGTATTGAACATGGCGTTCCGCAGCAGAGGACCGCTCTGTGTTCCCATGCTGACCCAACGAAATCGTCAGCTGTCATTACAGTGGGCAGGGGATCATTGAAATTGGACCGCGGATCAATGGAGTCGCTTCGAATGGTCAGACGAATCCCGTTTATTGTTAAACCAGGTCGACCGTCGTGTCCAGACAGGCTGTCATCCAGGCACAGCTGCTCGGAACGTGCAGCACACCACGGACGCAGGCCTGTGGGAGCAGCATTATGTTATGGGGGACATTCCCGGGGCTTCCATGACACCTGCGGTAGTAATCCAAGGCACCATGACAGCTATGGACTAACTGAAACTGCTTAACTTGAGTCTTCCTCAACAGCGATGGCATCTTCCAGCAGTATAACTGACCGCGTCGCAAGGCCAGAATCGTGCTGCAGTGGTTTGAGGAACATGATAGTGAACTCACGTTGATGTCTTGCACATCAAATCTGGCTTGTCTGAGTTAAGTAGGTATTAACATATTAAAGGTAGGTATTAAAATTCATAGAGAAGAAATGAAAACTTTGAGGTTCGCTGATGACATTATAATTCTGTCAGAGACAGCAAAGGACTTGGAAGAGCAGTTGAAGAGAATGGAAAGTGTCTTGAAGGGAGGATATAGGATGAACATCAACAAAAGCAAAACGAGGATAATGGAATGTAGTCGAATTAAGTCGGGCGATGCTGAGGGAATTAGATTAGGAAATGAGACACTTAAAGTAGTAAAGGAGTTTTGCTATTTGGGGAGCAAATTAACTGATGATGGTCGAAGTAGAGAGGATATAAAATGAAGACTGGCAATGGCAAGCAAAGCGTTTCTGAAGAAGAGAAATTTGTTAACATCGAGTATAGATTTAAGTGTCAGGAAGCCGTTTCTGAAAGTATTTGTATGGAGTGTAGCCATGTATGGAAGTGAAACATGGACGATAAATAGTTTGGACAAGAAGAGAATAGAAGCTTTCGAAATGTGGTGCTACAGAACAATGCTGAAGATTAGATGGGTAGATCACATAACTAATGAGGAGGTATTGAACAGAATTGGGGAGAAGATAAATTTGTGGCACAACTTAACTAGAAGAAGTGATCGGTTGGTAGGACATGTTCTGAGGCATCAAGGAATCACCAATTTAGGCAGCGTGGAGGGTAAAAATCGTAGAGGGAGGTCAAGAGATGAATACACTAAGCAGATTCAAAGGAAGTAGGCTGCAGTAGGTACTGGGAGATGAAGAAGCTTGCACAGGATAAAGTAGCACGGAGAGCTGCATCAAACCAGTCTCTGGACTGAAGAAAACAACAACAACAACAACAACAACAACAGCGAATCCGATGAAACCAACTGGGACACTATCGGACGCCTGCTCCGCGTCCAGAAACTATCCGCCCGTCAGCTACGGGAAATGTCTGACCAGTACGTACGTATGTGGAGCCACAAACATATGGAAACATACTCAATACTTGTCGAATCCACGGAACACAGAATCACGCTTCTAAGTAGGTGGTCATAATGTTTTGGTTTATAAGTGTGCGCTTGACAACATACGAGGCGTGTTTCTTAAGTAAGGTCCGTTTTGTTGTAGGCAGTAGTAATTCGCGCGCAAACAGCAACGAGCGCGTTCGTCGTGTACCGGCATGCCTCAGGAACAACTGTGCTCACTTTCAGCTCTGTAGCTAACCTGTACGGCTCTGTTCTGTGCTTTCAAAATGTTGAACACTATCAATTCGCCCGCCACGTTCGCTCAGTGATACGGTTTTTGTCAGCAAGGAATCTGTCTGCTGCAGAAATTCATCGACAGATTTGCGAAGTGTACAGTCATACTGTTATGAGTGAAAGCAATGTGCGTATGTGGGAACGAGAATTCAAAAATGGCCGTGACAACTTCCACGATGACCGCTCCAGTTGCCCTTCTTTGATTACAGACGATTTGGTGGCTTCAGTTGAAGCGAGGATTCGTGAGAACAGGCTCTTCACAGGTCTCTCAAACGAAATCCCTGACGTGCCGAAATCAGTGGTTTACAACGTTGTTTCTGAACACCTAAAGTTTTGGAAACTGTGCTCCCGTTGGGTCCCGAAACTCCTAACAGAGGGCCACAAAAGCCAAAGATTTCACTGTGCGATGAAGTTCTCGACTCCTTATCACATAGATGGTGTCGGCTTCTTGGGTCAGATCGTAAGTGGAGACGAAACATGGGTTTCGCATATCATGCCCGAATCGAAGCAACAGAGCATGGAATGGAGACACACACACTCGCCTGTAAAGGTGAAGGCGAAACAGACTCTGTCCCAGCGCAAAATCACAGCATCGGTGTTTTGGGATAGGCATGGTGTTTTGTTGGTCGACTTCATGCAACGAGGAACCACTATCAATGCAGAAGCATACTGCCAAACACTGAGAAAGCTACGCAGAACAATTCAAAACAAAAGATGCGGCTTGCTGACAAAGTGAATTGTCCTTCTCCATGACAATCCAAGACCTCACACTGCAGGTCAGACCCGCGATTTGTTGGACAGTTTTGGCTGGGAAGTCTTAGACCAGCCACCCTACAGTCCTGATCTTGCTCCGAGCGATCGCCACCTGTTCCTCCACCTCAAACAACACCTCAGTGGCAAGCGTTACAGTGATGACGCCGACTGAAAATGGCAGGCGGTAGGTTTTTATCAAGAGGGTATTTTAAAATTGGTTGAGAGGTATGATACGTGTTTGAACAAACTTGGCAACTATGTCGAAAAACAGAATGAAGTATGTACCTTCTGAAAATAAATTTACTTTTTTGAAATAACCTTTCGTTGTGGACTTACATGCAAACGGACCTTACTTAAAAATCACTCCTCATAATTTATTCTTTTCCTCGTTTTCGTCTTATTTTCAAGTTGCCAGTAGCAATCAGCTTCGATATACATCACCATTATTTTCTGACATAACAGTCCGTGTTGTGTACATAGTTCCGCATAGTCAGCGCGTACACAACTATCCCACTAGAGCGCGCCCCGCTAACCACAACAGCGCAGGCGCAGCGCTCGTCCGTCTCCGCACTACAAGATGGCGCTGCCTTAGAGACAGACCAAATTCTGCTTCCGCCGATCCCCGTATTAATATGTAACGCAGCCAATGAGATTGCTGCTAACGTAGAATCTTTTCTCCTCGCGGATCACACTCGCGCAGTGATACCTGAATGGGCGAGGTATTATAACTGAAACGTCCCCTTAAAAAAATTATACATGACTGTGCTTAAACTGACACACAATATTTTTAGCGCAATCTGCCTTGCAAAAATCCCTACAAAAGAATGGCCCTGACTAACATTAACCTATACGTTTCACAAATCACTTGCCTCACAAAAATGTTGGTTACTCGGACTACTGCAATACAGTGAGCGCCACTACTGCCAGCTAAATAAAAGATTCAAACAATGGAAGGCACTAACTACTGATAGGCATAGTTAGCAAATGAAAGATTTTGATAGAGAACAAACAATGTATTTACCTTAATAGTCACCAAAAGCCATAATATAGAAATTTCAAAACTCCGCCATCTCTCTCCCCACATCCGCCACTGCTGGCGGCTCACCTTCAACTGCGCAACGCTACGCGCTGTTCACATCCAGCTCCCGCTGCCCAACACTACAATGGCAGACAACAATGCAAACTAGCCACAGACTGCACACAGCACAGCCAGTGATTTTTCATACAGAGCGCTACGTGGCGTTAGCAATAAGAAAACCTGAACAGCCTATTTACATAACGAGTGTACAGACCTCCGATCAGTCAGTCTGCATGAGTCTGCATTAGTCTGTACCAGTCTGCATTTGTCTGTACCAGTCTATAGTCAAGTTTCAGTCTGCGCCTATTAAGATTATCATATTCCCGTACATAGTCATGAAGATAAATGTATAGACACTTTGTCAAGTATCAGAGATATTTGAGAATAAGATTAACGTACCAATACCAAAGGAACTTCAGATTGTGAATTGTAAACAGCATCCAGAATCAAATTACGTAATGTCTATGCTTTTTATTATTTTAATAAATGTGTGTGAAAATTAATGAAGTTCTGTTTAAAGTTGGTCACCGTCAATCTGCTACTCTATGCGTGCAAGTGGCATTTCTATCGTCTGTCCTAACGGCAGAAGATAAACACGACACGATAAGACCACGAGACATATTGCTGACACTCGCCTACTTCGTTAGAGCGACAATTCAAATAATCTGATGGTGTGAGTACCGAAGGTCTTACAGTACGCACGCCACAGTCGGCTTTCCTTGAAACAGTGGACGATGGAAACAGCATGGAAAAATGTTGTTTAACTTCTAGATTTGTCGTACAACCATAGAAAAGACCTCTAAAACCTTATTTGCAAGCGAAGGATGTAATCTTATTTTAGTACAAGAAAATTGGCCAAGGCAAATACAAACTTATTCTTCTTGCTTCTTTAAGGAAAAGAAGAAAACAATTACATACATTAAGAGAGACCGGAGTAGCAGAAAAGAGAACAAGCATTGCTACTGTGTTAGTGGGTAGTGCTGGGCACTTCCCTGTAAACAAAATGCGCCGGCACCCAGCGGTAGTTCACTTAACCCTACGAGAAGCCGTGCGGAGTGTCCGCGCAGTTTGGGGCGCCTTGTCACGGACTGCGCGTCCCTCCCGCAAGAGGTTCGAGTCCTCCCTCGGGCATGGGCGTGTGTGTTGTTCTTAGCGTAAGTTATTTTAAGTAGTGTGAAAGTCTGGGGACCGATGACCTCAGGAGTCTGGTCCCTTACAAATTCACACGTTTCCCTACGAGAATGCTCCTGGCTGACCTGCAATTCAGCGCACAACATTTTCCCAAACGGTAGACTGAAATCCTAGTGCTGACTACGTCTGTAACAACAGTAGCAGTAGTAAAAAAATGATACCACAAGACCATGTTCATCTTCATTAACTGCAAGCCTACTCACGTTTCATGGGTCTTTCAGAGCAGCCATACTGTGCCTGAATATTTGTAGCTTCATGGGACGACAGAGGTTAGCGTTGTGTTCATACCCTCTAGGCACCCTGTTTTAGAGAAATACAGTGAAAATTTTATACCGAAATGCATAACACATAATACAGATTCAGGTCTCTCAGACGGTTCGTTATCGGTTCCGATTCATTACCAAGCCTTTTTAAGTTGGCAACGACCTTGCACCGTATGTTAAATGGTTAACGTAACACTTTAGGTTTTGTTGGAGTAATACTCGAAATTACGGTGTAGGAAATCTATGTGGAAACGCATCGGAACGCGAGAATTCCTCGATTTTGTAATTATAAGATTTTGCGGAAAGGCAGTACGCAAGACAGAGCTCGGCTATCTCCCCACCTAGCCGCCGAAGGCCACAGTCTGAAGATATGAATGGTGAACTGGGGGATTTCTGTAATCCGGTTAGAGAGGCCACAGCGGCCGCCAACCTCCGAGGGAGCGCGGCTGCAGGTGCTCAAGTGTTTACCAAACCAGAGCAGTGGATAGCTGGACGGGCTTTCCTGTGCATGCTCTCGCCCATGTCCCACTAACTTTACGCCTTCGAGTAACTCAAGTGGGGCAGGCCAGGAGTTCCGAATAACAAACTTTCAATGCAAGAATCTGTGTTCTCTACGACGGGGAACCTTGCCGGGAAAATCTCGAGTGGTCTCTTGGGAGAAAACTCCCAGTAAACGTGTTATTGTCCACAGCTGTGGTTCTTCCCAGCCGGCGAGGGCGGACTTTACTTGTGAAATTTTGTAGAAATAAAAGAATGGTGGAAGAGAGTTCTATTCCCAGGCCGTACATTGGTCGGCACTGGCAAACTAGGTATTTTTAGACTTACTAGTGACGTGATTCGCTCGGTAAAAGTTGAGGTGAGAAAAGAAAGGTGAAGAGCGATCTTGCTGGACTCTCGGTAGAGGTCTCCCATTCTGGGCTCTCGTACTGAGAGGACGTTAGCCAAGTCGTCTCCCATCCTGGTCTTTCGTTCTCAGTGGACTTTAGCCGCGCCAGCTCTTTGCTGCCGGGAAGATCGTTGCAAATAGAGAAGTTTATGGACAGCAGGCTGGTGTTCGAATGCTGTAGGATTGTACTTTCCGAGACGCCACACGCCGACCGCACGGCCGCGCCGTCGCCGTCGGAGACCGCCGCTACAACAGGAAAAATGGCTCTGAGCACTATGGGACTCAACTGCTTTGGTCATCAGTCCCCTAGAACTTAGAACTACTTAAACCTAACTAACCTAAGGACATCACGGACATCCATGCCCGAGGCAGGATTCGAACCTGCGACCGTGGCAGTCGCACGGTTCCGGACTGCGAGCCTAGAACCGCGAGACCACCGCGGCCGGCACAACAGGAATATTATGGTGAGATCGCTCCCGCTTCTGCCTGTGTTAGGAGTAATGTTAAACAGTTGGATCAATTGCAATTGCTGTTTCCACAGTGGTTTCACAGTACTTTAGAGTGTAGTGGTTCTTCGTATATATGTTATAAGAGATCGCGTTTTGAACCGATTTTAACACAGTTACTGCCAATGCCAGTTAGGAGGATAATTTGTAAATTGTTAATTGTGTTTTATTCAGCATTGATCTGAAAGTTATATTAAAATTATTGTGATTCAGTAGAGCCTATACTTTCAGTAGTTGATCCTGAATTCACCCTTTTGCTTTATTTTATTTTTGTGCATGTGTTTGATGTCATTGAAGACCCTAAGTGTTCGTGATCGTTCATGTTTGGAAGTATAAATATTTGTGATTTATCGTCAACACTACCACCGCAGAGTAATTAGGGGTGACAGGGCCACATATAAATCTAGAGTTATCCATTTTTGCGTACAGTTTCACTCCCAATTTCTCTGTAAGTTGTTTGTCAGGGGCGAAGACACGAAAAAATCGGACAAGCAACGGGTGGGGTGTTACACCATCATCACATGATTTGAGCACCTTGCATAGCAACTCATTAATTATGTAATTTATTCAGATCGAAGGACGATGACTTGGTAATCAGTCTTATTCATTAATTATACCAATTGAATGAGATGACGCTGAAACGTACAGTTTAAAGTAAATGCTCAAAGGATTTTGGTTTCTGTTCTGAAGGGGAAATAAGATGATTCACCAAAACAACCTATTATCTCTCGTGCTCAGGGTGATGTATAAGGGTTTTCCCATCGAGTTCTTTTTTTCCTTCCTGCTGTATCATTCTTCAGGTGTATATACATAACAGCATCTTATCTTTCCTTTTTTGCCACCATTTCGTCCCAAAACAAGTACGTTTTCCCATCTCACTATTTTTTCTATTGACGCTTTCCTTCGATTGCTTTTCACCACCATTGTACCTACAACACTCTTTCACACACAGAAGTGAAAACACTGTACTGGGTGTTCAGACGTATGTGGCAAACCGCCTACAATCCACACTTGCACTTATCGATGGCCAAGGCCAACATTCGTCAAGCCTGAGCCGATCCCCTGAGGTTCACTTCCCTGTTCTTCAGAGCAGAAGAGTGTTCTGGACAAGCAGGTGAATAAAAGTGACTAACATTTATAATGATAGTAATAATAATAAGAAGCCATAAATACTTTTACTTTTGATTTTTGAGAACATTTGGGAAACAGAAAATTTTCCAGAAGTAGGGAAAACAGTATTAATCCATCCACTACACAAATGGCGACACAAACGAAGTTGATTACAAAGATGTGTCTCACTTCTGCAATGCCACACAAAACATATTCAAAATCCGTCGTGAACAGAGTTGAAGAAACTGTAGGCAAAGAAGTGGAAGAATGTAAGAATGGGTTTCGAAAGGGAAAGTCCTGCACGGAACAGAGTTTTAACTTGAAATCAGTAACTCATAACTGAAACATCCGCTAAATCAGGGCTAACAGGTAATTAGCATTGTGGAAAGGGCCAAGGGAGTTACGGTCGGATTCATTTCACAATTGTAATCTGTTATCATCTTTGAAAGAAATTTGCTTCGTGGCTGAAGACCTCCAAACAGATGCTTTAGAGCAAGTTCAATTTTGAAAAGACATGACACACAGCTAAATTTACGAATAAGATAAAACGTAGACATATATGAGGTCAGCATGCGGAGCGGCTGAAGGCCGCCAGATTAAATCTTCAAAATTCCAAACATATTTGATGATTACTGAATGCAGAAGGCCACAATGTTTTAAGATTCTAACAGGACTGGTGGCCCCCAAGGTGCACAGAAAGAGAAACACAATAGGATGGCTGAAGGCCGCAAAGTTAAATTCTGCAAATTAAGGAAATATATATTGCAACAATCGGTAAAACAATATATTAAATTTAATATTTCCTTTTTGCAACACCAACGGCGGAAGGCCCACGATAACTTGTAAAATCTTTCAGAGGAAATTAGAATAACCTTTCGATAGAAGAAGGCGATAATGTTTGGACTTAAAGGAAACTCTGAGAACATGTTTTCAGGGCTTAAGGCCTACAACTAACCTTGCCAAATTAAAAATATAAAATACAGTTAAATTATAACATTAACACTGTCAAAAGGTTAATTAAGAGAACGGCACTCAGGAGTCTCCAGTGGATCGGTCTGCCCTCGTTCACTTACGCGAGACAGGTAGTGAGTCCAACTGCACGTAATTCATGCGAACCCAACCAAGGGACAGTCACGGACCGACCGACCAACCGCTTGCTTGTCACGACGGAGTACACGACAATTCAAGGCCTCAAAAGAAAATTACAAGTATCACTATCCCCAAACAAACGCGTATGTGAACTGAGCTACCAAAACTACACACCATGTTGGGCAGCAACAACAGCTGAGGAAAAGACGCTGCCTAAAAACTACGTTAGCAGCCAGGGCAGGTAACCAGAACACTAACGGCCACATGGCATAAAATTCCGCTGGGGCACTTGACTATGGATAAATTAATTTGATCAGTTCCTCCAGACGGCGGCTACCTCGAACACTTCACTCGTTGTTGCTCACAGGAAAACCTCCACAACAGCAACGTCGGAACCAACAACGTAATGCTCAAAACCACTCAACGGCGAGCAACGATGCTCGTAGCGACCGGACAGCTCCAGAGAGACTCCGACGCTGCGCAGAGACCGCCAGCGGACCAGTCGACTACGCCGCACGGAGATGTCCTCGGACCAACCGACCGACCAACCAACAATCCACCAAAGGTCAGGTGTTCAGGTGTGTGTGAAATCTTATGGGACTTAAGTGCTAAGGTCATCAATCCCTAAGCTTACACACTAGTTAACGTAAATTATCCTAAGGACAAACACACACACCCATGCCCGACGGAGGACTCGAACCTCCGCCGGGACCAGCCGCACAGTCCATGACTGCAGCGCCTCAGACCGCTCGGCTAATCCCGCGCTCCCACCAAAGGAAAGGCCCGGCCAAGTGATGTGTTGCGATGTCCACGCAGGGCTCACTGCTGCTGCAAGCCGGCGACTGGCTGGCCCGGGCTGCGCTCCAGACGCGTTACAACTGACTTCCAGGGCCCAACTCACGACCCGAACTGCCGCCATGAACTCTCCTCCTCGCACGTTCCGATTCACTGCCAGTACGCCGACAACACTTAAAGCAAGCTGTCAGTTGAAACTACAGCAACTACACACACAGTTCGACAAACACTTACACGAAGACTTGAACAACACTCCACAGTAGCTAAGCACGCAAGAAGAGAAATCTGAGTCGACACACACACACACACACACACACACACACACACACACACACACACACACACACAGAGAGAGAGAGAGAGAGAGAGAGAGAGAGAGAGAGAGAGAGAGAGAGAGAGAGAGCCGACTCATGAACGATCGGCGAGCCAAAACGCATCGTCCGGTAGGACGACCGACCGACGATCCTCCAAGACCGTGGCCCGGTTCAGGTGATGCGTTGCGGCAATGGTCGGGCGAGCCACGTCGACGCAGACCTCACTGCTGCTCCAACCCGACTGTTCTAGTGCCGCATTGCATCTCCCCGACTGGCAGGTCCGGACTCCACTCCAGACACGTTGCAACTGACTAACAGACCCGAAGTCGCTATCCGAACTGCTTAGATAGACAACGACCGGGAAGTAAGAGCACTCGAGCAAAGATACTATGAGAGGGGATATATCGATATGCGCTGCCAACACCGCTCACGGCCAGGCAAATCAGCAGCTCAGTGACAGTAGTAATTTAAATTAACGTAGTGAGATGGAAGTACGTTAAAAACAGGGTATAAAATACATGATGGCGGGAACACGAGCCACATAAGGCTCACTAATACACTCCTGGAAATTGAAATAAGAACACCGTGAATTCATTGTCCCAGGAAGGGGAAACTTTATTGACACATTCCTGGGGTCAGATACATCACATGATCACACTGACAGAACCACAGGCACATAGACACAGGCAACAGAGCATGCACAATGTCGGCACTAGTACAGTGTATATCCACCTTTCGCAGCAAAGCAGGCTGCTATTCTCCCATGGAGACGATCATAGAGATGCTGGATGTAGTCCTGTGGAACGGCTTGACATGCCATTTCAACCTGGGGCCTCAACTGGACCAGCGTTCATGCTGGACGTGCAGACCGCGTGAGACGACGCTTCATCCAGTCCCAAACATGCTCAATGGGGGACAGATCCGGAGATCTCGCTGGCCAGGGTAGTTGACTTACACCTTATAGAGCACGTTGGGTGGCACAGGATACATGCGGACGTGCATTGTCCTGTTGGAACAGCAAGTTCCCTTGCCGGTCTAGGAATGGTAGAACGATGGGTTCGATGACGGTTTGGATGTACTGTGCACTATTCAGTGTCCCCTCGACGATCACCAGAGGTGTACGAGCAGTGTAGGAGATTGCTCCCCACACCATGATGCTGGGTGTTGGCCCTGTGTGCCTCGGTCGTATGCAGTCCTGATTGTGGCGCTCACCTGCACGGCACCAAACACGCATACGACCATCATTGGCACCAAGGCAGAAGCGACTCTCATCGCTGAAGACGACACGTCTCCATTCGTCCCTCCATTCACACCTGTCGCGACACCACTGGAGACGGGCTGCACGATGTTGGGGCGTGAGCGGAAGACGGCCTAATGGTGTGCGGGACCGTAGCCCAGCTTCATGGAGACGGTTGCGAATGGTCCTCGCCGATACCCCAGGAGCAACAGTGTCCCTAATTTGCTGGGAAGTGGCGGTGCGGTCTACTACCGCACTGCGTAGGATCCTACGGTCTTGGCATGCACCCGTGCGTCGCTGCGGTTCGGTCCCAGGTCGACGGGCACGTGCACCTTTCGCCGACCACTGGCGACAACATCGATGTACTGTGGAGACCTCACGCCCCACGTGTTGAGCAATTCGGCGGTACGTCCACCCGGCCTATCGGATGCCCACTATACGCCCTCGCTCAAAGTCCATCAACTGCACATACGGTTCACGTCCACGCTGTCGCGGCATGCTACCAGTGTTAAAGACTGCGATGGAGCTCCGTATGCCACGGCAAAGTGGCTGACACTGACGGCGGCGGTGCACAAATGCTGCGCAGCTAGCGCCATTCGACGGCCAACACCGCGGTTCCTGGTGTGTCCGCTGTGCCGTGCGTGTGATCATTGCTTGTACAGCCCTCTCACAGTGTCCGGAGCAAGTATGGTGGGTCTGACACACCGGTGTCAATGTGTTCTTTTTTCCATTTCCAGGGGTGTACATAAATACCGTTGTTGTGCAGGCAGTTGTGTGCTTCCAATTCACAGGGATTTCCAAACTCCCTGACTTCGGAGCCACACTGGGCGGCCACTGGCTGGTAGATTTGTGGGCAGAAGGTAGGACATTCCTCTGAAGAGGCACATCCTGCGAGCGCCGCCAATACTGTGGAAGAACAACACCAAAGTGGTACACATATTCTGCCACATTCTGATCGCACTAATAAAAAGACTCGAAGACAAAAAAAAAAAAGATTCACCACTAAGGAATTATCCGAAGGGGACGGAAATCGGTAGATGTGATGTATACGTTCAGACAAACAAATGATTTTTATTTCAGAAATGTTGGATCATTTATTCAAAAGCAACAGCTTCACAAATCGAGCTAGTCAGTAATGTGTTGGTCCGCCTCTGGTTCTTCTGCGAGCAGTTATTCGATCTGGTATTGATCGGATGGTCTCATGAGGAATATCATGCCAAATCTTGTCCAACTGGAGTATTAGAGTTTCAAACTCCCGAGATGGTTGGAGGCCCTGCCCACAATGCCCCACATTATTCAATACGGTGACAATCACATCGTACGACCCCGAATAACATACTTTTCCGAACACAGAAGTGTTATTACCGTCGAAAACAAAGAATTCCTCCTCGGAGACTTTCGCGACGGCATACATGAATAAAACGTTCTCGGTTTTCCAGCCACGTCAATTCAAATAAAATGAAATAAAATGCTCGAGCTTTCTATGGCCACTCCGCCATCGTCGTCAGGAGTTCACTGACTGCCGGGGCTGTTATGTTCTCTCGCTTATATAGGCATGATGACATCAGCAATAGCCAATCAGATCGATCCAATGTGGCGCGCGCGCGTAAGTCGACCCGGGCAGCTCGTGGCAGCACCGGTGACGTCAGGTGGCGCCAGGGGGAGGCGCCACGTATGAAGCTGCCGCTCCCGCGTCGCGCATCTGTCTCTGCTTTCTCTCGATGTTCAACGCCCGCCCCCATGCCCAGCTGAGTGTGTACCCCTGGTCTCTGTCGAAATTGTTTCTGTTTAGGCGAATCTCGGCCGCTTCCTTTAGAACGGAGTCCCTATATGTAGAAGCATGAGCCAGCACTTTTGTATTTTCGAACTGTATCTTATGTCCGTTTTCTAGGCAATGCTCCGCTATGGTCGACTTGTCAAGCTCCCTTTGTTTTATATGGCGCTTGCGCTCAGTACAGCGCTCCGCAACCGTGCGAATTGTCTGTCCTATGTACATGCTGCCACATTCACAGAGTACACCATACACACCGGACACTCGGACAGCAATGTCGTGCTTAACAGGGCGCAACATATCTCGTAACTTGGGGGCGTTCCGGCGGTCAGTGAACTCCTGACGACGATGGCGGAGATGGTCATCGAAAGCTCGAGTATTTTATTTGAATTGACGCGGCTGGAAAACCGAGAACGTTTTATTCAAAGAATTGCTCTTTACCTATTTGAAATGCACATATAAACATCTCATCCACTGTAAAGATGCGTATATACAGAAGCACAGAGCAGGTCTACCTGAGCTTCGAATTACGATATTCTCTAACATGCATCTCATCTTTTTCTACAGCGTCTTTCCCTGCCTTACGCGGGGTGTACGTGTTTGGCAAATTTTTTCCACTTTTTCCGGTTCCGCACATCGTCCTCCGTCAGTCGTTTGTCTCTACAGTCCTCTCTAATGCAGTCCACCCACCTCTTTTTTTAGGGCTTCCTCTATCCCTAGAAACTTCCATTATTTCCATATCACTCCCTGCAAGATGAATTTGATCTCTTCTCACAATACGCCCACACCACTGGAGTCACCTCTCCTGCACTTTCACGGGCACTTCAACAACTTTTACACATCCTCGCATTTCCTCATTTGGAATCCGCTCTATCCACATATCGACCTCAACATCTCCATCTCTGCTACATAAAGCCAGTTGCAATGGTTCTTGGTTGTTTCCCTTGCCTCTGCCCCAAGACAACAATTCTGGCCTTGCAATTGCCTTATAGGTCTTCCTCTTGACTTTGAAATTTACATTTTTGTAATAGATGATTCCAAGTTTCCATTACTTACCACATAAGTGGCAATATCTGCCTTTCTTGGGTTCTTCCCATTCCTTATAACTCTGTCACCTTCCTGGTTGCCCAGACGTAAGTACTTCGTTTTATTTCTGCTGACTTCAAGCACCACCCACGGGGTAGCCGCACGGTCTCTGGCGCCTTACCACGGTTCGTTTGGCTCCCCCCCCCCCCCCCACCCGTGTCGGGGATTCGAGTTCTCCCTTGGGAATGGGTGTGTGTGTTGTCCTTAGCGTGTAAGTTAGTTAGATTAAGTAGTGTGTAAGCCTAGGGACCGATAACCTCTGCAGTTTGGTCCCATAGGAACTTACCACAAATTTCCAATTTTTTACTTCAAATACTCTGTCCTCCAGTGCTCGCCTCCGATCTTCCAGTCTGCACTCATCATCATCTTTGCCGATCCTACACAAAGCAATATCGTCTGCAAACAAGCCGACGAAAGTATGTATCCATTCTGTCCTGCTCGTACTGTTTCTTATCCTTCTTCTTGCTTTTTCGCATATATCCTGTACGAAGCGTACATACTTCTCTGGTATTAGCTTCTCCCTCATACATCTCTATATTCCTTGAACTGTTACTCAATCATATGCTTTCTCTAGATCTGTAAAGACCAGATCTAATTCCTGTTTGTGCTTTTGAAGTTTCCCCAAGCAAATGGGGAGTGCCTAGATCTCATCAGTTGTTCCATTTTCCGGTGAAAACCCAAACTCTTGGTCTCCTACTGGTATTTCGCCTCTGAGCAGTTTTTCCACTGTCCTCCCCAAGACTTTCACGGCGTGTGACATTAGTTTAATTTCTCTAGTCTCCGAAATGCACTAACGAAACAAAAACAGAATCCCAATCACATCTCCTGCCCCTCTGCACCACTTGGACGACTTTTCACTTTACAGTCGTATTTTTGCTGCTTTCTGTTTGCATAAGTTAAAGTTAACAGGGCTACTATAATAAGTAAGAACTCTCTGTAAATCACAGTCACTGATTTAATTACTCAGTGTAAAAATTAGCCGGCCGGAGTGGCCGTGCAGTTCTAGGCACTACAGTCTGGAGCCGAGCGACAGCTATGGTAGCAGGTTCGAATCCTGCCTCGGGCATGGATGTGTGTAATGTCCTTAGGTTAGTCAGGTTTAATTAGTTCTAAGTTCTAGGCGACTGGTGACCTCAGAAGTTAAGTCGCATAGTGCTCAGAGTCATTTTAACCATTGTTTTTGAAAAAATTAATATTTCGACTGAAAGTTGCCATACATGGTAAGACACCCACAGCTCCGTCTATATCCATACTATGTGTGGTGTCGTCTGAAGAACGGGCTGCCAAAACAAGGTTGGCTCCTCGCATCCAAAACACAAAAGAGTAAATTTGATGCACCCTGCTCTGACCAATCAAAAATGTCGACGTAGCCAGGCATCGTAGAGCAGTGGTTCCCACCCTTTCTTAAACCATTACCCCTGAGTGCAATCAGTAGCCAGCTGTCTCCCCTCCCTCCTCCCCTGCCAACTGTTGCCTCCTCCCCCACATTATCACCAATTTAAGCACCAACTAAACTGTGGAATGCAACACTTTTCTTGGAACACTTTCATCTTTAAAATTATGAAAGACGAATGTTATTTAGTTTGTGTGTGTGTGTGTGTGTGTGTGTGCTAGTAAATGACAAAGGAATTCATAGTGCATCACAAGTGCTATCCACAACTCCCCTCAGAAAAGAAAGCTACGAAGGTAGTTTGAAAAGTTCTCGGAATCACCACGAGAGGTCAGCGCTAGCGCTGCCAGTTGTTTACGTGATGTTGATTGGACTGTTGCCTAAACATGTGCCACGTCAGTGCTCTTGGAAGAGAGCTGTGGTGTTGACGTGGCTCTGTAATTGTTTCCGCGTAGTGATTTCCAAAGATGGAAAAAAAAAATCGAGATTCTTCCAGTGATTAAGTACTTTGTAAAGAAAGGTATGAAAGCAAAGGAAACTCGTGCCGATTTCCAGATTACACTTGCGGAGGGGGCTTCATATTCCACTGTTGCCAAGTGGACATATGAAATTAAATTTGGTCAGAAGAGCTTTGATTATGATGCTCGCAGTGGTCGGCCAAGACGTGTCACTACACCAGAAATCATTGCAAAAGTGCACAAAATGGTCATGGGGGATCGCCGATTGAAAAGTGCGTGATATTGTTCACGGTTGCCAGATGCCATCTGAAAGGGCATACGAGTATCACATTTTAACTGAAGAATTAGAAATGAAAAAATTATTTGCAAGATGGCTGCCGCGACTCTTGACGCGGATCAAAAATGCGTGCAAATGGACATATCGGAACAATGTTTTGCCCATTTTAGGAGAAGGAACAAGATTTCTTGCACCGTTTTGTGAACACAGATGAAACTTTGGTGCACTACTATACCTCAAAGACCAAATAACAGTGAAAGTATTGGAAACACGATGATTCTCCGCCACCAAAAAAGCAAAGACAATTCCTTCGGCAGGAAAGGTCATGGCATCAGTTTCTGGGATGCGAAGGGGATTCTGTTTGTAGATTATCTCTCCACTGGGCAAACAATTACTGGAGAATACTATGCTAACCTCCTGGGCAAATTGCAACAGAAGATACGCGATAAAAGCCAGGTGTAGCAAGGTAGAAAGTCATCTTCCACCAACACAATGCGCCGCCGCACACGTGTCGTCGCCAGTGCAAAATTACACCAGCTGGGTATGAATCGTTTGCCTGATATGGCTCCGTCAGACTTCTATCTCTTCCCAAAACTGAAAATTTTTCTTCGTAGATGAAGATTTAAACGAAGAATTGATAGCTGGAGTTGACAGCTATTTTGCAGTCCTGGAGGAAACTATTATCGAGATGGGATCAAGACAATATAACATCGTTGGATCAAGTTCATTAATCTACAAGGAGACAATATTGAAAGATAAAAAAAGTTTCAATGATTTAAGTATATTTTTTCTATTCCGTTCCGAGCATTTTTCAAAGCACCCTCGTAACTACCCACAGTGAGGCTACACACTTGTTACAAAATATACTTCCCCTACGTTACTCCTCACCATAGCGCACTTGCTTGGCCTACACACTGCACGTTTAAAATCAAGCAAGCTCAGCTACGTGCACTATACCTACTGATCGTAAATCACTTCATTGCTGCGCTCATTACTTCTGAACTGGCAGAAACTGTGCGGCTTCAGGCTGTTAATGTTTTGTGTGTAACCACTCTAATAATAATAATAATAATAATTTTAAATTCTTCTGGGCTTGCAGCGTTATATATGTCTTGTAAGGACATTACGCGTACATTAAGCCAAAACTCTGCTTTGTGTAGCAGTTATTATTGTGACTATTTTCATTGGCTATAGGCCTATTCCGGCTCAAAGGCCATATTCAAGCACTCAGCAACATTAATACGGTACTTAGATCATATATCTGTGAGTTTACGTAATAAATAATTATTCTGTATATTTGGCGTAAGACTGACTTTCATATTACGTCGTTGACGCTCTTGCTGTCAGGTATCTTACTAGGTGCGTTTTTAAGCAAAGCACAGGCGAAATTATAAATTCCTCGCTAAGTAATGTCTGAGCAGTGGAATTTAAGATCTTGTTAACATTTTGTAAGTTTGACAGCTTCGAGTTATGTCAGCGATGTTACATGGCTACAGATTTGTTTTTATAAATGTATGAAGATGTGTGATAGTACAATCTTTGCAGCTGTGTATTGGTGCTCGATTTATGAAATTAACCGTGGTCAATAATTTCGACAAAATTATCAGAAATGTTTATATGTTTTAAACCGGTTTGTTCTATTAAAAGTTTTCTGAAATTAACCGTGGTCAATAATTTCAACAAAATTATCAGAAATGTTTATATGTTTTAAACCGGTTTGTTCTATTAAAAGTTTTCTGAATATTTGCTGTGTGTGTATATATTTCTATCTCTTCCAGAAAGTTCAATATTGGGCCTTGTGTGTTATGTGGAGAATTTGCATCGAATTTTCATTCTTGTCTATATTGTGATTTTCAGTTTTTACATGGTTAAATACTGTAGATGGGTTTGTGTCACTGTTTCTGGCATGTTCTCGGTATCTAATTTGGAAATTTCTGCCTGTTTGGCCACTCACTTTTATCATCAGCGATGTAGAGGACAAATCACAACATATGTGTGTAGTGAATGGAGTATGTGAGGAACCTGTAACCTCCACCGCATTAGTGCTATTCATCGAAAAAAGTGATTATTGATGACTTATGCAATCAGTATTAGAGTCTTTCAAAACTGTGATAATAGTAATGATCTTCTGTAAGTCATATATTTTCGTGACTGAAACAGAATCGAATGGTTTAGTTTTTACCGTTCAGAAAATTTCATTTTACCCCTCAGGGGGTAATTACGCCCACGTCGGAGACTACCGTGCTATAGGTTCGCTATGTCGCCGCAATCGACGGTCTGCTTCAGACTGATAAGAGGAACGCTGGGCAGAGTTGGCGGTCAGTGATGAAGTCGACAGCATCGTCTTAGGTAGGCCGTCAGTGTGTCAAATGTCTTTGGCAGAACATTAACGTGTATGTCAGTTGTCCCCAAGTGGAGAGTCATGTAAATCTGTGTGTATCACGTGATACTTTAACGCTAAGAGACAGTTGTAAATACTTAGAACATGCCTGACGGAATGGATTATACAAAGTTACATATATCTTCATATCCATATTGTAATAAAGTGAACTAATATTTAATATGTTGAAGTTCCACTCAATCTCCTGTAGCAAACCGAAGACCCCATCGTTGTGCCGACGAGAGTATTTTCGTACGGCCAACATTATGCAAACTACTGTGAGGAGCGTAGCAGATTACCTACAGTTCTACCAAGTAGCAGGTTTTCTCGCCATTCTATTCGCTTGGGGATTATAGGAGTAATGACTGCTCAAATGCCTCTGTGCCTGCAGTAATTAGTCGAAACCTGTCGTCGCAGCCTCTACACGAGCGATACATAGGGATCCGTAGTACATACCCAGAATCTTCGCGTAACTCTGATAACCTTTCGCTGGATGTCTGGGGTCTGCCTCAAAGAGTCTGTCAGTGCAGGTTTCTCAGTATCTCTGTATCGCTGATCAAGCAAACCCGTGGCCACTCGTGCTGTTCTTGTTTGCACATGTACACTGAAAGCATTTTCTCATTATATTAACAATGAACCGAAGTCTGCCACCTTCTTTACCTATGATTCGAACTATGTGTTAACTCCATTTCATATCCCTACAGATTGTTAACCATGTATTTGTATGACTTGACTGATACCAAAAGTGAGTTACTGATAGTGAATTACAAGATACTACGTTTTTCCGTTCTGTGGAGTGCACAATTTTACATTTCTAAAGAGTTAAAACAAACTGAAAATCTTTCCACCACTTTGAAATCTTGTCAACATCTCACGGAATGTTTGTGCAGCTTTTTGCAGACAGTACTTCATTATAGATAACTGTATCAACCGCAAAAAGTCTGAGATTACTATTGTTATTGCCTGTACGGTTATTAACATACAACACGAAAAGCAAATGTCCCAACAGACTTCTCTGGGGCGCTCTTGAAGCTACTTCTACATCTGTCGATTACTCTGTGCCCCAGATAACGTACTGTGTACGCCCAGCCAAGCAATCCTCAGTCCAGTCACGAACTCAGTTTGATATGCCATATGAACGTACTGTCTTTAATTAGGGTTCGTGTTAATGCTTTTTCAAAGTCAGTAAAAACTGCATCCGTCTGATTGCATTGGTTCACGTCGTTCAGGGAGAAGACGGAAATTGGGTTTCGTATGACTGATGTTGATGAAATACATCCCAGTTCGCATTCAGTTCGCCGCTGTGTTCTGTTTACCTATGCCGTTACGTGACGAGCGAAGGAACCGTAAAGCAAACGATTAAAACCGGGAAAGCCCGCAGACCTATGAAGAGACAATGGTTGTAGGAGTGAAAAGCTTCTACATAATCCTGGTTTGACAATTCCTCAACTTACACTGGAACTTCCATAGATGGCTGAGCAACAATACAGGCTTCCGCGGTCGGTATTGCATCATTCGTCATTTTTCTTTTATAGGTTTAGGTCGCACTCCGAAGGCTGTTTCTCTGGAAAATACTGACGAACTGGCAGTATCACATCATGCACTGGCACCAAGTAACCAACAAATTCGTTTCTCCTATATTACGGTTTTATCGAGATCCGATTATTATAATGCCAGTACATACAGAGAGGCCATAGGAACTCACAAGCACAAACTTTAATAGAAATGAAGATGAAATGAAATTAGACGGATTGTGGCTCTTAGTGTTAAATAAAGCAAATAATGGCAATTCTCCGCCTCTACAAACTTCGCAACACTCGCTGGCACGACTACGTGATTTCAGAGAGCCATTGATGACGTCACGAACCGACTATTTCGTGGATATGAATATACAGTTCAGCTTGTTAAGTTTTTCACGACTGATCCTGCTTTCTCAGTCTTTATAGCCTCTGATGATTTGTCTAGCACTGGCAGACGTAATGTCAGGCAGGAAAACACACCTTGAATCGCGACCTAAAGCCTATAAAACAGAAGTCAGCAATGACGCCAATGTAACGTTGTACCTTATAGTTACCGAATCAGTCATTTAATGAAAATTTCGTGCAACATGGCCGTGAAGAACAAAACACAAAGCATGGCACGTGTACATGCACTTTTGGTTCGATACGAGAGGAATGTTCATAAATTGCTAACACCCTCAGTGATGATGAAACAAGAGTTTTACTTTAACTTAGGGAGTGGTCTCATCCAAATTCACAAAACCATGCATTATGGCAATTGTAATGAATATGTCCTGAGTATGGGAAATATGTGTCGGACCGAGAGTCATGACGTATTCATCACGATCGGCATTTTACGAGCGTACTTTACTGGTATCGTATGATGTAATTCCATTTCAAGCATTTCATCAACGATTCCAATCATTTCGTGTCACTGAATTTAGTTTGTGTCACATCTGTTCCAGAGTGTCTGCAGCGTGGCTTCCAACCATGGATTTAACAATATGTTTAGAGTAGTGCGCACTGGACGAAGGCGGGAGGTGGGGGGGGGGGGCTGGGGGCGGCTGGGGGGGGGGGGGGGGTGTAGGGAGTGGGGCTGGGGACTGGAGGACAATAAAGCTACCAACTTCTACATCTAATGGGAGACTGATACGGACACCGGATCAGTGAGAGCTACAGCATCAAAAATGTATTGAGATGTTCTTCGGTAGATGCTATACCTTTTTCCACTACCACTCAACAAATTGAATTCTGTTACTGAGCAATCCCTACGGAAAATGAATCTTAATTGGCAAGAAACGCGATGAGACACATTTCTTACGTCAGAGCTGATGCGTCATCTAGATCGTATTTGAACTAACGGGAATATTATCAATAGCTACGCGCCTTTTTATTTAAAGTATTTTTACACGCAAGAAGATATCAGCAGAACCATGACCTGCGACAGTTTGGTCACAAAATTATACTCACCAAAAACATTCTAGCTGCCACACTTAAGAAAACTCATGACAGCTACACACGCACCGGCTTACAGTCATTTAGCATCTTATTATAACCGTCATATCATGAGTCGCTCAGAACATCCAGAAACACTACACGAAATTCAATTAGAGACTAGACGTCTTTTGAATAGAAGAATTCAAAAGGCGTTCTTAAAGATGATCTTAAGTATTTGTGTTGTTTTGCTTATCTTGTATAAATAAGCATGTATGAGTGGATATTTCATGTATTATTTGGACTAAAGAGGAGACATCTGAAGCTAAAACGGGGAAACAAATCTCGTGTAATATCACAATCAGCCTGCCATTAGTCACTTTGACGTTGAGGATTAACGGCTAAGTTTTGTATCTCCAGGAGGAATTTTTAATCGATGAATCTGTGAGAATTTACCGCCGTCAGGTGATAAAGAAATGAGTGCTCGAAAAGAATAATTGAAGTTTGACTGAAGGCTGTTTTAATATGAATCATTCTCCAAGGTCATTCGAAATTATGGTGCATAATATCTAACTCGAACAGCAAAGAAAAGCGACTTCCATACCGTGTTTATCCCTTTACGCAGCACTAGAGACGTACTCCTACGTTTTAACGAGAGGACATGTTCACTTACTGAGGACAGCCAGTGTGTGCGACTTCATAGCTGCGGTGGCCACTGCGCTTTGCGGTAGCTGTAGCGTCACCTGCTCTTTATAAAAGCCTAAGTCTCCTTGTGCGGAGTTCCGTACGCTAATGACGTCATTTGGAGCTTCCTTTTTGCTCGCACGCAGTCTCTTCTCCGTGAGCCTGCAGCCAGTTTCAGCAAACACGGTCATATGCAGTTGCGAAGCTCCTGTTTATGCATTCGCCACACATAGGTGTACTGTGCGCCAGAACATGGCGGCTGTACAAATACTGACTATTTTTAATGCTTTCCACTGTTACGCTTTAACCTTTTCGTAGATAATAACTAATACCTTTACACAGACACTGACAGAAGAAACAAATTGCTGTGTTTCTCATGAAAAAGTTTACTACTTAATGGCCTTCCCTACATTCGAACAAACACACAAAGGCTCAGTTGTACTCAGCAGAGATGTAGCTTGAGGCTCAGTCCTTTCTCCACTCCTGTGTAGCCCCTACACTGCCAATAAACCTAACCCCAGTCTTGCTGCCCACCTCCTCCAGTGTCGCAATGACACCGCCTTCATAGCCCTAAACCATGCCCACTACAAACCCGACCAATCCCTGCAACTCCATTTTATCCAGTTCACTCGCTCGCGCAGAACAGTGGTTCCTGTAACACAGCCTTCCAAAACACATGCAAAGATAATTATAGGACGAAATATCCATACCTTCCGTCCTCATGATATCTACATCAACATTTACGACCCATTTATCCGACTAAATAACATCACCAAAATTCCTCCGACTAATCCCTAACGTCAAACTGAGATGGGAACCTCACCTACCAAAAACTCAACATCAAGATTGCATCCTCCACCACACTGCACACTTACAAAGTCTCTATACCACCAATCCTTTTCTCATGCCAATGTAGTTTAGAGTCCGAGTCCACCAAACACTTGCCACTCCCTCTGAATGCTCAAAGATCATGCACTCCACCTTATCTTCCATGTTACAATACAACAATATAAACAAAAAATGTAAAATTAGTAAGTTCTCTGAGAGCATTAAAAATTTTTGTAGAATATATAGAATAGTTGATCGGAATTTCGTTTGACATATTTAAAAACAATTCGCAAATCTTGGTCACATTCCTCTTTACGTTTTCTTGCTGGCCTTCTTTCTCTGAACTGTTATTATAAGATTGTCTCGAATTTTATTTGTGTTAATTTCACTAATAATATTTATTTGAAACATTCTAATTGGTATCCTCATAATACTTTTTGCTAAATTTGATTTTTAAATGTTTTTACAACCTCTTGTAATGGTGAGCATCAAATTAAGCTGGATGTACCTGGTGATGCTATTGACCAGCCACATTTGCTCCAGACTTGAATACATGATCACCAAAAGAACCTGCATTTACTCTAAATCAGAATCACAAAGTCTGATACCTTTTAAAGAAGTACAGCAATGCAGACCAAATCATAGCATTGAATTACTGATCATCATTCTCACCCTCATGATCAGTACCAACAGTCATTGATTTTGCCACTTACCACCCTGTTTTTCCTGATAGTAGTTACATGCAACCAATCTTTAGTATTCACTTCAAAAGCAAGAGGCATCACAGATATCTTGCATTGTCTGTATCTACGTCTCATGTCCAATACATGGATGGAGATAGTTTATTGCAGAATAAATACTAAAGACCAACTGAATAGGGCAGACAATAAATAAAAGGAAAGGAAATAATTTATGACAAAATTAAAAAAAAGAAGTAAAGGAAACTGTCCACCAGAATCTACAACACATCACTATGTGAGATACATATGACAGTTTTCTTTTGCTTGTCTTTCACATGTGTGCAGTGTTTAATATTAAGAACTTCAAATAATAGAATTTTTACTATTCAATGATTCTTTAGTCACAAGATGGCTTTTCTAGTGATATAAAATAAGTAATGATGAAGTCATGTTGCATATTTGTATGCATGTCAATTATTGATTCAGATAAGCATGAATGTTCAACACTGTTACTGAGTAGACGGTCTTTCAGATCATAACTCATTCAAAAATTTTTAAGCATTTTCTACTTATATTAGTGTTATGGTGAAAATAGGAAACGTTACTAAAATGTCTGTGAAGAAAATAGTGACACGGAGCTTAACACAGAGTAGAGCAAATTCAATAACACAGAAACTAAAAGTTCATGCATTTCAGAACATGATCTATAATTTGACTCTAAAGGCAATAAAAACTTTAACTGATAATAATTTATGTGAAGTTGATGTTCCCCTACACACTTAGGTCATGTATTTATTTAAGTGAAGTAATGTTCCAGTGGGCAATACTTCATGTTAATCAAGCATGCAAATAACTAATCAAATTTGAAGTTTTCAAGCAATGGAAGAAAGTATAAAAAGTCTTAAGACTGTAAAACAAACAAACTTTAACAACATATTATGGCAGCTATGTAAGCAAAACATGTGCCAACAAAGAATGTTCGATGAACTAAGAAAACCATTCAACGATTTAACAGAACTGACTACAGTTTTAACAGTTTATCAACACAGTTTAATGCTTTAACAGGTGAATTTTCACAACTAAAGATGGCCTACAGTGGTCGTCTGGAAGCTCTACATTCTTTGCCTATGGAACAAGAATAATTAAAAGATCATGTAGAAAAGTTAGGAAACAAAGTCGATACTTTCATCAAAGAGTATTGAGCTAAAGTTCAGAAACAATTTGATGATCAGTGGAAGCACTTTGTTAGTGACTTTTTGCAATGGCTTTCACACAAGAACACAGAACTTAGTAGCACATATGTAGGACAGTTGTTGAAACATTCTCTGATATGTTAGAAAACAAAACTCAGAAACAAGTGCAGCTACACAGAGGTACATTACATATTGTCAACACAACATTTACAAATGGTAGCCATCAGTGGTGCCAGTTCAATGGACTTAAGTACTTGATACCCTTTATGATCTTTTTTTTTCAGAATATGCCAAGCTTCATGTCACATAGTTAAGAGCAGTATCTGCCCTCATTAGAAGAATTCTTAGACATGATAACTGACAGTTGCAAGACTGTTGGATTCCTAACAGTTAATGTATAAAACTCATGATGAAAATGGAGAGATATTCTGCGAGGCTGTAACATCAAACACGTTCTGATATCAAAATTTCATACACAAAGTAATCCTATTGCACATATTTTCAGAGAATTTAATCGGTTTATGAGCACATATACAAGTGCACAGCATAAGCATTGGGTGGATTTATTGAGCATTTTGAACATGTAGTAAATAATTTGTAAATTTACACAACCCATTATACACCTTCAGAGCTGTTAGCTAACAGTAAGGAAGTCACCAATTGGCTGAAACCACTGCCATGCCTATATAAAGCAGAATGTGCACTGAAGAAAGAAAAGTAAAGAATTCAGTAACTGCACTCGCCAAACATGACAGCATTAAAGAGAGTAACTATGACGAAAAGTTAGAACACATGCAGGAATATTTAGTGTGGGAAACCACATTGCTTAAACCACGCCCAGAATCTTCTGTCCTACAAAATATTACCAGAATTCCTCATCCAGGTAGCTTAAAGAATCCTGTTTGAAGGTTTGAAAAAGTATCATAAAAAGTATAAATCCTTGATTAGTGATTCACATGGAAACGTACAACAACCAATTTCATTTTTCAGTGTATAAAAATTGGGAACCAATGTCTCTTTTCAGTGATTATGCTACACTATCAACCACCTGTAGAGAAATACTAGAAAGTAAACCACTATCTGAATAGTTTTTTGTAGTGTTCCAAGATATTTTGAGTACAGTGTTCACTGCATAACACTGAACTGTTCAGCCCAAAATATGTATCCAAATGTTCTTCTCATGTAATAGTTTGAATGTGAAACAGAAAACGACATATTGCAAGGAGCTGTACTGTATGGCACATGTGCCTCTTATTGACACAGAAGGTAGAGAAGTATTGTGGTACAAAACTAAAAGTTTGTTTATAAAGAGACTCTTACGTTCCTTCTACAGAGATTAAAGAAGTAGTTTTATCTTCAATGTATATATCAAATACGCCTTGTGTGTGTTTAAACTGTACTGCAGCATTCAAACATGATGCAGTATCTTAATACACTACTGGAAATGGAAAAAAGAACACATTGACACCGGTGTGTCAGACCCACCACACTTGCTCCGGACACTGCGAGAGGGCTGTACAAGCAATGATCACACGCACGGCACAGCGGACACACCAGGAACCGCGGTCTTGGCCGTCGAATGGCGCTAGCTGCGCAGCATTTGTGCACCGCCGCCGTCAGTGTCAGCCAGTTTGCCGTGGCATACGGAGCTCCATCGCAGTCTTTAACACTGGTAGCATGCCGCGACAGCGTGGACGTGAACCGTATGTGCAGTTGACGGACTTTGAGCGAGGGTGTATAGTGGGCATGCGGGAGGCCGGGTGGACGTACCGCCGAATTGCTCAACACGTGGGGCGTGAGGTCTCCACAGTACATCGATGTTGTCGCCAGTGGTCGGCGGAAGGTGCACGTGCCCGTCGACCTGGGACCGGACCGCAGCGACGCACGGATGCACGCCAAGACCGTAGGATCCTACGCAGTGCCGTAGGGGACCGCACCGCCACTTCCCAGCAAATGAGGGACACTGTTGCTCCTGGGGTATCGGCGAGGACCATTCGCAACCGTCTCCATGAAGCTGGGCTACGGTCCCGCACACCGTTAGGCCGTCTTCCGCTCACGCCCCAACATCGTGCAGCCCGCCTCCAGTGGTGTCGCGACAGGCGTGAATGGAGGGACGAATGGAGACGTGTCGTCTTCAGCGATGAGAGTCGCTTCTGCCTTGGTGCCAATGATGGTCGTATGCGTGTTTGGCGCCGTGCAGGTGAGCGCCACAATCAGGACTGCATACGACCGAGGCACACAGTGCCAACACCCGGCATCATGGTGTGGGGAGCGATCTCCTACACTGGCTGTACACTTCTGGTGATCGTCGAGGGGACACTGAATAGTGCACGGTACATCCAAACCTTCATCGAACCCATCGTTCTACCATTCCTAGACTGGCAAGGGAACTTGCTGTTCCAACAGGACAATGGACGTCCGCATGTATCCCGTGCCACCCAACGTGCTCTAGAAGGTGTAAGTCAACTACCCTGGCCAGCAAGATCTCCGGATCTGTCCCCCATTGAGCATGTTTGGGACTGGATGAAGCGTCGTCTCACGCGGTCTGCACGTCCAGCACGAACGCTGGTCCAACTGAGGCGCCAGGTGGAAATGGCATGGCAAGCCGTTCCACAGGACTACATCCAGCATCTCTACGATCGTCTCCATGGGAGAATAGTAGCCAGCATTGCTGCGAAAGGTGGATATACACTGTACTAGTGCCGACATTGTGCATGCTCTGTTGCCTGTGTCTATGTGCCTGTGGTTCTGTCAGTGTGATCATGTGATGTATCTGACCCCTGGAATGTGTCAATAAAGTTTCCCCTTCCTGGGACAATGAATTCACGGTGTTCTTATTTCCAGGAGTGTAGAAGGAAAGTAATTTATTTGGTAAATTCATCTCATGTTCTGAGGTCGTTCCCACCCTTTTTAACTAAAATGGCATTCTCATCAAGTGGGTCTACCTAGTGTGTATCATCGCCGATTGGCTCAAATGGTTCAAATGGCTCTGAGCACTATGGGACTTAACCGCTGAGGTCATCAGTCCCCTAGAGCTTAGAACTACTTAAACCTAACTAACCTAAGGACATCACACACATCCATGCCCGAGGCAGGATTCGAACCTGCGACCGTAGCAGTCGCGCGGTTCCGGACTGAGCGCCTGAACCGCTAGATCACCGCGGCCAGCATCGCCTATTCCTTTATAGCTTTGTTCAGAAGCTTCCATCGAAAATAAGCCTAGTGTCTATAGCAAGCAGTTCACGAGAATTATGGTAAACAGTGGTATTTTACATTGGAAAACTAGCTATCCAAAGGTCACAGCGGATACACTCACCAAACGGATCAAGTTTGGTGCAGAGGATATCTTTTCTTTAATTTTATCCTTGAAAATACTAGTTACGATAAGATATCCTCTGACCTTCCTCACAATTCGGATGTCGGAAGTAACCATAATTTCAGATCAATCACTGTTCTGCTGATGCATAAGAAAGGAGACAGAATCTCACTTGAAAAATAAATAAGTAAATAACTAAATAAAAATGGTGATGATAAACCAATGTAAGTACTTCTATAAAAAAATCAGTATGGATATAGAAGTGTATGTACATTCTATATACCTGTGGGTAAGGCAGCTCAAGACGTCTTTCTATCTGTCACGTATTTTATCCAAAATAATGAAACACCTTGTGACTCTAGTGAACCTTAGTAAGTACTTAGACATTCTGTAACAAAGTACAGGACAACTGACAATTTATTACTCAGTATCTTAATACAACAGATATAACTGATCACTACAGAATAAAAGTCAGTGCACTTGCCTCCACAAAAGTCTATACTGGGACATTGATCATTATTTGTGTATATTAATGATTTGGCTTTTTGGTCTGTTATTAAAAATGGTGATGCATGTATAAGATAATTTTCTTTCACATCTGTCACAGTTGCGAATCTATGGTTCAAATAATTTATGTCACAATGAAAGACCTAATCGATTGGTTCATGGTTCATCAGTTAAAGCTAAATGATAAAAGTATCTCCCACCAGTCTCCCCAGCAATGTTGATGCTGTTGTACATGGTCATACGGAAGAGTCGGTAAAATTCTGGACTCCCATCTCAATAGTAAGCTGTACAAAACAACAAATAGAAGAGATGTGTGATAAATTATTAGCGGTAGCGTATTTCTGGCGGAATATTAGAAATAGTGACATTCATTACCTCCTCTTTACAACTTATTGTGTTGTTGTGGCATTTTTGATACTCATCTGAATTATGAACTAACATAACACACCTGGGAAACTTTACTGTCAGAACGGTATCGTGGGACGTACTTTTGAATTTCAGAGCTCTGTTGCTTCCACAAAAGACTTTACTGAATACAAAATATGAGTACATAATGTTGCTAACTTGTATATACTCCTTGTTCTAGACTATGTCAAAACGAATGCACATAAATATTTAACTTGGATCAACACTAATATACACGACACCAGTGTGTGTCCTGGACAAGATCATCTAGAATCAGAAGCATTTTTTGAACACTGTGGTAACTTGATTAGAAATATTCCTCTAAACTGTAAATGAGCTACCAGACAAATTTAAAACTGCACGGCAGTCTTCGCTAAAAAGAAAGTTCTTCTACAGTTCTGAATAAAAGCGTAGGTAATCTAAAATATTAAACGTGATGCTAAGCAAATGCTGTACAAGTACATATTACATATAACTTTACATATGTTAGTTAATCATGTAAATGTGCAATCAGTCTTTAAGGAAATCATTTTCACACTTATGACAGTTCATGCAACGACTGTGGTGCTTTTGATATAAAAATGAATATGGTTTCATTCGACTTAGATTCTAAGTACTAGGGAGACTTCGAATGATAGAAAGGTTGTAGTCATAATGAAAATTTCAATATGGGAAATATGAAACAAAGAATACCTGAGAAAAGGTCAGCTTTGAGATGACCATGAATGGTGTAAATACATTGCCACAAGTGAATATTGGTTCGCATTAAGGTATGGACATGGATTGAATGTGAATTCGAGACAAAACATAAGAGGGTAAAAATCATACACAAACAAAGGAATACATCTATACTTCTTTATTTTACTTTTTAGTATTATTTTGTTTCTAGCAGGTGATTGCAAAGCCTGTAACAATGTCTGTACACCATTTCTTCGACTGCTCCAGCCATCAATGTACTGGTAGTGTCACATCACTGATAATAATGTCAGCCTTTGCACTCTGGAACACAAGACAAAAAAGAAATTAAATACTTTCTCCATATTACTCTAACAGACAGGATGCATTTATGTTTGCCTGTAAAAAATTGTTTATAAAATATGGCTTACTTATCAGTTATATCACGTCTGATGTGAATTACTGTACGTATGTCAAAAAACGGATTCGTTAGAAACAAGGGGAACCAAGCAATGTCCCTTCTATCAAACTGCATCGAAACTTCAGTATTTTTCTCCTTCGTAGTGCGTTTCCGCCAATCGGACGTTTTGTGCCCATTCTAGACGTCTAAAGTACATTGAGCTTCCTGTGTGTCGCACCCGCTAGACACGAGACGGAAATGCATTACTAGTTTTTGTTCGTATCCCGTTGTAATTCCAAAACGCAGCTTTCTGAAGCTTTTTCGCTCTCCCTTGTGCAGATGTGCCGCTGCACGCGGTCCTCCCTCATGAATCACCTGGTCGGGGTCGCTGATCTTCCTCCTGCCACCCCTTTAATTGGTTTCCATCGTTACCCCCGCAGCGGACCTTCGCCACACTGTTGTCCGCCTGGCTTTTCAAACTAAAAAGGGCTCACATTGCCTGTTCCACCTTCCGCTCAAAGACATGCATTGTATAGCAACGGAGTGTTAATTACTGTCAATTGACTTTCATCCCTTTTTGCATTACATACTGGTAGGCAAATGTTCTCATAACCGTCGAATTATGTTAGGTGTCATATTCACCTTCTCATTGTGATGTACAACGCTCTCATGTAAGCTGACCATTTATTCTGCCACCTAACACTGCTATTGATGAAATACTGATACTTAGAAAAAATACTAAGTGCAATATAAACAACATACACTTGTAAATGTATAAGTAATGACAAGCTGTCCAAAATTATACACAAAATATCAAAAGTAACACCTAAAACGTTAATCTTAACTCGACATCTCTACTGGACAAATGACGCCAGGTAAACAAAACGAGTATTTTTGCGGTAAAAGTCGATGATAGTATGGATTACAGGAATAAGAACACACCAGGAAAGAAACAACATCGAACAATAGCCACTGACGGAAAGAAACTATTTTAAGAACAAAATACTAAATTTAGAATTATTTCAAGGTTAAAGAAGAAAAAAATTGGGAAGAGCATGGTCAGTAGACAAGAAAAGACAACATACGGAGAATATGAAGAACTACTGAGGAAACAGAAAACTGCAAAGTAAGAATGAAGACAGAAAGCTGTTACGTGATTGCACATGGTCAGTACAGAGACAAGAGAATACCGTCGTTGTGGAGGCAGTTGTGCACGGCCAGTTCGCAGCGGTTCCCGAAATGCTTCACTTCGCCTCCACACCTGGCTGTCACCGGCTGGTACTCTGCTGGGCAGGCACTGGGGCACTCCCTGGCGCTGCAGCAGCATACGAGCGCCGCCACAACTGGGGAAGAACAGTGACAAAGTAGTACACATCTCCTGTTAAAGCTTCTGAGCTCTCATAAAATTTGTGGCCGTAATGTTGCGGTTTCCTGACGTATTCAATTCCATCGAATGTGGTCTAATTTATTAAGACCATCTGGAAAATCCGATAATACTCATCGGTTGCTGTGTGTAATACTGGGATAACTGCATTCTCCTTGGAACCTGAATGTAGTACGACCATGTCTCCTACATCGTACACATCCGGTGGACATTCTTCCCCGCCGCTCCTCCTCGATAGTTCAAATGCCTGTAAGCACTATAGGACTTAACATCTGAGGTCATCAGTCCCCTAGAATTAGAACTACTTAAACCTAGCTAACCTAAGAACAGCACACACATCCATGTCCGAGGCAGGATTCGAACCTGTGACCGTAGCAACAGCGCGGTTCCGGGCTGAAGCGCCTAGAGCAGCTCGGCCACAGCGGCCGGCCCTCCTCCTCGTCCTCCCCCAATCCCTATATACAGGGTATTCAGAACTTCAGTGTCCAAACTAACATGGATGATACAGGAGATAAAAACAAATATATTTCGTAAAGAACCATGTGTCGGAAACTCATATTGCGTGAGCGCTCGTAATAGGTGAGCAGATCAGATAAAAGTTGTCGTGTCAAACGTTACACCAAGTGTTGGTTTGAGATACGTAGTATGTAGGACAGAGGATCAAGTAGGTAAAAAGACGAGGGCTAAGAGAAATCCTTAGGTAATAGAAGAAATATTGAATTTAATTGATGAAAGGAGAACATATAAAAATGCAGTAAATGAAGCAGGCAAAAAGGAATACAAACATCTCAAAAATAAGGTCGACAGGAAGTGCAAAATGGTTAAGCAAGGATGGGTAAAGGATAAATGTAAGGATGTAGAGGCTTATCTCACTAGGGGTAAGATAGATAATGCCTACAGGAAATATAAACAGACCTTTGGAAAAAAGAGAACCACTTGTATGAATATCAAGAGCTCAGATGGAACCCCAGTTCTAAGCAAAGAAGGGAAAGCAGAAAGATCGAAGGAGTATATAGAGGGTCTATACAAGGGCGATGTACTTGAGGACAATATTCTGGAAATGGAAGAGGATGTAGATGAAGATGAAATGGGAGATATGATACTGCGTGAAGAGTTTGACAGAGCACTGAAAGACCTCAGTCGAAACAAGGCCCCGGAAGTAGACAACATTCCATTAGAACAACTGATGGCCTTGGGAGAGCCAGTCGTGACAAAACTCTACCATCTGGTGAGCAAGATGTATGAGACAGGCGAAATACCCTCAGACTTCAAGAAGAATATAATAATTCCAATCCCAAAGAAAGCAGGTGGTGATAGATGTGAAAATTACCGAACTATCAGTTTAATAAGTCACAGCTGCAAAATACTAACGCGAATTCTTTACAGACGAATGGAAAAGCTAGTAGAAGCCAACTTTGGAGAAGGTCACTTTGGATTCCGTTGAAATGTTGGAACAAGTGAGGCAATACTGACCCTACGAGTTATCTTAGAAGCTAGATTAAGGAAAGGCAAACCTAAGTTTGTAGCATTTGTAGACTTACAGAAAGCTTTTGTCAATGTTGACTGCTATACTGTCTTTCAAATTCTGAACGTGGCACGGGTAAAATACAGGGAGCGAAAGGCTATTTACAATTTGTATAGAAACCAAATGGCAGTTATAAGAGTTGAGGGGCATGAGAGGGAAGCAGTGGTTGGGGAGGTAGCGAGACAGGGTTGTAGCTTCTCCCCAATGTTATTCAATCTGTATATTGAACAAGCAGTAAAGGAAACAAAAGAAAAATTTGGAGTAGGTATTAAAATTCATGGAGAAGAAATAAAAACTTTGAGGTTCGCCGATGACATTGTAATTCTGTCAGAGACAGCAAAGGACTTGGAAGAGCACTTAACGGAATGGACAGTGTCTTGAAAGGAGGATATAAGATGACCATCAACAAAAGCAAAACCAGGATAATGGAATGTAATCGAATTATGTTGGGTGATGCTGAGTGTATTAGATTAGGAAATGAGACACTTAAAGTGGTAAGGGAGTTTTGCTATTTAGGAAGCAAAATAACTGATGGTGATCGATGTAGAGAGGATATAAAATGTAGACTGGGAAAGGGAAGGAAAGTGTTTCTGAAGAAGAGAAATTTGTTAACATCGAGCATAGATTTAAGGGTAAGGAAGTCGTTTCTGAAAGTATTTCTATGTAGTGTAGACATGTACGGAAGTGAAACATGGATGATAAATAGTTTAGACAAGAAGAGAATAGAAGCTTTCGAAATGTGGTGCTACAGAAGAATGCTGAAGATTAGATAGGTAGATCATATAACTAATGAGGAGGTGTTGAATAGGATTGGGGAGAAGAGAACTTTGTGGCACAACTTGACTAGAAGAAGGGATCGGTTGGTAGGACATGTTCTGAGGCATCAAGGGATCACCAATTTGGTACTGGAGGGCAGTGTGGAGGGTAAAAATCGTAGGGGGAGACCAAGAGATGAATACACTAAACAGATTCAGAAGGATGTAGGTTGCAGTAGGTACTAGGAGGTGAAGAAGCTTGCAGAGGATAGAGTAGCATGGAGAGCTGCATAAAACCAGTCTCAGGACTGAAGACCACAACAACAACAGTATGTAGGAGGAAATGCGAGACGTGCACTTTGTTTACAGCTGAAGACAATAGCTAGAGAACCCAGCGAATGTCCCACGGACGGTACCCTGCTCGCAGATGTCCACATCATGGCACACATTTATTGCATTCCACACACGACCGGGGAATTTCGGCGCACTCATGAAAAGCAGGGCCGATGCGAGCCGACCACGGACGGTGTTTACACCTGACGTTGAGGGAGAAGTGCTGTTTAACAGGGTGATTATAATTAAAGTTAAAATTTTCAAAGCGCTGTAGAAATAACGCCACTGGTCAGAATGACGTCAAATTGCAACGGAATATTATCGGAGAAGGGGGAAAACGAATGGGAGAAGAAAACTGTAGTGCCAACATTGATCAATAGATGGCGCTGTTTGTGTCAGAATACGTAAATGAAAACACCTCTCATGCGCACGACCCATAGAAGGTGGTATAAACACTCCGGGTACACGACTTTTTCTCCCTTCGCGTCTGTGACGTTCGCCATGACTCTCACAATGGAGGATCGGGCTCTGCTATATTACACAAATGATGACTGTGTACAAGTCGCTCTGCAGAAGTTCCGGACACTGAATGGTTTGAAAAATAGCGTTGGTCCGATTACAGTCTTCTCCCTTCTTTGTCCCCCCCCTTTCGTTTTTTTTCCTCTCCACCCTCCTTGTTTTCCCCCACATCTGTCCAGGTTCTCCACCCCCCCCCCCCCCCCCATCTGCCCTCAGCTTGGGAGTGTCATCTTTGTGGCGACATTTTCGTGCAGTGTTTTACAGTGAGTGTTCAGTGTTGTGTGTCTTTTGGGAAGTGTTGCGAACAGACATCATACTGTCGCTGGGTGTGCTTTTTTTTTTAATCTCTTGCGAACAGAAACCAGACTGTCGCCGTGTTTTTTAATTGTGTGTCTACTATGTTACCTGTCTGATTCCTGTGTATGTTATTAGCATTGCCAGCCCCTTTGCTTTATGTTTTAACTTTCCACAATTTTCTGCCTTTTAACAATTTAAGTCACCGTTTTATCTCCTGCTTTTATTGTTTCTTTTCTTCTTATGTTTTAAAAAAGTCTGTAGGCTGTAGAGCAGCGTACTAAGCTGCTGCCAGCCCTCGCCCCTTCGAGGGGGGAGGGCGGGGGGGCGGGGGGAATTGAGATTCAACAAAGGAGAAAATAAGATGACTGCCGTTGGTCTGAAGAAAATGATTCGAAAAGACGGGTTCTTTTGGTGTGCAACATGGAGGGGGGGGGGGGGGGACGAATTTATTCGACATCAGAGGAACCAGTGGCCATACCAATGCAGGAAGAGGAGATGGTTCAAATGGCTCTGAGCACTATGGGACTTGACATCTGAGGTCATCAGTCCGCTAGAACTTAGAACTACTTAATCCTAACTAACCTAAGGACATCACACACATCCATGCCCGAGGCAGGATTCGAACCTGCGACCGTAGCGGTTGGGCGTTTCCAGACTGAAGCGCCTAGAACCGCTCAGCCACAGCCGCCGGCTGCCGGATAAGACGAGTGGTGGTGTGCAAACGTGTAGTGCACGGAGAATTGCTCGAACATTGGACATACCCGTGAGCACGCTGCGTAAAATCCTATGAAACTTCCTTCTTTGCTATCCATTCCAAGTTACTCATGTGCACGAGTTGCCTCCTGTTGACCTGCCATCAAAGGAGACCTTTGCTTTAGAATTTCTTGCTCACATGGAAGTGGACAATGGTTGGCCGTGTAACATTTTGTGGAGAGACGAAGCCCACTTCCATCTGACTGGATATGCCAATACACAGAGTTGTCGAATACGGGCAACAGGAATTCCACCCTCAGGTCAACCAGTATCACTTTATGCTGAAAAGGTCACTGTGTGGTGCGGGTTTACGGCGCCATTTATCACAGAGCCATATTTTTTCGAAGAGACTGGTGCTTCGGGTTTTGTTACCTGTCACTGATAAGCGCTATGAGTGCCTTTGCGCAACCACGTCATTGCACCTCTCCAATAGCGTGGATGTGTAGATGGGATCATTTTTATGCAAGATGGCGCACGTCCGCACATTGCGAATTCACTTTTGCGAATCCACTTAAGCAGCTGCTGAAGCACCATTTCGGAAATGCTAGAATTATCAGCCGCCATTTCTCTACAGCCTGGCTGTCCCGATCACCTGATCTTAATCCGTGTGACTTCTGACTGTGGGGCTATCTGAAAGATGTTGTGTTCAGTGTTCCGATTGCACTGAAGGCACGCATTGCGAACACATTCTGAACGTGACCCCAGAAGCACTTCGATCAGTTGTGGGACATGCTGTTTCTTGATTTCAACTTATTGCAGAAAACGATGGACAGCGTACTGAACATGTTGTTGGTTGTTGTTGGGATGTTTAAGGGGGGACTAAAACTGAACATGTTTTTCGCCAGTCACACAGAAATTAATAACCCGATTTGATTTTCATTTATGCTTTGTATGCGGGTTTGGCCTCAGAACAATAAAAACCCGATGTGATTGATGCTTTGTATGCTGTTTTTAGCCTCAGGACAATTAAAAACAGATGTGATTGATGCTTTTTACGCCGTCTTTGGCCTCAGGACAAATAAAAACCGATTTTTCCCATCCAATGTGATACGACCTTGCTGTGGCGGATGGGCTTACGTAACTATCACACCTGTACACCCACATGCACTGAGTAGTACAGTTTGTTTAACGTTAAACGTACACCTTACGCAATGTTGTGTGATTCATTTGTCATTTGTAGTCTACCCCTATGAAATTATGAAGCTTACAGCGGCATCTATTACTAGATTTTGTAACTATTTATTTTTCTTCCCCTTCTCCGATAATATTCCGTTGCAATTTCACGTCATTCTAACCAGTGGTGTTATTTCTACAGCGGTTTGAAAGTTTAACTGTTTAACTGGGTGCAAGAATGCATGCAGCAGCCACAGAAACACAGAACACATCACGCACATTCCAGCGTACATGGCATCCCCTGCTTCGTCGATATCGGCTCTGCTCTGAGGTTAATTGTGCTCACTTTGAACATTTATTGGAGTGTAATAGTGATCAGAACAATGAAGATACGAACAACATTTAACACTGTTTTATTCTCAGTCGCACACAATAACATACTGCATACTCAGTACTCCAATAAGATGCAACACATGGTTGCTTTACGAAGTATATCTTTTTTTGTCTGCATCATCATCCCTGTTAGTTTGGGCGCTGAAGTTTTGAATAGCCTGTATAGCTTACAGTCACCCCCTCCCCCCCCCCCCCCTCTTTCGTTCACCACCACTTTTAACGTGCTTCAGACGAGTATGATTTTAATGATAAATACAGTAAATGTATAAAATGTTTTAATATTGGTAATAATAATATCAATAACAATAAACTGTTTAATTACAATAAAATATATAAAATATTGAAATACAATAATAATAATAATAATAATAATAATAATAATAATAATAATTTGTTTACATCTGTGAATAATACGTTTCCCTACCTCAACATCGAAAAAAACTGCAATTCAAAAAAATATAGCCTCTGAAAAGCATTCGTGTGAAAATTTGAGAAGCACATGTGTGATGCAATTACTGTGAGAATCATAATAACAAAAAACTATCACAACTTTGATATGTAGTGATTTGCGCAACACAAAATCGAAGTCAAGCAACGGTGTTCCCAATCACATGCCCTATTTAACACACACACATATATACAGGATGGAGAAAAATTGTTTCACGAAATTTTAACCCTGGAGAGTTGATGCCAGTACGAACCAAAATTACTAATGTTTGTAGGTCGACAACGCACCATTTTTAAACTACTGAAATTTGGCGCCACGCCCTCGGATTGGCCGTGGGATTGCCCTGTCGCCGTTCGTCGGTTGACGGGCAGCGCTATGGTTGTCACGTACAAACTTCGCTCGCCCCTCACTGCCCCAAAGTGACACGCACGCGTGTCGATCTCCGGAAGCCAAAGCATTCGCAGTCATGGGTTGTCCAGAGCATGCGGCAACAGGGCAATCCCGCGGCCAAATCGTAGCGCGTGGTGCCAAGTTTCCGTAGTTTAAAAATGGTGCGTTGTGGACCTACACAACATCAGTAATTGTGGTTCCAGGGTTAAAATTTCGTGACACACTTTTTCTGTATGTAAGAGATGTGCAGAATGTAACTCACTCCTTTTTTTCAGGTGACAGGCTATATTTGCTGATACAGAAGACAACCTACAATGATCTCTATGGTCCTTACATACAATGTAAGAAGCCGATACATTCAGATATGTATGATGTTACACCTCTCATGCATGTAATAATGATAAGAAATCGCAAAGGTACACACATTTTAACCACCTTTTTGAAAATGCTGCTGCACGTAACGAGGAAAGAAACAGTACTTCAACTCCGTAAAACTATGCGTCTTTACTTCTCTATGGACCCGAAGTATGCGGCAGAAGAGAGACTTTTAAGACCTTGAAAGGACACATATCAGAAGATCATATGAGAAGCAGTGATATAAGAGAGGTGGTCTGATTGTGAGTATAATAGAAAAGATCCAGCTGTATAGAAATAACCGGCATGACCATCTACTATGTGTGGATCAAAGCCAGATACGAAGGAAAACCCATGCCTACAGTCGTAAGGGCAGAAGATGAATACGACGATCACGAAGAAGACGGTGGGTACAGCTCTAAACTGCTTCGTTTTGGAACAGACAAACTTGTCTAACCCGAAAATGTACATGAAGATAATGCAAATCAAAGTGTGCACTAACAGTTACAGTATTTTACCAAGCAGTACGACTGCGCACACTGCTCTGCAAATTATGACTGCCGGCCGCTGTGACCGAGCGGTTCTAGATGCTTCAGTCTTGAACCGCGCGACCGCTACGGTCGCAGGTTCGAATTCTGCCTCGAGCATGGATGTGTGTGATGTCCTTAGGTTAGTTAGGTTTAAGTAGTTCTAAGTTCTAGGGGACTGATGACCTCAGACGTTGTCCCATAGTGTTCAGAGTCATTTGATTTGAAATTATAACTTTACAATCTTGTAAATGAATGGACAACTGTTTCTGTAAGCTGCAAAATTAGGAAATTCGTATACAAGTTAGTTTCGAGAGTTGTACTCGATTCGCGCGATTTTTATTTTACTGTGTTGGAAACATGTCTGTGAAGTCTCGTTATAATGTCAGCCACATCGGATGTTTAGTCTCTTCTCAAATGTCAAAAAGGGTATATGTGTTTTGGTAGCAGTAGTGATTGTTTATTTTGCAGAAAAATGGGTTAGACAAATTGTATTAAATTTTACTATAGCAACGGAATAAACTGAAGCTACGTTCTAGAAATGGTAAATACTGCTTTTGGTGAGTCAGGGTTTACGAGTAATATAAGGATTTCGAAGAATACCGTGAACATGTTGAATATGACGAGCGCCTTGAACACCCTAGCACATCACGTCTTGTAATCGCGAATCACAGTCAGATAAGTAACTGAAGAGAATACTATATCAGCTACTTCTTGTCATGGCATTTTTCGGGTGTTTTGGGTATGAAACGTGTGACGTTCAAAATTGTTGAACTTCGAACAAAACAAGTAGCGAATGCTAGTTGCTCAGGAGTCACTATATGAAGACGACAACGATGAAGAACTGCTGAAATGCGTCATAACAGATGATGAAACCTGGGTTTACGCGTATGACGTCATAACTATCGCTCAATCGTTCCAGTGGGTGCATTTTGGATGGCTAAGACCGAAAAAAAGATTTTCAAGTGCAGTCAGTCGCAAAGATTATGCTCACTGTATTCTTCGAATCAGACGGCAAAGTGTGCCACGACTTCTTGCCACAAGTTCGAACGACTAACAAGGAGTAATATAAGTTCAACGTCGTTTACGTAAAGAAAGCCGAAAAAAATAACCGCCCGGGTTTGTAGCGAAACAAACTATGGCTATTGCAGCACTATAATCCACCTCCTCACACTTCGTTGCTTGTTCTTGAAATTCTGGGCAGAAACAATACTGTAATTATGCCGTAGCCCCCACGTTTGCCAGACGTGACTTTTTCTTTACTTTCTTTTTTTCCAAAAAAAAAAAAGGTATGTGTGATGCAGAATATCGGACATGAACTGCAAAGAAACATGTTTTTACGCTACATCTGGTTTATCGTTTTACACAGCACTAGAAACATATTAACGAGTTAATAAGGACACTTACCAAGGATCGCGAGTGTGTAAGTCTTCATAGCTGTGATGCCAACCGTGCTTTGAGGTAGCAGGAGCGTCAGCTGACATTTATATATTTCTCAGTTTCTTTGTGTGGATCCCCGTGTGCCGATGACGTCATTCTTCGCCGCCTCTTTCACCGAATATGCTGTTCTCTCAATGACCTTGCAACTCGCTTCGGTGACTGCCGCCAGTTCCAGTGACGTACCTCCTGTTTATACATTCGGTACATACAGCTGCACTATACGCCAGAACGGGATAGCTGTACAAATAGCGGCTATTCTTAATGCTTTCTGGAGTTTTGTGTTAACCGCGTCACTGATGGAGACTTTTAGGCTTACGTAGGCAGTGACGGAAGAAATGAATGTAGGAATTTTCCGCCCTGCGAACGTTCCGCCCCGCTAGAAATCTGCGAGCTCTCCGCCTCGTACCTGCGTCCATTGTGTCCCGTTCTACCCGCAGCCGGACAGTCATCACCTAGGGACCGTCATCACCTAGGGACCGTCATCACCTAGCCCTACCTGTTCCCTGGACTCGGCCGAACTCCGCCCGCACAATCCCGTCTGCCTGTTAGTATAGCTCTAGTTTTAGTAGACTTGACATCGTGCCACTTGGATATTATCATCTCAGCAGTTGTGATATGGAAGTTTCAACGACAATTCGTGGTAAGCCTAGTTGCCACTATGAAGGTTATTCTTACACAGTGAAGAAAATGAAGGAAGAGGGGCTGTGATTTGGCGCTGTTCAAAACAGAAAGAGAAGTATTGCCGAGGAAAGCTTAAAACCAAAGATTCTACATTGCTCTTATCACACGAGTATCAATGTGGAGCTCCGGAAGACGAAAGGTTGCAAGTACAGAGGACTCTGAACCAGGCAAAGAAGAGGGCACGAGAGGAAAATACCTCTATTTCCAAATTCTATTCAGAGGAGCTAGGTAGCTTGCATAATCGAGGGTACGACTTTGTGACAGAAATGCCAGATCAGCGAACAACGAAGAGGTCGTTATGCAAGCAAAGGGCAACGTCGCAGGGAAGTGAGAGGGACCCAGAGACAAGAGAAGAGACTGAACTTAAAGCAGAGCTATCAACTATGAATGATGGCAGCAGTTTCCTGTTAAGCGACGATAAATTAAGAGACAGGATAATAGCTTTTTGTGGAAGAGCAGGGAGAGAGGCTCTAAGAAGTAAACGAGCCTCTTTTATGGATGGTACGTTCAAGTGCTGTAGCAAACAGTTTTCACAGACACGTACAATTCATGCAGATTTTGGAAGTAATAGAAATGAGACTAATATCTACCCAGTTGCATTTGCATTATTACCAAATAAAAGGAAAGAGACATACATCCGACTTTTCAGAAATGTGCTGGAAAATATTCCTGAATGGAACCCTGCAGGTGTGACTGTAGATTTTGAGTCAGCGGCGATTTCTGCAATTATACATACGTTACCAACTTCCTCAGCGCATGGACGGTAATTCTACATGAAAAAGTCTCTCTTTGAAGAAAGTGCAGGATCTTGGACTCACTCGCGAATATAAAGAAAATGAAGGAGTGAGACAACAAATTCGCATGTGTGCTGCTCTGGCGTTTCTACTGCCTGAAGATGTATGTGATGACTGGCTGGAGATACATTCACAGGCACCGGATGTTCCTAGGCTTTCTAACTTTTTCGACTATTTTGTAGAGAGATGGTTGGAAAATGAAGAACACCCTTTCAGCCTTTGCAGCTACTACAAACGACTCTATCGGAGAACTAATTCCGTAGAGGGATGGCATAAAAAAATTAATAACATGTTTTCCAAACCAAATCCTAAAATTAGTGATGTAATTACTTGCATGAAAAGAGAAGCACAAAATTCAGCGTGCGCGTTAATGAGAACAGAGCTGAGTATGGAAGGTAGAAGAAAGAAAACAGTGTACATGAAACGGGATGAAACGCTGGAGAAAATATTGAAAAAGTATGAGGAGTGTGATGAGATAAGGGCTTGCTTGAAGGGTATCTCCTACCTTCAAAAACTAGACTAAGTAATGTATCAGAATATGTAGCCTATATAAATAAAAAAATATATGAAATGTAAATAGCAATCTTTAAAAAATTAAAAAAACAAAAACAATTAAGATAAAAATATTTGACGAAGCCTATAAGCTAATTTTAAACACGCCTAAATGACAATAAAATTACTTTTGCCATTTAGTCAATCCAAAGCCTGGATAAAGTGCGATGGGAATCAGATTATTTTTAAAAGTGTAGGTATATGATTTCTAACGCATCCAAACCCAAAGCGCCACTAATCCCATACCTCAGTAGTCTTTACAATTTAACATTTAAAATTAAACTACACTACGCATGTGTGAACATAATGCCACTTAATATTTCCGCGTATTAAATAAGTGCACTTCTATGAAAACATATCTATTGACAATGACTGCTGTCTGGTGCTGTAAAAGAACCGAATCTTCTTTATGTACTGAAATATTCTTAAGTCTCTGTGAAGTCTTATTTTGTTCTATCAACTGTCTATTTGTTCTTTATCGTACAAAGCGAGGTTAGCGCAGTGGCTAACGAGGGCTCAATCATCTAGCCATCCATTGTCTACTGTATTTGATTTGCCTTGTTTAAGCAAATGCTGTAAAGGCTCCTTAAAGAGGTCATGGTAGCTCCCTCCCCCCATCCCCACCTCTCGTAGCCAACAAAACCAGCGAAGTCTAAATCTCTAACGACCACTACCGTGGACGTGACATGAAATACCAAACGCAAAATTGGTCTTCTGTTGGTTGTAACGATGAACGATCATATCTTTGGAATATAAACTTGCTTTTTGTGAGTTTCCATTCACCTTAGAAAGACGCGCGCTACTGATGTAAAGATGAGACTCCTGAGCTATTTAAATATTAAGTTATTGAAGAACTTGGCGTTATTTGCCGTGATCAATTTCGAGATCACGCAGAACTGTATTACTTTCCTATTTTATTACCTACACGTCGAATATTTTCTTCTCCTTCAGACTGACGTTTATGTAGTGGTTTAGCCATGTATTTTAGAACCCAACGGGGACTTCTGTCATCCTCACAAAATCACTTATTTATTTACTAATCCCGATAGGACCATTCTTCCGTTTGAGGTAGTCTCTAGGTAAGGTATTTCTGTTTATAGTTAGACTTGTTCATAAGGTTTTAAGGTTCAAAAATTCAACCACGCTTGAAAACTTTTAACAAATTTATATGCGTTGTTCAAACTCGTGCCTGTGGTAAAGAGACTACAACAAGAATAGTACAAACTGTGATTTTTAGTTGACTGTGCCACCCAAGTTCTAAAAACATTCTCACGCTGTGGCTGATATAGAAGGAATCAGACTTTTTTATCTCACTGTTTGTTAAACAAAAACGAATGAGTAATGTTTGTTTTTAAATTTTTTGTCACTTACTATTTTGATGATTCAACTGTTAGATTTCCAAGACAGTCAAAGGTCACTGACAGATGTCAGAAAAGAAAATATCACTACTACTTTCATTGGATTCTTCTTCATATGCTCTTTCTTCAATTAATTCACTGTCTTCTTTTGCTAGACAGTTATGTGTAAGATTTTCTACGTTTTCTTTAAGTCCTTCAGTTTTATCAAGAACCACCTCTCTAATAGGTTCTTAATTTTTGTTAGTCTCGTCAATTTTTTAATCATCTACAAATGCACTCTTGAACGTTATTTTTACATCTTCTTTCATGTGCTTCTCTGACGTAAGCTTAACAAATTTCAGCACTGAACCAGCCAACAAATGGAACTTCAAAAACCTGACGGCAATTTTCTTGTTCATTTATTTATTTACTTATTTTGTGCCCCACTTGGGCAACGCTGCTTTGTAAGTGTTCTAAACCAAATTTCTGCAAAAATTTACTTTTAATCAGTAAAAACTCTCTACGTAAAAACATATACATATCAGAACTAATAACACTGAAATTGTTACATACAACATATAGTATGGCTAGCCCCCGTACGGCTTGACCATGCTAGCTCGCTTCCCTAGCGGGCCCTTCCTCGACCTTTTCTGGGATGAAATATCACAAGGCGGAAAATTCACAGGGCGGAGAATGGGAGAGTGCTACGTAATGGACTCCCTCGTTATTGAACACACTCTGCATAAAAGAGCATAATCGTCACAAACAGAACTAGTACACAAACAGCTGTTACCATATGAGTTTCAATGCTCCAAATTTCACGTTACAGATATATATCAGAATTTGAATGGGAAGAAACACATCACCGAATTTCCAAGTGGTTAAGTTTGGCAAATTACGTACTTCCCGTCATTGAAGTGTCTTTAAACTGAAGCAAAGTAATCACTACGCTGACGTGTTGTGAAATTGCCATTCGTAATAGCTTACGACATAATTTTCTGCGACAACTTGTTCTTCATAAAGGAAATGTTATCCCACAAAGGCCAGTCATTTTGTAACGGTCCCTTGAAGGACTTGCGTATTTTAATTATACTTTCATTATTTGTGCGTTCACTGATGAATTTTGTGACAAATAATGCGTCTCTCATTGGCGCGAATTAATATGAGCAACGTACAAACAGTAAATTCTACCTTTACTGCTCTTCACAAAATTTGGTTTTGCATTATGCAAGAACAAGATTCTTCGAGACTTTTCTCCTAGGTCACAGAATGCTGACAGATAGTAAAAATAATTGTACACCGAAATGAAAAGTTCCACAGAAGCACTTTTAAACATAAACGAGTAGCAAGTGCTAACTCTGTCTACACAGCGAAAGCTGCTGTACAACGGTGCTTCGGCCCTCGACACAGGGATAGTCTCCTCGAATCCTGGCGGTGGGAGAGATTTTCGTCGGAAATATTTGCCCAGAGAGGCGAGAAAAAGTGGTGGTTACAGCACCTCACTAACAGACTGGCGCCATTTTTGTAAGTCATCGGCCTTTCGGCTAGTTTAATAGAGGCCATCATCTTTCCCGACCTAACCTTTTTATCTCTATGTGATTATTATATCCGACACCCTCTATTTTCTGTTTTACATATGCTGGTCTAAGTCTAACTTCACTATTTTACAGCTCCCTCCAGCCTCAACTATTCCTAGGTAGTTTATCAGATGTCACACTAAATTGCTCTTGTTTTCGTAAATGGTTTCCATAGGATTTTTATATTTACCTTTATTTTAAGACCAGGATATACGAAACACATTACAGAGGATGTCGGACGTCATAGTTACGAAGAAAAGAAAATTGAGAATCTGTTACACGAACATCAGTTTGGCTTTCGGTAAGTTAAGGTGCCAGAGGACAGTTCTGACGTTGCCACTGATAACAGAAGCAAATTTAAGAAAAATCAAGTAACTTTCAGTGGATCTGTCAACCTTGAATAAGTGTTCGACACTGTAAAGTGGTGCAAGATGTTCGAAAGCCTCAAAAAAACAAAAAAAACAAAAAAATAGGATGTGAAATGAAATAAACGTATGGCATGGCCAGAAGACCTTGTCTGGGATAGTAAGCTACATGGAAAGGAGCGTAATATACAATATATACAGGAACCAGGACGGAACTATATGAACAGAACACCGAGAACGAAGTGCTCATCTTAAAAAGTGTGTAAGACAGGTCCAGAATCTTTCTCCCTCTACTGTTCCGTCTGTGTATCGAACAAGGAATGGCAGAAATAAAAGAAAATCTCAGGGCTGAAATTAAATTTCAGCGTGAAAATATATCAATGATAGGATTTGCAGGTGCACTGCTATCCTGAATAAAAGCGAAGAACTGCAGGACTCGTTGAATGGAATGAACAGTCTAATGAGTACACACTGCGGGTTGAGCGTAAACTGAAGAAAGGCAGAAACGATGAGGAGTAGTAGAGATAAATGTAACACTGGAATTGGTGACCATCAAGTAGTAAGATGACGTATCGTGGATGAAGCAAAGAGAATAGTAGGAAGAAAGTGAAGTCTACTGCTATTAAACATCTGCCTTAAGCCCAGGAACAAATTTATGAGAATGTACATTTAGAGCACAACATTGTATGGTAGTCAATCATGGGCTGTGGGGAAAACAGGAAAGAGGAGCATCAAAGCGTTTGAGACGTGTTGCCGTAGAAGGATGTTGAAAATTATGTGGGCTGGTAAGACAAAGAATGATGATGGTCCCTGCACAATCGGCAAAAAACGGAACATGTGTAAAACGCTGGCAAGAAGAAGAGACAGGATGATAGGAGGTGTGTTAAGACAGCACGGAATAAGTTAACTTCCTTGGCACTAGAGGGAGCTGTAGCTGGTAAGGACTGTATGTAGCAGAAGAAAGAAATTGGAGAACATCCAACCAGTGAGCGAGGGCTTAGGTATGTAATTGCTATTCTGAGAGGAAGAGGTTGGGTCAAGGGAGGAATTCGTGGTGCGTTGCATTGAACTGAACAGAAGAGCGATGGAAAAAAATGTTTTAAATACCCCTCAATTTCGCACTTTATCTGTCTCCTTTATTTTTAACAATCTTTTATAGCATAACATTTTAATTGTTTCAGATTTTCTTCGCGCCGGTTTCTTGACATTAAACCGGAACTTCTTTGAACTACCCCATGCAGTGAGAGAAAATGAGATTACTAACGTGGTACTGGTATGTTAACTGATTAGCCCGCCTTAGATGTATTCCAGTGAAGTAGCCTGATTGCTGACACAGGGGGTTTCCCTCACCCAAGCGTTTGTCTCGATAAAAAGATACAATGTCAAAAGTAAGTCACACAGCTGACACTTCGTAGCAGATTCGAACTCTGCTGGAAAGACAGCTTTCCACGGACAGTGTTCTTTGTCTATCGGCCTACCTTGTGTATCGGTTCGTCCTCTTCTAGTATTATTTTTCCTCAACAGTAGTTGTCGATACCAGTATTATTTTTCTAATTTTGGACAGGTCAATATCATCTCAGTTGCTTTCCTGAAAACATTCATATAATTTTATACGCAGTATGTTATATTTCAAGCTAAAATTTATGAAAAGGAATTACTGTGCAAAATATTTTAGTTTCGATGCTATAATCCATGAGTACTAGTTCTGAATGTACAGTTAAAAATATTTTTAGGAACATTTGAAATTACGAATTATTTGCAGACTTAAAGTTTCTATTATTAGTTACGCAATCGTGTAGTGTTTACTATGTTTATTTCTGGATTTATTCATAACCGGTTTCCATTCTAAGATTATTTACCCACATTAGTAACAAAGGGCCATATGTAACGGAAAATAGTAAACATTCATTTGTTAAGAAAAACTGTAAACGCTTTGAAATATTGTTATTTCCTCAGAGTAGGGGAGTCGTATGCTTGTCTCTGATGTGATCGGGCGTATTTTTGTGCGAACAATGTAATTTCGATTTGTTAATGTGAAAAATCAAAATACTGTATGGTATACTTAAATCTGAGAAAATATATTTACTTATACAGAGATGCTGCAACAACAGTCTTCAAATTTATTTAGTTCAAACCAACCGTGAGGACATGATCTGAGATTTTCATCTTCAAGAATCAGATCCCTTGAGAAGAAGAACTGGGGCCATCTCAGCGTGACAAGCTAAGTAAACTAGAAAGTTTACAATAAACTTCGCTGCTCTCAAATCTTCATAAAAGACTTTGCTTATTAATTGCTTGGACAGCAAATTTTTTAATGTGGACAGATGAAAATAGAAACGAGGGGCAAAGATTACATTTGACAGCACATGCCCCCAGTTACCGGAATCTGCACAGGCCTTGTTAATTACTTCGCTGGAATAACGTTCCAACAGAGAAACCGTATGGTGGAGAAGGGATTAATCACATCCCAAAGCATATTTTGCACGAGCTACTTTCTCATCAGAACTTATTCTTTCTTGTCGGAGCACATCATGTGCATGCGTGTACGTCAGCCGCCAACAATGTCGCGAGGTCAGTGGCGCCAGTGATCAGTTGACTGTGCTGACTGTACCGTTCTACATCTTGAGTGTGGTGCAGAGTGAGCATCTGTAGAAACAGAGGACTGTGGCGGCGTCCTCTTCTAGACAACCTCACTCATATTATCCGTGCTTAATTCAATAAGTAATGCAACACATTATTTTTCTCGGCCAATGTCTTTTGAAAAAATGCAGATTTGTTGTGGAACATACTAGAATACTCGCGCTTCAGACCTTATAGTTTCACTAACTTCCGTTAGGTGGCGGCACTATACGTAGCCTCCCAAATGGCGTCTGTGACGGAGGTGCGTCCACGCAGAGAGCTGCCATTGAGTTTCTTTTGGCGGAAAACAAAAGCATCGCAGATACGCATAGGCGCATGCAGAATGTATATGGAGACGTGTCAGTGAACAAAAACATGGTGAGTCGCTGGGCGGAGCATCTGTCATCATGATAACAAGATCGCTCAAAGTTGTCCGATCTCCCACGTGCGGGCAGGTCCCATTCCACAGTTGGAACGGAGTGCTGAAACGTGCGGACACTCTCACTCGAGGCAATCGAGGATCACACTCAAAGACCTGCTGAACAATTGGACGTTTCTGTTGGTAGTGCTGACACTCTGGTCCACCACTTGGGGTACTCAAAGGTGTGTACCCGCTTGGTTCCTCTCCATGTAATAGAAGACCAAAAAAGCAATGAAGGACCGTCTGCGTGAAACTGCTTGTACGTGATGAGGCTGATGGTAATAATAATTTGTCGTACATCGTCACAGACGATGAAAGCTGGGTTCATCACCTAGCACAAAAAAAAAAAAAAAAACGCCAATAGATGGAATGGCACCACACCAACTCTCCTCTGAAGAAAACGTTCAAAGTCGCATCCTCAGCCGATAATGTCCTGGTGACGGTCTTCTGTGACTCCGAAAGGATTGTTCTGTTTGATATACTCCCTCACGGCGCGACGATCAACTCTGAAGTGTACTGGGCTACCCTCAGGAAATTGAAGAAACGACTTCAGTGCGTTCACCACCTCAAAAATGCAAACGAACTTCTCATTATCCAAGACAACGCAAGGCCGCACACGTATCTGCACACCCGACAGGTGCTCAAAGAGCTTCACTGCACTGTCCTTCCCCGTCCACCCTACAGCCCGGGTCTCACGCCTTCCGACTTCCATCAGTTTGGTCCAATGAAGTATGTGCTCCACGGGAAGCAGAATCGTGGATGATGGGTAGGTTACTGATGCAGACGTTGGCTCCGACATCGACTAGTGGTACCTGCATAAAAACACGTTACTTTCAGAAAAAAGTGTTGCATTACTTACTGTACACGTCTCGTACTAACTGACTTTCTGTCTTCTTTGGCTCTATTGAGTTGTTTCCTTTGTTTTCATGACACATTACAAGGGCTTGGTATTATTCGTATTATTGTACACCTCTCGTAGTAACTGCCTTTCTGTCTTCTTTGGCTCTATTGAGTTGTTTCCTTTGTTTTCGTGACACATTACGCGGGCAGTACGAGGGCTTGGTATTATCCCTACTAGCGTTCTCGCACAAGAGACACGAAATATCTGAAAGCAAAAATATATTTACAACGCCTGGACAAAGCAAAATCCTACACTGTGAACAAACAAAAACGTAATTAGAGAAATATTTATTAATGAAAACAGTTTCACAAGTGAAAAATAGAAATAAATACACTATTAAGAAAATAAAAACGGCGTACGACTAAAGAATTACCTGAATAGCAAAGACATCAGTAGTAGTGTAGTGGAGACCTCTCTGAAATTTTGATATATAATTGATAGGCAAATTAATTAAACCTTCCCCTTTCTGGGACTTGAATCATGGTTCTCTGTGCGGAAATCCCAATTGCACCCCTAACACAATTAAACCACTAGAGGTGCTTGGAACGGACGGGAAATTAAAACTGGCAGTGCCCTTTCTACTGGATGGAGTGCACCCTTCCCCCCCAACAGATGGAAACTCTCCAGATGCGGGAGAGGAAGGTAAGGTTAGTGTACTTTATTTATTTTGGCCTCGTGATGACTGGGTGTTGTGTGCTGTCCTTAGGTTAGTTAGGTTTAAGTAGTTCTAAGTTCTAGGGGACTCATGACCATAGATGTTAAGTCTCATAGTGCTCAGAACCATTTGAACCATTTATTTTGGTAGGGAAAACGGACGCAAAGATCGATCCTAATTACGTAATTAATCACAAAGCTCGGGCATAATTACGCAACTATGCGCTTAGCGCTACACAAGGACGGCCTAAAATCGCAATAGAACTAAAAAGTTGAAGATGTCATACAACTAACGTTATCCTTTTTGGAAAAAAATTTGGCAATACCACTCGAAACTAGCGACAGATGCACTCAAAGTCTACCCTACACCTACAAGCTGGCAGGAAAAAGGATGTGATGTAAGGTACTTCCTTTATTCTTTTTGGCAGAAAAGACGTTCAACTGATAAAATGCTGGTGCTGGAGAGAGAGGAGTTTAATAAGTTTATTACCTGTAAGCATACAGCTGAGGCCAGTATTTATATTTGTTTGACGTCAGAGTTCGATACAGATGCATTCTCAAAAATCACCCTGCAGCCCAGGTAATCGAAGACAGTACATGATACCACAACTGATGGAAAACAATGCGTCACAGTTCTAAACACACTCCGAACTTGTTGTGAAAAAAACAGCACTCGTGATGAACGGGTCATAATGCAGCACAGATATTGGGGAAAATCGTCGTCCTAAAAGACTGCAGATGGGACTGTAGTTGAACGTGCGTTCTCCTCGATAGAAATCCACAGACTGTCGAAAATCGAGGCCCTGTTCCTCTCTCCCTCCAGTCCCCCTCCCTCCATCCACCTATTGAGGGAGAGGGGGGGGGGCAGGCTTTTTGAAATAGCCAGCTGCTCTGCTGAGTGTCTCATAGTTTTTCTGCACTCTCGCCGCACGCGCTCAGCTTTCCACCATGTGGCCGCCTCCTTAAGGCGACGCTCCTACGCCAACACAATAGCATGCATAGCCAACTAAACAGTAGGAGATAGAAAGACGGCCACCTTAGGTGCAGCTTGTTCGTCTAACACATAGTGACAGAGCCCCCACAAGCCACCCCCTGGACAGAGAGAGGCTGTGTCCGGCGACCATCACAGCAGACACGTCCCCGCCTTCCCCCCGCCCACGGCACTCCACCATTCGGCGATGGAGAACAATTGTATTTGACGTTAATGCATCTATAATCAAGCAAGCATCTATTTAAGAAAGTAAAACACAATTGTGACGATAGTAAATATCCTCTTCCCATGAAAATAGGCGCAGTCCATTTACTTTTAGTTTTATCACCAAAATCGGTACAGTTTTTTTCTTTAGACTGCAGTTGCATCTCATTTTTTGTGATATCCAATGAAGTTCATCGCCACCGATTACAAATAATCAGCAGAGACATGTCAACCACGCATAAAATCAGGAAAAAAATTCGACTATTTTGCTGCAAAAGTTTCTGATCATCACAGAATGCCCTTGTTATATCGAAAAAAGTCATCGGAGTAAAGAAAAAACGATAATATAAACTCCAAAGAAAAAACTCTGTATTAAGCAATTTCTTTTAACTTGCTGAACAAATTACACGACCTGAGAGCGTCTCTTGCGTTCAGTGTCTGTAAATAAACTCTCATGCACGTGAAATAACATTAGAGAATACAATCTTTCATGCTACAAAAAAAAAAAAAAAAAAATCTTTGACATTCGACAACAGCAACCTTTAATTCAAGAGAACGTAGCTGTTTTGTACACTATAAGTGGTCCTCTTTTACCAATGTGATGCTGTATCGTACTAGCGTTTACAAAACAAGTTGTGAGAGCCATACCCTGAAGGTGTTGCCTCCTCCACCAAGACTCTGTCTCCATCTCATATAGTACAAGAAGGGGGTCACTATACTTTCAACTACCTAATTTCAACTATTTTTCAAGGTCATCCGACTACCTAAACTCCAAAACCAAAATATATGCCCATGGATCATTGTACATAGGAAATATCGTAGGACTTTTGTTAGGTTAACGAATACGACAAGGTAATATTCTAGCACCAAATCTTTATTAACTTGTGCATTTACATTTACGTACAGAAAACCACTCTTTCCTTATTTTCGTTTGGTTAAAAAATGGTTCAAATGGCTCTAAGCACTATGGGACTTCACGTCTAAGGTCATCAGTTCCCTAGACTTAGAACTACTTAAACCTAACTAACCTAAGGACAGCACACACATACATGCCCGAGGCAGGGCACACACATCCATGCCCGAGGCAGGATTCGAACCTGTAACCGTAGCAGCAGCGCGGTTCCGGACTGAAGCGTCCATAACCGCTCGGCCACAGCAGCCGGATTTTGTTTGGTGTAGTTTCAATAATGTCAAAATTAAATTTTTAACTTATAACTTCAATCCACACCTGAATCATCTATTTCTTTCTCGAGCAGTAATTTGACAAATACAGAGAAGTATGTTTTTGAACTCCAGTATGTATCTAATTTTTTCCTGTAAACTACCTCTTTTATGACTTTAGCAATTATTTCTGTTCCTTCTGGCAGCACTTCTAGACGAGAACATTCGGGGTTTTAATTTTTCCTCTTATTTTTTGCATGACATTGTTGTTATAACATTCCATATCCTCGTGGGTGTAGGCTGCCAGTTTTTCTGCTGCACATTCTTGTGAAATTTCGTTATAGAACTTTAACTTTTGCAAAAGAATTGTCATTAAAGGTTGTTATTCCGTTGGTTTTAAGCTCTGCAGACGATTGTTCTGTTGCTAAGCGTATGGCATCGAGCCCACCATATTTCGATACAATGTATGCGTCTTTTTTAATCACATCCAAGGGGGAATGGAGTTAGATAAATAGATTTTTCGTGTGTAAAAATGCCCAAGTCCTTCATTTTCGTCCAGTACTCCAACATATGGCCACTTGCCACTGCTCCTTATTGCAAATGCTATTATCTTGTATTGCAACTCGTAGCCAGATTTGTCTGTGCACTGTGTTTGAAGCCATAAATAGACCTGTCTGTTTCCATTTGCAGCTTATATTCTTCCTTTACAGCAGTTGTCTTCTCTGTATACTTTTGTTTTTCTTTTTCTTTAGTTCGATGGGTTCCATTTCCAGTTTCCTTTTGCGTGCACATAATACATTCACTGTACTTAACGGTGTGATTTCTTTAATGGGAAATGGTGTAAATCTGTGGGACACATTTACTCTTTTTCTTAGGACTTGTGGAATAATGTTGCTCCTGTTAACTAATCCCAATTCTGCCATATGTATATCGAACGGTATTGTGGAGAACAGTGTTCTAGACTGAGAAGAGTAAGTTCCTCCTGCTTTACATAACATTTCTGTATAATACTTACATGGTCTTTTTTGTAGTTAGAGTTTATAGGTAGATGATCAAAACAGCACGCAGACAGAACATAGCTGATAAGCTTTTCCCTGTCTGGAGTGTCTGGAAGACTTACTTCTACACCAGTCAATTTGCGGGTATTCTTCTTATCCCAGTATACAAACTGCAGAACGTTATTAAACACAACACAACAGTTATTCTGTACGTTATCCGTTACTTGACGCAACACGGAAGAAAGTGCCACAGTGTAAAGTGTACCACATTGTAAATACTGTTTATTGATGTGTAATACACGTGAACACTCATGCACAGGGTCGATTACACGATCCATTCTGTAGTTTTATATTGTAGCCGCCAATCTGGTAATGCCATGCTGGTTAAACAAGGAAGACCTAAACATTTCTCGTAGTCTCATGTCTGGACACTTGATAAAATCTGCCTTGCACACAAATACGACAGTTGGGATAGGAGTTCAGCAGTGTGTATGACCGGAAATCATGTGACCGAAAGTGCAGCCATCTTGAATCTTTAGAGCATAAAATAACGCATGACAGCCGCAACTGATCAGTTGAAATTGTCAACATGGATTGCTCCATATATTTCGGTTGTGGAATTTGGGTAGTCGGATGACGTTGAAAAATATTTGAAACTAGGTAGTTGAAAGAATAGTGACCCCCTTTTCGTGGAGATAGAGTCTTGGTGGAGGAGGCAACACCTTCCAGGTATGGCTAACACTGAAACCGTGAGTGCGTACATGGCATCAGTATGAGGAATCAATCAAATGGAACACAGCGCCATTATCTATCCCGTCACTGTGAATGATGAATTTAAATGTAGAGGTCGTCAGTCACCTTTGGAGAGCAGTTTGGAAACGCTCCACAATTCTTCAAAACAGCTCCTGTTAGCTGTGACTATATTTTATTTCAATCACCCAGTGTGTGAATGTGTTGTGGGATCAGCAGCTTTAACGCCGTGCGGTGTCTAGTTTTCATGGGGGGAGCCGATGGACCAAAACGTGCAGATGTCACTTTAGAATCTGACACAGACATAGATGTCATGGCGGAAAAAAAGTATCGCACTGTACAAAGGGCGTTACAGCAGAAAAAGCGGTGTATCAAACAATGAAACATGACCCTCTCCTTCGACTGATAACACGTGGGAGAAGTTTCTCGTACAGTACAGGCGATGAAACTTTACACATGTTTTTATTTTTTAATTTTTTTCACCAATATGATGAGAATACTTCTTTTTACTTGTGCTACCTCATATAGGTAGAAAAAGGGGGTTACTGTACTTTCAACTACCTAGTTTGAACTACTTTTCAAGGTCATCCGACTACCCACTTTCCACAAACGAAATATATTAGGGCAGTTGAGGGTAATTGAAACTCTGTAGATGAAAGTATAGTGACCCACTTTTCGTACCAGCATGAGGACATTTTCGGCAGTTTGTGATTGTACGTTGAGTAGAACACACGTTTAACAACCACCTCCTCTGATGTCTTTTGGGATGACGATTTTCCCCAAAACATATGCTGCATTATTACCCATTCATTACGACTGCTGTTTTTTTCACGACAGTTTCGAAATGTAATTAGAACCATGACACATTTTTTTCCTATCAGTTGTGATATCGTGTATTGTCTTCGATTATCTGGGCTGCAGGGTGATTTTTGAGCAGTCATCTGTATCGAACTCTGACGTCAAACAGCTATAAATACTGGCCTCAGCTGTATGCTTACAGGTAATACACTTATTAAACTCCTCTCTGTTCAACACCATCATTTCATCAGCCTTTTTCCCGCTAGCCTGTAGGTGTAACATAAAGTTTGAGTGTGTCTGTCGCTAGTTTCGAGTGGTAGTGCGAATTTTTTGCCCAGCAGGATAACACCAGTCGTTCGGTATCGTCAGTTTTTGAGCTGTATTGCGCTTTTATGCCGTCCTTGTGTAGCGCTATGCACATAGTTATGTAATTATGTCCGATCCTTGTGATTATTTACGTCATTAGGATCGATCTTTGCGTCACTTTCCCGACTAAATTAAATGAAGTGCACTAACCTAACCTTCCTCTCGCACACCTGGACAGTTTCCTTGTATTAGGAGGTGCACCTGGGATTTTTATCCAGTAGAATCAGGGTTCCAGCACCGGAAAGGGCACAGCCGTTTTTAATTTCCTGTCAGTTCCAAGTGCCTCTGATGGTTTAATTGTGTTAGAGGGATGCAATTTGGCTTTCCGTGCAGGAGCACCAGGGTTTGAGCCCTGGAAGGGGCACTGCCAGTTTTAATTTTCCATCAGTTCCCAGCAGGGGGATGGGGTGACATGTCAGCACAGACCTGGAACAAAGAAATTTCTATAAACATTTTTGGAACAGCGATCAAATAACACTAGTTGACATCACAGCAGCTGAGAAGTGTGCTCCACCTACCATCTTCAAAGGATGCCATTGGTCTGATGATGGTCATGTGATATGACCGAAACCGGTCACCTATGTTCTTGTAGCATACATGGTGCGATTAAGACTGAATTTTAAAAAGAAAAAAAATTTTTAAGAAATTTCCGCCAAAATTGGGAATTCCCTCCGAAATTCGAAATTCCCGCCACAATTCAAAATTTCTGCCAGTGGGGTAGGTTGGGGGCAGGGGATGATGGGGAGAGGGGAGGACGAGGAGGGGGCTGGGGTACATGTGCAGTCTGAGAGAAATACGTGACGTCATTTCGGGCATAGTCGGGAGTGGAGGTGGGCGGGGATTGCCAGGGATGCGTGTGATTAATTGATCAATTTAAGTAATTTGTGTATCAATTTGATATAAAATTTCCACACATGCCACCAACTCCCTACTACTGATGTCGATAGATGTGATTTACAAGTACAGACAAACGAATGATTACATTTTCAGAAAAATTGGATGATTTACTCAAGAGAAAGAACTTCACATATTGAGCATGCCAATAATGCATTGGTACACGTCTGGTGCTCGTGCAAGCATTTATTAGTTTTTGGAATGATTGATAGATTTGTTGGATGTTCACCTGTGGAATATCGTGCCAATTTCTATCCAACTGGCGCTTTAAATCGTCTAAATCCCGAACTGGTTGGAGAACGCTGCCCAAAATGCTCCAAAAGTTCTCAGTTGGGGAGAGATCTGGTGACTTTGCTGACGAAGGTAGTGTTTGGCAAGCACGAAGACGAGCAGTAGAAACACTCGCCGTGTGAGGGCGGTCATTATCTTGCTGATATGTAAGCACAGGGTGGGTTACCTTGAAGGGCAACTAATCGGACATAGTATATGCTCGACGTGCTTCTTCACTGTTTGGGTGGCGCACATGAGAACCAAACGAGTCCTGCCGTGACAAGAAATGGCACCTCACACCATCACTCCTTGTTGTTGGGCCGTATGGCGGATGACAGTCGGTTCGACATCCCACCACTGTCAGGGGGAAGGGGTGGGGATCTCCTGACACTCATCGCTGGCCATCATGGCTCAGTTCGGAGCGGGAATTATCAACAAAGACAATTATACTCTAGTCAGTGAGACTCCAGGCCAAAGAATGTGGCACAATATCCCTCAGGAGGACACCCAATAACTTTGTTATTCAGTGCCAAGCCAAATAACTGATTGCATATGGGCTAGAAGTGGACCAATGCGTTACTGACTTACTTAATTTGTGAAGATCTTTCTTTTAAATAAATCATCGAATTTTTCTGAAATTGTCTTCATTTGTTTGTCTGAATATGTACATCACCTCTACCGATTCTCGTTCCATTCGGATAATTCCTTTGTGCCGCGTCCTTTTTTTGCTGTCTTGAAGTGTATAATTTTAGGTATTATTCGGCAGTTAGGAAAAAATCAAGCGTGAGGCAGCGACTTGTTTCAGGCTCTCTCCTCACATTGTATCCTATTTGCGGCTGAATATGCATGTAAGAGGCTTTTGCTTCATTTACTTCCTGATTCGGTTTTTATTTGTCGACTTCTCACTTGTTTTGAACTCTGATTACGTGAGTGGTTTGGATGTAGCTTGTAGCAGTGTAAATAACTCGTCTCTCTGTATCTAATCTAACATTTCATTCTTGTAATAGTCTATCTCTTTAATGTATCTGACCTGGACCACGGAAGCACCACTACGCGTGGAACAGAAACATGTGGACCGATTCGCACGCTCTAGAGGAGCTGCCTGCCACTCGAAGTGCAGATTCCACGTTCTCTCCAGCCATGATAGTGTGGGCCAATGTGCTGACGACATGATGTGGCTGAGCGTGCAGCCGGCAGACCACCTGTTGGCTGCTGTGAGGTGGTTCCACTCGCCACAGCCCCGGTAGTCCACAGCATGGTGCGGGCGGCTGCTTCTCGAATGCCAACTGCCACAGTCAGTACAGCACTGGAGTTTCTTCAGCTTCCAGCTAACATCAAGCATGTCACAACTCTGACGACGGCGGGCGTTACTGAGCCGCTCATTCAATATTACAAAAAAAGCAGGCAGCGGAATTATCGATGTACTTAAGTTTCTCACAAGTCGCCTGTGATATGGACGTACATAAACTTGGGTGAGATTTAAGGACAGAAAAAGAAGATAAAGAGCAGCAATCATTAGTTAAGTGCTCCTCACGAAAGCGACGATCTGCTTTTGCCATTTGTATTCTGTTGTTGAAAGCATGCTTACATTCGGAAACAATCAAGAAAGTTTAGCAATTGTAAGCACTTCACCAAGACTGGGATCAGAACTGACCAAAGCTTTCGCCATGGCCTCCCTGTCGTCAGCAAGACATAGAATTGCATCCTGAATTAATGATTTCATATGCGAAACTTACAGCTCTGACATATGGAACTGTATTTGTGTGCGAGACCCTGAAAATCTAGCAACAACTAGGTACACCTGTTGACTATTATTTAGTTAGCACAGCACACAGTTCATTGAAAGACAAGCCGCTAGGGTTCGAGAGTGGTCGGCACTTTTGAACCACTTTGTATAAATGACTGCCGGAAGACGAGACTAAAGCACTTGCTGCTTACTAGAAATGCAATAAGTAAGCAAAGCAGTTAAAAATGTTAGAGCTATACCTTCCAGCTCTCTGATGCCTTGTCAGAGCCAGCGAATGGCAGTCGAGGACAGTTGTCAGCACTGACACACTTAACAGCTGCTGTTGAGGCAAGAGTTGCAGCAGAGGATTCTTGCCGTTGCTGCCTTTGTTCATGGCTCTGTTGCTATTGCAGTAACAGCTGTTTCTGTTGTCGCTGCTGTTCCAGAAACTTTGGATACATAACACAAGCACCGTGTGTAAAAATGTCACCAAAGACCCAGTAAGGTAAGGCTTCAACACCACTTTTCTGTCCGCACCCACAACAAATCCATAATCCATAGACAAAGCCAAAGTCATCATGTACAGGACATTGAATAAATACCAATAGTTGGAGCAAGAAAGGCAAAGTGCAAAGCAGGGTTGTTATCCAAACAGCAGCAAAGCATGACTAGTAGGAGCTCATGAAACAATTTCTTCAGATGAGAAAGCCTACAAACCTAGTGTAAACTCATGTGCACCTGAAACCTCCAAGGATGAAGCTGTCAGCATATTCGACACACACTTAATGACTCGTGCTCACCTGTAACTACGACTGCAACAACACCGTCAGACAAGAACCATTCTGCTAGCTCCAGAAACTCATCAGCTGCTCTGCAGATGTCTCAAAGAAAGAGCCTCTAGATAAGAAGAGCTGTTGTGCGTAGTGACTATTTTTTATGGGATCTTCGCAATTCGAAGAAGAAGAAAAGGCAGAATCTTTACAGTGTCAGCAACAAGAAAGTACAAAGGTAAATAGTGCAGCAAATCCACTGCATGAAATTTTTAACAGTTGTATACCAAAATGTGCAGGGACTAGAAAGTAAATTAGCTGAAATAGAAGTTCTATTAACTGACTATCTAAAAGACATTAATGTACTATGCATAGGTGAGCACTGGGTAAAATAAATGCAAGCATCTAGCATAATTATTCCAAATTTTGAAATGATTAGCAAATTTTGTAGAATCAACCATAAAGGGGGTGGGACATGTATTTATGTTAGGACAGGGGTAGAACCAAAAGAAATTAAATGTAAACTAAAATGCACAGAAAAAGATTTTGAATACAGTATATGTGAGCTAACCAAATTAAAAATTACTATTGAGTGTTTGTACCAATCACCATTGGGTAACTTTGCCATTTTTATGGAAAACCTTGAGGGACTACTGAATGAACTTAAACATAATGTAATTGTTCTTGCTGATTTTAATGTTAACTTTAAGAATGACTGTAGTAAAAAACAGCAACTGTGCAATCTGTTTTTGTGTCATAATATGATGACAATTGTAAATGAAGTTACCAGATGCATACATATGTCTGAAACTATAATAGATCAAGTATTTATAAACAAGGACAAGTGTGAATATAACACTGAAGTAATTGACACTGGTTTCTCAGATCACAAGGGTATCAAATTGAGTTTCAATGTCACATCTTACAAGGACCCTGTTATCAATAACAATTTTTATTTATTTATTTATTTATTTATCCATCTTTAAACATTTACATGCAATTGATGTCGTCATGAGTAATGTACAATTTATATATTAAGAAATATAACTATTGTGAGGTATCACACAAAGCTAAAGTGTACATTTTAAAAGAACATACATAATAAAGGAATACATTTGATACATAAAGATATCCCACATAACTAAAGTGTGCATTTTAAAGAATGTGCATTATAAAATAATACATTTTATACATAAGGATTTCTCCACATGTTTAACAGTTAAATGCGGAACAACAGAGACAAAAAAAGAAAGAGGTACAAACAGAGTTGCAAGTTGTTTCATAAGTCAGGTCTTACTTTTAAATATATTAAGAGACACACAATGTGCCTGCAAAGGTAATGTGTTGAAAAGCCTTATTCTCATGTATTCATAACTGTCTTGTGTTGTCTTGAGTCGAGTTGTTGGTATGTCTATCTTAAATGTTTGACGAGTGTTATGATTATGAACAGACTGCCTAAGGTTGTTTTGTTTTGTTTGGTAACCATTGGACAGGAGGTATCGAAAATTTCAGATAGAGTGCTAACAAATTTGCTACAATCCTCCTCAACATTGTTGGAAGCATATATTGTATTATTCCAGTTTAGTACTTTCAGCTTATCCCTGAAGCTATTTATCCTTTTATCATTTAATAATCTGACATACGGGTTGGTTCACAATCCCTTTAGCAACAGACGAAGCAGACAGATGGTTTAATGAAAACAGACTCATTGTGAATGCCAAAAAGTAGCGTGGATCAACTTCAGATGTATTACAAATAAAATAAAAACTAACCTTACAGTGGAACTGGCTAAGTGTAAGACTGAACAAGCATCATACACTAAATTCTTGGGAGTATGGATTGATGAACACTTAAGCTGGGAAAAGCATGTAATATCATGAAACAAAAAATGAAGTCAAACATGTTATATACTGAGAATGCTTAAAAGCTCATGTAATATTAAAACAGTGTTATGTGTTTATTTCTCATTCATGTTTAGTTTATTAAGATACAGTGTACAGCTTTTGGGGAACAACAGTCTAACAAAACATTCATATAGAGTACAAAAGAAGGCAGTCAGAATAATAAAAGGTATAATATATAGAGATTCTTGAGGCATGCTTTCAAAGAATTAAAAATCATGACACTACCATCCTTATACACATATGAAAGCATATGATTCTTAAAAGAATACAAGGAATTTTCTACATTAAACAGAGAATTTCACAACTACGAAACGAGGAATAGGAATGATTTCCACAGAGAAATTCATAAAACAGCTATGTATCACAAAAGTGTACTATACCAACCCAAAATCCTCTAAAGTGCTGTCCCCAAAGAACTAAAAATAACACCAAAACTTCTCATATTTAAAAGAGAATTAAAAAACATGTTATTGAGCAATAGTTTTTACAGTATTGAAGAGTTTATGAATCATTGGCAATAAAAGTGCAGTTAATATTTCCCTGACAGAATAAATATGTGTAATTGCTCCCATTCAAATACTTGCTATTTCTATGAAAGTGTGAAACAGTGTTAATGTAAGAATGGAAATAATCTTTGATGTGAGAATCACTAGCTTTTTTTTTTTGTATGTTGTTATCCTACTTGTATATTTTTATGTTAATGTTCTTATAGTTCTATTAAAATTGTAATGTCTAAGTGACAGGTAAATTCAATTATAAATTTCCATGTACATGTATTTTAAATTTTAATGTGTATTGACAAGTCCTATGTCATTTTGATGATGTACTACAAGGGCGCTAATAAATTGAATTGAATTGAATTGAATTGAAATGTGATGTACTATATGAGATTGCACTAGCGGCTGCCTGTGTGTCCCCATACTCACAAGATTAGACCATCCACATGGTATGCCATTGCCATTGTCTTGGAGGCAGTCATCCATCCCAAGATGCAACACCTATGAGCTGTGATCGACATGTGCTACTGGTGGGGATACTAAATACAGGCTGAAAATATTGTACAGACCCTGATAGGGATTCCATTGTCCCTGGAGCTTCATTCAGTTTTAGAGGTTTCATGGTTCAAAAGGATGATAAAAACTTCCCATTTATATAATTATTAGAACAATTATTTTTAATAATTAACTTAATTTCCACACTATTACACTGTGTAGCAGGTAAGGTGGTGCCTGGCAGGGATACGCCAACTCTCACGATGCTAGTGTTTCCTTCTTCTAAAACAGCCAATGAGTAACCCTTCTCTCAGCCTGAGGCTGCAAATCCACCGAGTGAAGTGGCGCAGCGATTAGCACATTGGACTCGCATTCAGGAGGATGACGGTTCAATCCCATGTCCAGCCGTCCTGATTTAGATTTCCCATGATTTCCCTAAATCACTCCAAGCAAATGTCGGGATGGTTCGTTTGAATAGGCACAGCCAACTTCCTTCCCTGTCCTTCCCTAATCCTATGAGACCGATGACCTCTCTGTCTGGCCTCCTCTCCCAAAAACAACAACAACTGTAAATGCACACTGATGTCACAGTGACATTTCCATTATAAATGCTGTCTAAGTAGCATCATGGCAAAATAACAATTGCCAAACACATATAAATATTGCAGTTTCTGTGTTAACAATGTGCTTGATTTATGCATCTGTCACCAGCACAGTTCACTCACATTCAACAATGGGGCTCATAACACTGAAAATTCAGATAAAATACCGTCTGCAACATCCAAAACTTTTGTCGTTTAATATTTGTTGATAACTTTTACTGTACGTCTGATTCTGAATCTGTAAGCTTTATTACAAAAACTATATATAATATATAACTCATGTAACTGTGTATTTATTTCTGGGTGTATATAGTTGCTTGTAATTATAATGAAAATATTGGAATTGCTGGGGAACTTGATTTCAATGTACCGACAGCAACAACGAAGTGGTGGTAGCTGTGCCATTGTTGATCTTTGCGTATGGAGAATCTCTGTTGCATTGTGAGAAAAGAGGTGAGAGCAGCTTGAGTGATGAAAGAGTGCGAAAGTTTTGATGGGCATTCCTGTGGACATGGGCTGCAGCTATGATTGCACCAGTGTAGGTGCACTTAAGTTTTGAACCCACAAGTGTTGAGAGCATGGTAGGAGTGGACAGGCAGAGGAAACTACAGTTCTAGCTATTGCTGTCCCATAATCATCTGCGGCTCTGGAGATGACTAGGGGTTCTCACCCAGCAGCAGCAGCACCAGTGGCAGCTCAGCATTGTCATTGGCTACATTCTTCATCATCTGCAAAGCTACAACATCAAGAGACCGTTAAATGAAAAATTATAAACTTAAGTTTCTTTCACAAACTATGAGTATCTTGAATAATAACCTGCAATCGTTAAAACTTGTAGGGCACCTGTGTTGTCATTGTCCTCAGACATTATTAATTATTACCAGGCAGGGTCCCTTTCCTTTCCATGCAATCACCGAATGTCATAAGAATATGAAAATAGATTAGCAATTTACTGCCAGTTTTGTATGTTTGCTAATGGCCAGTTTCAGTCTAAATTTTCTGCCTCAGTAACTGTTTATTCTTTTATTGCATAACAGAGGCATAAACAATTTGCAATTTTAACTTCATTCACTTAAAGAGATGTAAAATTTCACTGGCAAAGCTAATAACTAAAGATATAGCACAAATTAATAGTGCACAATTTCATTTATTCTGTATTTAGCTTAGTGCGTGACTTCTACTGCCTTGTTATGTATCTTTTGTTGTTATTTTAAAAGTAAAATCAGTTCCTCATTTGCTTAAAGTAAATTCACTTCAATCTTTCAATAATCAAAAGTAAATTGCTTGCCTTTCTGTAAATTTTGCATTATGTTACACTGAGATTACTGAAAGTCATTTGTTACATAACGAAGTTTAAGTTAAGCCAGTTATTTATTTTACCAGTAATTCCATATAACTTAAATTTCAAAATTTAGTTTTTCAGAATAAGTAACTGCGAACAAAGTGGTTTCTGATTCATTTATTTTCTCATGAACTGTTGCACTGTGGAAAACCGTGACAACCTTCTGTTGCCATTCCAGTAATTATTTAGTTAAATTTCTTTGCCATAACCCTACTTAAGATTCTGAAGATTCATTGCCCTAACAGACTGGCGACCATTTAACTATACCCTTTTCAGTTAATCAGTGTTTTCTTTGTCTTAACAGTAAATTTTAAGGTAAATATTATGAGGTGTCCTTCCCCCCTCCTCGTGCATTCATGAGCAACTACACTATATTCCACCCATTTCAAAATTATCATCAGTATTTATCCTAAGTTTAGAATAGTTTCTTTCTTCAGGAAGATCTGCTGTACACTTTCTTCCAACTAACCAGTGATATTTCCCTTGGTAATGACAGCCTTACTCACTGTAAACTATCGTTACGCATATGTGACCATGGTCAGTTATATTGCAATTCAGTAAGCCAATTAGAAAGGAAGAGGTTGCAAGCTATGGCTGCTACTTTGCCACAATACTGATGTATGCCAATGCTGATATTCAGAGGCAAAAGGTTTTTGCCATGGCACAACAGATTTTTGGTGTAATATCCAAGGCTTTGTACGTCACACCCTTGAGTCAACAATCCATTGCATAGGCAAAGCTAAATGCTGAAACTTAGCTGATGTTTCCATTACATTGCTACTTTGTTGATAGCTGCATGACACATACTTCACAGTGTATCATGCATGTAATTTTTCTTCTGTATTAGGCCTACTGAAGATACAGAGATAAAAGAAATTATTCAGTTAGTGAAGGAGACAAAAGCTTAATAGTCACAGGGGACTGGAATTCGATAGTAGGGGAAGGAAGAGTAGGAAAAGTAGTAGGTGATTATGAAATGGGGGTAAGGAATGAAAGAGGAAGCCACCTTGTAGAATTTTGCACAGAGAATAACTTAATCATAGCTAACACTTGGTTCAAGAATCATAAAAGAAGGCTGTATATGTGGAAGAGGCCTAGAGACACTGGAAGGTTTCAGATAGATTATGTAATGGTAAGACAGGGATTTAAGAACCAGGTTTTAAATAGTAAGATATTTCCAAGGGCAGATGAGGACTCTGACCACAATCTATTGGTTGTGAAATGCAGAGTAAAACTGAAGAAATTGCGAAAAGATGGGAATTTGAGGAGATAGGATGTGGATAAACTGACAGAACGATAGGTTGTAGAGAGTTTCAGGGAGGGCATAAGGGAACATTTGACAGGAATGGGGGAAAGAAATACAGTAAAAGAAGAATGGGTAACATTGAGGGATGAAATAGTGAAGGCAGCTGAGGATCAAGTAGGTAAAAAGACAAGGGCTAGTAGAAATCCTTGGGTAACAGAAGAGACATTGAATTTAATTAGTGAAAGGAGAAAATATAAAATTGCTTTGAATGAAGCAGGCAAAAAGGAATACAAACGTCCCAAAAATGAGATCAACAGGAAGTGCAAAATGACTAAGCAAAGATGGATAGAGGACAAATATAAGGATGTAGAGGCATATGTCACTAAGGGTAAGATAGATACTACCTATAGGACAATTAAAGAGACCTTTGGAGAAAAGAGAACCACTTGTGTGAATATCAATAACTCAGGTGGAAAACCAGTTCCAAGCAAAGAAGGGAAAGTAGAAAGGTGGGAGGAGTATATAGAGGGTTTGTACAAGGGTGATGTACTGAAGGGCAATATTACGACAATGGAAGAGCACATAGGTGAAGATGAAATAGGAGATATGATACTGTGTGAAGAATTTGACAGAGCACTGAAAGACCTAAGTTGAAACAAAGCCCCAGGAATAGACAACATTCCATTAGAACTACTCATACCCCTGGGAGAGCCAGCCTGACAAAACTCTACCATCTGGTGTGCAAGATTTATGAGACAGATGAAATACCCTCAAACTTCAAAAATAATATAATAATTTCAATCCCAAAGAAAGCAGGTGATGGCAGGTGTAAAAATTACAACAGACCTATCAGTTTGATAAGGCACAGCTGCAAACTACTGTCACAGATTCTTGACAGATGAATGGAAAAACTGGTAGAAGCTGGTTTTGGGGAAGATCAGTTTTGATTTTGTAGAAATGTTGGAACACGTGAGGCAATACTGACCCTATGACTTATCTTAGAATATAGTTTAAGGAAAGGCAAACATACGTTTCTAGCATTTGTAGACTTAGAGAAACCTTTTGGCATTGTTGACTGGAATACTCTCTTTCAAATTCTAAAGGTGGCAGGGGTCAATTACAGGGAGCAAAAGGTTATTTACAATTTGTACAGAAACCAGATGACAGTTTTAAGAGTCAAGGGGCATGAAAGGGAAGCAGTGGTTGGGAAGGGGGTGAGACAGGCTTGTAGCCTGTTCCTGGTGTTATTCAATCTATAAATCAGGTGATGCTGAGAGAATTAGATTCAGAAATGAGACACTTAAAGTAGTTACCGAGTTTTGTTTTTTAGGGGGCAAAATAACTGATGATGGTTGAAGTAGAGATGATACAAAATGTATATTGGCAATGGCAAGGAAAGCATTTCTGAAGAAGAGAAATTTCATTAACATTGAGTGCAGATTTAAGTGTCAGGTTGTCTTTTCTAAAAGTATTTGTATGGAGTGTAGCCATGTATGGGTATGAAACATGGATGATAAATAGTTTAGACAAAGAATAGAAGCTTCCGAAATGTGGTGCTACAGAGGATTGTTGAAGATTAGATGGGTAGATCATGTAACTAATGAGGGGGTACTGAATAGAATTGGGGAGAAGAGGAGTCTGTGGCCCAACTTGACTAGAAGAAGAGATCAGTTGGTAGGACATGTTCTGAGGCACCAAGGGATCACCAAGTTAGTATTGGAGGGCAGCAGAGAGGGTAAAAATCGTAGAGGGAGACCAAGAGATGAATACACTGAGCAGATTCAGAAGAATGTATGGTGCAGTAGTTACTTGGAGATGAAGGAGCATACACAGGATAGAGTATCACAGAAAGCTGCATCTCTAGACTGAAGACCACAACAATAACAATATCACTGATGAAGTTTTAGAACATGTATAACATGGGAAAATTTTGTAATGTGCAGGTTGGATGATTGGGGTACTCTAGGGACACACGTGACAACAAAGTGCTGTCCAGTTTCACCAGGCCACTGAGCCGCACAGAATTATTATTATTACTTGCAGTTCACAGCAGTCCAAGGCACTGTGGTGCACAGTTTTAGTAGCACTGCTGTAACTAATAGAACAATAAGGGAAACACAGGTGTCTATTCTCTCCCACATTCAAGCTTTACCCAATAAACTGTCAGCTTCCCTGCAGTTTCAGTTCATTTGTCCATGCAGGAAAGCCTTGTCTGCAAACTAAAAAAGTGACTGCAGTGAAATTTTGCTACGGCTGGATGAAGATACATTTCAGCTCATAAATACAGCCTCCAGCCTAATATCATAGATCTTTACACTCACCACATCAATATGTGCAACATGCCGCATGTAATGTATTACTGGAAGAGCTCTCTGTCTGCATCTCTCATGAGGTACTCAAGTACCAACTTACATATTGGTCAGGTTTGCTTATCCTAAAGTGTTAGCAGTATCATAAATCATTTATGACATCATACACTCTATAACTTGCATGCTCAGGTGTGCCACTGGCTCCAAAATCCCACAATATTTCTAGATTTCCACCTTTTGACCCAGGTTTTGGCACCATGTTTCCTTATCTTCAGCTGTTATATTTGCTTATCGCCATTGTCCTTGTGATTTTGGATCATCCGCCCCCATTAGCTGAGTGGTCAGCGTGACATAATGTCAATCCTTAGGGCCCGGGTTCGATTCCCGGCTGGGTCGGAGATTTTCTCCACTCAGGGACTGGGTGTTGTGTTGTCCTAATCTTCATCATTTCATTGCCATCGATACACAAGTTGATGAAGTGGCATCACATCGAAAGACTTGCACCTGGTGAACAGTCTACCCGACAGGAGGCCCTAGTCACACAACATTTATTTATTTATTTTCGATCACCACCACATCAAAACTCAGTACCAGTAGACTAAATCAATTGAGGTGTACAATATTCCACAGCAAAATCTAGGAAATATTAAGTAGATTGTTGTAGGTATGGCGGTCTCAAATGCAGACAGTACTTCAGAAACAATGTGAATCACGTACAGGATATTAATTCAGAAAAAAACACCATTAAGTCATTAACTGTACATCAGTTTGCATAGGTAATGTCCTAGATCACAAAAAGATATTAAATTTAATGCCTAGGATGAAACAAAAAAAAGAACTGATATATTATGGGAAATACCATGCTGTCTTAAGGGAAGTGATCAAAAAATCAAAAAAATCTCTATGTAATCTCTAAATTGATATTATTTTCAGGTAATAACATTAAATCTATATGGGTATTAGTCAAAAGAGAACTGCAAAATCAGATAAGGAATGTGGGGACATTCTTATTAAAGAAAACATCCAAACAACCAACTTTAGGAGTCACGTAGTCAACATATCTCATAATTACTTCCTTGAAGTAGCTCAGATGATGGGATTGAGTAGGCCAAGGGTTAAAGAAATAGAATATATGTAAGAAGCAGTGTCACATACATACAGTTAAGTAATTAGAACAAAAAGATGCTCTGACAAAGAAATTTAGAATGTCACTAGATCAAAAACTTTCACAGGGTGGATAGCATCTTGACCAAGGTACTAAAATCCTGTTCTTCACACATATATATCCAAAGTATTCAGTCACATATGCAATATACTACTATCACTCAGCACACTTCCAGAAAGACTGAAGTGTGTTATTGTCAGATCCCTTACATGAAAGGTGTTATTAACCGATCTCATAACTGACCTCCACAGAGGTGCTAAAAAGACTATGTATGCAAGATACTCTCTCAAAATTAGATGCTTAATTACTCTCAGTTTGGGTTGTAAAAGATTTCCAAAACAATGGGAGGAGGGAGTGTAGGAAGAAAGGGCACTTTCCCCTTCTGGAGTATGGGATGCAGATTTCTTATTCATTACAGAATTACCAGGCATGTCTAAAAATGATTGTCTATGATGCTATTAATAGTAAAATTAGAAATTTCGGGTGCAATGGGAAATACTGTGACTTCAACAAGCACCACACAATTTCTTTTTGTTGACTTTCAGGCTATTAAAGGCAAATCATATCATTTCCTTGGCAAAGTGGCAGTTTTACCACTATTGCAATTGTTTTGAATGTAAACCTTTATGGAATATTGCCAACAAAGAACCCAATCTTTATTCTGTCACTTCCTCATACAGCCTTTTTTTGACCTGCAGCACTCCAACATCTAGGTGAAAAAAATTCTGTACCTGGTATTCCAAAAGGACACATCTCTTTCCTCCGACTGCACAAATTAATCACAACAGTAGTTTACTATTCATCTATAGACAGAGAAGATCCATCAAGATTTCTGAGATTATGTTGAGTTTTATGCAGCAGAGAGATTGTAGAAGCCACTGGAAAACATGTTCATGCTATATTGCAGGTGTGTTCAACTATACCTCATCTGTGGACTAAAATGAGCCAGCCACAAAGAAGAAACACTATTTTCTGTATTATAAGATAGGGGAAAGAAAAAATCTGTGAAATCTTAATACTGGAAGATATTGTCTCCAGAAGTTGTGACCGTCTCAAACTGTAAAGGATGTAATGCATTATAACATGCAGAAATAGTTATGAATGCTGCAAGCTGGTTGGTGTGGCTACATGAGGATGTGTCAGACTAGAGAGAAGAGGATCATCTTAGTTGAGTCCTAGGCTGTTAAGAGCATTTCTATTGGCCAGTCTGAGGGTAGTTTTTGAGGCTTTCTTACACTCTTATTTCCTGGTACATATTTCACCCAAACAGCCCAAAAATGTACTTTCAAAACATTTTTCATAGTCTCTTACTATGCCGTATCACATTACAAAAGGTGTAAAATAAATAAATCCATTAACATGGCAAGTATAATGAGCAAAAAGAAAGTTCAGATGATCTCTGAGGTCTCTACAACAATAAAAATCAGTCAATCAATATTACAGATGACATCAAAGTTGATCAAGCTTTGAATAAATTTTGAAGCATATTAGTCATTGACATTTTTATTGGATTATTTTTGTTTGACATCCAATTGAATTTATTCAATGGGTCTGATCTTTTTTATCAGACTTTTGTATTAATGTTACTGGAATGTGTAAATAACTTTTGTGAATGTTTTATAGCTTTACTTCTTACCTCATTAGATACACGGCATTTAATCATATGAGAGTGTAACTATAGTTCGTTAAATGAAAGAGTTGGTATCCATGCCATCATTTTCATGTGTTGTATGTTTTGTAGTTTTAGCTAACAAAAGCAAAGAAAAGTGCTCAGTATACATACAATTAGATGTCTATAGTGTAGGAAAGTGTGAAGCATTTGATTCAGACTTGAATTTAAATCAAATAAGTGATAATAAACTTAACAAACATAAGAAACAGTGCACTCTGTGAAGCATCAACATCATTTCACAAGGTAATGGAAGAAATAACAACCACAAAACAAAAACAGTGCTACTTCAAAAAAAAGTTCTACTAAAGATGCAATGTGCATAACATGCAAAGCAGCATACTACTACAGGTTCAAGATGTGGAACCTAAACAAAAAAATCTGGTTTTTCTCTGAATGTGATGACAAAGATTAAGGCCTAAGACTTCACAACACATATGATAAATCTGAAATTATATCAGAGTTAGTTCAAGATACAGATGCTTTAAAGTATAGATAAAGGCTTTTATTGCATTAATAACAACAAAATATAGCTGAAGTACAAGATGAGTGCCTCAATCAGCAAAATACCATACATTAGTTAATCAGTGTAAACAAGTCACAGAACTAAATGTGGAAAAAAATGGCAAATGGCAGAAGTAAAATAATATCATTGGTAGACAGCAGTGGTCATGGACTACTGGAAATATTGAATCAGTCAACAGAACTAAAAACAACAAGTATTACCAAGTCAAATGCCCCATTATCAGTAGTAGGGAGGCTAGTACACTCTGCCAAGTGTACCAACCTTAATCAAAATGGTTTTGTTGTATTACAAGGAGGGTCAAATGATGTATATAAAAATGAAAATCAAAAGGCCATACAAAATACGAAAAGATGCTTTAGCCACCTTAGAACTGCACAGCTTTGGTAGTATGCAATATACCCCACAGGTATGACTTACCGCAATGGTCCCATGTGAATAACAAAACTGCAGAGGCAAATAAATGTTTCTTAGGTATTTCTAAGCACTAACTGGTTGAAGATTTTATACTGTGCATGGGCTACAGTTTTGGAAAAAAAGATGATTACCAAACAAATAGCCAATATTGTGTCAGAAAGGAGAACAAATACTGTGATAAAAAATTGTCTCTTCATCAGAATCATTCTTCACTCGAGAAAATAAAGGAACTAGAATACAATACAAAAGATGCAAACCAACCAAACGCTTCCAAAAAAGTGAACCTGACATTAGGAATATCAAATAATCTTCTGCAGGATAGAAAGTCAAAATCACCACCTAATGATGGACCAGTAGAAGAGGAGGAAGACAGTGGTTCCAATGCAGAGTGGGAAGATTACAGCCTCACCAGAAGTGAAGTGCTCAGTGCCAACTGCACCACATCTGCAGAAGAGGAAGACAGAAACTCCAACTAACTTAAGTGGCTTTTTCCTGATGGGAGCCAGAAAAAAAAAAAAAAAACAGAAACATTCAAGTACAGGAGGAGTAAGTATCTCACTTACTCTTCTAATAATTACACATCAAAACTGACAGTTTGTTAAAAATAAAGCCTGAAACTTACAACAGCTCTAGAAAGCAGTGGTATAAAATTAAGACATACTGTTCTCAGTGTACTTGAACACTGGCTCAAAGATAATGAAATAATTTGCATAAACCTAGACAATTATAAATTAATATCATACTTCTGTAGAAAGAATTTAAAAAATGGTGCTAACTGCATTTTTGTTAGAGAATGCATCACCTTTCTTGTAATCACAGTTCCAATAGAAAAGTATGCAACTGAAAAACATTTTGAGCATTGTTGTATAAAAATTGAAGTGCAAAATGGGGGACTGATGACCTCAGATGTTAAGTCCCATAGTTCGCAGAGTCATTTGAACCATTTGAAGTGCAAAATGAAAGCTTTGAACAACATGTGTGTGGCGCCCGTACAGCAGAATCACATGAATGGTGGAACTGTGGTCACAGCCAACACAAGCAAACAGTGTCTGGCATTTACCAGTCCACATATGCAGATTACACCAAACTTTGGCAACAGTGCGAGGTGTACCATCCCATATGACATAAAGCAGGTTGTTGTTGTTGTGGTCTTCAGTCCTGAGACTGGTTTGATGCAGCTCTCCATGCTACTCTGTCCTGTGCAAGCTTCTTCATCTCCCAGTACCTACTGCAACCTATATCCTCCTGAATCTGCTTAGTGTATTCATCTCTTGGTCTCCCTCTACGATTTTTACCCTCTCTGCTGCCCTCCAATACTAACTTGGTGATCCCTTGGTGCCTCAGAACATGTCCTACCAACTGATCTCTTCTTCTAGTCAAGTTGGGCCACAGACTCCTCTTCTCCCCAATTCTATTCAGTGCCCCCTCATTAGTTACATGATCTACCCATCTAATCTTCAACATTCTTCTGTAGCACCACATTTCAAAAGCTTCTACTCTCTTCTTGTCCAAACTATTTATCGTCCATGTTTCACTTCCATACATGGCTACACTCCATACAAATACTTTCAGAAATGACTTCCTGACACTTAAATCAATACTCGATGTTAACAAATTTCTCTTCTTCAGAAACGCTTTCCTTGCCATTGCCAGTCTACATTTTATATCCTCTCTACTTCAACCATTATCAGTTATTTTGCTCCCCAAATAGCAAAACTCCTTTACTACTTTAAGTGTCTCATTTCCTAATCTAATTCCCTCAGCATCACCCAACTTAATTCGACAACATTCCATTATCCTCGTTTTGCTTTTGTTGATGTTCATCTTATATCCTCCTTTCAAGACACTGTCCATTCTGTTCAACTGCTCTTCCAAGTCCTTTGCTGTCTCTGACAGAATTACAATGTCATTGGCGAACCTCAAAGTTTTTATTTCTTCTCTATGGATTTTTATACCTACTCTGAATTTTTCTTTTGTTGCCTTTACTGCTTGCTCAATATATGGATTGAATAACATTGGGGAGAGGCTACAACCCTGTCTTACTCCCTTCCCAACCACTGCTTCCCTTTCATGTCCCTCGACTCTTATAACTGCCATCTGCTTTCTGTACAAATTGTAAATAGCCTTTCGCTCCCTGTATTTTACCCCTGCCACCTTTAGAATTTGGAAGAGAGTATTCCAGTAGTTCCAATGGAATGTTTTCTACTCTGGGGGCCTTGTTTCAACTCAACAGGTAGTTAGTATGCATTGGACAACACAGCATGACACACGCCTTCAATCTTTCTCACCCCAGACCACATGGATCATATTCATGTGATTTCCCATAAATGTGCACATGAAGTATTGCACATTCATTCTTTTTGTGATGTCTTTGATCCATCCAGGAAATACATGATGCTCCATGGGTCATGCCAAAAACTGACCATTCAGAGACACAACCTTAGTTTTGTGCAGTTCACAAGGTCACACAATCTGTTTACCACTGAAGTGTGTACTCTCCATGGTTGGTGACTGAGCTGTACCACAAGTGCAATGCATCAGTACAGACATTAAAGATAAGACTTTGTTCGTAACATCTAGTGAGGTATGGCAAAATAAATCCATATCACTGACAAAACAACTCTCATCAATTCCCGTCACATTCCTTTCTTGAACATAGGGTGTGGGTGCAGCTGGTTCCATACACATTTAGGATTGTAAGCGGTGGTAATACTTGTCCACTCTTCACTGGTGACCCCGACATTATCTGAGGTTAGCACATGGTGATGAACGTTTGTTGGTACAAGTGACATGGAACCACAAGTGGACTGGTGCTTACACCCCAGCATCCAAACAGTGCTTCATAGAGACAAACTATCAACTTTCTTTGGGAGACATACATATATTTCTTTTTTTGTGTGTATGCTTCAGTCGTGAACCTTCTGATATTTTGTGTGTGTGTGCATGTGTGTGTACGTCATTTCTTTTTCCTTCTGTTTGTATTATTTCCATTTTGTGCTTTCTCCTTGTAAGAGAACTAGTTTCTAAGCCAAGATGGCGAATTTAGAAAAACTACAAAAGACTGTAGAAGACCTGTTCAAGCACAACTAAAGGCTGGAGAATGGGTTACAGGCGTGTTTTGCACAATGGGTCCATGAGACATTGGCAATGGTGCCTAGCATCATTGCATCGCAGCTTATGACAGCATTCCCCCACCTCCACAGTGGCACGTGCCTTCCCCAGCCTCCACCATGGACGCCAACCTGCTCCAACTAGTTCATAACTTGGCTGCAAAGGGGACAGCTCTCATCACACAGGTCGATCATTTGATGCATTCACAGGCAGCGGACAGCAGGCACCAAAACAGCAGCTGGTCCAGCAACTACTGAACTGGCTCACACAACTAGTAATGCAGTTCCAGCCATTCTAATGATACTCCACTGACAGCAAAGCAGGTGCTGAGTGACTTCTGCTAGTACCTCACATGCTTTGGCAACAAAGTGTCTCCTCCTTGTATACACCCATACACCAGTTGCTACCAGGCCTAGACACACACAGCTACAGATCAGTAAAAAAGTGGCTCCTAACAGCAGACTCGGTGGGCAGCATGAGGAACGTTGTCGCCATGGGTTCGAATCCTCCAATATTCCTGAGGCACTCACTGCAGCAAACAATTTGGCAAGTAAAATGTGTGGCACATGCAACTGCAATTTAGATCTCAGACTATGCCACACATTCTCATACAAATTTACTGCAGCCAATGTCAGCGAGCCTGGAGGCATACTTTCTTGGCCGCTACAACCTGCTAGCCAATATTGCAAATGGCGAGCTCACTGATGCAACAACAAATTTAAAGACAGTGGGACAGTGCTGGCAGGCTGCATTCTACAGTGTCAAATCTGTAAAGTGCCCTGGACTTTATGTTGACATTTTGGAAAAACCAAAGGACATCATCAAGCTTTCAATAGTGCACCACATAACTACACCTGGACCACCCACATCATGACACCCACATCGACTCATGCCCAGTAGACTCACGGTATCAAAGGTCAAGTTTGAGGCCACATCATAGGGAGGCTTCATTTGGCCATAAATCAGCCCACGGTCATCTGATTGCATTTAGTTCCATAAAAAGACAATTCGTGATGCCTGTGTGGAAACTATCATGCTCTTAATTCACGAATGGTGGCAGATCGATATCCGGTACTACACCTTAAAGATTTTAGCCCCATATTATCAGGCTGTGTCATATTTATTAAGATCAGTTGCGCAAAGGCATACACACAAATTCCAGTGGCGCCCAAAGACATTCAGAAAACGACAATCGTCATGCCCTTTGGGCTTTTTTGAAATGGTCGTGCTGCATCATCAAAATGCCATACTGTGCAATGCAGGTAGCATGCACCCTAGCAGCCATACATCATTAGAATGTGGTGCCCCCAGCCAGAATCTACTGTAGAGAACCTGTCTCCCGATGCCCACACCTGCAGCCAGTATCTCCAGTTGAGCTTTGGACACCATCTCCCGTGTTAATGTCTGCTTGTCTGTCACAGCTCCAGGACCCACATTTGAGCCACAGCAACACTGTACTCATGCAAGTTTACACTTAGCATGCAATCTCTGTACTTCCACTGTCTCTGGTGTTGAGGCCAGATCAAGTACCGTGCTGTGCTCCTACGATTGTGTCCATTGACGAACTTGTGGAACATTGCATGAACTTTGGATTTGTCATTCTGAACAATTCAAATAGTGAACTTAATTCTACTGTAGTGTATTAACCATAGCACTAGTGAACACTCTGTGTCTTTATAAAGCTATCAGTGCATCAGCCGTAGAGATATCTTCCCAAGTGCTTCGCAGATACGTGTCTATGTCACACATTGCTACAGACAGTTCACAGTCAGCACCAGCTGCAGCTGCTGTCACTAGCTGACCACGCGAGGACACGCCCCATGCACTAATGCCACAGGCCACCACCCTTCCACTGCAGACCAACTCACTGCCATTGCTCTCATGTTGATGACACCACATATTGCGTGAACTCTAAACATAGAAGCACCACAGACTGATTTCCATGCTTCCTCAGAGCTATGGAACTCTACTCTCCAAGGGGGGAGCTGTGTGGCAGCTGTACTGCATAAATGCACGAACAGTGGAACTGTGGCCACAGTCGACACTAGCAAACAGTGCCCGGCATTCACCAGCCCACACATGCTGATTTACCATTACACCAAATTTTGGCAACAACGTGATGCACATCAGCCAACATTCGACAAAGCAGGCAGTCAGCGTGAGCTGGACAATGCAACATGACAAACGCTTCCAATCCTTCTTGAAGTGGACCACGAGGCTCAGGTTAATGTGAGTCCCCACAAACATGTCTGAAGTCTTGCCGATTTGTTCATTCCACGATGTCTTTCATCCATCTGTGAAAGACCTGATGCTCTGAGTGTCACGCCAGAAACTGGCCATTTGGAGTCATAAACCCCTGCTTCACGCAGTTCACACTGTCACACAATGTGCTTATCACCTGAGTGTATACCCTCAACAATCAGTGATCAAGCTATGCAACATGCCAGTATGGAGATCAAAGGTAAGAGTTTGTACCTTCCTGCAAGGTACGGCAGAATAAATGTATGTCACTGACAAAGCAACTCTCATCAATTCCCATCACATTCCTGTCACAAAGCATTTTCCTTGGACATAGTGCATGGGTGTAGTAGCAAAGCTGGTTCGCCATATGTCTACGACTGTCAGTAGCGATAACACACATCCATGCTTCATTTGTATTCAGATTTTGCACTGGTAATTTCAGTGTGCTCATAAAATACCTTGGTAGGCTTCTGTCACAGTTTTGGAAGAACAAGTTTATTCTATGGGAGGACTTGAATGGTGTCTCCTTATCTGAATCCAAATATAAAATAGAACTATAAAGCTTACGTACAACTTATGGTTTGCATAACACAATTCAAAATTATACTAGAATAGAGGGAAACTTTCCAAGTGGGAAAAATATATCTAAAAACAGAGATGATGTAACTTACCAAATGAATGTGTTGGTATGTTGATAGAGACACTAACAAACACACACACACACACACACACACACACACACACACACACACACACACACAAAATTCAAGCTTTCGCAACCCACGGTTGCTTCATCAGGAAAGAGGAAGGAGAGGGAAGGACGAAAGGATGTGGGTTTTGAGGGAGAGGGTAAGGAGTCATTCCAATCCTGGGAGTGGAAAGACTTACTTTATTGGGAAAAAGGGGCAGGTATACACTTGCACACACACACACACACACACACACACACACACACACACACACACACACATCCATCAGCACATATATAGACACAAGCAGACATATGTTAAGGCAAAGAGTTTGACCAGGTGAAGGTTGAGGCCCAGTGGGTAACGGGAAGAGAGGATATACTGAAGGGCAAGTTCCTATCTCAGGAGTTCTGACAGGTTGGTGTTAGTGGGAAGTATCCAGATAACCTGGACGGTGTAACACTGTGCCAAGATGTGCTGGCCGTGCACCAAGGCATGTTTAGACACAGGGTGAGCCTCATTACCACAAACACTGTCTGCCTGTGTCGGTTCATGTGCATGGACAGTTTGTTGCTGGTCATTCCCACATAGAAAGCTTCACGGTGTAGGCAGGTCAGTTGGTAAATCACGTGGGTGCTTTCATGCGTGGCTCTGCCTTTAATCGTGTACACCTTCCAGGTTACAGAACTGGAGTAGGTGGTGGTGGAAGGGTGCCTGGGTCAGGTTTTACACTGGGGGTGGTTACAAGGGTAGGAGCCAGAGGGTACGGAAGGTGGTTTTGGGATTTCATAGGGATGAACCGAGAGGTTACAAAGGTTAGGTGGATGGCGGAAAGACACTCTTGGTGGAGGGGGGAGGATTTTGTGAAGGATGGATCTCATTTCAGGGAAGGATTTGAGGAAGTCGTATCCCTGCTGGAGAGCCACATTCAGAGTCTGATCCAGTTCCGGAAAGTATCCTGTCACAAGTGGGGCACTTTTGGGGTTCTTCTGTGGGAGGTTCTGGGTTTGAGGGGATGAGGAAGTAGCTTGGGTTATTTGCTTCTGTACCAGGTCGGGAGGGTAGTTGCGGGATGCGAAAGCTGTTTTCAGGTTGTTGGTGTAATGGTCCAGGGATTCAGGACTGGAGCAGATTCATTTGCCACAAAGACCTAATATAATATGTATGAACTCTCAAACTGCCATTGATTACATGCTTACAAATATCCAGTCTAGTAAATATAAGAGCCTTGCAAAAGACATGAATATCAGGCCATAATAATGAAAGAAGTAGGGAAATTGGATATTCTCAAGCTTACCTCTTACAGAGATATTAGCAGTTCTGATATAACATATCTAAAGATAAAACTACAAAATGAAAATTGGAGAGAAATGTACCTGTATGGTAGAGTTACTGATAAACGTAAGTTTCCTAGATATATATTTAAAAATTATTCAAGAGTGTTTGCCAAGCAAAACTAAACCAGAAAGGAAAAAGGGAGGAAATCTGTCATGGCTAACAAAGGACTATTAGTGGCCTGTAAAAACCTGCAATTTCTTCACACAATTTGGAAAGTTCCATATAAGGCTGCTCATTTTGTTGAATATTACAGAGACTATAAAAATATTTACAGTTAAACTTTAACAGCTGCAAAGCAATTGTATAATGAAAATGTTATTGCATAAGCTCCCAACAAAGTCTGAAACATTTAAATGATAACAAACAGAGTAAAGGAAAGTTGTCAGGAAATTATAATAAAAGATTAAACCTAAAAATAAATAATGCTGCAACAGAAGATCCAATATTTATTAATAACACGTTCAAACAATATTTTACCAGCGTCTGACTAAAGCCTACACACAGTAACAATAGTGATTGCTTGCAAGTCCAAAAACTACTCAAGAATAAACAAAAGTCACAAAGAAACACATGTTGCTTGTACCCTGCAACTGAACATGAGATCAGAAAAATAATAGAGAAACTAAAAAATAAATCCTCTGCAGACATAAAGGGTCTCTCAAATAAAATTATGAATCTAACCACTAACGATAAAGCAAACATCCCAGATAGAGAGAAGTTTGCCAGAGTATCACTGCTCTTCAAACAAGATCATCCCATGTGCCCAGATTATTTCAGACCAGTTAGCCTCTTGCCCATTTTGTCAAAGATTCTAGAAAGAATGATATTTGTTAGGTTAATGGCATTTTGTGATAGAACTGTATCATGAACAGTAGGAAGTTTGGGTTCCAGAGGGGAAAATCTACAGTGTCAGCTGCATTTGAACTTATTAATGTAATCTCAGTAGGCCTAGATCAGGACAAAATCCCTGTTGGTAACTCGTCTAAACCTTTTATCATGTTAACCATCAAATTTTAGTAATTGAGTGACACCAATATGGAATTAGTGGAACAGCCCTTAGTATCATAAAGTCATTTGTACAAAACAGAAAACAAACGGGGGATATGTCACACAAACAAGGGAAACACCTATCAGAACTAGAAGACATAGAACAAGATGTGCCACAAGGTAGCATTTTAGGACCCCTCCTTTTTCTTATTACGTAAATGATTTATCTTCTAACATTAAAAGGGAAATGATATGCTTTACAAATGACACAATGACTGTGACCATGAGACAAAGCTTACAGAAATCCATAACTAAAAGTAATCAAACAGTTAATCATGCACATGATTTACCTTCTAACATAAAAACCAATGATATTCTTTGCAGATGACGCAATGAGCATAACCTTGAGACAAAGCTTACAGGAGGCCATAATTAAAGGTAATCAAACATTTAAACCTTAACATCCCAGGTACACTCTCGCAAACCCTAGCATTTATTGTTACTCTGTTGCTAAAATTGATAAGGGTGGGGAAGGTGATTACAGCATAGCCTAGTTGTTCTTGCTCAAAGCTGCCATGATTTCCTTTGTCAATGTCCGCTTTAACATGACATGGATCAATACTATTACTGCTTCTTCCTTGCTAGCGAGCGGTCTCTGAGAAAGCACTTGATACTTTGCATTATGGATTAAATAACTAGGTCTTCGTCTACTGTTTATGTTATGGACCCTGACTGTGTGGGTGTTCTTTAAAATGGCTTGAGGATGATTGAGGAAGTGATGTTGTATCAGATAGTGACAATGGAACTGAAAGTGCCGGCCTGTGTGACCGAGCGGTTCTAGGCGCTTCAGTCTGGAACCGCACGACCACTATGGTCGCAGGTTCGAATCCTGCCTCGGGCATGGATGTGTGTGATGTCCTTAGGTTAGTAAGATTTAAGTAGTTCTGAGTTCTAGGGGACTGATGACCTCAGATGTTAAGTCCCATAGTGCTCATTGCCATTTGAATCATCTTTTGAAACTGAAAGTGAACTTAATTCAGAAACGGAACAGTGTGAAAACGGAGACAAATATGTTTTGCCACCTACAAATTCACTCAATGGAAGAAGTGATCAGAGTGATGAGGACAGAAGTGTAGAGACTGAATTCTTAGCTAAACATTTTGCTAGAAATATATTTGGTCAAAATAAATATTGCTGGTCATCATAGCCTCTTCTCAAACAATCTTGTGTTTCGCAGCACATCATTATTTTCATGCTGATAGTGCAACCACTTGCCCAAGTAGGTAATAATTCAGATCTTCTTACTATCTGGAATTTGCTTATGACATTTATGGAAATTTAGAATAGTGGTCTGTCAGACTTCACTAGGATAGTCTGTGACAAAAAAAAATGTTAACGGTCAAAATGACCACTCACTGGGCTGAAGTGAATAGGCTAATTCTCAGTTATGAGAAACTGATGCAATGCTGTTTACAAACAACAGAAGAAAAACAAATAAATCAACCAAACTGCAAGAGCTGGTCCTGGTGGAGGTTTGAGTCCTCCCTCGGGCATGGGTGTGTGTGTTTGTCCCTAGGATAATTTAGGTTAAGTAGTATGTAAGCTTAGGCACTGATGACTTTAGCAGTTAATTCCCATAAGATTTCACACACATTTGAACATTTTGATTTCTAGAGCTAGATATAAGAGTAGTTGAAATTAGAAAATTTTTGGGAATCACTGCAGACAGTTATTGAGATGGAAAAATCATATTACCAACATAAGCAATAAACTTAGCAGTGCTGTTTTCGCTCTCAGACAAATTGAGCCATTAATCACTGGAGATGATCTGCATATGGTGTATTTTTCACACTATATTTTTCAATCCTAAAAGAATTTACATAATAGAAATTTGGGGCCACTTGAGTGATGCAATTAAAATACTCAAATTACAAAAGGGAGCAATCAAAATAATTGGAAACATGATAACAAGAGACAGTTGCAGTTCAAAAAATACAAGATTGCACAGTTGTATATATACAACATTTTGCTTCTGGCTTGGGGTCATAAAGAAAAATTCAACAAATATGAAGATATAAACCATCACCATCACATTAATATATATAATAATACAACTCAATATAAGAGAAGTATGGTAGTGGATACATGAAAGTACAATTATACAACTGTTTACCATGACACATCACTAACGGCAAATAGAAAGTTAACTTCAAACATTTGAGTGAAAAGCGACAATTAGAAACCCCTTAATATTCAATCAGAGAATTTCTTTCACATGGGAATAAGTAAACAGGCAGAGTATTAAAAGAAGTACACAGGAAGAGAGAAAAAGGAAACATAAAATGAGGTAACTTCTTAACAGCATTCTTGTATTTACATGTAAATTTTGTAATTTTGAGACAGTACTATCGCTTTTAAATTTTTTTATTAATGTAAACATAACTGGATCTAGAGTATATATTTCCTACTTCACTATCTTATACTTTATATGTGAACTGATTTAACCATGGTGTATAATTATTCCAATTAAATTTGCTTTCATTTATGTACTTAGAATATGTACATTTCATTAAACCAGTTTGGCGTACTATATCTAAAATTATGTAAATTTACAGAAGTATTGTAGTTGAAATTTATTAGTTATCTAAGCAAATTTGCAGTTTGAATCAGTAAAAGTAATGTATTTCAATGTAAAACTGATAAAGCAGATATGTATTTTGACATGCTCCATAGATGTACATCAAAAACTGCTTAATAAATAAACAAATAAATTAATAATTTTTGCATATATTTACATTCTAGGTATCAAACCCATCTGCCTTAAAAGTAGTTGAAGGGCATTTACAATGGCCAGTATTGGCATAACAGTCATTTGAACGTGTGAGTCCGTAGAATGTTGCAATCACGTGACAGCTACATAAAGGTGTAATTCAAAAACCCCTCAGATATGCATAATCATTATTTGAAAGGCCAGGATATTGCATTCTATTGCAGTAAAGTTTGGTAACATGTTGAGATATTCTGATTAAGTTCTGTGCTCACAACGTATAATTATTACAAATATACACAACAAATTAGATTTTTATAAAATAACTGTGTTAATTGAGTGTTTACTTAGTGGCAAATTCCCACATACACAAATACTTCATTAGAGGCCATTGCCAACTGATAACGACTCTTATAGAATGGTGTGTAGGTGGACACAATGGCCAGTCTGAAGCCAGTACAGCTTCCCTGAAATAATCCTTTCTTTTTTGTGAACAGTTATTGAATGTATCTACAATAAATGATGAATCATAATAAATGATAATAATATTAGTAATTACAGATCAATGTAATAATTACCCAATAATAATTATTATTATTATTAAATAAAAAAATAATTTTTTTCTGTATATTGATTGTGTACACATTGAAGCAGAAAGGAGAGTCAATCATGGCATCTCTATGACACTCTTACAGAAATACAGTCAGTGAAGCACAGCATGGGTTTGAAAACTACTGCAACCAGCTATCAAGGTCCAAGGAATACACTTAAGATGATAGTTTTGAAAAGTTTTGAAAAAAAATCTACATACTGGTGAAAACAAGAATGTATTTCAAAGGAAATATACTACCATGTCCTGCTGTTGGAGACAAGAGTTTTTGGCATGTCAGGCAATGATATGCAATGCACAGCATTGGAATTAGCTGAGAAGAATAATCTTCCTCATAATTTTAGTAAGGAGACCAGTATGGCTGGAAAGGGTTGTATTTGCTAGTGTCTACAAAAGTTCCATCAATGAGGTTGAGCTCGACAACATAGGATTCGTGCATGGGTGTACAAACAGTATGAGCTATTGGTGAAAATGAAAGTGATTATTTGAGAAAAATTGGTCTTAAAGTATTTTAACCCATTATACTTTACTTTTTATTAGTATTATTTACAAATTTTTCTTGGAAAAAAGTTATAATTATATTATGTTACTAATTCTTTACATTCAACATATACCTTATAAGTACATTTTTCTATCGCTACATTTTTTCATTGTTAAAACTTTCTTCAATTAATGTAGCCCCATGATCAAAATAAGGAAGGTAGAGGGACTCTAAATTAAGTGCAACTTCCCTAAAAAATCACCAGTACTTATTGTGTTCACCATGCCCGAATTGCCTTTACTATATGAAATTTGAAATACAATAATATTTGTACACTATCAGTCAAGTTTCATTGTTTAGGCAAGATATGCTTTCAGACTCACTGAATCAGTTATCTCAAAACTAGCACTTTTAGGATCTTGACCCCTCTTGCATAGATTTTTATGGATATCTATCAGCACTCCACAAAAACATATCATTATGCAATTCACAAATCAGATCATGTAAAATTTAAATGACAAAATATTGTCAAATGGTATTTTTATCTAAAACAAGGTTGAAGTAGTATTATTAAATAATGGAAATAAATCTGCATCCATATTGACAAGATATTTTGTCCTCCTGGAAAATACCAACAAAAGTTTATCACTATTTTTTTGAAAATATGTGCTATCATGTACCATACCTATGGTGATATTAAAGCTATGACTATGCTCTTAGGAATGCAGACAGTAGACACAAACTACTGCTATTTTATCTTCAAATGGAACAGTGGAGACAGGGAGCATCACTGCATTATGGTTCAGATATAGTATAAAAAGGATGAACTTCTCATATCCATATAGGAAAAAAAAGGATAGACAAAATGTTGACAGATTTGTTGATTTGTTGCATTTGTCAGAACATCACATGGAAGTCTCTTTAAATGGGAGTATTCATCTTGGTAGTTACAAGCTAATACTGTACCACTGTAAAAGTAAATAAGAAGGCAGAGAGAGTGGATATATATGCAAGAAACTGAGTTAACTCCCAGGTCCTGAAGCTTAATGAACATTCTCTTGAACAAATTCAAATGATATAAGCTCCAAGTTGGAATATCCACAATATTATGAAAAGGATAGATTGCTACTCAGCTCTACTGTGACATGTTGAGGTGGTCAAGACACAATGAAAAGACTGTTACACATTTAGCTTTTGACCAAAGCCCTCTCCTTAAAAGAATATAAAAGAATGTTCTGCTCAACAGATTTTTGAATGTTGTTCCACAATAGTTGGTTAGGAAACAGACCATCTTGTGATACTTACAGTTTATAGGCCACCAGCATGAAGTATCTTGAGGTTTGCAAAATAGCTAACAACAGTTTATAATGTATGCAGACCTAAGTGGAGACTTTAATGTTGATTTTGTCACATATTACTGACTGAGAGCAACTATTGTTTGTGATGCCCATTCTTGGATTATTTTCCACAGTAAAATTCTATGCAAGTATTGAAAGACCTAGTCCAACAACCACTGTCTGTTTGTTTTTAGATCCAGCAACCTGTCATGGTTTAGCAGTAAAATCAATTGTCAATGGTTTATTGGACCTCAGTGGGCAAATGTTAACAGTAATATATGCTGACCTGGTATGTACAGATCATAGAAGGAAAGTGTTGTGTCAGAGAGTCATAAGCAATGACTTCATCATAGTGTTTAGAAGATATTATGGGAAGAACACAAGGGAGAAATTTATAAAGTGAGCAGCATAAAGGAAATATTTAGCTATTCCTTAAACATGTTCATACATGCATTGTTTCCTGGTTTCCCCTGAAACAAGCAGAGCAAAACCAATCAGAACCGAGGATAAGGTGTGGTTAATCCATGGGATTACAGCAGTTTGTGCTAAGAACAGAGAACAGCACCTAATTTGGAGGACAAGATATGGTCAAAGGTTTGGAACTCTATTACCACCAAAATTGTAAATTCCTCTAATCTTGTTATTAAAAAAATGAAACTTATGCACTGGTTCAAAAAAATAAAAAATAAAACATATTTCCTGGCAGACTTAAACATGGCAAAGAACACCCATCTATAAAACTGGAGATCAACTAACAATCTCTAACTACTGACCTATCTCATTCTATCCAGTGTTTTCAAAATTTGTGATTAAGTGGCTTATTGTATTACACAGAATTATTTGTGTTATCAGAAGCTGTTAATTCAGAACTCAGTTTGATTTTCTTAAAGGATTCTCCATAGATAAAGCAGAACAGGACCTTACAAATGAAGTCCTGGCAACGCTAAACAAGGAAAATTATACTGTTTTGTAACTTTGCCAAATACTCTGATTGTGTGGATCACAAAGTTCTGCTTATCAGACTAAAATGTTATGGCATTGATGGCATCCCTCTTAGATGGATAGAGTCATAGCATTATAACATAAAGCATAATGTCCCACTGACAGCCTGTATCAGAGGCATGAAACTAACCTCAGATTGGGGAACCATAACATGGAGTCCCTCACAGATGAGGATGAGTAATACACCCACTCTTGCTCTTAACTTTCATAAATAATCTTCCAATGACTTTAAAGGGCAGTTTAAAACTACAGTATTTGCTGATGACACAAACAAATCAAGGGTCCAAACTCAGCCTTAGGAGACTAAGCCAAAATGATAGCTGAATGTATCCACATGTGGTTGGAAGCCAACAGTTTTAGTCTTCATCCCACAAAGTCTCATATTACTCCAATTTGAAAAATCAATCATTACCTGTCAGCATTATAAACAGATATTAATGGCTATATGTTAAATGAAAGACACCTTGTAAAATTACTTGGGGACCCATTAAATATAAAGTTAAAATGGATTCAGCAAACAGATAAACCAATCAAGAAAATCAGCAGTTAAACTAAAGACAGAGTTTGTCATGTTTTCACTCCCTGTTGTCTTAAAGAATTATCTTCTGAGGTAGTGGACCCAAACTAAACAAAATGTTTATTTAGCAGAAGTGAGTTGTAAGCAAATTGTGTAAAGTAGATAACAGCACATCTTACAGTAGCCATTTTAAGGATCATGGAAAGGTGGCAAGATGTTGTCGCATATAGATGTGGTTGTAAATTGTACTGTAGAAATCAGAAATATATTTAAACTTTCATGTGCATGTTACAACAGAAGTGTTGACATAAGTATCAGGTTGTGTGTGGCAACACAAGTGTGGGCTCACATGTCGTGTTTACCAAGAGTAGGTACAATAAATAAAGCCTGTGAGTGTGGCATGGAAACATATGACCTTCAAGAAACTTCCATTAAGAAGTGTTCTCTTGGAGTAGAAGAAAGTACTGCCAATGCACTTCAACAGGAACTTAAGGCAGCAAAAAGGTTTATTCATAATTTGGAGACAGTTGTAAAATTGCTCACAGTGAAAATGTCTAGTGACGGAACCAGTGGTGAAAATAAGAACTGTTGTATTGTGCCGAATGTGCCTTCATGCATGAAACAATACCAGCAAGTGTTTACAATAGCTGTCTACCAAACACAGCTTTTAAGTGAATTCAGATGATAAATATACCCATATGATAACTCAAACATTGTGAATTAAGAATTTTATTCATCACAGGTCATTTTACAATAATATTGGCTTTGTCATACAGAATGTAGTAGTACATACATAATAGTAAAATAAACTAATGTCAATACATTAGAGTATACATTTTAAGAATGGTAGTGTAGCAAATTACACAAGGATAGTTTCTAAAAGTTGATACAGTAAACTATGCTATAATTTAATATAGTATATTATACCCTGTACATAATGTATTGTGTATTGTATGCACTATGTAATTTCATACAACTTAACCATAGCACACAATAATACGTTTAACTACAGAAAACATTTAAATGCTAATATTGTCCTCAAGTATGTATCTCAAAGAATTCTTTAATGTCATAAAATAGATGATCTGACAGCCAGCTGTACCACTTAATTTTAAAAAGTTTTATATCCACAGACTGAACATGAATTGGTAATTTATTGAACATTTTGAGTGGGTTTACTTTGTGGGAATTTCCTGTTCTCGCTAATCTGTGACATGATATGTCTATATTACCCTTAGCTCTTGTGTTGTGTTCATGAATTTCCCCTCAGGCAACACATTCTGAAATATTATTATTTTTAATATAGAGTACAGACACACAGATGTACAAATTTATAATTGTGAATATTCTGAGTCAGGAAAAAAGAGGATGAAACTGCTCCCTATGACCTCTTTTACATATTATGCGTAAGACTTTTCTTTGTGATTTCAAAATGTTCTTTATGTGAGGGTAGTGCCCCCATATAATTAGACCATATGAAATATGTGGCTGGAATGGCCCAAAGTATGTCACCCTAAGGTACTCCAAGCTTACTACCTCCCTATGTTTCAAGATAAAGTATGCCATCCAGGATAGTTTTTCACAGGAGTGATTGACATGTTCCTCCCAATAAAGTTTTAAGTCAATGTAAATACCTAAGAGTTTTACTGACTTACTGCCTACTTCATTTGGTATTCTCATTAAAAGTTGTTGGGTTTTGTGATATTTAAAGCTTTCCCAGCATACTGATTGTTCCATAAAAACACGGGAGAACTGCTGGATGTCAGTAACGTACTGCCATGATATTTCGGCGCAGATTCTTCTGGCCATCTTCAGGTGAGTGCCACTTTAGTAGTACTGGCAAGTACTCGCTGGGCTCCACTATTTAAAGCCATACTTAGGTGACATAGCACATGCACTGCTCAGCATGCGCGTTCATAACAGCTCCGTGCGCTGCGGCTCGCGCCCTCCACTGTGAAAGCCTGGCGTATCAGTATCAGGTCGATTTTCATCTTTATGCAGATAACTACGTCGACCACATAGTTTCTTTATAACAGGATTCCAAGTAGAGTTTAGCTGATAATCATTATCTTGATTGATGAGGGTCTCGCTGTCAGACAATCTTATTTCCACAGATTCATTGATAATTGAGCTCCACAAGTTTGATGTATGGGCCAAAATTTTTGTGTCATTGTAATTCATGGAATGGTCTATGGAAATACAATGTTCAGCGATTGTGGACTTGGTGGGTTGGAGAAGGTGAGTATGCCATTGGTGTTCCACAATGCGTTCCTGCACAGTTCATGTTGTTTGCCCTATATACGATTTGCCGCATTCACATGGAGTTTTGTAAACACCTGGTTTACGCAGGCTCAGGTCGTCTTTAACAGATGCCACCACTGATGAAATTTTTGAAGGAGGGCGAAAGATGACTCTCACTTGATACTTTCTCAATATTCTGCCTGTCTGTGAAGAAATATTCCCAATAAATGGTAGATAAACAGTCGACCTGAAGGCCTCTTCCTTGTTCCGTCATTTGCAGGTCTTCATCACTCTGTTCACTTGCCTAAGTGAAAAGCCATTCTTCAAAAATACTTTTTGCAGGTGTTCCAGTTCCGCTTGAAGACTGTCAGCATCAGAGATAGTATGGGCACGGTGGATCAAGGTTTTGAGAATGCCAATTGTTTGTGCTGGATGGTGGCCACTAGTAGCTTGTAGATACAGGTCTGTATGAGTGGGCTTTCTGTACACCGAGTGACCAAGTGTGCCATAACTCTTCCATCACTCCATGATGTCTAAAAATGTCAGACAACCATCTTTCTCTATCTCCATGGTAAACTTTATATTTTCATGTATGTGATGTAAAAATTCTTGGAGACAGCCCAAACCACGAGGCCACACTATTAAAGTGTTGTCAACATACCACCAAAATACTGTTGGTTTAAAAGTGTCAGAGTCGAGTGCTCTCTCAGGATTGTGCAGGAGCTTATTGGCTGCAAATCTGTCCAGGGCCTTATCAAGTGTTTCTTTTGTTATGCTATTCAGATCTGAGATGTTCTGATGTGTGGTAAATAATGTGTACCATAAGCACAACATATGAGAGGGTGGGTATTAGGTGAGTATTAGGTAAATCATTGATAGCTACATTTAAGAAGAAGGGTCCAGGGATAGACCCTTGTGGTACATGGGTTCTGATATCCATTATGGAAGAATTTACGTTTCTGACTGAGACAAATTGTTTTCTGTTACTTAAATAAGAGCTTATCACAGCTGAAGTATTTCCTCTCACCCCATAAAACTCTAGTTTCCTCAGTAGTGCATCAACAGGAATGTAATCAAAAGCTTTACTCACTTAATATAATACCAGTGGTACAATGTTAATGTTTTCGAAAGCTGTTAAGGTTTGGTGAATGATTTCCAAGATGGCCCCGGTTATGTTTCTCCCCTTGCAAAAACCAAACTGATTGTTACATAGGATATTGTGTTCTTCAAAGAAGCTGCTTATTTGTTTGTGTATCAGTGCATCAAATATCTTTGAGAATATTGGAACAATGGAGACTAGTCTGTAACATAGGGGAAGGTGTTTTTCCCCTTTTTAAAAACTGGGACAACTTTTGATACCTTACGTGCATCTGTAAAAACTCCAAGTTCCACACATTTATTAAAAATAAAAGCTAATAGTTTGGCAATTGATTGTATTGTCCTTTCCATGATGTTATTTGATAACCAATAACAATCCACACTTTTAGCACCTGAAAATTTAGATACAGCTTTATAATATCAGCCGGTGTGTCAGCCCTCCATTGAAATACCAGGTTAACAGGCAGTGGTGTTCCAACAAGGTCCATTGCAGATGAATTTGTTGCTTTAATACTGTTACTAAATTTTTTAACTGAGCTTAAAAATATACTGGTTTAATTCCTCAGCTTTAAGCAGAGCTGTTTCTGTGCACATTTTGGTATATTCCCTTGTTTTATTATTTTCCATGGTGCCTTGCATTTATTGGGAGCCCTTTCTATGTAATTTTCCAGTGCTCACTTTTTTGTCAGAAGAAATTTAGCTTTGCAGAATTTTTTGCATTTTAGATATGACCAATGAATATTCACACTTTTTTCTGCTCAATTGGTAGAGACTTGCGTATGCATCTGGTAGAGCATATACATGATTCCTCTGATTTCTGATAGCTCTTCTGTAAACCAGTTCAGTTTTTACTTTTTCTTTTCACTTGGATACCATTAGCCCCAGTAGCTGACTGGTCAGCGTGATGGATTGCTGTCCTACAGGCCCGGGTTCAATTCCCTGTTGGGTCGGGGATTTTCTCCACTCAGGGACTGAGAGTTGTACTGTCTTCATTGTCATTTCACCCCCATCCGGTGCGCAGGTCACCCAGTGTGGTATCAAATGTAATAAGACCTGCAACAAGACGGCCGGATCTGCCCTGTCAGGGGCCTCCCGGCCAATGACGCCATACACTCATTTCTTTTCATACCATAAATCTGTGTACTTTTTAAAGAAGTTATCAAAGGTAATTTTAGCTTCCCTTTTCCCAGATTGACAGTTATATATAAAGTCCTAATCTGTACTTCATAATATATCAATAAACATTCTTATGTACTCTTCCTTTTGCCATCATACCATTACTACTTTAGGTTTGTCAATTGTAACTGGTTGCCTCTTACAAAATGAAAGGAGTAGTGGCTCATGATCTGCAAGTCCATTTCTTACAAAGTTCGACTGTAAATTCTTCCCTACAGAAATTCACAACTGTATTGTCTATGCAGGCATTCTTTTGTGTGGCATGGTTATTTGTACAATAGAGGTCTAATGATCTTAGCATATTCAAGAATGTCCTAGTGACTTGCCTCCATGTGTTTGCCATTTCTATGTTGAAATCACTACAGATAGCAATTCTTGTCTTACTTTTCAATATCTTTTTAACTACTAATTCACATTTTTCAATAAACAACCTACATAGCCTAACTACTGCTATATTTTCATTCATTAGTGTTACACGACTACCTAGTCATATGTAGATACATCCATTATGGGAAATTTTATTCCTTCTTTGACAAAAAATCCAGCCCCACCATTCTTTCTCTGTTTTCTACGTATCATGTCTCCCACAATGTACCCTCTGGGGAAGAAATGTATTTACTTGTTCTTGGGTTAACTAAGTGATTCTTTAGATACTGTGAATATTCCCATGAAAGTTCACAAGCACAGAGGAGTTATACAAAATTGAATGACAAGAATAGTACCTTTCCCCATGGCAACATGAAGTGCAATGACATAATTTATAAAGACAGAAAAGTGCTAATTTTAGCTGATAGCGATGGATGAAATATTTCAAAGATACTTAGTGAAATGAACATTAACATAATATCTTTTGTAAAAACAGGTGCACTGATGTATGAAGTAACAAAGAACTACAGTAAACTATCAGAACACTCACAAAAAATTATGTTGTTATCTTAATAGGAGGTTAAAATGATGCATACAATAATAATTATAAACAGGCAGTCAGAGAACAGTGAAAGCCTTCAACAATTTGAGAAATGTAAACATGATTCGCTTGAGCATACCAACAAGATATTACTTAATTCCTAAATCATGTGTCTACAATGAAATCAAAAATACTAATAGAAAACTACAGAAAATTGCTTGAGCATTTCCTAATGCATCTTTCCTCAAATGTAATTCCCATGAAAGGGCTTATTACACCAGGCATGGCATGCACTTAAATAACAAGGGAAAGTGATTTCTGTGTCATCAAATTAGAGAACATATTAGTAATACAACTAATAGAGACAAGTCACTAACTGTCCTAGAAATGAGAGTACAAGGTCCATCTAAAACACTCTCCTAAGCCGAAATTGCGATTTCAACAGGAAAAATGGAAATTCCACATGCAACAAATGGGAAGAAACCTTCATCAAGCAATCCAAATAAAAGATTGTTGGGCACAAGAAATGCTGGGCCTCCTTCACATTTTTTTATGTGGGCCTGAAGAAAAAGAAGAGACAACAGAAGCTAGTGTCAAGTATCTCCTCCCTCCTGTTTCAAGTCAAAAACTCCAGTGGATTTTCATTCAGGTAACAACAGCACTAATGGAATAAAAAAGCAAGAGGAGGGCATCTCTTTCTTTCATCAAAATATAAGAGGCCTCTTAAGCAAAACATTAATCAACTTATGAACATTAATCAAAAGGAATGTGTAAATAATGATCAGATTTTGTGCTTAACTGAGCACCATGTTACTGATAAATGTGCCTTCCATCTATAGTGAGTTATAGTTTAGTAAAGCACTACTGTAGGGAAAGTAAAGACAAAGGTGAAGTAGCAATTTATATTAAGTAGCATACAAAGCTATAGATATTAAGAAATACTGAGTGGAATAACAATTTGAGGCTTGTGTAACTGAAATAATCACAATAATAGTGCTGACTGTCTTCAGGGAAGCTTCATGTGACATAAAAACTTTTCTTCATATAATGGAACTCCTGCTGTCAGGGTTACTTGCTAAAGCAAAGGATATTGTAGTATTACGTGATTTCAGTATAAAGTTTTTGACAGAAAATAAGAATAAAATAGACTTTGAGAGCGTGATGACCTTATATAATGTGATATCAGTAATAAACTTTTCAATAAAAAATACATCCAAGTCCCAAACTATGATAGATTATTTTTTTGGTTGTAAGTAGACATCAGAATTATACTGTCAGGCAGGTTATAAATGGGCTTTCAGATCATGATGGACAAATTCTCACTCTTTATGACGTTAATCTGTTTAAAAAAAATTCCTCAGTGGAAGTTCATAAGAGTAATGAATAAAGAGGCAAATGAAACTTTCAACCATAGATTGCGGCAAATGGATTGGTCTTCAGTATGTAGCCTTGATAATACTGATACTAAATTTAATTGTTTTATAAATGAATTCTGTGCTCTTTTTGAAGAAATATTTCCAAAGAAATGGGTGAGAAATGGTGCTTCCAATTCTGTAAGTAAGCCTTGGATCACAAAAGGTATAAAACAGTCATATTAAGATGTAGAGAAATGGGAACATTATAGACCCCATCAAATTTTAAAGAAATTAATACAGAATTAAAAAGCCCTTTATTATGGGAAGCAAACTGATAATTATAATAATAAAAAACAATTTGTATCACTGTAGAAAAAAAAGGGAACAGGAAGAGATACAACAAGCAGAGAAGATGCACTACACTGGAATAAGTGGCGTTTAAGGTAATTGGCTACAGACAAATTTCCAAGACAGAAAAGAAAAAGTTGTCTTGAATAGCTCAGTTGGAGTATATGATGTTTCTGCACATACTGACTGGAGTTCCATTACATGTGGAGTGTCTCAGGCCTCAATTCTTGTGCAACTGTTAATCTTGATTTTTATAAATGATATAATCGTGTACAAGCCTGCCATGTAAATTTACTTTATTTCTGATGCTACCACAATTTTTATGAGCAGTAGAACAGACAGTAATCTTGAGGAATCCATTAATCACATACTCTCAGATGAGGTTAACTGATCTGAGATGAATGGTCTCTCATTAAATTCCAGTAACACTAATTTTATTCAGTTCTGTACAAAACAGATAAAGGGAGAGAATTAAGTGTGACATGTGGTAATCATCCAATGAAAGAATCGAAACAACAAAATTTCTTGGAGTGCACAGTGACAAGAAAATGAATTGGTCTTTGTATATTATAAATCTCTGTAACAGGGCTATCTCTGCTACATAGGCCTTACGGACTGTCACTACATGTGTTTAACCTAACACTGCAAAAGTGGCATACTATGTCTATTTTCAGTCACTCATTGAATACTGGTAAGCCTGCTTAGCTGGGTGGTAACATGTTCATTTCCTATGCAAGCAGGCCCGGGTTCGATTCCCGGTTGGGTAGGAGATTTTCTCCACTCATGGACTGAGTGTTGTGTTGTCCTCATCATCAATTCATCCTCATCACCAGTGCGCAAGTCATTCAATGTGGCGTCGATTGAAATAAGACTTGCACCTGGCAGCCAAACTTCCCCGACTGGGGCCGCCCGCCAACAATGCCATATTCTCATTTCCATTTCTATTGAATACGGCATTAGTTTTTGGGGCAACCTGCCATTAGCAAGGAAAGTGTTCATTGGTCAGAAGTGAGCTTTTAGAGTTATATGTGGATTGCACCCAAGAAACTCATGCAGACACAGCTTACGAAAACTTAAAATAGACACAACCACATGTCAACATATTTTTTCTCTCATGTGTTTTGTCTATAAAAATATAGAGATGTTTAAGCCAAACAGAAATTATCAAGAGCATAACACATGGAGGAAGAATGACATACACAGCGAGCACAGAAATCTGAGCTTGGTGGACTACACTGGAACAGCTCTTCAGTGCTCTTCCTTCTGAAATAAGGAGAGAGATTCATAACAAGAGTAAGTTTAAGAAAGCATAAAAATATTTCTCCTACAGAAAGCTTTTTACAGTCTAGATGAATTTTTAAATAAATAAATTGTAAGATCTTAATATTATATAAGACAAGTGAACATAATGCCATTAAGAATGTTATTTAATTTGAGCTCTGTATCCATTTGTGCTCTGTACCTGAATTTCTGTAGTGCTTTAATGATTCTAAGAAAATATGTATCTTCTGTTTTCTGTATTACTACTCAAAGAAATTACTGTATAAATTTTTATATAATTATGTACTCAAATGTCTGTATATGCTATAAGATTATCATATTGTATTTGTAAAAAGCTGACTTGTTCCACTTCCTTGTGAACCCAACACAGCAGGACCTATGTAACACGAAATAAAATCAATCAGTCATGAAATTCTTACACTCACCTCCTGAAACATTTGCTCTTTAGTGATTTTTGTCCTTAAAGCCAGTGTCAATGGAACTGTGATTTACACCTTCTCAATATAGCATACAACAGCAATTTTCATGTAGATCTTGCCTCCTCGTCTAGAGGTCAGAATGGAATTATATGCTCTGGTGGGAAGATATTCTACAAAATCCAATCTAATATAATACAAAAAGTGGGACTCTGTAACAATTCAAAAGAAAAACATACTCCACTAGCCACACTTCTACAAATTAGCTGGATGTCTATAGATTCAAGGATTGAAATGTTCTCTTTGCTAGATGGTGAGTAGCAGTGCTGATCAAAAAGTGGTATCACAAGAAGTAATGTTCTATAATGTATTTACAAATACAGGTAATTTTTTTTCATTCATACATACTATGTAATCAAGATAATAATAATCCATCAAGAGTAAAAAACAGCAGTTTGAAACACACCAGGAAGTAGGCTAAGTTTTTATGTGACCTGTTTGATACAATTTTTATTTTTGATGCCTTTGACAAAGTTTATGTTCTATAATGAAGTATATAATATCATAAGCATGAATATCATTAAGCAGCATAGTGACAGTTTATTGTGAATAGTGTATACAGATTAAGTTTCTGTTATTTATATATTTATTTATCATTATTCATCCAAGGATCATCTCACAAGGATATAAGATTTGTCGAAGTAACACAGTGCAAATCAATAGGCCAAAATATACAACGCACAGCATACATTACATGCTTCATGAGGATAAGACAGGTTGTTGTTGTTGTGGTCTTCAGTCCTGAGACTGGTTTGATGCAGCTCTCCATGCTACTCTATCCTGTGCAAGCTTCTTCATCTCCCAGTACTTACTGCAACCTACATCCTTCTGAATCTGCTTAGTGTATTCATCTCTTGGTCTCCCTCTACGATTTTTAACCTCCACACTGCCCTCCAATCCTAAATTTGTGATCCCTTGATGCCTCAAAACATGTCCTACCAACCGGTCCCTTCTTTTTGTCAAGCTCTGCCACAAACTCCTCTTCTCCCCAATTCTATTCAATACCTCCTCGTTAGTTATGTGATCTACCCATCTAATCTTCAGCATTCTTCTGTAATAGCACATTTCGAAAGCTTCCATTCTTTTCTTGTCCAAACTAGTTATCGTCCATGTTTCACTTCCATAAATGGCTACGCTCCATACAAATACTTTCAGAAACGACTTCCTTAAATCTCTACTCAATGTTAACAAATTTCTCTTGTTCAGAAACTCTTTCCTTGCCATTGCCAGTCTACATTTTATACCCTCTCTACTTCGTCCATCATCAGTTATTTTACTCCCTAAATAGCAAAACTCCTTTACTACTTTAAGTGTCTCATTTCCTAAACTAATTCCCTCAGCATCACCGATGTAATTTGACTGCATTCCATTATCCTCGTTTTGCTTTTGTTGATGTTCATCTTATATCCTCCTTTCAAGACACTGTCCATTGCATTCAACTGCTCTTCCAAGTCCTTTGCTGTCTCTGACAGAATTACAATGTCATCGGCAAACCTCAAAGTTTTTATTTCTTCTCCATGAATTTTAATACCTACTCTGAATATTTCTTTTGTTTCCTTTACTGCTTGTTCAATATACAGATTGAATAACATCGGGGACAGGCTAAAACCCTGTCTCACTCCTTTCCCAACCACTGCTTCCCTTTGAGTCTTTCAGTGTCCGGTCAAACTCTTCACGCAGTATCGTATCTCCCATTTCATCATCATCTACATCCTCTTCCATTTCCATGATATTGTCCTCAAGTACATTGTCCATGTATAAACCCTCTATATACTCCTTCCACCTTTCCGCCTTCCCTTCTTTGCTTAGAACTGGGTTTCCATCTGAGCTCTTGATATTCATACAAGTGGTTCTCTTCTCTCCAAAGGTCTCTTTAATTTTCCTGTAGGCAGTATCTATCTTACCCCTAGTGAGATAAGCCTCTACAGCCTTACATTTGTCCTCTAGCCATCCCTGCTTAGCCATTTTGCACTTCCTGTCAATCTCATTTTTGAGATGTTTGTATTCCTTTTTGCCTGCTTCGTTTACTGCATTTTATATTTTCTACTTTCATCAATTAAATTCAATATTTCTTCTGTTACCCAACGATTTCTATTAGCCCTCGTCTTTTTACCTACTTGATCGTCTGCTACCTTCACTACTTCATCCCTCAAAGCTACCCATTCTTCTTCTACTGTATTTATTTCCCCCATTCCTGTCAATTGTTCCCTTATGCTCTCCCTGAAACTGTCTACAACCTCTGGTTCTTTCAGTCTATCCAGGTCCCATCTCCTTAATGTAGCACCTTTTTGTAGTTTCTTCAGCTTTAAGCTACAGTTCATAACCAGTAGATTGTGGTCAGGGTCCACATCTGCCGCTGGAAATGTCTTACAATTTAAAACTCGATTCCTAAATCTCTGTCTTACCATTATGTAATCTATCTGATACCTTTTTGTATCGCCAGGATTCTTCCATGTATACAACCTTCTTTTATGATTCTTGGACCAAGTATTAGCTATGATTAAGTTATGCTCTGTGCAAAATTCTACCAGGCAGCTTCCTCCTTCATTTCTTCCCCCCAATCCATATTCACCTACTATGTTTCCTTCTCTCCCTTTTCCTATTGACGAATTGCAGTCACCCATGACTATTAAATTTTCCTCTCCCTTCACTATCTGAATAATTTCTTTTATCTCATCATACATTTCATCAATTTCTTCATCATCTGCAGAGCTAGTTGGCATATAAACTTGTACCACTGTAGTAGGCGTGGGCTTTGTGTCTATCTTGGCCACAATAATGCGTTCACTATGCTGTTTGTAGTAGCTTACCCGCACTCCTATATTTTCATTCATTATTAAACCTACTCCTGCATTACCCCTACTTGATTTTGTATTTATAACCCTGTATTCACCTGACCAAAAGTATTGTTCCTCCTGCCACTGAACTTCACAATTCCCACCATATCTAACTTTAACCTATCCATTTCCCTTTTTAAATTTTGTAACCTACCTGCCCGATTAAGGGATCTGACATTCCACGCTCCGATCCATAGAACGCCAGTTTTCTTTCTCCTGATAACAATGTCCTCTTGCGTAGTCCCCGCCCGGAGATCCTATTTTACCTCCGGAATATTTTACCCAAGAGGACGCCATCATCATTTAATCATACAGTAAAGCTGCATGCCCTCGGGAAAAATTACAGCTGTAGTTTCCCCTTGCTTTCAGCCGTTCGCAGTAGCAGCACGGCAAGGCCGTTTTTGTTAATGTTACAAGGCCAGATCAGTCAATCATCCAGACTGTTGCCCCTGCAACTACTGAAAAGGCAGCTGACCCTCTTCAGGAACCACACGTTTGTCTGGCTTCTTAACAGATACCCCTCTGTTGTGGTTGCACCTACGGTACAGCCATCTGTATCGCTGAGGCACGCAAGCCTCCTCACCAACGGCAAGGTCCATTGTTCATGGGGGGGGGGGGGGGGGGGGGGGTTAGACAGGTTGCATATAGGAATAGAACAGGTAGTCAGCCATGGCTTTGATTAAGGAAAGGAACCATTCCAGCCTTTGCCTTAGCAGTATAGGAAAACCACAGAAAACCCAAATCAGGTTGGGTGAACATAGCAAGTCCATCCTCCCAAATATGTCAAGATCTTTACAGCTCCACTGCTTCATTCAATAACACCCTATTATATAATGTCTCTTGAGATATACACAATTTGTCTCAGGTGACTTGCAATACATACACTCCTGGAAATTGAAATAAGAACACCGTGAATTCATTGTCCCAGGAAGGGGAAACTTTATTGACACATTCCTGGGGTCAGATACATCACATGATCACACTGACAGAACCACAGGCACATAGACACAGGCAACAGAGCATGCACAATGTCGGCACTAGTACAGTGTATATCCACCTTTCGCAGCAATGCAGGCTGCTATTCTCCCATGGAGACGATTGTAGAGATGCTGGATGTAGTCCTGTGGAATGGCTTGCCATGCCATTTCCACCTGGCGCCTTAGTTTGACCAGCGGTCGTGCTGGACATGCAGACCGCGTGAGACGACGCTTCATCCAGTCCCATACATGCTCAATGGAGGCCAGATCCGGAGATCTTGCTGGCCAGAGTAGTTGACTTACACCTTCTAGAGCACGTTGGGTGGCACGGGATACATGCGGACGTGCATTGTCCTGTTATAACAGCAAGTTCCCTTGCCGGTCTAGGAATGGTAGAACGATGGGTTCGATGACGGTTTGGATGTACCGTGCACTATTCAGTGTCCCCTCGACGATCACCAGAGGTGTACGGCCAGTGTAGGAGATCACTCCCCACACCATGATGCCGGGTGTTGGCCCTGTGTGCCTCGGTCGTATGCAGTCCTGATTGTGGCGCTCACCTGCACGGCGCCAAACACGCATACGACCATCATTGGCACCAAGGCAGAAGCGACTCTCATCACTGAAGACGACACGTCTCCATTTGTACCTCCATTCTCACCTGTCACGACACCACTGGAGGCGGGCTGCACGATGTTGGGGCGTGAGTGGATGATGGCCTAACGGTGTGCGGGACCGTAGTCCAGCTTCATGGAGACGGTTGCGAATGGTCCTCGCCGATACCCCAGGAGCAACAGTGACCCTAATTTGCTGGGAATGGAGGTGCGGTCCCCTACGGCACTGCGTAGGATCCTACGGTCTTGGCGTGCACCCGTGTGTCGCTGCGGTCCGGTCCCAGGTCGACGGGCACGTGCACCTTCCGCCGACCACTGGCGACAACATCGATGTACTGTTGAGACCTCACGCCCCACGTGTTGAGCAATTTGGCGGTACGTCCACCCGGCCTCCCGCATGCCCACTATACGCCCTCGCTCAAAGTCCGTTAACTGCACATACGGTTCACATCCACGCTGTCGCGACATGCTACCAGTGTTAAAGACTGCGATGGAGCTCTGTATGCCAACACAAACTGGCTGACACTGACGGCGGCGGTGCACAAATGCTGCGCAGCTAGCGCCATTCGACGGCCAACACCGCGGTTCCTGGTGTGTCCGCTGTGCCGTGCGTGTGATCATTGCTTGTACAGCCCTCTCGCAGTGTCCGGACCAAGTATGGTGGGTCTGACACACCGGTGTCAATGTGTTCCTTTTTCCATTTCCAGGAGTGTAGTTTTCTTCTCCATTGCTGCCCGCACTGAGGAGACATGCTAATGACTCCTGGAATATTTCTGTTTACTTGCAATGTGAAACATTGTGCCCTCCTTTACTGCCACACACATTAAGACTGTGAAGTGTGAAGAAACTGCTGTGTCTCTTGCCTCAGTTGCAGACTCCACATTCAATTATGTAATTATGTGTCATGCCCCCCTGTGAACTAAGCCAGCAAACATTACTATCATGTATTGCGCATCTTGACAAATGATCTTTGTGAAAGCAATAAACCATAATCATGTACTGAAATGTGACAAGACGCTATAGTTTTTCAGTACAATGCACTACTCTGAGACCTCTAAGTTATCTTTAACTGTGTAATATGCATTAATTGTGAAATACATTTTAGCTGTCTTTTCAAACAAATGTATTTCAGTTGTGGTGGTCATGAATTGAGTATTGAGGCAACATGCTACCTTAGAGCTAACCAAAACCTTTTGACTTTTCAGATTTGTGCTGTCATTGTGGTGTGTCTTATTCTGGCACTTGGCATGTGATGTTTTGCAACTGTGTTTGTAATTAATACCGAGTTTCATATAAAGTGGTGTTCAGGTTGTTAATACTATATGAACTGTTACCCACAGTGGTGGCCACAGACTACTTTTATAGGACTGCGCACCTGTTTTTGCTATACTTGTTTCACATTATTTGGGTGCCGTAAAGTACTAATGAACGACCAGTGATCAAGAAGTGGCCATCAGTTTTCCTGCAGCTCAGGTCAGCATGAACAAACTCCCTGACTTCCTACTCCATGGTTCATAAAATTGCTATCAGATCTTGAGCTACATCTGTTGGCTCACAAAAACGCTGCCCTGGAAGAAAAGCTGCACCTGACAGACCAGGCATACAGTATCATCAAAAACAACCAGCTCACATCCTCCTGTTTCTCCTGTATGCCAGAAGTTGGTAGCATTACACTCTTCCTGACTCCTGCATTTCATCTGTCAACCAGCAGAGGTGGGCACACTGGATGCAACACCAGTCAACAGTGGCATCTGGCGGCCAGACCATCGTACCTCCTGCTACTCATCGTCCAGCTGTCCCACCCATCCCCACACTGCAGCAGAACACCCCACCCTACATTACTAGCTCACCAGCTCAGACATTGCACACAGCATACCCACTATGTTGGTACCATGCTACTTTGGGGTCACTGTTTGTTCTAGTTGTGTATCCTGCAACTACCGAAACACAAAGCATGAATCCAAATAGGTGTCATAGATTGCATTGACACTTCAGGACACCAATCCTATCTTCGGTCGACCAATCCCGCTGTACAACACAACGTCAGACTATATATTTACAAGAGGATCAGCACACTCTATTTCCTCATGGACATGGATGCCAATGCTAGCACCATTCCCAAATTGAGCACTCTGCCTATGCTCTCACCATCTTCTATACCACTCTGGGGACCAACAACTCTACAGTTCACATCCATGGCTCAGCCAAACTTCAGCTGCATCTCTTGTTCACCTTACACTGCACCTGGACAGTTAGGGTTGTGTATTTCAATTGCCCTGTCATTGACATGCATTTCTTGTGCAACTTCACATTCTCAATGGACCTCAAAGCAGCAGCCCTCCTACAGCATGCTACCAGTAACCAGATACCAGGGGTCTTCGATACCATCCCACCACTTCCCAAGACACAATGTGATGCCCTGTCTGCTGCTTCAATTGAATGTGCCACCTCACTGCAGAGCTCACCGCCACCCTGACTTACCTAACAACTCAGCCCCACAAGACCACGAACCTTCGCACTGAGAACACATTCCTACAGCGGCTGTTCACAGCCACATCAACTGACTTGACACATTCACTTGAGGCAGCAGAGGATGCAGCCACACCACAGGAACATGACTATGCTAATACCACCATAGCTCAGATGCCAAAGATATCCTCACAGCAATACCTGTTCCTGCAGTTCAGTGACATTCCAGCTTCTAGTGTGACAAGTGTTCCTACGTCTGCCTCCACTGTTGTTGCTCAGGGAATCCTGTTGGTGGTAGATGCAATTACTAACAGTACTTGTCACCCATTGAACACCACGGAAGGACCCCAGTGTGCCCCAAGGCTTGACACCTTGATGCCTTTGAATTGCAGCACACAAAAACCACAGAACAAAAACTACATCTGCATCTACATATACATCCATTCTCCGCAAGCCAACTGACAGTGTGTGGCGGAGGGCACCCTGAGTTCCTCTATCAGTTCTCCCTTCTGTTCCAGTCTCGTATTGTACATGGAAAGAAGGATTGTCGGTATGCTTCTGTGTGGGCTCTAATCTCTCTGATTTTATCCTCATGGCCTCTTCGCGAGATATGCATAGGAGGGAGCACTTTACTGCTTGACTTTCTGGTGAAGGTATGTTCTCGAAACTTTAACAAAAGCCCATACCAAGCTACTGAGCATCTCTCCTGCAGAGTCTTCCACTGGAGTTTATCTATCATCTCCGTAATGCTTTCGCAATTACTAAATGATCCTGTAACGAAGTGCGCTGCTCTCCGTTGGATCTTCTCTATCTCTTCTATCAACCCTATCTGGTACGGATCCCACACTGCTGAGCAGTATTCAAGCAGTGGGCGAACAAGCGTACTGTAACCTACTTCCTTTGTTGTCGGATTGCATTTCCTTAGGATTCTTCCAATGAATCTCAGTCTGGCATCTGCTTTACCGACGATCAACTTTATATGATCATTCCATTTTAAATCACTCCTAATGCGTACTCCCAGATAATTTATGGAATTAACTGCTTCCAGTTGCTGACCTGCTATTTTGTAGCTAAATGATAAGGGACCTATCTTTCTATGTATTCGCATCACATTACACATGTCTACATTGAGATTCAATTGCCATTCCGTGCACCATGCGTCAATTCGCTGCAGATCCTCCTGCATTTCAGTACAATTTCTCATTGTTGCAACCTCTCGATACACCACAGCATCATCTGCAAAAAGCCTCAGTGAACTTCCGATGTCATCCATCAGGTCATTTATGTATATTGTGAATAGCAACGATCCTATGACACTCCCCTGCGGCACACCTGAAATCACTCTTACTTCGGAAGACTTCTCTCCATTGAGAATGACATGCTACGTTCTGTTATCTAGGAACTCCTCAATCCAATCACACAATTGATCTGATAGTCCATATGCTCTTACTTTGTTCATTAAACGACTGTGGGGGACTGTGTCAAACGCCTTGCGGATGTCAAGAAACACGGCATCTACACCCGTGTCTAAGGCCCTCTGAGTCTCGTGGACGAATAGCGCGAGCTGGGTTTCACACGACTGTCTTTTTTGAAACCCATGCTGATTCCTACAGAGTAGATTTCTAGTCTCCAGAAAAGACATTATACTCGAACATAATACGTGTTCCAAAATCCTACAACTGATCGACGTTAGAGATATAGGTCTATAGTTCTGCACATCTGTTCGACGTCCCTTCTTGAAAACGGGGATGACCTGTGCCCTTTTCCAATCCTTTGGAACGCTTCACTCTTCTAGAGACCTACAGTACACCGCTGCAAGAAGGGGGGCAAGTTCCTTCGCGTACTCTGTGTAAAATCGAACTGGTATTCCATCAGGACCAGCGGCCTTTTCTCTTTTGAGCGATTTTAATTGTTTCTCTATCGCTCTGTCGTCTATTTCGATATCTACCATTTTGTCAACTGTGCGACAATCTAGAGAAGGAAGCACAGTGCAGTCTTCCTCTGTGAAACAGCTTTGGAAGAAGACATTTAGTATTTCGGCCTTTAGTCTGTCATCCTCTGTTTCAGTACCATTTTGGTCACAGAGTGTCTGGACATTTTGTTTTGATCCACCTACCACTTTGACATAGGACCAAAATTTCTTAGGATGTTCTGCCAAGTCATTATATAGAACTTTACTTTCGAATTAAATGAAAGCCTCTCTTTGTCCCTGAACCCGTTATGAACGTTTGAGTCTCCCAGTCTATATCCGGCAAATTAAAATCTCCACCCAGAACTATAACATGGTGGGGAAATCTACTCGAAATATTTTCCAAATTATTCTTCAGGTGCTGAGCCACAACAGCTGCTCCTAGACTCCTAGACTCCAGCATTTTCTGACTGTCCAATAGTAATTGGTCCTCACTGATCCACTTAGTTCCCAAGAATGATGGTTCATTTCATTTGTGTGGTGACTACTGACATCTGACTGCCCAGACAATTTTAGATAACTAATCCATACTGCACATACAGGATTTTTTCCAAACAGACCCATGCTGCATGGGTTTTCAGTGTGGTGGATTGTCAGAAAGCATACCACCAGACCCGAATGCACTGGGACGACATCCCCAAGACTACAATTGTTTTGTATTGTTACGCATATCTAGATGGTATTCTTATTTCACTGCCGGCCACTGTGGCTGAGCAGTTCTAGGTGCTACAGTCCAGAACCGAGCTGCTGCTACGGTCACTGGTTCGATTCCTGCCTCAGGCATGGATGTGTGTGATGTCCTTAGATTAGTTAGGTTTAAATAGTTCTAAGTCCAGGGGACTAATGACCTCAGATATTAAGTCCCATAGTGCTCAGAGCCATTTGAACCATTTCTTATTTCACCAACTACCTCCAAGGACCACGAACAACATCTATGAAGAGTCCTTAATACTCGTCAACAATGGGGTCATGATCAATGAAGATAAATCACAGTTGCGAGCTGCTAATGTGACATTCCTAGGTTATACTGTCTCGCATAAAGGATCTATCCCATGTTGGAATGAGTTGTATTTATCCATTACCTTCCTCTGCCTGAGACTTACTATGATCAATGCTATTTTCTAGACATGATAAATTTTTTTGATGACACACTCTGCATACATTGTCCTTGCAAGCACTATTGCCTGATGCACTTGCAGAGAAAAACACTTCCAGAATTCGCAAGCTTCTGTGGTGTGATGACATGCAGTGCATGTTTGCCAGGCTAAAAACAGCACTCAAGAATGCTGTCAGCTGCACACACCCAGTCTCCGACACAGTGGATGCAAATGATACAGCCAGTGGCGCTGTGCTTCTTCAGCAGGTTGAGGATTCCATACAACCACTTTGTTTCTTCTTGTGAAAGTTGTCTGCCTCCCAGTGTAAATGGTCCACTTTTGACTGCGAACTTTTTGTCATTTATGAGGCAGTTCCACTTTTGTGCGAGGAGATCGAGGGTAGGCTCAGTAAGTATATAAATGGACCACAAGCCACTGGCCAGTGCAGTGCGTAGCTCTAAAGCTGACCTCCTTCACTGATGCTTCCGCACTAGTCTACCTTGCTCTCAATTAAGACTCGCCAAATTCTGGGTTCTTACATACCAGGCTTCTGCAAAATATCCACAGTCACAGACTACCCCCTAGTTCTGACCATCTTGCACCATAAAATATTTGCTGCTATCCATGACCTCATGTGTCCTAGTATTTGGGCCACAATGCACCTAGCAATGAAGTGTTTCATATGGACAGAGGTTAGGGAAGACTGCAAAAACTGGACCTGTACATACATGTCCTGCCAATGCTCCAAGGTTGGCAGTCATGCATACCCACCACTTGGCTCATTTAACATAGGCATGTTCTGTCATGTACATCTTGATCTGGTCAGCCTACTTCCCCCTTTAGAAGGTTTTTGAAATGCCCTGTCTATCATCGACCACATTAGTCAGTGGACTGATGCTATTTCAATCACAGATACAACAGCCAACTGTGTCACACAGGCCTTTCTTGCCTCCTGGATCAAGTGGTTCAGCTGCCTGTCTTAAACCACAATGGACCAAGGACACCAATTTGAGGCTGTTCTTTCCTCCACACTCAGTGACCTGTGCAGTGTGAACAAATTATGTACAAAAGCCCACCACCCTCAGAGCAATGGGTTGGTTGAGCACTGGCACCACACTTTGAGAGTTACACAGACATGCTACAACATGTCTTGGTCAGAGGTTGTCCCTGTGCAGTGTGAACAAATTATGTACAAAAGCCCACCACCCTCAGAGCAATAGGTTGGTTGAGCACTGGCACCACACTTTGAGAGTTACACAGACATGCTACAACATGTCTTGGTCAGAGGTTGTCCCTTGGGTCCTGCTTGGCATCTGTAAAGCCTGCAAAAAGGATTTACAAGCCTTCCTAGCTGCCTTATTGCATGGGGAACCTCTTGTACTTCCAGTGGAATTTGCTGAGGACTCCAAGCCTCTCATGCACTTCAAATTTCCGATGTTAGTGTAATGCATCTGACATTTTGACACATGTTTGCCCCCCCACCCTCACCCCCCCCCCCTCCCCCCACCACCACCACCACTGCCAAGGGCACACATGGTCCCTCGCATCTTTGTGCACAGAGACCTATATGTTTGGTACTACGTAATGTTGCTTGATGACAGGGTGCAGCTTGCACTGCACCCACCCTACTCGGGCCCACATAAAATATTACGCTGCTCCCCTTTGACATTCTGCTCCATTGTAAAAGACAAACTGTGTCTGTCTTGTGTCTCAAATCAGCTTGGCGGTTCAATGAAGACGCAAATTTGGAGGAGACTCCCCCTCCCACTTAAATCCTGCTTCTGTGTCACTGCTCACTCCCAGCGTTGTTGCCACAGCCCTACATCACCAGGCTGCCAGATCCTAATTCCCCAGTTTGGCTACCTGCTCTACCCACCAATGTGGCAACATGACTTCATCATTAATGGAATCGACACCCATGGGTCCTCTTTCTCCGAGATATCTTTAGACGTGACCACAGACTGTGCACCATGGCAGCCTACATCACCATCTCTCCACATGCTCTGTATTTGGGGTGCGGGGGAGGGGGGGGGGGGGGGAGGGGAGACCAGGGGCTCTGTAGCGGTCATCAGCTAACAGAACTGAGGGTTGAGGCAGTGTGCTGCCTTTGAAGTAACCAAAATCTTTGACTTTTCAAACTTGCACCACCATAGTGGTTTGTTCATTAGCCTTATCCAGCACCTGTAATGTGATGTTGTACTGTATACTCTGTTCATAACAAATATCAAGTTTGATATAAAATGGTGTTCAGGTTATCAGTACTATATGACCTGTTTACCCATACAATAATCTTTTTCACTTCCTTTGTCAATTTTATCGCCTGATATAAAATGCTGTTTTGAGTCTTTTGTTTATTTCCCAGGTAATACATAACTCAAAACTGGCTCTTGCTCCATGATTACAAACAGGGCTATTAGTACAGTATTTAGTAAAATTTCTCTTGATATGAACCACATTCAAGTCATGCATATTCATGATTGTAACATTTTGTAGGTATATGAAATGGTCTGATCTCATAAGCACTTTTGTAGGTAATGTAGGTGACAGATTATGATTTTTGGAATGATTCTGGAAAAATTCAAACAGGAGGCTGCTTATGAAACACTTGTTTTACCAATTCTAAAATATTCCTTTAGCATTGGGACTCATACCTAATAGTATTAACAGGGATACTGAATATAAACAAAGTAGGACTGCATGAGCAGCCACAGGTTTGTTCGAGCAATGGAGATGCCGAAAAACCTGAATTGTCACTCACTTGAAGATATATGCTAACAATCATGCTGAAGCCTTAAAAAGCTTCAAAAATCAGCAGTTCTAGGAATCTAGGAAGATACTACAACCCTTTGGATATTGTTCCTATAGGAGCTACAGGTGTAAAGTTAGACTAATCACAGTGACCAGAAAGCCATTTAAGGTGTCATTCTTTCTGCACTCCATACACAAATGCAAGAGGAAGAAGTCCTAATAAATGATCAGATAGAAAGTACCCTCACTCATACACCTTTCAGCAGTTTGCAAAGGATAGATGTAGTAGTGTTCATGCAGACAACTACGTTGAACTGTGTCCTACCAAATTCATCTGCTTGACTTAAATTCTTATGACTACCCTGGGAACCTAGGCTCAGTAAGCAACTATCAAGATGAATGTATTCACCAGCACAGCCCAGTCATGGGCTTATACTGCCACGTTGAATGAAGTGGCTGATTCATGGTGTATACTTCAATGCAACATGCCAAATATTCAATCCAAAAACAAGTCTGTAGAGAAGGAAACAAACCAAACACACCTTAAATTAAGGAACTGTGTTCCATATGAGGCTTACGCATTTTCTATGCACATTATCTATGTTCATTAAGTGAGAGTACAGAATTTGGTTGTATTAAATTTGTGAATTTTCTCATAAATATTAGAAGTGTCAAATTTTGTCTACCCTTGTCATCTATAAGTGAGAAAGCATGTGTACAATTAATTTTATTATAGTCTGATAGAAAGCAAGTGGTATAAGAATTATCCAAAACAAAAAATTTTTATTCATAAGTAGATGGTATCCTATATACATTCAAATAGTTGTTTTGTCATTGTTTGAGATGCTTCTCAGGAAACTTATGGCAAATGAAGTTCAGCAGCAGAAATCCCTACATTGCAGCAGGTGCTACATGGAGCTAGCAATGCCATATGAAGTGCTGAGGGGACCTCAGACTACACCATCCCTATGTAATTCCACTGATGTGAAAAATAACAATAATAACAAACAAAGTGTGCTTTATGTAAAACTTTTAGTTTAGTATGAGCTTACCTACTGCTCAGACCAGATGTTTATACTCAATTATATGTAATAAAAGTACATCATCATTGAGAAATGGAAGAATTGTTTTAATCATTGGATAACCGAAGGATAAGAACTCACTGAATCACTGTTTACAGGGATCTAAATATTGAAAATGTTGAAAAGCAAAGCTGCAATATTTGGAGAGGTAAAATGAAAGAAGATGTACAACTCTGATGTGTATTAGATGATAATTGTTTTTGAAAATACAGAAAGGAGAAGAGACTTATTGAAAATCAAGTATTAATCTTTTTAACTTTTACTGCAATTCAGGCAGAATTTCACCTTTCAGTTAGTACTCCATGTTGTAATACAAACTACACCTTCAAATGCAACCACGTGCATGCATTTGTGTGTGTGTGTGTGTGTGTGTGTGTGTGTGTGTGTGTGTGTGTGTGTGTGTGCTATCAACATTAGAGAATTTACTTGCATTATTATTCCATGATTTCACACTTATTTTGTAACAATGGCCTTGCACTCCCTTGTGTCTTCCACCAGCATCAAGTTTATGTCTGCCTACATATTCTCACCAACATATGTTTACTAAATTTCCCCAAATATAGTTCTTACCCTTTTCTGTGCAAGACTTTTGCAGTTCAATTTCTTAATCGTCCCTATGACACTGCTTGTTTGCTGCAGTCTCCTATTTTATACTTGGCTGCCCTTCTAAGATAGCAAACTGGACCCACCCCAACTACCATGATTGCAACTCTCTTAATATTTAAATTTTTCTTTCCACTTATTATTCACTTTTCATTATAAGTCCCACCACATCCCAAAACTGACAATCTGGGTTCAGAAATAGCAATGGTAACATCTACATAATTTACTCATGGGAGTGCTAGCAAACTTATAATACAACCACATAATTCTTGGGAGTAAAGTTGATTCTCATTAAGCAAATATAAAAGAAATAAGTGTAATTGTTACATGAGACTCACTCACTGGAGATTTTGCTCATGGTGTTGACTTTCTATGTTACAAAAACATGTGCACTGTGCCTATTATGATATATTGCCAGCATGTAGATTAGATTAGATTAGATTAATAATTGTTCCATAAATCATGAATATGACACTTTCGTAATGATGTGGAACGTGTCAGGTTAATAAAAGATGTCTGTACAAGATATTGCATTACACAAAATATTGCATGACACTAATGTTTAAGCTAGTTTTTTTTCCCTCCCTTAATTTATATCTAAAAATTCTGCCAGTGAGCAGAAGGAGTTGTCATCTAGAAATTCTTTTAATTTATTTTTAAATGTTGGTTGACTATCTGTCAGACTTTTGATGCTGTTTGGTAGGTGACCAAAGACTTTTGTGGCAGCATAATTTACCCCTTTCTGTGCCAAAGTCAGATTTAACCCTGCATAGTGAAGATAATCCTTTCTCCTGGTGTTATAGCTATGCACACTGCTATTACTTTTGGACTGGGTAGGATTATTAACAACAAATTTCATAAGTGAATATATATACTGTGAGGTTACTGTGAGGATCCCTAGATCCTTAAATAGATGTCTGCAGGATGATCGTGGGTGGGCTCCAGCAATTATTCTGATTACACGTTTTTGAGCAAGGAATACTTTTCTACTCAACGATGAATTACCCCAGAATATGATGCCATGCGAAAGCAGTGAATGAAAGTAGGCATAGTAAGCTAATTTACTGTCAGGCCCTCACTGAGTTCTTTGATTATCGTATCACTTCACTGAGATGATATTATCAGGATTATGCTTGGAGATAGAAGTGTGAAGCTATACAGCATAGAAATGTGAAACTAGACCTGGTCATTGGACAATTTACAATGCTAATACATGTGAGAGGAGCCACCTAACTGTAACTACCATGCTGTGTATGTCTTTTTCAAGTTCAGAAATTTTTTTTTAGCTATTTCACCAAGAAACTGAGCAACAAGATATGAAGGATTTGACAGAATTGACACTCCAATGACAATACTGGGGTTGTTGAAAGGGACATGTACAATTTCTCCTTTGCACCATTTTCACCCTCTTCAGCATTGTCATTAACATATGCAGAGACCTATAAGCCTTGTTTACTGCTCCACCTATGTGTAGTTCCCAGTGTAGTTTCTCCACACCCATTGTCACAGGCAGGTATCAGCATTGTTATCCAGTGATGTCATCAGGTTACAACTTTTACTCATATCTTAGAGTGTTTGCTGTTTGAGAAAATCATTAGTTAACTGTTCTCCGTATCTGACAAGATCTCATTTATCTATTTAGTTTTTGATGACTTTTAGATCTTTCTGCAGAATATCACAGTCGTGTAAGACCTTTTAATTCACTGTAAACTACTGTGTCATCAGTAAACAGTCTTAATTCTGAGTTAATGCCTTCCCAAATACTGTAGACATAAATCAGGAACAGCAATCATTCTAACTAAATGTCTTGTGATATACCTCTCTCAATAACTGCTAACTTTGACATGAAATCTTCCACCTTGACACTCTGTTTTCTATTTTGCAGATATTCTGACACTTGACATACTGCTCTTTCATCAACTTCCAGCCCTTGCAGTTTTGTTTCCAGTATCAGTGATTCACAGTACATAAAGCTCTGGACACATCAGTGTCTGTACAGTCAAGAGCCCTCTCCTATAATCCATTTCTGAAACATCCTGCTGGGAACCAGCTAGCTGTGAATCTCAAATGTAAACAAATCTACTGTTACACCAACATCCTAGTTTCTACAAACATTCTCTTCTATATCTATCAGTTTTTCAATTGTTTTTACTTACTTTTTGCATTTGTCCATTGATCCCTTGTATATAATGCCACTTCCTTCCATTCATCCTGTAGTACACTACTATTTATACAGATGTCAAATAGGAATCTTAGATACAGCACAATGCTCCAACCCACATATTCTGTCCATCCTTGCTACCTTCCTTGCCTCTATTGCTTTTACAGCTATGTATATTTTCCTGTTATTAAATCTGATCCCTTTGACAACATCCTTCTCTTGTCTCTTTATTTGCTCCCCCCCTGCCCTTCCCCCCTCTCCCCCTTACCACTACTCTGCTATTTTCCTATCTAAATAGTTCTACTTTTTCTGCATACCTTGACGTTACTTTTTCACTGGCTGAATAATCAGTATTGTCATTAAATGTTCCTTTATGGCTTCCTACATGCCCAGCCATGTATCTCCACTTCTCTTGGTAACCTTTCTACCCTACAATCACCTTTTCTGGTAAGCATTCTTTTGCTTTTCTCTTCATTTGGTTTAACTTATTTTTTAGGGCTTCCAGAAAGCTTTGCAACCCTTCCCTTCCCAATTTTATTCCTCTGCATTCTTGCCTACCTTTTTATTATTGTCACTGCTCTAGTGTGATACAACTAGGTCTGATGCCTGCTTTATGACTCTGCATGGAACACAGTTCACATCACATTCTGCTATAATCTGCATCAGTTATGACCATAGTGAGATAACATCTTTTTTGTTTGAACATCTCAGGACATATTTTTCTATTTCTTCCCCGTTTGATTTGTGATATACTCTAAGTGTTCTTTTTTTGTTTTTTGTCTGATTTGTGCACTCTTTAAGTGTACTTCAGCTACTACAGCCTTACAGCCACTTATTAATTACCATATCTTGTATTTTCCATAACGAACTGCCGATAACCCATTTATCATATTAGCTTATCTGCTACTTCTTTTCAACCAGATTCCCATAGTCCAACAATTCCTCAACTATAAACCCACCCCATTCTTCATTTACCACCCTAGTATGCCTATTAAATTTATACTTCATTCACTAAAATAAATACCCCACCACCTCTTACTACCTCCGTCCCTTCTGAGTACATGATATCCCCAAGGAAAAACCTTCCCATCTCTGATAACCTAGCCATCAGCCATGATTTTGCACTTATCACAACACCAGGCTCAACTAACATACTGAATTCTATTTCAGTCTTGGCTAGGCTTCTGCATTTTGTGAGGAAACACCTCAATGCCCTTCTAGATGCTCTCTTGTTTAATTTATATTCTGAAACCTTTAATTTAACCTCTGGTTGCACACATTCATTTTGCAAATGATAGATGTAGTAGTGTTCATGCAGACAATTAAGTATCAGTTCGCTTCTTTTCATAATTTCACATCAATTTCACTTCTTTTATAATTTCACTCACATTTGTTTTACAGGTTTTAGAGGTTAATCTGTTCAACTGTAGGGCATCCTACATTGGACACTTATTATTAATGAACTTATGTGATCTGAGGCTTCCCTAGAATATATGCTATCTGAAGAGTTCTCAGGGGTACAGCCACATATGATCATCAAATGCTCACGATATCTAGGTGAATAACCCATCTGTCATCATCAGGTGGTGCTGATGTAATGATCTGTCTGCTCCCTACTGCTAGTATTTATCCCTTGCAGTTCCAGGTGCAATTCTGTGTGCTGACAGTGTGAAGCGTGTTTGGTGGTGGGTGGGGGTCCACAGTATCCATTTGGAGGCCGTGGCAGAATGATCTCACATCTGACTGCACTGTTTCTCCTTGACAGAGCTGAATATTGGTTTCCAGGCCTTACTGACTTGGTAACCAGTGTTCCTGTTATTGAAGTTGTCTGTTACATTACTGTAATTCTTGAGCAACATGACTATGAACAGAAGATGCTACAATTACTAGATGATCCAGCATATCAGAAAATTAAAACAGGCCCGATTAAGAAGATACAATAAAGCACCTTCAATTTGCTGATAATAGTGTGCTTGAGGATAAGGACATCAAGAGACTTTGGCAATGCTCAGCAGTAGCACCAAGGATATATGGCCTTCCAAAGATGCACAAAGATGGAATGAGACTGATGGTTAGTAACATAGGTGCACCAATGTACCTCTGGCACAGCATATGGCAGGCCTGCTATGACCCTTTGTGGGCAAATGTGTGTGCCACATCTGGAATTCGATGGACTTCATTGGCTGTCTGGAGGAGCTAACTTTACAAGAATCTCACATTATGATCAGTTTTAACGTCATGTCACTATTTACAAAAGTCCCCCTGGAAGATCTATCAACTTATCTATCAACGCAATCAGTGAGAAATTCATGGCAGAGCTGACATAACTTTTCATGCATATGTTAACATTGATGTACTTTGTCTTCAATGGCCAATACTATGAGCAGACTGATGGAGTGGCATGCAGGCCCTCTTTCTTTGGTTGTAGACAACCTGTTCATGGAGAGTTTTGAAGAAGAAACCACGGAATTTAAGCTGTATGTTTCTTGCGATATATGGATGGCACATTTGTAATCTGGCAACATGGAAAAGATCAACTATAAATATTTCTACAACATCTAAATTCCATCCATAATAAGATACAGTTCACTATGAAAAGGTGGACAACTACTCTTTCTTGATGTCTTGGTGCAGCACAGATGGCTCGCTAGGTCACAGTGTGTAGCACAAGACCACATACACTGACCTGTACCTACATGCTTCCAGGTGCTGCCATCTGACTCAGTTAAACAGAGTGTTTAACACCTTGGTTCACAGTGCTCATACAATCTCTGATGAACAGAACCTATCAATGGAACTTACACATCTAGAAACAGTGTTCTGCAAGAGTAGATACGGCAACCACCAAATACAAAGGGCCTTCTGACAACATAAGCATTGTAGGGTCCAAGATGAAGAACAAACAGAAGAAGAGAAAACAGGCCTGTCATTTCTACCTTTTGCAGGTAATGTGTCATCCAAAATAGGGATACTATTGAGAAACATGAGATTGACACAGGCTTCCGACAACCAACTAAGATGTGTTCCTTACTAGGAATGGTGAAAGATGATGTCAGCCTCAAGAAAGCAGGCATATACGAAATTCTGCGCAGCTGTACCAAATACTATATCAGCCAAATAGGTCATATTATGAAAGATTGATGCAAAGAACACCAATGCTACACCTGCCTAGGCCAATCAAGTCAATCTGCCCTAGCAAAACACTGCATAAGCACTGGACACACAGTGAATTACAACAGGACCGAAGTACTGGCTTTGAAAGATAACTAATGGGACTGAATCTTCAAATCGGCCATAGAAATTCCCATAACAGAGAACCTCATCAACAGGGAACCTGGTTACCAGATCAATAAGGCCAGGCAACCAATACTAAGCTCTATCAAGGAGAAATAGTGCAGGGAGAGATGAGATCATTCCACCATGGCTGCCAAAGAAATGTCAGGACCCCCTCACCACCTACCACAGTCTCTGCTTCCCCCACCACCGCAGTCGGTGCACACCTGCAAGGGATAAATATACACATCAAAAAAGTTTTGCATCACCTCGGTTCCAAGACTTCTGGAACCTGTACTGAAAATTGGAATAGAGATCAACATAAACATCATTTCCACCCTTTTTATTGCTCATGAAAACCACACATTGCATGTTGTACCACCATACATCAAGAACTTCAGAGGTGACTGTCCAGATTGCTGTACACACCGGTACCTTTAATACTCAGCAGCACATCCTCTTGCATTGATGCACGCCTGTATTCATCATGGCATACTATGCACAAATTCATCAAGACACTGTTGGTCCAGATTGTCCCACTCCTCAATGGCGATCCAGCATACATCCCTCAGAGTCATCGGTGGGTCACATCATCCATAAACAGCCCTTTTCAATCTACCCCAGGCATGTTCGACAGGGTTCATGTCTGGAGAACATGCTGGCCACTCTAGTCAAATGATGTCGTTATCCTGAAGGATGTCATTCACAAGATGTGCACGATGGGGGCGTGAATTGTCGTCCATAAAGACAAATGCCTCGCCAATATGCTGCTGATACCATTGCACTATCGGTCGGAAGATGGCATTCACATATTGTACAGCTGTTACACCACCTCCCATGACCACTAGTGGCATATGTCGGCACCACATAATGCAACACCAAAACAACAGGGAACCTCCACATTGCTGCACTCACTGGACAGTGTGTCTAAGGCATTCAGCCTGACCGGGTTGCCTCCAAACACATCTCTGATGATTGTCTGGTTGAAGGCATATGCAACACTCATCGGTGAAGAGAATGTGATGCCAATCCTAAGCGGTCCATTTGTCATGTTGTCAGGCCCATCTGTATTGCAGTGCATTGTGTCATGGTTGCAAGATGGACCTCACCATGTACGTTGGGAGTGAAGTTGCACATCATGCAACCCATTGTGCACAGTCTGAGTCATAACATGACGTCCTGCAGCTGCACAAAAGGTACTATTCTACATGGTGGCATTGCTGTCAGGGTTCCTCTGAGGCATAATCCATTGGTAGTGGTCATCCAATGCAGTAGTAGCCCTTGGGTGGACTGAGTGAGGCATGTTATTGACAGTTCCTGTCTCTCTGTATCTCCTCCATGTCAGAACAACATTGGTCTGGTTCACTCCGAGATGCCTCGACATTATCCTTGTTGAGAGCTCTTCTTGGCACAAAGTAACAATGTGGATGTGATCAAACCATGGTGTTCACCATCTAAGCATGGTTGAACTGCAGACAACAAGGGTCACATACATCCTTCCTGGTGGAATGACTGGAACTGATTGGCTGTTGGACCCCTCTGTCTAATAGGCATTGCTCCTGCATGGTTGTTTACATCTTTGGGTGGGTTTAGTGACATCTCTGAAGAGTCAAAGTGAGTCCTTCAAAAAACATTAATGAAGTTATCTAAGTGCGAGATGACTGCATCCTAACTGTTAAACTTATCTCAAACATAGTTGTTTATCACGTCAGTATAGTGCTAACACTCATTGTTCTCCATACATTTGCATTTATCACTGTATGAATGGTTGACGTCACACATCTCAAAAACAGGAGGTAACAGAGATAAAAAGTATACTTATCACAAAACAGCAGGTTACAATTCTATTAGTAAAGGTCTCACCATCAATTTTTTTAATTATATGAGTAATATAAATGCAGCAGCTGTTATACAACATTTAAGTGTAGAGGACAGTTTTCATTAGTCACAGCACAATATACACATTATTTTGATGATATAGGAACTAGACACGCAGAAAGTCATTTCAAAGGTTCAATTTTGTATCAAAGGTGATATACAATACACCCAATTGGCAGGTTAGTTATTCCCACACAGTGCTCTCCACCTTCCCTCCTCTCCTCCCCCTGCCCATCTTACAGAGTGGATAACCTGGAAATTTTATTTTCAGGTTGGCTATTGTCCACACTGCTTGTTGCTTCTTCAGTGCAGCTGTTGATGGTAGTGATATTGTGGTCACTGGCTGACAGAGGGGAGGGTAGTAACTACAGGTGAGGTCCATATGGGTGTCTCCTGGCATGGTGAGGATTGCAGTGTTGGTAGTTTGGCATTATGTCTGTTAAGGATGGTGGTAGACCCAAGCTGACTACTTACTGGATAAAGATCTTTGTAGTTTTGGTGTGTTGCAAGGATCTCCATTGTGCTGTCTCCTTACTGTAACAATGGGAATGGGGCAGTGTGCAGAGGTCTGAGTGGCAATCTGATGTAGTCTCATAATATGAGAATGGTCACCAAAGCTGTGAGGACACAAAGTGATGCTCACCATGGGATGGAGCATGTGGTTGTTGGATCTTGGCAGCATTGTCTCAGAGCTGTTGCACCAACTGTGGCAGTTCTACTGGAGCTGATAGTGGTGAAACTGTAAGATAGTCCACTGGAATGTGTCTAATGTCTGGATTGTACAGCGTGTGGAGTTTTACAAGGTTGGTTTGAGAAGTTAAAAAGTGATATACCCTTTTAGATGACATATGGCAAGCGTGAGCAGTTTCACACACTTTCAATTGGTGATACCCCATGACCAGTTAGTGCACTTTTGCAATGATTTATGAAGTAGTGACACATCTTGGCCGACCACTGCACTGATTATCATCTAAGCCCTCCTGACCAAATTTAAATTCATTTGTCCACTTGGCAACTGTTTAATATTAAGGAACAGAGCAGGTGTGTATTCTGGATATCAGCATGAATGTTCTTTGCTTTCATACCTTTCTTTATGAAGTACTTAATCACTGCTCAAATCTCGATTTTTTTCCATCTTTGCAAATCACTATGCAGGAACAACAACAGAGCCACATCACCACCACAGCTCTCTTCCAAGAGCACTAACATGGCACATGTTTAAAGGCAACAGTCCAATGAATATCAAGTGAACAACTCATTGCAATAGTGCTGACATCTCATGGTGATTCTGAGAACTTTTCAAACCACCTTCATATCTGGTCCACTGCAAAGAGCTTCTACAGCTGACACACTCAATTGCTTCAGTTTAACATTCTAATATTCTGTGCTTGGAAACTGATATGGCCGTCTGTTTCTAACTGAGTTTGATGCTTGGCTACTGATGATCTGACCATTAGTCCCAACAGTTGAAGATTCTCCTACAACCCACATACATACATTATGTGACCAAAAGTATCTGGACTTACAAGTTCGTGGCGTCCTCCATCGGTAGTGCTGGAATTCAATATGATGTTGGCCCACCCTTAGGCTTGATGACAGCTTCCACTCTCATAGGCATATGGTCAATCAAGTACTGGAAGGTTTCTTGGGGAATTGCAGCCCATTCTTCATGGAGTGCTGCACTGAGGAGAGGTATGGATGTCAGTCAGTGAGTCCTGGCGTGAAGTTGGCATTCCAAAACATCCCAAAGGTTTTCTATAGGATTCAGGTCAGGATTCTGTTCAGGCCAATCCATTACAGGGATATTATTGTCATGTAACCAATCAGCCACCGGCTGTACATTAGGAACAGGTGCTCAATCATGTTGAAAGATGCAATGCTCTTCCCCAAATTGCTCTTCAACAATGGGAAACAAGAAGGTGCTTAGAACATCAATGTTGACCTGTGCTATGATAGTGCCATGAAAAACAACAACATGGCCACACCATAACACCAACACCTCCGAATTTCACTGTTGGCATTACACACACTGGCAAATGACGTTCACCAGGGATTCACCATACCCACACCCTGCCATAGGATCACCACATTGTGTACCATGATTTGTCACTCCACACAACATTTCTCCACTGTTCAGTCATCCAATGTTTATGCTCCTTACCCCAAGCGAGGCATCATTTGGCATTTACCGGTGTGATGTGTGGCTTATGAGCAGCTGCTCAACCATGAAATCCAAGTTTCCTCACCTCCTACCTAAGTGTCATAGTACTTGCAGTGGATCCTGATACAGTTTGGAATTTGTGTGTGATGGTCTGGACAGATGTCTGCCTATTACACATTACAGCCCTCTTCAATTGTCGGCTGTCTCTCTCAGTCAACAGACTAGGTCGGCCTGAACCCTTTTGTGCTGTATGTGTCCCTTCACATTTCCACTTCAGTATCACAGCAAAAACAGTGAACCTAGGGATGTTTAGGATTATGGAAATCTCACATACAGACATATGACACAAATGACTCCCTATCACCTGACTACGTTCAAAGTCAGTGAGTTCTGCGGAACATACCATTCTGCTCTCTCACGATGTCTAATGACTATTGAGGTTGCTGATATGGAGTACCTGGCAGTAGGTGGCAGCACAATGCACCTAATATGAAACACCAATTTTTTTGGTGGTTCCAGATATTTTTTGATCACATAGTGTATCATGGGTAAATTTTTCTTCTTTTTTTTCTTTTTCTTAGCACTTGTAATAGATTTTAAAACACAACAACCAGTCCTTAAACATGAAAAATCTTCTAGATCACATTCCAGTGGTACAGGTTTCACCTCAGATGAGTTTGCTGATAACTGATGTTTGCTGAGTGTTTTCACAGACATTGGTGTTGTCTTTATTGTGAATCATGCTGTAAGCTAAGCTTCCCCGTATAGTGAACACTGAGCAGCCATCAACTGTGTTCTGTAGTCATGCTTTCCTTACATATGATGTTAATGCACAATGAACATCAAAATCATCATCTAATGTGGACTTGGTGGAATCAGCAACCACGAATGTCATCTTGGCTGCAGAGTTCTGTGGCCAGTGATGTCAAAATCCTTTTTTGCACTCTCTATTGTTGCTGTACATATGAAATAATGTGGAGATACTGTTGCTTTCCACTTGGTAGTTTTACTGTCACTCAAGTCACTCTGAAAGCACCAGTAAATATTCACTTACAACCCAGATTGATAGTAATCTACATCCAAACATCTTCTCAGCAAGCCACCTAGGGGGTGTTGTTGTAGATGGAACTTCATGTACCACTGTCAAAGGAACATCAACTGCTGATAATTCTCTGTATGAGTTTGACTATTTCGATTTTACCTTCATGGCCTTTCTGCAAGATATACATAGGAGGAAGCACCATGTGAGTTGACTCATGCCAGACACATTCAGATGAAGACTATGCCATGTTTGGTGCATCCAGAAAGGTGCCATGCACTAATATCAGCCATGTGTGATTACACCACTCTAACTAGCAAGCTCTGAAACACCACATGTACATGTTCTACAAAACACTTCATCCTGGGCTTGTCGTATCACTGAAGACTGTGTCACTCTTTAGTGAGACAATATTCACATTAGTGTGAGGAGCATTCTCTGTCATGTCATAAATACCATCCTGAGTTGTGTACCTGAGGTTACAGTCCAAACTGAACAGCCCTACAACTGCTTCACAGCAAACAATTTAAGTCTTAATCACACAATGACTGATACATTACTTCAGACAAGCAAAATTGAGTGCCTAGCACCAGATGTAGACGTTAATGGTCATACAGTAAATGAAACATTCTGGGTAGAATTCCTGGAGTCCAGTAAGTAACAAGTAACAACTTATAATGGAGCTACATGAACTCATCAAGAGGGTCAGTAAAGTATGTTACAGTCTTAGAAGTATTTCTTTTTTATCAAAAGACATGAGTATTCACTTATTATCCACATTTTTATTACTTGTTGTGTTACAGAATAATGTTCAGTGGCAATGCACCTAAAATTAAAAAAAATGTTTATGTAGTGTTCTCAGGCTGCACAAATATCATGTAAAGTAGGTAGTCAAAAATCTTGAAGGGATCTCTGAGGATGCTGGAATTCTTACACTGAACTACCAGTACATTTACTTCCTAATGATTCTTCATTGAGCAGTACAAATGAGTTTCAGCTGAAAGGGGATTTGCACAGTCACAACACTAAACATACATACCTCTTCTGACACTGCTATTTCCTGAGTCCAATTTAAAAAAATATTTGTTACAAAACTGTTAATAATGTATTTGCATTTCTTCATCAGAACAATTTTGGTATTTAAATATAATGTTATATAAAATGGGAAACAGCATTGCAGATAATCAGTTTTAAATTGTTGTTATAATGAGGAGAAAGATTGTTTAGTACTCATCTTGCTTTGTCATAATATTTGAGGTGCTGGTTGTCATCCTGATAATGTACAGGCAAAGAGTTTCAGTTCCTGGGTTTTGAATATTAGTGAAGATACTTATTCACAGTTTTAAGATATTGTGCTTTATTTCCCCTTCACATATGGTACACGATCATCTTTCAAACAATGGAAAATCCAGGATGGACAGTAACGATATTATGAAAAGGAAAGTTGCCACTCATCATGTGCTGAGACACAGATAGGCACACCAAAAAGACTGTCAGAAATAAAGCTTTTGGCCCGTAAGGCCTTTGTCCAAAAATAGATGACACACACACACACACACACACACACACATACACACACACACACACACACACACACACACACACACACACACATTAAAAAAAAGCAACTCCACACACATAACTGCAGTCTCAGGCAACTGCAATCACAATGCGAGCAGCAGCACCAGTGCATGATGGAAGTGGCGACTGGGTGCAGATAGGGAGGAGGCTAGGGTGGGGAGGGGTATGATAGTAGGGTAGTGGTGGCGGACAGTGCAGTGCTGCTGGAAGCACGCAGTGATGAGGTGGAGAGAGGATAGGGCACCTATGTGCAGTCAGGAGGTTAGACTGTGGGTAGGGAAGAGTGGGGAGGGGAGGGTGGCAGAAAAGAAGAGAAGTGAAACGAGTAGGTGCAACGGTGCAATGAGGACTGTACAGTGCTGGAACAGGAACACTGAGGCTGGATGGGTGATGACAATGACTAAGGAAGGTTGAGGCTGGGAGGGTTACAGGAATGTAAGATATATGCACAATTCAGAAAAGCTGGTGCTGGTGGGAAGGATCCATATGGCAAAGGCTGTGAAGCAGTCATTTAAATGAAGGACGTTATGTTTTGCAGCATGCTCAGCAACCGGTCAGTCCACTTGTTTCTTGGCCACAGTTTGTTGGTGGCCATTCATGTGTACAGACAGCTTCTTAGTTATCATGGCCACATAGAATGCAGCACAGTGGTTGCCATTTAGCTTGTAGATCACATGACTGGTTTCACAGGTAGCCCTGCCTTTAATGGGACAGGTGGTGTTTGTGACTGGATTGGAGTAGGTGGTGGTAGGAGGACGTATGGGACAGGTCTTGCATTTATATCTATTACAGTGGTGTGAACCATGGGGTATGGGCTTGGGAACAGGGTTTGTGTAGGGATGGATGAGTATATTGTGTAGGTTTGGTGGATGGTGGAATACCACTGTGGAAGGGGTGAAAAGGATAGTGGGCAGGACATTTCTTATTTCAGGACACAACAAGGGGTAGTATGATAGTAACTGAATTACATTCTCCACCAGGGTTTCAACTACCTCCTGTTATGACCTGAGAAGAGAAATGTCCTGCCCACTATTCTTCCCACCCCTCCCACAGTGGTATTCCGCAATCCACCGAACCTACACAATATACTCAACCACCCCTACACAACCCCTTACCTCATACCTCATAGTGCTGTAATAGACCTAGATGCAAGACCTGTCCCATACATCCTCCCACCACCACCTATTCCATTCCAGTCACAAACATCACCTATCCCATTAAAGGCAAGGCAACCTGTGAAAGCAGTCATGTGATCTACACGCTAAGCTGCAACCACTGTGCTGCATTCTATGTGGGTATGACAACCAACAAGCTGTCTGTCCTCATGAATTGCCACCGACAAACTGTGGCCAAGAAACAAGTGGACCACCCAGTTGCTGAGCATGCTGCCAAACATGAAATCCCTCATTTCAATGACTGATTCACGGCCTTTGCCATATGGATCCTTTTCCCCCAACACCAGCTTTTCTGAATCGTGTAGGTGGAAAATTTCCCTGCAATATATCCTACAGTCCCATAACCCTCCTGCCACTCCAGCACTATACAGTCCTCATTCCACCACCCTTTCCCATTGTCTCCCTGGCCCCCTGTCTAACCTCCCAACTACACATATCTGCCTATCCTCTCTTTACCCCATCTCTGTGCACTCCCCAGCAGCATTGCACTGTCCACCACTACTAACCTACTATCTCTCCCCCTCCCCACTCTAGCCTCCTCCTTACCCCCACCCAGTCGCCAATCCTGCTCACACGGTGCCTACAGTTACCTGACACAGCAGTCATAAGTGTGTGAGTTACATTTGTGTGGGTGTGAGTGTGGATCTGTCATCTATTTTTTACAAAGGTCTTACTGGCCAAAAGCTTTATTTGTGATAATCTTTTTGTTGTGCCTAGGTGCAACTCAGCATCTCCACTATATAGTGAGTGGCAACTTTCCTTTTTGTAATACTGACACAATCAACTTTATGTTTCACCATTATCATCTCTGCTCATGAGAGTCTTTTATATGACAATATTGTAAATTATTTCAGATGTGTATTCAATTAAAAGTCATAGTTTTAAATTAAAAAAATACTCACATGCTGCATGTTTAATTCGTAGTACACACACAAAACATACTATGCAGCTCTAAAAACGTAGGCTGTTCTGCCCCATGTCTGAGCAACGACTTGCTTACTTCAGTTCCAAACTGACACTGCCAGCTTGAATACAACAGTGTGAAACACCAAAGCTAATCTAGATTTTTCCAGAACCAGAAATTAAGCCACTTAAAATTTGTACATATTTTTTCTGTGTACTTGAATTAGCATTTAGTAAGAAAACATTGCATTGGATTGCTAAATGGAAAATATCATGAACATAATACAAGAAGAAAAAATAACTATCATGTAGAAGGAAATAGTCTAAAATTAACAGACAACGAACTATAAATGCTAGATATATAGTGTACAACAGTTTACCACACTGTATAGAGATGAAAGCAAATATGTCTCTTTTTAAAACAAAATTAAAAATAATATTTTGTGTCAAAATGTGGACGCTGCTGTCCTACTATATTCTCATTGGTTTCTTTTATAATTACTTTTAATGGCATTTTGTGTCTAAATTCTGCAACAATAATATATATTTTTTATCTTTTTGTAACTATCAGATATACAAACATAAAAAAAAGTTTGCATCACCTTGGTTCTGCGAGTTAACAAGCATTTCCCTCTTATTTAAGTATATGGGTGAAAGAGTCAGCCTTCAGGAATTGTGAAACAAACCCTGTTGTCCAGGAACGTGTGCCACAAAGAGCACAGATTTACCATGAGATGGGGAAATTCAAGGCGTCTATTGTGCTGAATGAGGCCAAAGCGCTGTAGTGTGTGAGTGAGACAGACGAGAACCTACATCATAGGGAAACCACGTAGAAGCTGTTTGTGACCAGGGAGACATAGGCAGTGTTAAATATGGAAGACCTAAGATCAGCCATAAAGGGAAACATTTATGAAAACTATTTAATTCAGTAGTAATTCAGGGAATGATGCCACAGTAATTTTAATTTAACATCCTTAATAAATTTTCATTGTTATCCCAATAAAACTTGAATATTGATCATATCTATAATACCAGAATGAGATTTTCACTCTGCAGCGGAGTGTGCGCAGATACGAAACTTCCTGGCAGATTAAAACTGTGTGCCCGACCGAGACTCGAACTCGGGACCTTTGCCTTTCGCGGGCAAGTGCTCTACCATCTGAGCTACCGAAGCACGACTCACGCCCGGTACTCACAGCTTTAGTTTTGCCAGTACCTCGTCCCAAGTTCGAGTCTCGGACAGGCACACAGTTTTAATCTGCCAGGAAGTTTCATATCAGCCCTCACTCCACTGCAGAGTGAAAATCTCATTCTGGAAACATCCCCCAGACTGTGGCTAAGCCATGTCTCCACAATATCCTTTCTTTCAGGAGTGCTAGTTCTGCAAGGTTCGCAGGAGAGTTTCTGTAAAGTTTGGAAGGTAGGTGACGCGGTACTGGCAGAAGTAAAGCTGTGAGTACCGGGCGTGAGTCGTGCTTCGGTAGCTCAGATGGTAGAGCACTTGCCCGCATAAGGCAAAGGTCCCGAGTTTGAGTCTCGGTCGGGCGCACAGTTTTAATCTGCCAGGAAGTTTCACATCTACACTCCTGGAAATTGAAATAAGAACAACGTGAATTCATTGTCCCAGGAAGGGGAAACTTTACTGACACATTCCTGGGGTCAGATACATCACATGATCACACTGACAGAACCACAGGCACACAGACACAGGCAACAGAGCATGCACAATGTCGGCACTAGTACAGTGTATATCCACCTTTCACAGCTATGCAGGCTGCTATTCTCCCATGGAGACGATCGTAGAGATGCTGGATGTAGTCCTGTGGAACGGCTTGCCATGCCATTTCCACCTGGCGCCTCAGTTGGACCAGCGTTCGTGCTGGACGTGCAGAGCGCGTGAGATGACGCTTCATCCATTCCCAAACATGCTCAATGGGGGACAGATCTGGAGATCTTGCTGGCCAGGGTAGTTGACTTACACCTTCTAGAGCACGCTGGGTGGCACGGGATACATGCGAACGTGCAGTGTCCTGTTGGAACAGCAAGTTCCCTTGCCGGTCTAGGAAGGGTAGAACGATGGGTTCAATGACGGTTTGGATGTACCGTGCACTATTCAGTGTCCCCTCGACGATCACCAGAGGTGTACGGCCAGTGTAGGAGATCACTCCCCACACCATGATGCCGGGTGTTGGACCTGTGTGCCTCGGTCGTATGCAGTCTTGATTGTGGCGCTCACCTGCACGGCGCCAAACACGCATACGACCATCATTGGCACCAAGGCAGAAGCAACTCTCATCGCTGAAGACGACACGTCTCCATTCGTCCCTAAATTCATGCCTGTCGCGACACCTCTGGAGGCGGGCTGCACGATGTTGGGGCGTGAGCGGAAGACGGCCTAACGGTGTGCGGGACTGTAGCCTAGCTTCATGGAGACGGTTGCGAAGGGTCCTCGCCGATACCCCAGGAGCAACAGTGTCCCTAATTTGCTGGGAAGTGGCGGTGCGGTCCCCTACGGCACTGCGTAGGATCCTACGGTCTTGGCGTGCATCCGTGCGTCGCTGCGGTCCGGTCCCAGGTCGACGGGCACGTGCACCTTCCGCCGACCACTGGCGACAACATCGATGTACTGTGGAGAACTCACGCCCCACGTGTTGAGCAATTCGGCGGTACGTCCACCCGGCCTCCCGCATGCCAACTATATGCGCTCGCTCAAAGTCCGTCAACTGCACATACGGTTCACGTCCACGCTGTCGCGGCATGCTACCAGTGTTAAAGACTGCGATGGAGCTCCGTATGCCACGGCAAACTGGCTGACACTGACGGCGGCGGTGCACAAATGCTGCGCAGCTAGCGCCATTCGACGACCAACACCGCGGTTCCTGGTGTGTCCGCTGTGCCGTGCGTGTGATCATTGCTTGTACAGCCCTCTCGCAGTGTCCGGAGCAAGTATGGTGGGTCTGACACACCGGTGTCAATGTGTTCTTTTTTCCATTTCCAGGAGTGTATAATAGTTTAGGATTTACTCTTAAAGTGAAATTAACAAGTCCTGAATGTTAAAACTGAATGCTTTGGTCAATCTTAACAATCAACATTTCATATAGAAGCCCATCATTAAAATGACAAATGTTATAAATATCAACTCTGAAACTTTATTTGTTTAAAATATATACTAATTTAAATTAGCAGTATTTCCAGTTCAGCATGAGACCTTCATTTTCTCCATACAAAACACATTGAATGATGACAGCATGACACCTTATTGAATCATTAGGCAATAGAATATTTGTTGTGAAGTTTATTACTTTTGCTCTTTATTTATTTATCAAAAAGCACATTGGTGCAAGGCTGCTGACCATGGCATTCAAAGCTAAGAAGGAAGTTCTTTGGTTTTATGTAAAAGAATTTAACATTTATTATTTAATGGATATTATTGTCACTTTATTTATAATGTGAAAGTGGTCAAGCTTTGATTATTTAAATATGTTAAAATGTAAAATAATGTAGAATAACCAGTATCCAATCAGAAGGACAGCTTCAGGAAAGGGAACTGCCCTAGCCAGTTGAGCGATGGTGTTCGGCATGTGAGAAACATGTTGAGGGATGAGCAGAGGGTCAGTGCTGGTAAGGAAGCAAAAGCGGTCAGTCAGTCTTTAGGTAGCTAGGAAGTGAAATGACTTAGAAAATTTCACATTGTGTGGTATCGCAAGACTTAGTCACTGAGCGATGAGCAGCCATGTGCCTGGTATAAACTCTAACTTTTCGCATAGTTAAGGAGGTTGAGTATTGGACTTGTAATTCGGGTTGAAATTGTGAATGATCAAATTGTGTCAAATGGATATGTGCTCAAGTGTAACAGTAACTCTAAATACGACCAATTTTTCAATTAGTTTGCTTTCTGAATAAACATTATTCTAACCAAATCACAACTGTGTGGCCTACATCATATATGTGCCATTAATTTAGCTCCTGATATTAATATTACTGTTGTTATATGCTATATCAAAGTTGTATGTTTCATACGATTTTGCAAACTTTCTATCAGGCAGACAATTTAACCAAAGGGTCACAAGTGCCTAATTTAGGGCGTGTAATGAAACATGGGCAGTTCAACCACTAGACTAGTTTGAACCAAGACATTTCAACAAAGAGGAACCACATGGAATAGATATCAACATAAACATCATTTCCACCTTTTGTATTGCTCATGGAAGCCACACATTTCATGTTGTACCACCATACAGTGAGACCTTCAGAGAGGATGGTACAGATTGCTGTACACACCGGTACCTCTAGTACACAGTAGCACGTGTTCTTGCATTGATGGATGCCTGTATTCATCATGGAATACTAACCACAAGTTCATCAAGGCACTGTTGGTCCAGATTGTCCCACTCCTCAACAGCAATTCAGTGTAGATCCCTCAGAGTGGTTGGTGGGTCACGTCACCCATAAACAGCCCTTTTCAATCTATCTCAGGCATGTTCAATGGGGTTCATGTCTGGAGAACATGCTGGCCACTCTAGTCAAGCGATGTCATTATCCTGAAGGAAGTCATTCACAAGATGTGCATGACGTGGGCGCAAATTGTCATCCATGAACATAGCCAATATGATATGGTTGCACTTTTGGTCATAGGATGGCATTCACGTATTGTACAGCCATTACAGTGCCTTCCATGACCACCAGCAGCATACATCAACCCCACATAATGCCACCCCAAAACAGCAAGGAACATCCACCTTGCTGCACTTGCTGGACAGTGTGTCTAAGGCATTCAGCCTGGCCGGGTTGCCTCCAAACGTATCTGACGATTGTCTGGTTGAAGGCATATGCGACACTCATTGATGAAGAGAACATGATGCCAATCCTGAGCGTTCCATTCGGCATGTTGTTGGACCCATCTGTACCATGCTGCTTGGTGTCATGGTTGCAAAGATGGATCTCGCTATGGACTTCAGGAGTAAAGTTGCACTTCATGCAACCTAATGCACACATTTTGAGTTGTAACACAACATCTTGTGGCTGCACCGAAAGCATTATTCAACTTGGTGGTGTTGCTGTCAGGGTTCATCCGAGCCTTAATCCATAGGTAGTGGTCATCCACTGTAGTTGCCCTTGGGCAACCTGAGCAAGGCATGTCATTTACAGTTCCTGTCTCTCTGTATCTTCTCCATTACTTTGGCTCACTCCAAGACACCTGGACATTATCCTTGTTAAGAGCCCTTCCTGGCACAAAATAACAATGCAGATGTGATCAAACTGTGGTATTGACCATCTAGACTTGGTTGAACTATAGACAACACAAGCCATGTACCTTCTTCCTGACGGAATGACTGGAACTGACCGGCTGTCGGACCCCCTCCATCTAATAGGCACTGCTGATGTATTGTTGTTTACATCTTTGGGCAGGTTTAGTGACATTTCTAAACTGTCAAAGGAACTGTGTCTGTGATACAATATTCACAGCTGACGTCTATCTTCAGGAGTTCTGGGAACCAATGCAATGCAAAACTTTTTTTGATATGTGTATGTACCAATGTCATGGAAAGGAAAGTTGCTACTCACAATGTAGCAGAGATGGTGAGTCACAAATAGGCACAACAAAAAGACTGTCAATAATAAATCAAACAATTAAAGCTTTTGGACATTAAGGCCTTTGTCAACAATAGTCACAGACAGACACACACACACACACACACACACACACACATGACCACATTCTCAGGCAACTGAAACCACACTGCAAGCAGTAACACCAGCCATTGTTACATTCCATTCTGGATTTTCCACTGTTATATTATAAATGTAGCCATACGTAAATCTGTATAAATCTCTGTATCATCTATGCATATGTAAACTCTCTGCAAACATGAGGTGTCCAGTATCACTCTAAGAAATGATCAATGGACAAATAAAGTATAATGACTCTAGATACAAACATAATTCATAGAAATAATATAATTTTACATCATTAAACATAATTTTGAAATGAAATTTTCATACAGTTTATGACTCATATCACATCACTAAAATAACAAATATCTTATACTTTCTTTGATGTAATGGTTTATAGGAAAGGTTATTGTTGGAATGTGGCACATTTTTATCGATAGTACTGACTGTGCTGATAGGGATTTCAACAGTGAGTATTACATTTTTACTGTACAACAGTTAGTCAGTCAGTTCTGTGCCACAAATGTGTTCACTGTATAAAGACAAATGTTTCCAGTATGAGAAACTTCCTGGCAGATTAAAACTGTGTGCCCAACCGAGACTCTATCACGGGACCTTTGCCTTTCACAGGTAGGTTTGAGTATCGGTCCAGCACACAGTTTTAATCTGCCAGGAAGTTTCAAAGACAAATGTATTTGTATTTACCTTTTTTCTAAATAAATATTCTTAACATGGCAGTAGTGTGAGATTGTAAACTAAAAAACAATAGTGTCATTTAGAGAAGTAGTAATCAGTTGTGATCTTCAAAGAAGATTGTTATTTAAAAAGTTGATTTGTGAAACTGGACTTGGCTGCCATTAAGATATTGGTGTTTCATAGAGAAGACTAGGGAACTGGAAATGAAGAAATGCTGTACAGTGGCTTGAAGAGTGAAAACCATCATGGACAAGGCGGATCCTTGGGATGAAGAAAATGTGGCTGCAATGGACTACATATATGGAGTAATCTTAAATAAGCAACTAGAATTGTGAGTGATAAGGAAACTACATTTAAGATAATGAAAAAGTTCAACAGAAACGATATGAGCAGTTTTGTAAATAAGGCGCAACCTACAGTGGCTGAGTTAGGTAACAATGTACAGATTGACTGGTTATTAGAGAATGCTTGCACAGATGATGTTAATAATCAAAATTATTTTCCTGTGTACATAGCCTTGAAAGAGGCTGTGAATGTGAAAATTGCAAATGGCAAAGTTTTGGAGGCTACTTAAGTAGGAAATATAATTAGTTATTTTACAGTTTACAATGACATTATTCCAACATATTTTCTGTCAAAGGCACAGAAAGAAGTTTGATCAGTCATGATAAAGTAACAGAAAACATAAAATTGTATCTGCAGGCAATATCTCACAAATTATTGATAAAGACAATAAATTATTTGTGATTGCTTTGAAAGAAGATAAGCTGTATGAAATGGTAAGCAAAATTTACAAGAATGAGATAAATATAAATAGTGTCAGTAGTAAGGACTGCATGCCAGTAGAGAAGGAACAGCAATGTATACTTGGACATGTATATTTTAATTGTTTGAATATGTTGTGTAAATATCAGTTAGCAGATGGATTGCCATTAATTATGGATGTGTTAAGATGCCTGTTAGCTGAAGCAAGAGTAGATAGGAGATTTTACCTGAAGTAGTTTGTGCAGCTACACACCTTAAAACCAGAGTTTAGCTAATACTATTGAAAGGAAAACTCCTTATGAGACATTATTTTGGGAATAAATGTAATGTTAAACATTTAAAGTAGTATGGGAGTAGGGTTTTAGTATGTGTGCCAAAACAGTTAGGAAAGTCATAGTGGTATCATAAAGCAGATGCGGGAATTTTAATGGGGTACAGTGAAGTTGGATACAGAGCACTGATTAATAATAAACTTATCATTGTCAGACATGTTGATATTGTGGAAGATGATTCAGATGTGTTGATATTAAGGATTCTCATTCAGGGAGTGAAGAATTTTGGTGATTCTGGGTGCAAAAGCATAGACAGTGAATCAGTAAATAACCAAATGGAATAAAGGGATATCAAAGGGTGTCCAAGCAATCAAAAAAAAAGAAAAACAGGAGGGTTGACCCAGTCAACTAGAGAATGTGGAATGTCTGACAGATTTAATGATTATATCACAGATAACTTCATTTATGTAAACTCCTGTAGTGCTGAAAGTCAAGAAAATTTTTAAGGAGGCGATGAATAGTAACGAGATGGTAACGAGCCAGGAAGTTGGGAGAGGACAGCAGATAATGAAATCAAAAGTTTACATATGACTAAAACCTGGAAACTAGTAATGAAATCAGTGAATGTAAATGTTCTTAATGTAAAGTGGATTTTTACAAGAAAATTAGATAACAGTTGTAAAGCAAGAATGGTTGTAATGAGCTTCAAACAAAGAGAAATTGTGGATGATATTTATTCACCAGTTGCTATGATACAAAGACTGAAAGCTTTGTTGTCACTCCATTGTCAAAATGACTTAACTACAGAGCATATGGATGTGCAGATTGCATTTCTTAATGATAATGTTTTCTCATAAATTTATGTGAAGCTACCTCCTGGATACAAGGACCGAACAGTTAGAGTTTTTAAGTTGTTTAAGGCATCATACAGATTGAGGGAAAGTTCCACAACATGGTGCAATTGTTTGGATGAGTTTTTAAAAAGATCAAGGTTCTAAAAGAAGTAAGTATGACTGTTGCCTATATCTACTGATGACTACAAATCATGTGATCTGTATAACTGTGTCTGTTGATGATTTGCTAATTTGTTATAAAATTAAAAGGAGTATACAATAAATCAAAAATATGTTATCCACAAAATTTAGATGAATGTCTTAGGTGAAGCAGAGAGTTATCTTGAGATCAATATTAATTATAATCATGCAAAGAATGTAATGACTCTGAGTAAGGAAAGCTACATCAAATCACTAGCTAAGAAATGTGAGACTAAACATTAAAGTTGTACAGCACTCCAATGGAAGTAAGTTTGAAACTAGAAGCAGCATAATATAAGGTCATTATACAAAGTACAGGAACCTGATAGGTGCTCTCCTGTACATTAGTTCAGGAACAGGGCCAGATATAAGTTAGGGGCCTACAGTGTGAACTATTTGAGTAGATTTCAAAACTGTTATAATATTACTCACTTTAAGAATGCTTTTCAAATACTGAAATATTTTTATCAAACAAAAGATTTGAAGTTAACATATGAAAGTGCTGAAAATATTAATGTCTTAGATTTTTTTGTTGATGCAGATTGGGCAGGTGATTCTGTAGACTGTAGGTCCACATCAGGCTGTGTAATTATATTATTTTTAAATCAAACAATAGAAAATCTAGGATGGAATAATGATATAGTAGAGATGCTGAGTTGCAAACAGGCACAACAAGAAGACCATTAAACACGTTAGCTTTTAGCCAGAAGGTCTTGTTCTGAAATAGACAACACACATACGCACGCATGCACGCATGCACGCACACACACACACACACACACACACACACACACACACACACAACCACTGTTTGTCACTGCCAAGGTCATACTGCACATGATGGGAGAAGTATTCTGGGTAGTGGAGGTAAGGGGATGGCTGGGGCAGGGAGGGGGGGGGGGGAGGGAGCAGGGTATGGGTGAGAGACAGTAAAGTACTGTTTGTGGAAGCATGCAGGGACAAGGTGAAGAGAGGGGAGCACAGAAAGGTGCAGTCTGGAGGTTAAACTGAGGGCCAAGTGGGGGCAGGAAAGAAGAAAAGTAGAGAGACTGTAGGTGTGCTTATGGTATAGAAGACTGTGAAGTGAGAACAGGGAAGAGATAGGTGGGTGAAGGACAATGACTAAAGAAGGCTGAGGTCAGGAGGTTTAAGGGAATGTAGGATAAATTGCAGGGAAAGTTCCCACCTACACATTTCAGAAAAGCCAATGTTCATAGGTATGATCCAGATGGCACAAACTGTGAAGCAGTCATTAAAGTGAAGAATGTTGTGATGGGCAGTGTGCTCAGCACCTGGGCAGTCCAGCTGTTTCTTGGCTGCAGACCTAGATGCAAGACCTGACCCATACATCCTCCCACCACCACCTACTCCAGTCCAGTCACAAGTATTACCTATTCCATGAAAGGCAGAGCTACTTGTGAACCCAGTCATGTGATCTACAAGTTAAGTTGCAATCACTCTGTGTCATTATATGTTGACATGACAAGCAACAAGCTGTCTGTCCACATAAATGGCCACAAAGAAACTGTTGCTGACTAGTTATGCAGATTACTATACCCTGGTCTATGGAATTTCATACACATTTAGTTTTTGATTCATTAATTTCCAGCCCCATATGTGGAAGACATATTGGGTGATTAGGAGTGTAGTTTTATGCCTGGTTGATCAGCTATGGACCAAACATTCATGCTGAGACAAGTACAGAAAAAAGGCATACGAATGTAATATAGAACTCAACAATATCTACGTTGACTTTGAGCAGGACTTCAATAGTCAAATTAGGGAAGAGATCTCAAAAGACACAAAACTGCTTGGCACACCCTCCAAATATATTTTGGTTGTTAAGGCAGCCTTGACAGGTTCCACTGTAATGGTGCAAGTGGATGGGGAAGTAACCAACTGTCTCATTATGCGGTATTAGATACAGATACCACCAACACTGGTGTCAAAGCTGGCAAGAGAATTGCAAGTTTCTGTCAGACACTGAAAGCAGTCGCACAGGATCTGGTGGAACCAATGGTACATGCCCACTGAGCCTTGCCTCCAGAAGCTCTGGACTATGAGTGCCTTATGCTGCTGCAATATTGGATGGCCGGCAGCAGTAATTCAGACCGCTTGCACTTGGAGCCACTGCTCTAAGTGACGCTACACAGATGCCACCTAGTAGCGTCTCTTACTTCATCATTCGTGCTTTAGTACAGAAAGCCTCATCTTTGTTGACATTCAGAGCTGGACTCTATTTCTTACTGCATTATTTATAATAAGTCTTTGTACACTTGGAGGAATATAAATTAAGTAAGTCTGATGTTTACTGTGTTAACTCGTTTGTTAATCATTTCTGCTCCTGTTCCGCTTTCCTACAATGACACTTACCACACGAAGCTGTAGCCAATGCCTCCATACAGTTGTGTATGAAGTAATGCACTACATACCTGATGATGAGTAATTCTGCCTATGTGGGGCTATCTTCAATTCTTCAAGTTGACTTCTTCCAGTTCTGTCTTCTTTTTGATTTGTCGTTTCTGTCATTTGTTTATCTTTTGTATCTCAAGCATTTATGTTGCCTGTGGTCTTTATGTTATTGGTTTGTGGTTGCTGCTTTTGCACCTCTTTTTTCTCTCTGTGCTATTTTTGCTTTCTCTGTGCTAATTTTTGATGTTATTTTTCATGTCTCTTAGTTAATATGGCTACTCAGGTGCAGTCACCTGCTACATTGCCTGCAATAGAATTAAATCAGTTTTTTTTTCTTTTCAATTCCTGTGAAAGCACAGCAGGCAGTTTTGAGGTAGTGCCTGTTTGTTCTGTAGTTAGCAGCAATGAACAGGCTTTGTGGCCAAGCTGGCCATAGCCACAGTGCTCACATATACATGTGTCACATCTGGCACAAGGTGTGAAGTCATGCTCTTGCTGCAATATGCACATGATCACTGATCTAGCCCCTCATGTGAAGAGACTTACTTTTTTTGGCAAACAGGAACATGTACATTCTGCATGCTTACAGAAATGTGAGTCACCCCCTTCTGCTACTCCTTCATGCAAATCTAAGTCACAAACAGTGTGTAGTGTCTTGTCAAAGCCACACAAGAGTGTAACAGCCATTCAGGAAATGCTCCCAACTCATCTGGAGTGCTTTCTGATGACAACAGACTTTTTGAGTATCTTATTGTTGCTGGACAATCAGAGTGTTTGCAATTTGACACTGGAACTTCAGTGACTTTGCTCAACCATAGCATTTATGAATTGCTTGGAAAACCTAGATGAGCAGTCAGTTTTTCTCGTTAATACTGATCTGAGTCTCTTCAAATTTTTGAGATTTGCCATTTGCCAGTGCTTCTGCACCCACCATATTTCAGCAGTTTCTGCAGCAGCTGACTGCAAAAGTTCTCGTGCTTAAATTATTTATATGACATTACATCTCGGGTCACACTCCAGAAGAACACATTACTAATTTTCACACTCTGTTTCTAATGTTGTGTGCAGCTGGTCTCAAATGTAACAGAGACAAACATGTAAGTGTGGTTTTTTCCATACTGAACTTGAGTAGTTTGGTCCTCTCACTAATAGCCAGGGCGTTCACACACAACAGTCACATTTGATTGCTATCCATGACCTTCCGCACCCACATAATGTAGGGGAATTGCAGTCTGCCTTAAGGATGCTCATGAATTATGTCCAATTTATTCCTGATGCTCCTCAAATCATGTCTCCCTTATAGCCCTTGAACATGAAGAATGTTCCTTTGATTTGTTTGAAAGAGTGTCGTGTACTTTCCAGAAGTTGAAAGATGCTTTGAATAGAGATCAACGTCTTGTTCATTTTGATCAAGCCAAACCTATGGATGGATGCTTCCTCTTATGGCACCAGTGCAGTTTTGTCACATAAATTTGGTGCTATGGACAGGCCAATTGCCTTTGCTTCAAAGTTGTTGAGCAAAGCTCAGTGTAATTACTCTCAAATTGAAAAGAGGGCTCTCACCATTGTCTATGGTGTGTCTAAGTTTCACCAGTATCTTTTTTCCAGAAGATTTCACTTGGTGACTGACCGTAAACCTCTGCAATCTTTGTTTAGCCCTTCTCAGTCAGTTCCAACTCACACAGCACAGAAGCTGCAATGGTGGGCTCTTCTGTTGCCAAATTATTGATATGAGATTGTGTATATTTAGTGTCAGCTACTGTGGGATCTGCACTGATGCAAACAATGAAGGTGAGAAGTTGTAATGGCCAGTAATCTGTACACAACACTTTCAGATTCATAGAACACTTTATTTCTAAAAAGGAAAGAAAGATAACTTAACTTCTTGTTATGTGGTGGCTTGATGTGCTTCCTGTACCTCCCATATGCAGTTACATTTACTCTTCATTATTACTTGCAGAACACAGGCCACGTATCATCTTCCTATTACTTAGCACTGATGTTCTCGAAGTCTTTAACCAAACTGGGCAGTCCAATGGTTAAGTCAGCATTGACAGGAGGCACTGAACTCTGTCTTCCTGGAAGTATGGTGATGCCTGTTCTTTCCATTGGCACATGATCAGCATCTCCTTGATGCAGTTTAACAGTGCTACACTGGTCAGTATGTAGTCAGGACTGCACAGTATCAGCTCATTTCTAACTATGCCAATTCAGATGCTCTTTCTCACCTCCCCATTGGTCCAGAGTCCACATTTGATGAGTCCTCTGCTTCTTGTTGCCACATTGATGCAAAAAACACAGATGCTTTGCATGTATTCAACTTAATCACCGGAAAATTGCTCAGGCCACAGCAGCAGATCCTAATTTGCAGAATCTGTTGCACTATATTTGCATGGGTTGGCCACTTTCAGTCAGGTACATTCGTTGCTCTGTGGTTTGCTGGCATTTTGTCTGTTGGCATGGCTTGCAGTTCATCAAGGTGTCATTTTGTTTCATACTGATAATGGCCAGTCATGTGTCATGGTACCTCAGGCTCTTCAGCCTGAGATACTTCATTTGCAGTTGCTTCTCAATGTCAAGCCTCTGCTAAACATCAGTCAGCTCTACCTTCAGCACTTCCTTGAATGGCCCAAACCTCAAGCATCTTGGCAATGTTACCACTTGGATTTCATGGATCCTTACTGGAATACACCTTAACTCATCATCATTGATGCTTTAAGTAAATTGCCCTCAATGGTTTCTATGGACTTTGCTATGGCTCATTCCACAATCTATGGCTTGTTGTCAGTCTTTTCCCTCAAGGGTTTCCCTGAAATGATTTTGACTGACAATGGATCTCAGTCAGTTGCTGCTGAGTTTGATCAGTTTTGCACCACACCTGTTATCACCCACATCACGAGTGCACCATTCCACTTGCAATCCAATGGTGAAACTGAAAGCTTTGTACAAACACTTAAGCAACAGATTGACAAACTTCATGCCTCTGACACACAGGAACAAATTCTGTTGCTCTCCTTGTCTTCCTGCTGCTTCCAGCCATGTGACGAACCTTTGCACACCTTGTTTCAGTTGGCACATCTGCCTCAGCAGGCAGTGCCCACTCGACCCAGACAGGCATTGTACCACATGAACAATTCAGTCTATTCTATGTTTCTACTGCAGAGACCAAACAACAAAATCAAATTTGTCCATGTAAATTGTGTGATTCTGTTGCAGGTTTTGTGCTTTAAAATTCTTTGCCTGCCTGGATGCACCAGTCCTCACTGCATGCAGGTCACATGGGCACCGCATGAAGCTGATGCCCTTTCATGATGTTTGCCATCTCGACAGCCACTGTTGTCTGGGAATGGGCCCCTCTTCCCAGTGGCCATCCCATATGCCACCTCAGGTCCCTCTGCAGTCATTGTGATGCCTCCATCTTTTTTTACTGCTCTGTCTCTGGCTCTGGTGCATGCCTCACCCGGGTTTGTGACTGGTGTTCCTGGGTGGACTCAGGACATATGCCAGAGAGTGAGTAGGAGCTTGGCATCAGTCTCAGTTTTGGATCCTATCTCCTCATTGCTACCTGCATCCAGCCCTCCTCCCATTTTTGTTCACTCATCTCCAATACATGAAGGTGGTGAGGTGGTTTGGGATGGTGGTGGGGGGGGGGGGGGGGGCTAGGAGGAATGTGGTATCAAATATCGAATTACAGGTTTCCATGCAACGCAGAGAGCAGTCGTGTGGGATCTGATGGACTCAATGATGCACGCATGCTGAGCCCCACCTCCAGCAACTCTGGATCACAAGTACCCTCTGCCACTGCTGGTGCCAGCCACACAGCCCATTCACACTAGGAGCTGCTTCACCATGTCAAGCTATGCAGATGCCTCTTAGTCATGGCTTATAATCTTACCCTCCCAAACATCACCATTAATGTTCTCTTAGTTTCTTCATTATTTTCAAAAGCTTTGAGAGGTGTAAGATATACAAAAGAATTTTTTTTACTTATCTTCATTATCTCTTGTTGCTGGCACCAAGTCTTGCATCTGGGGGACATTCTTGTGGCTGAAATTTTGATTTAATGTTGTGAGCTGCTGATGACTAAATAACTGTTGAAGATTAGCCTGTTTATTTCTTGAATTTTATTCTCTGTCACATTATTAAATATCACGCCATTTTTACAATTTCCTCTTAATATTACAAATTACATTGTTAGTGTTGATCACAGTGCTTTACTGCCCATTCGCGAGCTGATTGTCCCCACCGCTAGAAAACGTGCACACTGTGTAACAAGGAGGGCCACATCTGATTGGTTTGTCATAGTCACTCGACTCGATCCAGCCCTGCCCCTCCTGGGCCTCAAGATACCGCCCATGCTCTGCAATCAGTCGTCCCACAGGATGACCCATCAGAGTGGAAGCGTTTCCTCACGTTCTGCATTTCACAGAGGATGTCAGTTTTCAGGTCGACACTGGCGCCACCGTCTCCCTGATTAATGTGGCGACATACACACGGCTCGGCTCTACTGCATTGTCACCTCCCTCTCGCCATTTGGTCGCCTACGGCGATGGTTCCATTCCCCTTCATGGGCAGTTCGTCGTCCAGGCGACGTACAAGCGTGTTCCCAGGCTCCTTACCCTCTTTGTCGTCGACCATCCGTCGGCTTCGAATATTTTTGGCCTGGATGCGTTTCAACTGTTTAGCTTTTCAGTTTCCGACGAAGTTAAGGTCGTTCCCACGGCTGTTCCCTTTCAGGACTTGGATGACCTGTGCTCCGCTTTTGCGTCATTGTTTGCACTGGATCTCGGATCTGCTTTCAGGCTCACATCACACTACGGCCGCACAGCCTCACTTTTTCTGGGCCCGGCCCCTTACAGTGGCCTTACGGCCACTCTTCAAGCATGAACTTGATCATCTCCAGGCCACTGGCGTGCTGGAACCTGCAACTTACAGTGCAAGGGCGACACCACTGGTGGTCACATGGAAACCCAATGGGTCCCTTCGGTTGTGTGGGAACCTTTGCACTACAGTCAATGCTCAGTCCCTCGTTGACACTTACCCCATTCCCCCACAGGAAGACCTTCTTGCCAAGCTTGCCAGGGGAGAGTATTTTTCCGAGATCGACCTTGCTGAGTCATATCACCAGTTGCCGTTGGATGCCAAATCTCAGAACATCATGGTTATCAACACGCCTTTTGGACTGTATAAGTACAAGCGTCTTCCCTTTGGTGTCTCTTCGGCGCCGGCCATTTTCCATTGATTCCTGGAGCAGCTTACACAGCCTATCCCTGCATGTGTGAATTATCTGGATGACATCTTGGTCACCGGGCGTTCCCGCCAGGAACATTTGCAAAACCTCAGAGCCTTATTTCATGCTCTGCAGCTTGCTGGTCTACGCTGTTGAACGAGTGTTGTTTTTTCAACCGGAAGTGGAATACTTAGGCCACTGGCTTAGCAAAGATGACATTTGCCCTTCGGGTCGTAATGTCACATCCATTGGACCCCTCCTCGTCCCAAGGACTTACCTGAACTGCAGGTGTTTTTGGGCAAGGTTACTTATTACTTAAAATTCTTGCCCCAGGCTGCCTCCGTTGCACAACCCCTCAATCACTTGCATCGCAGAGGGGTCCCTTTTGTTTGGACTGCTGCCTGTGACCAGGTTTTTCTCTGTTTAAAGGCGATGCTGAAGTCCGCCCCTTGCCTTACTCCCTTCTCTCCAGACTGCCCCTTGGTTGTGGCAGCTGATGCGTCGGCATATGACATTGGGGCCATCCTCGCGCACTGGGATACCGATGGCTCCAAACAGCCCGTCACTTATGCCTCTAAGACGTTGACCACAGCACAATGGAACTACTCCAAGATTGAAAAGGAGGCCCTAGCGATCGTGTTCGCCGTTCAAACATTTCACACCTATATCTTTGGGGCAAAGTTCACCCTCCTGTTGGACCATAAATCTTTGGTTACAGTTTTCGGACTCCACTCTCATCTTCCAGAGTGGACGGCTCAACGTCTCCAGCACTGGGCATTGTTTTTACGTAATTACGCTTACACTATCTGGTATAAGCCCACCGCCCACCATGCTAATGTGGATGCTTTGTCACACCTCCCAGCAGGCCCCAATCCTGCGTTTGACCAACAGGAGGTCCTCTGCTTTTACATTGATTCCGCCTGCCAGGATGCACTGGACACTTTGCCTCTTATGGCTGCTCACATTGCTGAGGCCACCCGCCACAACCCTGTCATGCGGCAGGTATGGTCCACGGGTGGCAAACCTATGTTACTCATCGGATGCAGTCTGATTTCAGCACCTCTCGCTACCTGTGCCATAGGCTCTCGTGGTCGATGATGTCCTTCTGTTGGCCACGGAGTCGGATACCCACCAGGTGGTCATCCCTCCGTAATTACGGCTTCGGGTGCTCAGTTTGTTACACTACGGGTACTGGGGTATGTCCCATATGAAAGTTTTGGCTCGCCGGCATGTGTATTCGGCCAGCATTGATGGCGATATCGAGCGCCTGGTCCATGGATGTACTGTTTGCGCCCGTCACCAGGCAAGCGCCCCCTCAGTCATTTGCATCCTGGCCTGTGCCTTGCCGGCCCTGGGATCGCATCCATATCGATTTTTCAGGGCCCATTTTTGGGGTCCATGTGGTTACTCATCATTGATGCCTACTCCAAATATTCATATGTTGTCTGCATAGCATCCACCACCACGGAGGCTACACTCATGGTATCAAGCATATCAGTAGCCCCCCTTCACACCCTTTGTCAATGCACTTTTAAACACCAGTTCACTAAGGCAGTCAACACATCTCCAACCACGTCGGCCCTCATGCTGTTTTTGAGCACTTATCGCATGGAGCTCCTTCATGGGCGACAGCCGCGGACCCTGCTCGATTTGCTGATGCCCTCCTCCTCCTGCCTCCAATCCTGATCCTCACAGTGGTATATCCCTGGCACGGCAGTGTGAGCCCACAAGTATAGGCGCTATGGTCGTCGTGGCCCATCGGCGGAATGTGACGATGGTGCAGACGTTGAAAGGGTTGGAGTGCCGCCATTATAATCAGCTCCACTTTCATGCTGCCATGGGACTGGTGCCTCCGCCTCTTTCCCTACCTCCTTCTGGTATGGACGTGGTCCTTGAGTCTCCATCCCTGCCCTCGGTTGCCGTCCCCCCAAGGGCCTCCCACCGGCCCTCTCCACCTCCGGTTAATCGGGGGCTCCCTCCCCCGCCTTCGACTCTGGATTGGCTGTCATGGATACCTCAAGCATCCCTTCATCCCCACAAATTGCGGTTGATATGCCCAGTTCCTCTTCCCACTGCCGCCAATCTTGGCACCATCCCGGGCATTTCCGCACCCTACATGTAAGTTACAGAGGGAGGGATCTGGTACCGTGCGCTGCGGGGTTTGAATCCACACCAGATGTCATGGATGTCGAAGACCCATAGAGGTCTCTGCGTCATCATGCCATTAGCTGTGGTGGTGCGCGTCTCCTGGCCCACTTTTAGTGTACAGTGGAACACGTGGACTGGGTGTTGTGTGTTCATCATCATTTCATCATCATTGGCTCGTAAGTCGCCGAAGTGGTGCCAACTATAAAGGACTTGCAATACGGCGGCCGAACTTCTCCGCATGGGGCCTCCCAGCCAACAATGCCATACGATCATTTCATTTCAGTAATGTTTTATAGGTTGCCTTATGATGCCCACCACTAACAAAACTTTAATTTTCCAATTGATTGTCAGATGCTTAAAGTCTCCACTAATGATTACAGTATGATTGGAGAACTTATATATGAGCGAACTGATGTTTTCTCTAAACTTTTTGGGCACATCAGAAGATGAGTCTTGTGGGTGATAGAAGGATCCAATTACCATTTTATGCCCACCCCTGATATTGAATCTTGCCCAAACAATCTCACATGCAGCTTCATTTTCTGTCCTCCCATTCAACTCAAACCAAAGGGTCACGATCAATTCTGGGGACAATGCTGCAAGTTATGAGCTTCACTGAAACTCCATGCATGAGGCTGCTCTTGTCAACCCTCTCTGCCAGTTGCTGGGATGATCCAAGTATGGCCTCAGATCCCAGACAACAGGCATCATTTTTTCCCACATGTGCCACAGTCTGCAGCTGGTTGCACCATGTTCCTGTAATGTCTTCTGAAATAACCTCATCAACATGAATGTGGCCTCCAGGCATACACACTGAGTGCAACTGGTGTCCTTTCCTGTATCTTGTTGCCATTTTCCTAAAAAGTGAGAACATTCGTCATAAAAAAATAAAAGCTATTCAAAACACTACTTTCTTCAAACAATTCCTTCAGTTGTGTTCTAGTCAGTGAGTAAATATGTTGAAGTATGAGATGTGAAAAACCACACGGAGCTGTTCTGTGATGATGTTACAAACTTTCTTGGATAATGGGGAAGGGTAAATGTATCAGCTTGAGGTAAGGAACCCTGGCCTGGAAGTGACTGAGTCAAAATTTATAAGCAAAATTACCTCTGATAGTACACCTCTTTTACTGTAAACTCTTTGATTTCTGTATTTTGAGAGGCAATAATATAGACCAAACAAGAAAAAATGTCCAGTAAACATGAACTCTAAAGTGCATACATAAAGATCTATGAGTATTTGTTCATATTTGCTAATGTGATGTATATTTCTTCTGCTCAACAAGTGCACAAAACTCTTCAGTTATGCATTTAGAGTTCTTGTTCACTAGACAACTTTTCTTGTTTTAGAATTATGTATTAATACCTTCAGCTGCTGACAGGCATTGATATATACCAACGGGGACAGGTGAAAATGTGTGCCTCGACCAGGACTAGAACCTGGGATCTCCTGCTTACATGGCAGATGCTTTATCCATCTGAGCCACCGAGGGCACAGAGGTTAGTGTGACTGCAGGGACTCATGGAATACATTCATACCAAGTCCCGTAAGAGTTTGGGTAATATGTGTGCATCTGCACAGAAGAGGAAGGTCATGGCCACTATTGCCAGAACTATATACTTATATGGATATGGTGTCTGTTCTTTCGGACACTCAGTGGCCAATTTTATGGATAAGGTTTTGGACAATATTATGCTGTCAGGGTTTGGGAAAGGCTTGAACTGCATGCCTACTGCTAGAACCTTGCCTTTAATTGATTTTAAGTTCTCTGAAGAAGCTGTTGCACCTCTTACCACTGATGCTGCAGAAGAAATCGGATACAAAACATGCTGTGCACTTATGAGACTTCAATCTCAGTGACTTTTCTCGATGGAAAGAGCTGCACTATGAAAGCTATGAGAAGATCCACACATAGTGGTTGTTCCAACAGATCAGAGAAACAGCACTGTGTTGTTACCACACAAGAGCTGTGATCATAGAATTTATAGCTTGTTGAGTGAACCAACATATTGCAAGATCGATAAACATCCCACAGGGAGACTAGGAAGGAAAACATTGCTGAATTCCTCTTCCTTTCTGCAAGAAGTTGCAAATCAATTAAGATCTCACAGCTCCATTCCACCATGGTTATATGGTCTTCCAAAAACACACAAAGAAGGTCTTCTGTTATGATTTCTAGTGAGCAACATCGGTACACCAACATATGGCCTAGCTAGACATCTTGCATCTTTATTGAGAACTTTAGTGGGGAAGTGTTCACATCATATTTGCAACTCTGGTGACTTTATTAATAGACTGGAGGCACTCAATGAGTCAGACTTATTAGTACACTTTGATGTTCTCTCAGTTCCACTAGCATCCCTCTCAAGCATTCATTATCACTCATCAGCAGTAAGTTCAAAGTTGATATAACAGCACTATTTCATCATGTCCTTTCTTCAACCTAGTTTTTATTCCACAGTGAATATTTTGAGCAAATTGTTGGTGTCTCCCCTCTGGTAGCAAACATTTATGTGGAAAACTTTGAGGGGAGGGGACTTGATTCAGCACAACATAAACCAAACGTCTTCTGGTGATATGTGGATGATATTTTTGTAGTTAGCTGCATCATGAAGATGAACTGTCATGCTATTTGAATCATCTGAATTATATCCTCAAGAATATCACATTTACGATGGAAGTGGAGAAGGGTGGCTGTCTGCCATTTCTGGACATCTTGGTCATATGGAAAGTGGATGGATCATTGGGGCATTTCATGTACCGTAAGCCCACATATACAGGCCTGTATTTTCAGGTGTCTAGCTGCCACCACCCCTCGCAAACTGTGGGCATCCTTTGAACATTGGATCCAGCCTTGAAAAATAACTGGAACACCTACAATCAGTGTTCAAAGATAATAGACAGTCTCCTCATCAGACAAGCACAGCTTGAAGGAAGCAAGAGGAAAAGCACTCACAGAAGCAAGAGGAAAAGGAGCAGTTTAATTCCAGGGAGTTCATTCCATATGTTAGCAATATTTAATCAAAATTAGACAGAATCTTAAGAAAACATTATGTCAAAGTAATTTTTCGCCTACTTATAAAGACTTGTGCTCTTCTTGGTTTGGCAAAGGATGATTTGGGTTTGCAGAAGGCTGGAATTTACAGAATACTTTGTGAATGTGCAAAGCCTTCATTGGTCAAATAACACGCCTAGTGTGTGAAAGGTGCATTGAACATGATTGCCACACTCATCGTTCGCAGCTCAGTAAGTCAGCCATAATGGCGACTGTATTTTCACAGGACATTCCAGGGATTACTTTGCACAAAAATCGTGGCCTATATGAGATCTTTCTGGGAATCAGTTATTAAGAAATCAGTGGAAATACATTTAGTGCAAAATTTATTAATTGTGATGGTGGCTTTCAACTGGATAAGATATGTGACCTACTGATTTCCTTAATTTCTTCTGAAAGAAAACATTTTATGACCTATGGCACTTCTAGTGTTATTTAATTCTATTAATTTTGACGTCTGAATTTTAACTCTGTGAGTGTGCATTCCAACAGAGAGTGTGCATGTAGTATCATTTACACATGTGCCTGCACACCATATATGGAACAGTATTTTAAGAGAATGTGTAACTTGATAGAGGTCACCTATGTAGTGCCTGTCTTTGTGCATGTGTCTTCACACCTATTTTTGGTATAATGATAGTGACATTAGCTAGTAGCTTCCAGCGCACAACACTTATCTGAAGATGACTGAATGAAAAATGAAAAATGAAATGTTGTGTGGCTAGGGCCTCCTGTCGGGTAGACCGTTTTTTGGGTGCAAGTCTTTCGAGTTGACACCACTGCACGTTGATGGGGATGAAATGATGATGATGATTAGGACAACACAACACCCAGTCCCTGAGCCAAGAAAATCTCCAACCCAGCCGGGAATCGATCCCGGGCCCTGAGGATTGACATTCCGTCATGCTGACCACTCAGCTACCGGGGACGGACAAGATGGCTGAATGATTGTCAGCCAAGATATTGAAGCAGTAAGTCAACATTATCCAGGTGCAATTCGAAAACTTCATGGAAAACTCTTTACACTGGGAAAATTTCAAGAACAAAATATTGTTCAACTGTATTTAATAAAAGGTAGTAGGAAAATATTGTACCAAGGTATTCTGGAAAAGGTAATGAGAAAATGGTAGGATGGAACCCAGATACATTACCGAACTGTATGGAAACTGTAAGGAAAATAATGCACCTCTGTGTTAATGTGGTCTGCAATTCCCAAACACCTTCCTAAAAAAACTGAATGGGCATTATATATAGTGATGAGGTATCTGGAACATGTACTAGTTATCACAAAATAACAGAGAGGAAGTTTCACCTGTATTATAAGAAAAATAAAATGCCCTGATTTCAGTGACAGGCTTACAAACGACATCGTTTTGTCAGATTATATTCCCAGCAGAAACAAGGAAACAATTAAAAACTGTAGTTGGTTGTTTACTGCATGAACTAGGATATCACATGCAGATGTAGTCCTGTTCACTTCTTCATAAATGAGAGTTTAACAGTTTTGTCCCTAGTGGTGTTACAGCCCCTTGGGTCCAAAATGGCTGCCACTGCTGAAATGGCAGTAACTTCTTTATAGAGCAGTTGTCGGGCTGCTGTCTGTCGGCCACACCTACAGTGTGTTAGTTATATGGTGCTCCATTTGGGAGCAGCATGCACAATCAGTTGAATTTATTACAGAGTGTGTGTGTATATATTGAAGTTTTGCAGCAAAGTATTGGAAGTTATAACTGTAAAATACTTAACTCAATTTATTATTTACAGTTTGTGTAGGAAGTTATTCTGAGAGCTCATGTCATCCATCTATGTCTCATGAGAATGCTTCACAGCCATCAAAATTTGTAATTTTGTGTACTATATATACACACTAAGATTGAAACCTCGTGTTGCCCTGTTATTGATTCATTCGAACCTTCTTTTATCCCATCTCCTCCCTCTTCTCACTATCCATTCCCTCCTTTCCCCTCTCCCCATCCATTTCTTCTTGTTTCCTCTCTCTGTTCCCCTCACCTGCTCATATCCCTCTCTCTATCGATCCCTTACCTCTTTATTCAATTCTCCTCCTTCATCCTTCTATCAGTCCCTCCTGTCTATGTCCATCATGTCCATCCTTCCCTCTCTTTGTCCATCTGCACCAGCCCTTCTCACTGCCCACCTCCTCCACTTTCCACTCTTTGACAATCTCCTCCTGCTTCTCTCTCTATGATCATCTCCCGTGCATCTCTCTGTTTGTCCCTTCCTACCCCTCCCTTTGTCTATCTGCTCTTTCTCCCTCTGTCCATCGCCTCCTCCTCCTTTTAATTCGTTCTTCTCCTTCCTCTCTCTTGTCAATCTCCTCCTCCCCTCGTTCTGTCCATTTTTTCCTCCCCCCTTTCTCTGTCCATTTACCCCTCCCCTGTCTCTCTCCATTTCTTCCTACTCTTATCTGTGATATCTCCTCCTTCCCCCTCGTTGCCTCTCTGTCTTCTCCTCCCCCCCTTCTCTCACCACATTATCACAATTACAGCAAAAGGAGGCTTGTGGTTATTGTCCTTACAGCATTTGTTTCCAGACAGAAACAAATATGGGTATCAAACTTGATTGAAATCGCTCAAGGAGTTCATTATGAGCTTTTAACCCATGGATTTGCCGCATACACACATGCGAAATATATTTTGTCCACACTTAATGTACTTCACGCGTATTTGTGCTCTTATTTCACCTGCATGCCTACGGATTTTTGGCCTGTAGTTTCTGTTTCCTACGACGTCATATCTCCTGAACTACGAGCTCTATAATGATGTAATTGTGCAGGTGCATCCAGTGGTATGTATGCCTACTGCCTGCGGAATGTCAGTAGAGTAGGCAGTATAGAAATAATAAATTAAAACGTCATGCATGATGCGACAATTTCTCACGCATCTCGGTGTTTATGACGTCATATCTCCTTAATAAAGTGCCGCACAATGATGTAATTTTTCTCCTACATTTAGTGATATATCTGAATACTGTCTGCAAAATGTGTCACGAATAAAATTAGTAGCACAGAAGCAATAAATTGCAACGCCGTGCTTCACGTGGTAGTTTTACTGCATGTACAGCGAAAATGTAATAAGAGACAATTTTTTTTCTTTTTTAATCATTCTGTAGAAGGTTTCAGCTAGAAAAAGTTTCGTAAACTTTGTTGTAAGTCTGTAAGTACTCTTATCCCCAAATGCTTTAATAGGTGGGTGATTCTTTCCAGGTGTACCAAGTTTGGTTGAAATTGATGTAGTAGTTTAGGAAATGATGTGGTACATACACACATACTCGATTATATACGTATGTACATCCATTTTTGTAATTTGTACGGATGTATCAGTTTTTGATGGGGTTAAATCGCTAAACACGGACCTGCACCAGCAAATGATCAAATGCTGTTGGTGACGACGCACTGGCACTGACTGAAATTCGGCTTGTCCGCTTTGCTGTGGTGGGCCGGACGGTCAGAAAAATGCTGGAGGCAGGAAGTGGCGAAGACAGCCGTTCTGTCGGCTCTCTAGTTCTGCGGATCGCGCCTGCTCTCTCTATGTGGCAGCTGGATACCAACGTGTTGCACTGCCGGCAACTGCTGCTATCTTGCGACACTTCTCTACACTACGTAGAGACGTCCGGTTGTGGAATCCACGGTGCGGTACCAGCTGACTACAGCAGGAGCGCCTGGTTGTGCGCACTTGGACGCGGTAGTAGTTCCCGACGCTATAAACAAATTCTTCTTATTTAATTTTTTTCTCTTTTATCATTTCAGTACAGAAGCCAGGAAAGATTGAACCGAACCAATACGTAAGAAAATAGAAATTCTTGGCACCTAACCAGCAGGGTACACAATTATCTCTGTTACTATTATTATCATTATTTGCGTATGGGTCCTGTCGGATAACGCAGTTCTTTCAGGTTTGTTTTCTAGCATCATACTTTTTCTGTAGAACCGGAACTAATCCTTCGACCGAAATGGTTTTGATGTCAGTCAATTTAAACACCAAATTGATAGTTCCACTCACAGTAATTTAAGCTGTCCAGTTAGGTCCCATACTAACCTCCACATCGTAAGTCGCAAAATGGCTAATCAGGAATGTCTAGCGGACAAATGCAAGGCTATAGAACCGCGCATAACAGGTGAGAGACAGATGCTGCATGTAAGAAAAAAAGAGATCTTTGGAGAAACGAGAAGGAGCTGTTTGAATACCAAGAGCTAAGACAGCAAGCTATTACTAAGCAAAGAAGGGAAAGTTGGAAGGTGGAATGAGTATATAGAGGATCTATGCAAGATGAAAGCAATATTATACAAAGGGAAGATAATGCAGATGAATAGCAGATGGGAGATATGATACTTTGGGAAAAATTTGACAGAGAACTGAAAGTCGAAAACTAAAGACACTCTGTCCGAACAGGCCATGAAGGCCCAACGACACCGACCGGCCCCCGTGTCATCCTCAGGACATAGGGGTCACTGGACGAGGATATGGAGGGGCATGTGGTCAGAATACCGAGGTTCCTGGAGAAGACAACCTTCTGTCAGAACTACTGATAGCGTTCGGAGAGCCAGCGATGACATAACTACACCATCTGGTGTGTCAGATATATGAGAAAGTCGAAATAACCTCATATTTCAGGAACAACGTAATAATTCTAGTTCCAAAGAAAGCAGGAGGTGACAGAACTATTAGTTTCGTTCAGGCCTAACCACAAGTGCCAGAACGAAGATGCGGAACGCAGGAACAGAGGAGGTGGTGAGGAAATGCCGGCCAATGGTGCGGGGCATTGAACCGCGCAGCGCCAAGAGCGCCGACACCTGGAAGGAGTGACTATAAACGCCGCTCCTGCCAGCCTTGGGGCTCAGATCGGCACGGCATCGCGGACGTCAGTTATTAGTGACGTCTGTAAACTTGCCTGAACAGTTCACATATCACTGACTCTAAATTACATTGCAAGTCACCGCTCGTTTGAGACTACAACTTGTAAATCTCCGAAGTTAAGTATTATCAAGTTGCTTTATGGAAATAAAACTATTAATGTTATTTGTTTGAACTGTTGTGTAGCATTCCGAAAACACTGCATCCGTAGGCGTCCTATTAGCGACGAGTGGGCAGGACCCCAACAATTTAAGAAATTATGATTGCCAAATACTAAAACGATTCATTTATAAAAGAATAGAAAAAGTGGTAGAGCCCAACCATGGGAACAGTCAGTTTAGCTTCTGAAGAAATGTAGGAATACGCGAGACAGTACTGTTTCTATGAGTTATCTTAGAACATAGTTTGAAGAAAGCCAAACCTTCAAGATTTTGAATTTTTGAAGGTAACGGGAATAAAATGCAGGAACCCAAAAGCTATTCGCAACTTGTATAGCAACCAGATTGCAGTTATAAGAGTCGAAGAACATGAAACGGAACACATAGTTAAGAAAGGAGTGACTCAGAGTTGTAGCATATCCTCAATATCCAATCTGTACATTGAGGGAGCTGTGAAGGAAACCAGGGAGAAATTTGAAAACAGAATTAGAGTTTAGGGAGAAGAAATAGAAACTTTACGGTTTGCCGGTGATATTGTAACCCAGTCAGAGGCGGCTAAGGTCTAGCCGTATCTTGAAATGAAATTATAATATTAACATGTATAAATGCAAAACAAGTGAAATGGAATGTAGTCGAAGCAAATGAGCAATGTTGACGGAACTGGATTGGGAAATGATACACTAAAGGTAGTAGATGAGTTTTGGTATTTGAACAAGTCGTTGACCTCAGAGGCCTCACACGTGTAGAAACAGGGGACTGCACTAACATTGGGAGTTAAACTATTCCCGCCGAACTCACTCCTTCGCAGTAACAGATGTGTTCACGTCTTCTTAATCTTTATTTTGTCGTTTGCTTTCCTCTCGTGTCACATAGCACTTTTACTGCCTTCTAAATACTGTTGGTGTATTTGTAAGTATATATGAGGCAGGTTTGATAAGTCTAGTAAAAAAACAAGAAAAAAGTTTTTTTGTATCGTAAATACCTTAATCCTCGACATAATCTCCTTTGAGCGGTACACAGTTGTCGCAGAGATCCTCCGGCTTCTTCATCCCACGGCAGATATAAGTTCTCTCAAACTCTACAAAATATTCGTTAGCTGCAAGTATCACTTCCAAACAGGAAAGAAGCCACTTGGCGCTACGTCTGGTCAACAGGGTGCGTGAGGAACCGATTCCAAGAACTGTTAGTGCACTTTCGCCATTGTTACCTACTGGTATGTAGAATGGTGCATTATCCTAGTGAAACAGCAAGTATTTTACGTGCCAACCGTGGTCTTTCTTCAGCCATTGCAAGTTGCGAATGAGCCGGCACTGAACCATAATAGGGTCTAGTTATGGCTATGCCTTTTTCAAGTAGTCTCTGAGGATTATTCCTTGGGAATCCCAAAACACAGTGGACAACACCCTAACAGCGCACAAAATCGTCTTTGCTTGCTTGGTGCCTGCAACCAGCTTTCGTCCATTGTCCTGATTGCCGTTTTGACTCTGGGGTGCAATGATGGATCCAGACGTCATCAACAGTCATAATCGGCGCTAAAAGTCCTGAATATTGCGATTAAACATCGCCAGGCATCGTGTGGAAATATAGTGCCAGATGCACTTTTGGTCGACCATGAGCAATCATGGCACTCACCTCACACATAGTTTCTTCGCAGCCAGTCCTGCGTGCAGGATATTACACATTACGCAGCTGAGAAACCTAGGCTCAACAATCTCACGAATTTTTATTCGGCCGTCGTGTATAACCTTGTCATGGATTTTGTCAGTTGTTTCCTTTGTGGTGACCTCAACTCGACGACCAGAGCACGCTTCGTCTTCGGTGCTTGCCCGAGCACGTTTAAACTCATCAATCCAAAAGTAAACGGAGTTCAATGACGCTGCAGCGTCTGCATGAACTTCATCCATTTCTGTTTTGATTTATGCGGCAGCCCAACTCTTTTAGTGAAAATTTTACTAGTGTCACGAAACTCGATGTCTTCCATTTTCAATCGCAGTCCACACACTTCCCAGTTCAGGCGCCCGTCAACAATGTACAGTGTACATTTATAAGATCACTGGAATAATCAAGCTTACCAACCACGAAAGGGCAACAAAAATGTTCCGTTCTTTCTTGTAAATTTACCAGATTTATCAAATCATCCTCATATTTTCTGGAGCAAATAAATGAAGATATTTTTCCATGGTTGAACGACACGTTTCCTATTCTTTCAGTTTGCAGTAGTGTGGAGAGTTTTCCATACAACCTTAGTCAAAGACGTCGACTACGATTTTGTTTTGGTCAAAATTTAACTCTGTTTTTCTTGTTTTTAGATTCTGTTATTTTTGTAAAAAGGTTAAACATCTTACTGCTACTGCACAGGTGCCAAACGTCAGTACAGACAGCTCTCAGAACATGTGCAGTTTTGGGGTTGACATATAAACGAAAACAATTACTTGTGATAAGACAAAACGCAGAGATGTTACTCATTTGTCACGAGTAGTCAACTGTGTTCCAAAAATCACGCTACTCTTCCACCATACACAGAGTCGCCACCTTCAACGGCGTTAGATACGGTTTTCACAAGCAATGGCTAGTTAACTAAAGCATCTCCGCCTTGCCACTGAAGAGGCCTGCCGGCCTGTTTGCCAAGGAAGTCTGTTAAAAAATACTTCCGGGTTGTATGGCCATGGTCTATGGAACTTAGGGATAGAAGACTTCCATGGACCACGGCCATACAACCCGGAAGAATTCTCGGCAGCTGAAACATCCGGTCGTGAAAGCCTTCATTGTATGTTTAAAAATAATTTAGCATTGACAGCTATGGAGGCAGTGGCGGGGTAAGGCTCACGAGCGTACAGATGTGAGGTCCTCTTACAAGGACATGAAGTGGGCAACGTGCCCCTCCTGCAAGCCCATGCCCGCTCCATCCCACTCCCTACTCAACAAAACGTCCCCCACATATTGTCTTTCACAGCCATCTCCCGCACTTTACCCTCACATACACAAGCTGCATTACACCATTACCCCGGCCACTCACCTTCACTTGAGTCAAAGTAAAAAAAAAATAAGAAGAGTCTATACTCCAGTGAAACAAAATATCTCACCGATTTTTGCAGACATGAAACAGCTATTCATCCCTTCATCATTGGACATAGCAAATACTGCGGACAACCCAACATACAGTGCGATGACATTGTTGTTGTGGTCTTCACTCCAGGGACTGGTTTGATGCAGCTCTCCATGCTATTCTATCCTGTGCTAGCTTCTTCATCTCCCAGTACCTATTGCAACATACATCCTTCTGAACCTGTTTAGTGTATTAATCTCTTGGTCTCCCTCTACGATTTTTACCCTCCGCGCTGCCCTCCAGTACTAAGTTAGTGATCCCTTGATGCCTCAGAATATGTCCTACCAACCGATCCATTCTTCTAGTCAGAATGCAATTTGCTGTCAGTTAAAACTTTGTCCATAATTCCCCTATGTGTCCATCGTATTTGAACTAAGTGATTATTACGCAGACTGAGATAAAGACTGAATACTGTGGTATTACTGAACTAAGTTGTTCCACAAATTTCTCTTCTCCCCAATTCTATTCAATACCTCTTCATTAGTTATGTTATCTACCCATCTAATCTTCACCATCCTTCTGTAGCACCACATTTCGAAAGCTTCTATTCTCTTTTTGTCTAAACTATTTACTGTCCACGTTTCATTTCCATACATGGCTACACTCAACACAAATACATCCAGAAAAGACTTCCCAACACCTAAACCTATACTCGATGTTAACAAATTTCTCTTCTTCAGAAACGCCTTCCTTGCCATTGCCAGTCTACATTTTATATCCTCTCTATTTCGACCATTATCAGTTATTTTGCTCCTCAGATAGCAAAACTCATTTACTACTTCAAGCGTCTCATTTCATAATCTAATACCCTGAGCATCACCCGATTTAATTCGACTACATTCCATTATCCTCGTTTTGCTTTTGTTGATGTTCATCTTATACCCTCCTTTCAAGACACTATCCATTCCGTTCAACTGTTCTTCCAAGTCCTTTGCTGTCTATGACAGAATTACAATGTCATCGGCGAACCTCAAAGTTTTTATTTCTTCACTATGGATTTTGATACCTACTCCAAATTTTTCTTTTGTTTCCTTTACTGCTTGCTCAATATACAGATTGAATAACATCGGCGATAGGCTACAACCCTGTCTCACTCCCTTCCCAACCACTGCTTCCCCTCCATGCAACTCGACTCTTATAACTACCATCTGGTTTCTGTACAAATTGTAAATAGCCTTTCGCTCCCTGTATTTTATCCCTGCCACCTTCAGAATTTGAAAGAGAGAATTCTAGTCAATGCGATGACATAAGTCATGGCACAGCGATATGCGCAAATACAGATAGCCCGAGTATCGTCTACTCAAGGCATACAAGAGCAGTGCATTGATGGCACTGCCATTTGTATTCAGATGATTCATGTGACTATGGGCGCACGACAGGAATTAACAGACATTGGACGCGAAATGGTAGTTAGAGCTAGACGCATGGAATATCCCATATCGGAAATCGTCAGGGAATTCAATAATCCGGGGTCCACAGTGTCAAGAGTGTGTCAAGAATGCCAAATTTCAGGTATTATCTATCACTACGGACAACACAGTGGCCTATGGCCTTCACTTTACGCCCGAGGACAGTGGCGTTTGCGTAGGGCTGTCACTGCTAACAGAGAAGCAACACTGTGTGAAATAACTGCAGAAATCAACGTGGGACATTCGACGAATATATCCGTTTTACGTTGATCGGCTGTGGCAACAGACGACCGGCGCGACTGCCTTTGCAAACAGCACATCTCCTGCAGCGCCTCCTCTGGGCTCATGACCATATCTGTTGGACCGTCGAGGAATGGAAAACCATAGCCTGGTCAGATTTCAGTTTGTAAGAGCTGATGGTATGATTCGAGTGTGGCGCAGACCCCACGAAGCCATGGACCCAAGATGTCATCAAGGCACTGTGGAAGGTGCTGGTGGCTCAGTAACGGTGAGGGATGCATTTACATGGAATGGGCTGGTCCTCTGGTTCAATTGAAGCGATCATTGACTGTAAATGGCTATGTTCAGCTACGTAGAGACTATTTGCAGCCATTCCTGGACTTCATGTTCCCAAACAACTATGGGATTTTTATGGATGACAATGCGCCATGTCACCAGGCCACTATTGTTAGTAATTAGTTTGACTGATGTCAGTTTGTGCACAAACTTCTGCGCCAGCAACACTTCCGCAATTATGGACTACTATAAAGGCAGCATGGCTCACTATTTCAGCAGGGGTGTTCCAACGACTTCTTGAGTCCATGCTACTTCGAGTTGCTGCGCTACGCTGGGCAAAAGAAGATTCAATACGATATTAGGAGATATCGCATGACTTTTGTGCCCTCAGAACACATTCTGATTAAATACGAAACGAAACTGTTTCTTTGAGTCCTTTAACTAGTAGTTAAACAACCAACTTATGTCGAGAATAAAACTCTGGAAACTATTTAATTGAAAGCCGAATAATATCATAAAAAGTGAAATGACATCTTGCCAGAAGCAGTGTGTGTTCTGAACACATCTACTTGCTATCAGGTTTTCTGTGGGTATGCAGATTCGATTGGCGCTAATTCTGTCACCCCAGATAAAGTAAATTGATAGATTGCTCCCATAAAGTTGGGACAGGCCAAGACATTCTCTCACTATTTCCCATATTCAAGACACTCTTTAATGTTGATTTTTACAACTGTGTGATGACAGTAAGTTATCAGCTTGATCAGGCACTGATGGGTGCATGTACATTGTTAATGCTTGCAGAATCTTTACAGGACCCTCCTTCGAATAGTACTTTTCTGGAGTTGAGAACAAGCAGGCAGTTCGGTCATTTAACAGTAAATCTTGCAGTGGACGTTTGGGCTGTGGATGCACCTATTAGGGGTAGAACGTCTTGAGGCATTTACAGGGGACAGAATGCTGCTCCTAAGAATTTCTCACACCAGTGTGCAGACAACGTGTTTGGGCGAAGAGGCAGAAAAATTGCCTACCTCGACTTACCCGTCAGGCGCTTCTAGCCGCTGAAGTGACAGGGGGGCGAGAGAAATCTTCGTCGGTGGGTGTGGTGTGCGTACTGTTAAGACCTTCGGTACACACACCATCAGATTATTTGACTTGTCGCTCTAACGAAGTAGGCGAGGGTCAGCAATATGTCTCGTGGTCTTATCGTGGCGTGTTTATCTTCTGCCGTCAGGTCAGACGATAGAAATGCCACTTGCACGCTTAGAGTAGCCGATTCACGGTGACCAACTTTAAACAGAACTTGGTTAATTTTCACACACATTTATTAAAATAATAACTAGCATAAAATTACTTAACTTGATTCTGCATGTTCTGTACAATTGACAATCTGAAGTTCCTTTGGTCTTCATACGTTAATCTTATTCTCACATATCTCTGATACTTGACAAAGTGTCTATACATTTCTCTTCATGGCGATGTACAGGAATTTGATAATCTTATTAGGTGCAGACTGAAACTTAACTGCAGACTAATGCAGACTAATACAGACTGATGCAGACTGACTAATCGGAGGTCTGTACACTTGTTATAATACCTCGAGCGTTCAGGTATCACTGTGCGAGTGAGACCCGCGAGGAGAAAAGGTTCTACATTAGCAGCAATCTCATTGGCTGCGTTACATATTAATACACAGATCGGCGGAAGCAGAATTTGGTCCGTCTCTAAGACAGCGCCACCTCGTAGTGCGGAGATGGATGAGCACTGCACCTGCGCTGTTGTGCTTAGCGGGGCGCGCTCTATTGGGAATGTTGTGTACGCGCTGACTACGCGGAACTATGTACACAACAGTGGGACAACATATTTTAGCAGTGTCGTAAATGCCCTTTGTGAATAGGGACAACGGCCATAAAAATTCGCGAGTTTCCATGTTCTCTGTGGGCGGGACGCTATCGAGAGTGCTGTCAGGGGGTGTCATCCCTCTTCCTGCAGAGTTTTTTGGGAAGTCTCAAGCCTTCAGATAAATTTTAGAAGAAACACAACGTTTATCGTGGCTCTGAAATAGTCTGTGTTGGGACACAAGGGAACTTCTCTTGGTTTAACTGAGACCCTGGTTGAGCACGCTATAATATTCCAGCTGTCCGGAAAATGATCTCCATGATAAATGTGTTGCCTACTTAAGAGCTAAATGGAAACTCAAAACACGCTGCTTAATGTGGCCATGGGGAAAAAAAAAAACAAGTCAGAGGCACAACTTCTTCTCCTCTCAGTGCAGGAATTTGTGAGTCAGGGATTGGTCACTACTCCAGAAACGAGACGAACATTGTTAACTTTGATTAGGATTGGCCGATGGATAGAGCAGATGAGTTAAAGGGGAGACATGGAGCTCGTGGAGTCTTGTGATTAGCATGAAACCCTTGTGGGGGCGGTTGAGTGAGTGCTTTGGTGAATTCTACTGAGGCTTAATGGAAAGTGAGGAGAGGAGAGACTTGGTCTCCCAATTCAGACTCCACTCTGGAATCGTCTTTTGATTCGGAGTCCAGTCTGGAGTGGTCTTCCAATTCAGACTCTGGTCTAGAGTGGTCTTCTGAATGAAACTCAGGTCTGGAGAGGATTCTGGTCTTGCTCTTGTTATGAGTAGGCTGCATTTGGGACACTTGTGACTTCATACTGGCATTGGTTTTGACTAGAGAGTCTGCTGTGAGGTCTTAGCTGTACCAATAGTTTAGACTGCAGTCATCTCGGACAACTTGCTGTGCCGAGGACAATCTTATTCGTGACAGGTCTGACGCCTTGACGTTTGATCCCCTTGTGTGCACTTCTGTATAAGAGAGTCAAATTGTTCATGGTATGCCCAGCAGACGGCAATGTCACACGCTGCTATATGACGAGGTTTCAGGGCTCTATTAGAGAGAGACTGGCAATCCGTCTAACAGATCGCCAGCAGCACTTTGCATATTTCGTGCCCGGGATAACGAATTGCAGGCGCTACACATCACTGCTCTGTAGACGATTGAACCATGACCGTTACATGAGACAACGCTACAGGTCGAGAAGAGGGTACAATATTGCTCCTCCAGCTTGTCAGGGCAAACAGAATCACAGTCTCACTGCTTGTTGTCAGATACACAAACGTAGTATAACTTCTGTGTGGAATAAATCCATCAAAGTCTATTCAGCATTAGAGAATTTCAGACAGCGTTGTCCATGTTTTGAGCCTGAGTAAATAGTTTCATCAGCCTAACGTTAATCTTTGCCCTTCAGTCGCCACCCAGTGGCGGTTAACTATTTTGTTGCGTCTATTTGTGTTGCCAACAGTTCATGATCTTATAATAAATAAACTTGGCCGTTAATTTTTATAAAAGTTCAATCTTATGTTCATATATTAATCACCCATCAACAATTGACTACAATAATGACAGGAACACCATTTCGTTAATATTACTTCAGCATTCAAGTTCGGTTAGATTCTGTCAAGAGTGAAAACCTCTAATGTAGGCTGACAGCGACAAACACAGTCAAAGGGCAAAATCAATTTAGCAGGCAAACGGACTAGGTAGTGGAGTGGAAGGCTTATTAGTTAAAGTGACTGCAGTCAGGGCATACACTCAGAGTTGCCTGTAGCCTTCCAAATCATACTGCAGGTCCAGGATAGTCTTGCAAACTTAATAGGCTACTTGAACATCAACTTCTGTGCGCGTTGGAAACATTATTTGATAAGATACTGAGCTCGTCAGGCCCTTTGTCTATTAGTTATGGTTGGAAGACATGGACATTTCAATTGCGTAATTTAGTTTTATTTAATTCTATTAGAGCTACTGATAGCCTTGGGAGAGCCAGCCATGACAAAACTCTTCCATTTGGTGAGCAAGATGTATAACACAGGCGAAATACCCTCAGACTTCAAGAAGAGTATAATAACATCGATTCCAAAGAAATTAGCTGCTGACAAGTGTGAAAATTGCCGAACAGTCAGTTTAGTAAGTCACGGCTGCAAAATACTAACACGAATCCTTTGCAGAAGAATGGAAAATTCGGTAGACGCCGACTCTAGTGTTATAGATTTTGCTATTCACACACATTTAATCAAATATAACAGTAATGATGATCATGTCTGGCAGTGTTTGCCGACAAGATAATGAATTCAAGCTATACACTAGACTGCGTACTCACGGCAGTTCTGCTTGCCGTTTTTGGTACAACTTGGAAAAAGAGAAAAATTAATGGATGGTCGCCGATGCGTCGGTTCTCTATTGTTTTCAGAAGACGTAAGGTTTGATTACGCGAAGGTGGTTTCGTGACTGATCTTTGACCCGTATTGCCTTCACGCAATCAGAATCTTCGACGAAAATACATAAGGAACCTATTTGAATAATAAAAAAATGGATATGAATGCAAAACGGTGAAATTTTGTAAAACGTTATCAGATTGGAAATTGAACACATTAATGTCCTCCCGAATACAATCGGGATACCGCGATGAAGAGTGAACCTGTAACAAAGCTTATATACATTGAAAAATCATGGCGAGTTTAAAGAAAAGAATAACCAGTGATTGTCTGTAAAGTGAAGTATCAATATATTCTCAAACAAGAAGGCGCTAAACTAATAGACATTAACAAATATAACAATGAATACAAAACTCAAATTTTTGTGTTTCTCTCATACATGGAGCAGTTCAACAATCGCTGCTGTTGTCTGTCCGAGATATCTTAAAAATTAAATGTTCTAGCGGGCGTGTAAGTACTTTTTAGGGTCACACGGTTTACCGAAGCGTTTTGCTTGGTGATTACATGGTTTTTGACACTAAATAAAATATAACCTGTAGCAGTGCTACACAACACGTCTTAACATGTCGGCGACCAAACGTAAAAAGGTAATGAAGTCTCTAGAACATTTATTAATAAATGATGGATTGTTCTTTCAAATGTTTCACAGCTTATTGCTATCGAGCACTGTGGCAATGATTTACACTGCTGGCCATTAAAATTGCTGCACCAAGAATAAATGAAGATGATAAACTGGTATTCATTGGACAAATATATTATACTAGAACTGACATTTGATTACATTTTCACGCAATTTGGGTGCATAGATTCTGAGAAATTAGTACGCAGAACAACTACCTCTGGCCGTAATGACGGCATTGATACGCCTGGGAATTGAGTCAAACAGAGCTTGGATGGCGTATACAGGTACAGATGCCCATGCAGCTTCAACAAGATACCACAGTTCATCAAGAGTAGTGACTGGCGTATTAAGAAGCCAGTTGCTCGGCCACCATTGACCAGTCGTTTTCAGTTGGTAAGAGATCTGGAGAAGGTGCTGGCCAGGGCAGCAGTCGAATACTTTCTGTATCCAGAAAGGCCCATACAGAACATGCAACATGCCGTCGTGCATTATCCTGCTGAAATGAACGGTTTGGCAGGGATATAATGAAGGGTAGAGCCACGGGTCGTAACAAATCTGAAATGTAACGTCCACTGTTAAAAGTGCCGTCAATGCGAACAAGAGGTGACCGAGACGTGTAACCAATGGCACCCCATACCATCACGCCGGGTGATACGCCAGTATGGCGGTAACGAATACACGCTCCCAATGTGCGTTCACCGCGATGTCGCCAAACACGTATGCGACCATCATGATGCTGTAAACAGAACCTGAATTCATCCGAAAAAATGACGTTTTGCCGTTCGTGCACGCAGGTTCGTCGTTGGGTACACCATCGCAGGCGCTCCTGTCTGTGATGCAGCGTCAAGGGTAACCGCAGCTGTGGTCTCCGTACTACCCTCCTGAACCCACCGATTCCATGTTCTGCTAACAGTCATTGGATCCCGACCAACGCGAGCAGCAATGTCGCGATACGATAAAACCGCAATCGCGATAGGCTACAATCCGACATTTATCACAGCCGTAAACGTGACGGTACGCATTTCTCCTCCTTTCACGAGGTTTCACCAGGTAACGCCGGTCAGCTGCTGTTTGCGTATGAGAAATCAGTTGGAAAACTTTCCTCATGTCAGCACGTTGTGGATGTCGCCACCGGCGCCAACCTTGCGTGAATGCTCTGAAAAGCTAATCATTTGCATATCACAGCATCTTCTTCCTGTCGGTTAAATTTCGCGTCTGTAGCACGTCACCTTCGTGGTGTAGTAATTTTGATGGCCCGTAGTGTAAATATCTGCGCCCAGTGGCTAATAGTGTTTATTTGAAATACCTTAACGCTGGACGCGCGTCTTGGTGTAGGCGCACATTATAAAGTATGCGCTGAGATGCTTAATATCTTTACGAACGACAGCTCGATGGCTGTTCCTTTCTTTTATGGCTAATATCTCATTTGCAAAGTATCTGGAATTCAATAATATTACATTGCTTCCTGCGTGAGGAGCGGTGACACCGCGAGGATCATCGCGACTCACGTGTAGTCGTAATATTATTGCTTTCGTGAAACAAGTTAGGATTATTCGTTGAAATTCTTTACAATAAGTCTCACATGTGACATTAAACAAAGTAGTTGACATATGGAATAAAGGTAAATATATTCAGTAAGAGACAGTGAAATTAGGACAATGATATGCATACATAGGTACACTATACAGTGCATAACAAATATGAAAAATAATAAAGAAATAAATTATTTGACTTCACAGGAAGTATTTCTGCATTGTGCACTCTTGGAAAACTATATTACAGAGAATTGGCATTCTTGTTCTACAGTGACATTTACAGGAACATTTTTGTCGTGGTTTCGGCGAAGATTTATTGCGGTAATCACGTAGCACTTTACTGATTTATGGCTTTCATTGCCTACTCAAAAAAAAAAAAAAAGATTTCACTACACTTGTGTAGGTATGACTTGCACTGGGAGTGGCAGAATTTCGGGTAAAAATTGATAACACTGCATGTGAGTGGAGAAATTGATTGCACTTTCACAATGGAGGCAAATTAGGGCATCACTATCACTTTCACTGTGGTGGTTGAAGTGGTTGGCTGGACGTGATGCTCCGTTGGGAATACGTCGTGGATCAGGTAATGGAAGACTGGTTCTGCAACGAGTTGAGCCGTTTGGTGGAAGCCTCTATTTCACTTGGCACATGTTCGAGCTTCCATCCATGTTCCCATACATGAAAAATACAGAGAAAATCTGTATTAGAATGTGCTTACTTACTAATAACTTAGTCTAAAGGAAATTAGATTAGGTAAGGCTAGCATTTCTTTCTCTTTTTTTATGCACTTAAAGTCTCATTCTTTTATGAGTGCTTAGCTTTCGTATTGATTCAACTTTCTTGTTTTACTTTTTTCGTCATTATCTGGTCTGGTCTATAAATACGGTAGCAACTCTCAAAGTCGAGCTTAAGATTTTTCTGATTAGTTTCTTTATAATTTCATAAGGTATGTGAGTGCGTAACTTATTGTTTTATCATAGTTTATTTTGATAGTATTTCAAACACATTTGGCGCCCCCGCTCGTTGTGCAAAGGAATGTGGAGTGTTGAGCGCACAGTGTACGCAGTGTTAGGTCCGTTTGTCATAGTCACGTGATAATAACTCGACGGTTCGACAACGCTGGCTGCAGTATCCTGCGAGAAGCAGAGCATTTGGCTACTACTAGCTGTGCTGTAAGTTTTACACACTTTCATCGACTCGCGAATACGGGAGCGGCCAGACACGGCAACTTCCGCATCTGTGTCGAAGAATATTTCCGTAGAAGGGTGTACAGTACCGGTTGAGGTAAGTACAACACTTATTCACTTGCACTGTTCCGCTTCACATCGTGGTTTCGCGGTACAAGTACTTCTAGCCAGTGCTGTTTTTCTGGGGGAACGCTGGGGGATGCGTACCACTAAACATTTTCATCGACAAAGTAGTTTTGTTTTACGATGTTGAGAACTTGAAAGAGTGCCAAAGATTTATTTCAGGAACTTACATTTTTTATTTCATTTTTTCGTGTTGGTAATTGCAATACGAACGATACCAGTGCAGTTTTTGGTGGGAAAAGCGATGTCATTGACTGTTTCAAGCATTTCGAAGCCGCGGCAATCGTTCTCGACAGCTGAATCGCTGGCAGCCAGTTCGACAAACATGTAGAACCCTCGCCCGCTAATAGTGGACGGTGATAGTGCTAAGCGGATATGCGTACGCTCAAACGCCGAACTACCGGTAGATGTCTCTACGGTCCCGCTACCATGATCCTTCGTGATTCATTGCCATCTTTGTTTTGTTGTTCTTTATTCGTTTGTGTTTGCTGTTCCGTTCTTGTCGGTTGTGCGAAGTTTTACAGTGTGTACTGTCTTTCGTTGCAACTTGTAAGTTAAGTTGGAGGTGAACAGAAACCTAACAAACTATTTTACTTGTCCCCCTGCTATAGTATGCTATAGTAAAGTCAACTGAAGAGTCCGATACTTTTTTTTTTTTTTTTTTTTTTTTTTATAGTTCGACAAGTTGATGACGTCTTGGCTAAAGGCAGACGGGTGGCATCCCATGCTTCAGTTATCATTAATTTTCGCTGCATTATATCCAAAGTCGGAGTACCCTCGAACTTTTTTTTTTAAAGCACTGTTTATAACATTACTTCACACGCGGAATACAATACGTGTCCATGGAGTTATCACCTTTTAAGTTCACACGTTATTATCAATTCGTATGTACATGTATTTGGCCGTCATGTTAAGGTTCACAAGCTACATTTTTATATGTGTCCATTAATTGCTTGTCTACAGTCGATTCACACGCAGCAGCATATAATTGTCCATTAATTGCTGGCTGCATTATTCCTACAGTTAGCATTTGGTATACATATTATTTCTGAATATTATTTATAAAGGGAAAATAGCCTCTTTGGCTACAAGGCCCACCGGAAAAAAAGTGTCTGATTTAGAGTTTGTGCTTCCAAAGGCACTTTAGGTTTACACCTAATTCAAAATTTTGTTATTCTTTTCTTTTTACAATAGTTACTCTTTTCTCAGGTTCAGGTCTTTTATTTTCTCTCCATTAATTACGTCGTTGGTTTGAAGACATAGTCAACGCGGCTTTACTGACGTGATGAACAGTTCATGTTCAAGTTTCCACCAGGGAAATTGGGAAGCTTGGTGTTCCCTGCACATAAAATATCTTAATTGAATTCGCGGTTCGCGGAAAATATGCATAGCCTGTCAATAACTAAAGTGTCACGACCATCGATATGTACAATCTGTACGTATCAAGCACTCAATCAGCCCATAAAATTCGCTTCTCTACTGGGTAAGGTAGGGATGCTGATTGGAGGAAAACACAATAGAATTTAATAGACTGAAGAAATCTGAAGGGACATTGTCAATGACATATGAAATGATGAGCTTAACATAAATTATTCATTACCATCTTAGTTTTTCATGACAAATAGTTAGTATAATTAAATCGATACAGTAGTTTCAGTAGCGTCTAATCCAGCTATCTAGGCAATTCTCTATAAATACCTAAAATTACTTATAGCATGCATTAGCAGTAAACAGAGTCTGTTAGCTGCCTTCTGTTCTGTGTACTCGTAAAATTGGTTTCTTAAAACTCCCGCGTATCTCGAAAATTTGACGTAGATAATTCTAGTGCTAAACTACTTTGCTCGCAACTGATCTACCTAAGTCCGCTGCGCCGCGCTGTAGAAAATTTTTATGAACGCATACTGTTTTCACCGCGCGGTAACAAAAATAATGAAATTGCGCATTTATTTCCTGTTACGACTTACGCTATCGACTTACTTGATTCTTACATGCTAAGTTGCTGCGTTGTTTGTTGCGTTTCACAGGAGGTCTTACAGAAATTGTTGTCAAACACGATTTATTCATAACATAACATTAACTTCGTTAGAGTAAGCAACCAAAGTCAATTGTCATTTATGAGCAGTCATTCTGGTCCGAATGATCCATTTAATTTATCTCATTCGTGAGGGGATAGCTTTGCTTTACTTAAAACAAGTTGGAGCAGGTGGCACGTAGCACGTCCCTACTATATTATTTATTTCTCAGCTCTTTGGCTGCGGCCGTTCATGGCTCAATTAACTTAAAACTCACTTACATCTAAGGCAAACTTTGCTCTTCTATAATAAATGTGCTCACGTAAGTTAGTTCTCTTGTTGAGGCATGTTAACAGGGTATTAATCCTGTGCATTATTCTTAATTATGTATCTTTGGTACTTCATATATATATATATATATATATATATATATATATATATATATATATATATATATATATATATATATATATAGCAGCTTAACTTTGCAGCTATCTTCAAGGATTTGCTCGGTATTTCTTCAAGTCTGCACGGTGACACAACCCTTTTATTCGTCCAGATACAGGATCAGTTAATAGATAGCAACCAATGTGTGGCTTTCTTAGGATGATAAATGGTGCTTCATATAAGTGGTGCCATTTGCGATTCTTATGATGAATCAAAGATGGTTTGGTCTTTAATAGCACTCGTTCATTTATATGATACTATAAAACTTTGCTAATGTGCTTGTCTTGCGTCTTTTTTCTTAGGGTGGCATGAGTGGTTAAAGATATGAGAGCTTGCCTAATGTTACTTCAGGGTGTTGTAATTTCGGAATAGGGTCTACCCATTCATTTCTTTCTAGTCGTTTAGAAACTAGTTCAGATGGCGTGAAACCTGTTGATGTGTGAGCTAGGTTATTGACAATCTCTTCAAAGGGTGTGACGAAATCAATCCAGCAAGTCTGCTGGTTTGGAGTATAAGTTCGTATGAAACGATTGAAATCTTTGAAGATTCCCTCATTGGGATTACTCTGCGGTCCATATCGGGATATGAAAATTTTCCTGATGTTGCTGGTCGCAAGAAAATTTCTCCACCGTTTCCCTACAAAAGTTGATGCGTTATCGGATAACATGGCTTCAGATTTGCCAAAGCGAGGAAAATAGTCCTTTTCAATTCGTCTGATCAGTGGAAATGCGTTAGATGACTTCATTGCATAGAGTCTTACATGTTTGGCAAAAAATCTAACAATACGACCAGATACTTCACATCTCCTCTTCCCTGAGAAAGTGGACCTGCGTAATCTAAACTGACGAATTGGTTTGGTCTTTCAGTACGTATCGGGTTTAAAGGTAAGGCATTTAATAGGTTGAAAGGTTTCGCCTTTTGACAAATGGAGCAATTTCTTAACAGCTTGCGAACTTTCTTCTGAAGATTAGGTACAGAACAATATGCTGAAATTTTGCGTTTACATTTCTCCGGGCCATAATGAACCCAGGAAAGGTGAGTGTACTAGACGAGATGTTCAACACAATCTTTAGGAATACAGACACACCAGCTCGGGATTATTTTGAAGAAGCTGTTTAATTTTTAACCAATTGCGATCTGTGTCTTGAAGAGTGTTCATTTGACGGCAAAGACGAAGAAAGTAACTTCGATGCAGAGGATCTTTCATGAGAAGTATCTTGTGATTAGAAATCTCTTCTATTAATTCAGCAGGCTCCAGCAATCCTTTCGGTATAGATGGCAATGCATCAGCAAAAATGTTATTCTTGCCTTTTACGTAAATAATTTAAAAATCATCCTCTTGAAAAACAGGCACCATCGGGTAAGCCTAGGATGATAAAGTTTGCAAGAGAGTAAAATGCTTAGTGCTTGGTGATCTGAGTATAGCTTGATTTTACGTCCATAAATATAATAATTAAAACGGCGAAAGCCCACACAACAGCTAATCCTTCTAATTCAGCTACTGAATATGATCTCTCACACTTGGTTAGAATTCGACTGGCAAAACTGATTATTTTGATTTCATCCTGGCCACAAGTTTTTTCTATTTGAAATAAACATGCACCTAATCCTTGAAATGATGTATCGCAAGAAATGCAGAAATCTAGATTCGTGTTCGGATGGATTGAAATGTTACTCGTTAGAAGAGCTTCTTTGATTTTCTGAAAGGCATTTTGACATTCAGAGCCGCACGGGATTAGCCGAGCGGTCTGAGGCACTGCAGTCATGGACTGTGCCGCTGGTCCCGACGGAGGTTCGAGTCCTCTCTCGGGCGTGTGTGTGTGTGTGTGTGTTTTTTAGGTTAAGTAGTGTTTAAGCTTAGGGACTGATGACCTTAGCAGTTAAGTCCCATAAGATTTCACACACATTTGAACATTTAAAGTAGAAGGCGTCGGAAGCTCTTTTAAGACTGTTCGCAGATGATGCTTTCGTCTATAGCAGCGGTCTCCGATTTCACAAACTTTTTTTGACATTCAGAACTCCACATCCAGTGGACGTTTTTCTTGAGAAAATTCAACAACGCTGGACCGTTCATTGATTGATGTGGAATGAAGCGACGAAAGAATGAGGTTAATGCGATGAAACCTTTTAATTGCCTTTTTGTGCAAGGTACAGGAAGGATGTCCTAAAAACTTTACTTCTCTCTAGGCGAATTTGAATTTTTGCAAATTGGCGGTAACTCCAAAATCAGAGAATCTTTGAAAGATCTGTTGTAGAAGATTTAAATGTTCTTCCCAGGAGGTCGTTGCTATCAGTAAATCATCAATGTAGACGGTTATTTGGTCAAGTAACTCCCGACGTAGCACATGATAAAGGGCTCCAATGAAAACACCAGAACTAATGTTAAGACCAAAAGGTACCACTCGAAAGTGATAAGAGCGCCCAGCAAAGATGAACGCTGTATACTTTCTGGATGATGATAACAGTTTCACTTGCTAATAGGTACTGTGGAGGTCAATGGAGGATAGAAATTTCACACCATGGAATCTTTGTAATTGTTCCTCCTTGGCCTCCGGTCTTGTGCATACTGGTATGATGAGTTTATTGATATTCCTCTCGTCCAAGACAAGTCTGATGCTTCCATCGTGTTTGAAAATAGACAACAAAGGACTACAGTATGGAGAGTCAGATGGTTCTATTATTTTCCATTTAAGCGTTTTACGATTTTTTTTTTTGGCTGCTTGCCTACGGGCCTGCGGAACAGAATAGGTTGTTTTACAAAAAGTAACATGTTGTCTCACCTTCATGTCAAATTCATACACTACCGGCCATTGAAACTGCTACAACAAGAAGAAATGCAGATGATAAACGGGTATTCATTGGACAAATATTTTATACTAGAACTGACAAGTGATTACATTTTCACGCAATTTGGATGCATAGATCCTGAGAAATCAGTACCCAGAACAACCACCTCTGGCCGTAATAACGGCCTTGATACGCCTGGGAATTGAGTCAAACGGAGCTTGGATGGCGTATACAGGTACAGCTGCCCATGCAGCTTCAACAAGATACCACAGTTCATCAAGAGTAGTGACTGGCGTATTATGACGAGCCAGTTGCTCGGCCACCATTGACCAGACGTTTTCAGTTGGTGAGAGATCTGGAGAATGTGCTGGCCAGGGCAGCAGTCGAACACTTTCTGTATCCAGAAAGGCCCGTACAGGACCTACAACATGCGGTCATGCATCATCCTGCTGAAATGTAGGGTTTCGCAGGGATCGAATGAAGGGTAGAGCCACGGGTCGTAACACATCTGAAATTTAACGTCCACTGTTCAAAGTGCCGTCAATGCGAACATGAGGTGACCGAGACGTGTAACCAATGACACCCCATACCATCACGCCGGGTGATACGCCAGAATGGCGAAGACGAATACACGCTTCCAATGTGCGTTCACCGCGTTCGTTCTGAAAAGCTAATCGTTTGCCTATCACAGCATCTTCTTTCTGTCGGTTAAATTACGCGTCTGTAGCACATCTTCGTGGTGTAGCAGTTTTAATGGCCAGTAGTGTAGTTAGCTATGATACCCTGTTTTCGGGAAAAAATGTGCACTAATTTTGATAGTAAATCATGCAGTTCATGTTTCTATCTATTTCCAAAGTTTTTGTTGGTAGCGCATCGGCAGCTAGTAACAAGTCAGGGTCATTGTTGACGTCGCTAGACTCGTCAATCGCACGATAGTAATGTTGCTCTTAGAGAGTCTGCGTATTTTCACTTTGCGCTCAAGGTTCGTTATTCTGACTTTTGTTCTCATTAGATGTATGAGTAATGTCCTATCGTTGAGTCTTACCTTACATTTACCTGCAGCTAGATCGATAACGGCACATTTTTTTTTTTTTTTTTTTTAGAAAGTCCATTCCTAACAAGCGTGGAACAGACAAGTTATTAATGTACTTGCAGGCTAACCTTCTACATCTACATCTACATCTACATCTACATCTACATGACTACTCTGCAATTCACATTTAAGTGCTTGGCAGAGGGTTCATCGAACCACAATCATACTATCTCTCTACTATTCCACTCCCGAACAGCGAGCGGGAAAAACGAACACCTAAACCTTTCTGTTCGAGCTCTGATTTCTCTTATTTTATTTTGATGATCATTCCTACCTATGTAGGTTGGGCTCAACAAAATATTTTCGCATTCGGAAGAGAAAGTTGGTGACTGAAATTTCGTAAAAAGGTCTCGCCGCGACGAAAAACGTCTATGCTGTAATGACTTCCATCCCAACTCGTGTATCATATCTGCCACACTCTCTCCCCTATAACGCGATAATACAAAACGAGCTGCCCTTCTTTGCACCCTCTCGATGTCCTCCGTCAATCCCACCTGGTAAGGATCCCACACCGCGCAGCAATATTCTAACAGAGGACGAACGAGTGTAGTGTAAGCTGTCTCTTTAGTGGACTTGTTGCATCTTCTAAGTGTCCTGCCAATGAAACGCAACCTTTGGCTCGCCTTTCCGACAATATTATCTATGTGGTCCTTCCAACTGAAGTTGTTCGTAATTTTAACACCCAGGTACTTAGTTGAATTGACAGCCTTGAGAATTGTACTATTTATCGAGTAATCGAATTCCAACGGATTTCTTTTGGAACTCATGTGGATCATCTCACACTTTTCGTTATTTAGCGTCAACTGCCACCTGACACACCATACAGCAATCTTTTCTAAATCGCTTTGCAGCTGATACTGGTCTTCGGATGACCTTACTGTACCAGGGAGCCCACTGCTCCGGATACAGTACATCCTTGTACAGGGAGTGAAGGAATTTTTGTTGCAGAGCACACCTTTTTGTACACACACATAGACAAAGCATTGATGTTTGCACCTGTGTCGATAATGGCAATGATAGGTATATCAGAGACGTGACTCAGGTTGTCGTTGTCATATGTGTTCTTTTCGTCTAATAGGTCGTCCCGTAAGTATCTGTCTTCTTCGTATGTAATTACTTTGATATGTCCTTTAATGAAATTTCCCCCCAAATGTTCTGCAGCTTCCCCATGGAGGCATAAAGAAGCTGCTACTGGTTTTCCATCTTGGGTGCAAATGAACTTTCAGTTATTTTTAACTGATTAGTATTCTGTGTCATATTCCATACGAAATCAAAAATGGTTCAAATGGCTCTGAGCGCTATGGGACTCAACTGCTGTGGTCATCAATCCCCTAGAACTTAGAACCACTTAAACCTAACTAACCTAAGGACATGAGACACATCCATACCCGAGGCAGGATTCGAACCTGCGACCGTAGCAGTCGCGCGGTTCCATACGAACTGTGGGTCATTTAATTGTGGGTCATTTGGCATCGCGTTCGTTGCTTAACTCGCCAGTGTGTAGAAAGTGGTCGGGTTTCCTTGGTTATTGTAATTGGCGGTGTTCGGAAAAGCATGTGACGGATTGATTATTGTGCCTCATCTGTTGATTAGGCTGGTGCGCAAATGTCGCATTCTGAGTTGTGAAAAATTCATTTGGTGTGAGGGAGTGAAGTTACTTTACTGATTAAATATTCTGGCCTGTTAAAATTATTCCATTTTCTTCCCTCGTGGTGATTGCCATTGCGTTTCCTGTTGTTCTGATACTGGTAATTACCTTTGTGGTTTAATCGTGAATTACCGTACTGTCCGGTGTTATGTTGGTATGACATTCCGTTGACGCTGTTTACCACGTGCTGTCGCGGAGCGGGCGGTCCATTGTTGTGGTTATTCGGCGCGATCGCAGGCACGTCCTCATATATCGTGTCCAAGTTGTCAGGAACGGGAAGGAGAGCTTCTTGGTCATCGTCGCTTACATTGGCTACTTTTCCCCTTATCGACACTGGAAGTTTTGACTTTAAGATCATGATGACATCTTCGGTTGAAAGGGGCGTGTACCAGCACTGAATTTGGCGTAGGTGTTTTTCGAAATAACGCCTCAGACCTCCTCCTTTGGCGTTACAGACCTCTTTTCGAAGTCTTTTATACAAAAAGTGTCTTTCGAAATCTGCATAGGTGCGACATTTGTCTATTATTTCTGTACCCAGATTGACCATTCTCCGTGTACATACCCTAAAGTGAACTGTAATCGCTGTTTGTCATTCCATGATTCGGGAAAGGCACCTGAGAATGATTTTAGAAATACCATGGGATGTATTTCCGTTTTTCAGGTATAAATGGCTAGTTTGTTTCAAAACACTCCCATCTCGCATTAGTTCGACAAGTGTCACGGATCAGTGTGACTACGTGACGTTGACGTTTCGTCACGCATATTACACTACTGGCCATTAAAATTTCTACACCAAGAAGAAATGCAGATGATAAACGGGTATTCATTGGACAAATATATTATACTAGGACTGATATGTGATTACAGTTTCACACAATTTGGCTGCATAAATCCTGAGAAATCAGTACCCAGAATAACCACCTCTGGCCGTAATGACGACCTTAATACGCCTGGACAAGGAGTCAAACGGAGCATGGATAGCGTGTACATGTACAGCTGCCCATGCAGCTTCGACACGATACCACAGTTTATCAAGAGTAGTGACTGGCGTATTCTGAGAAGCCAGTTGCTCGGCTACCATTGACCAGACGTTTTCAGTTGGTAAGAGATGTGGAGAATGTGGTGGTCAGGGCAGCAGTCGAACACTTTCTGTATCCAGGAAGGCCCGTACAGAACATGCAACATGCCGTCGTGCATTATCCTGCTGAAATGTAGAGTTTCGCAGGGATTGAATGAAGGGTAGAGCCACAGGTCGTAACACATCTGAAATGTAGAGACCACTGTTCGAAGTTCCGCCAACGCGAACAAGAGGTGACCGAGACGTGTAACCTATAGCGCCCCATACCATCACGCCGGGTGACACGCCAGTATGGCGATGACGAATACACGCTTCCAATGTGCGTTCACCGCAATGTCGCCAAACACGGATGCGACCATCATGATGCTGTAAACAGAACCTCGATTCATCCGAAAAAATGACGTTTTGCCATTCGTGCACCCGGGTTCGCCGTTGAGTACACCATCGCAGGCGCTCCTGTCTGTGATGCAGCGTCAAGGGTAACCGCAGCCATGGTCTCCGAGCTGCAAAATTCGTCGAACTGTTTGTGCAGATGTTTGTTGTCTTGCAAACGTCCCCATCTGTTGACTCAACGATCGAGACGTGGCTGCACGATGCGTTACAGCCCTGCGGATAAGATGCCTGTCATCTCGACTGGTAGTGATACGAGGCCGTTGGGATCCAGCACGACGTTCCGTATTACCCTCCTGAACCCACCGATTCCATATTCTGCTAACAGTCATTGGATCTCTACCAGCAATGTCGCGATATGATAAACTGCAAATCGCGATAGGCTACAATCCGACCTTTATCAAAGTCGCAAACGTGATGGTACGCATTTCTCCTCCTTACACTAAGCATCACAACAACGTCTGATTTCTCCTAGGTCAGTGGTTAGAGTGTCACCAGAGGTTCCGGGAGAAGTCAAAATTTCTACTGTGGCAGATTTAACTGCACCTTCCAGTTCGGATTGTACCTTATTCTCTATGTACTGTTCTTTAGATTGTATCCACTCTTCAAATTCCCTATTAAGGGTAGTGCTCATGCCTGCGGTGACATCTTTGATCCTTTTGTCAATACTGACATCTGTATACACTGGACAACATTTTCACCTCGTTCGCCAATGTTATTGACACCTTCTGTCAGTTGACTTATTCTCTTTTAAACATCACTGTAATGCTTCTAAGAGTCACTCGCAGTTGATTTACATACGTCTACTTGGGTCTGCAAATCCGTGAACTTTTTACCAATGTTGGCATCGGCGGATTTCATCATGGAAAAAACACTATCAATTTTGGCATTCACGCTTGCGCTTAGCTCCCTTGCGTACGCAGTGGTAATGGCTTTAATTTTCTCTTCCATGGTGTCATTCAAACCTTTGATTTGGGTTTGAATGTCGGTGATAACGGAATTTATGTTATTCATGCGCAATTGAGTATCTTCTATTCTCAATTCTAAATTGTTCAGTTTCGTGTCAACTGTCCTGTTTTGCTCCTTCAACCTGGCATCGACAACCGCTATTTGACTTCCCAAGATTACCATGAGAGCCTCAAGATTGTCATCTTTGTTCGCTAACTGTCCCATTCGAGTGTCAAGATTACTCGTGTGTGTTTCAAGACTCGTTTTCATGCCAGCGAACAATTTTAACAGATCTGTTAGCGAGCATTCACTCGATTGCGGTGGGGACTGTGGCGCCGACACATCGCGTACCACTTCGTCGTCCGTGAGTCCTTCACTACCAGATTCAGGTTTGCGTACACCCGTACGCGATCTAAGTTATCTGAGTTCCTCCTCTGCCATCTTAGATGTATCGTAGTTACACTACACGAGGCAGAGAAGATATTTTATGATTACGATTGTCACCTGTCAGGCGCGCCAACGTTTCTCGTCCTGATTTCTCAGATATTGCTTCCACGTAGTGACAGTTGTAGCTCTAACACACGAAGACGCCAATATGGCAACCGGACAGGCAAAATAAATGAAAAGCACTTATGCAGCACTGAAACTGGTGCAAATAGCAGCCATTATGATTCACCAAAGTTTACAACAATGAGAATTTTTACAAAATTATTTCTAACTATTTTAAGCGAAATTATGTGAAAGAGACTTCTCACTGGAAGAAGGAAACGGAAATTTGGAATTTAGAGAGCGAAAGGAAAAGGAATAAAGCGTAGAGACCCAATTCTCATTAGCAGATTGAATACTCTGTACGCAAAGCTTCAAACGTAATGAAGAGTCGTACTCACTTTCGTTGCGTTGAGCGCTGCAGTTTACTGCTGTTGTGGTTTCGTACTGTGATTTTTTTTTCTTTTCCTGTTTTTTCTTCGACTCGCTTCCAAATCTCCCCCAGATGGTTGCGTGAAAAATAAAAAGAACGGATTAGTTTTTTAGTAAAGTCCCAGTTCGGGCGCCCCATCTAATGTTATAGGTTTTGCTATTCACACACATTTAACCAAATATAACAGTAATGATGATCATGTCTGGCAATGTTTGCCAACAAGATAAAGAATGAAACCTATAACACTATATTTCGTACTCACGGCAGTTCTGCTTTGTCATTTTTGGTACGACTTGGAAAGTGAGAAAAATTAATGGATGATCGCCGATGCATCGGTTCTCGATTGTTTTCAGTAGACGTATGGTTTGATTACGCGAAGGCTTCGTGACTGACCTATGACCCGGATTGCCTTCACGCAATCAGACTCTCCAATGAAAGTACCTAAGGGACCTATTTGAATAACAAAAAAGTAATCATAACTAGTCGAAACCCTCAGCTGCCGACAGGTGTTGTTGATATACCTCAATGGGGACAGCTGAAAATGTGTGCCCCGACTGGGACTCTAACGCGGAATCTCCTGCTTACATGGCAGACGCTCAACCCATCTTTTTTTTTGTGATCTCATTTTGATCGTTTTGTTCGTTCTGCTTCTTCGGGGAGGACATCCCAAGACGCTTGTTCAATTTCATAGTAGAGCGAATAACTCAGTTTTATTATTATTATTATTACAGAGGGCATCTAATCCTCTGACTGAACACACTGAGCTGCCGTGCCAGCGTCTGAGCCACAGAAGGCACGCTTCCCGTGAGACCCACATTCCCAACTGTCCACAACCTACATTCGTAATGCTCCTAAAGGATATTTGCCAATTCACTCGTTATCGCGCCAACTAAGGTGACGATTCCTGTAAGAGTTCGCGCAAAGTGTGAGCATTCGCACAGAAGAAGGTCAATGGCTGGGTAGCCTTTAACTATATGAAGATAGTAAATGTTCCGAAAAACAGATATCAATGATGACCATGCAGTTTCACTAGAAAGAAATCATAATTAATCGAAACCCTCAGCTGCAACAGGTGTTGTTGATATAACTCAATGGGGACCGCTGAAGATGTGTGCCCCGACCGAGACTCGAACCCGGGATCTCTTGCTTACATGGTCGGCGCACACATTTTCATCTGTCCCCATTGAGTTATATCAACTTCACCTGTTGGCAGCTGAGGTTTTAGATTAATTATGATTTTTTTCTAGAGAAGCTGCATGGTCATCATTGGTATCTGTTCTTTCGGAACAGTTACTATCTTCATATAATAAAAAAATGGAAATGGATGCAAAACAGTGAAATTTTGTAAGAAGTTATCAGATTGGAAATTGAACTCATTAATGTCCTCCCGAATACAATCAAGATACCGCGATGAAGAGCGAACCTGTAACAAAGCTTATATACACTCCTGGAAATTGAAATAAGAACACCGTGAATTCATTGTCCCAGGAAGGGGAAACTTTATTGACACATTCCTGCGGTCAGATACATCACATGATCACACTGACAGAACCACAGGCACATAGACACAGGCAACAGAGCATGCACAATGTCGGCACTAGTACAGTGTGTATCCACCTTTCGCTGCAATGCAGGCTGCTATTCTCCCATGGAGACGATCGTAGAGATGCTGGATGTAGTCCTGTGGAACGGCTTGCCATGCCATTTCCACCTGGCGCCTCAGTTGGACCAGCGTTCGTGCTGGACGTGCAGACCGCGTGAGACGACGCTTCATCCAGTCCCAAACATGCTCAATGGGGGACAGATCCGGAGATCTTGCTGGCCAGGGTAGTTGACTTACACCTTCTAGACCACGTTGGGTGGCACGGGATACAAGCGGACGTGCATTGTCCTGTTGGAACAGCAAGCTCCCTTGCCGGTCTAGGAATAGTAGAACGATGGGTTCGATGACGGTTTGGATGTACTGTGCACTATTCAGTGTCCCCTCGACGATCACCAGAGGTGTACGGCCAGTGTAGGAGATCGCTCCCCACACCATGATGCCGGGTGTTGGCCCTGTGTGCCTCGGTCGTATGCAGTCCTGATTGTGGCGCTCACCTGCACGGCGCCAAACACGCATACGATCATCATTGGCACCAAGGCAGAAGCGACTCTCATCGCTGAAGACGACACGTCTCCATTCGTCCCTCCATTCACGCCTGTCGCGACACCACTGGAGGCGGGCTGCACGATGTTGGGGCGTGAGCGGAAGACGGCCTAACGGTGTGCGGGACCGTAGCCCAGCTTCATGGAGACGGTTGCGAATGGTCCTCGCCGATACCCCAGGAGCAACAGTGTCCCTAATTTGCTGGGAAGTGGCGGTGCGGTCCCCTACGGCACTGCGTAGGATCCTACGGTCTTGGCGTGCATCCGTGCGTCGCTGCCGTCCGGTCGACGGGCACGTGCACCTTCCGCCGACCACTGGTGACAACATCGATGTACTGTGGAGACCTCACGCCCCACGTGTTGAGCAATTCGGCGGTACGTCCACCCGGCCTCCCGCATGCCCACTATACGCCCTCGCTCAAAGTCCGTCAACTGCACATACGGTTCACGTCCACGCTGTCGCGGCATACTACCAGTGTTAAAGACTGCGATGGAGCTCCGTATGCCACGGCAAACTGGCTGACACTGACGGCGGCGGTGAACAAATGCTGCGCAGCTAGTGCCATTCGACGGCCAACACCGCGGTTCCTGGTGTGTCCGCTGTGCCGTGCGTGTGATCATTGCTTGTACAGCCCTCTCGCAGTGTCCGGAGCAAGTATAGTGGGTCTGACACACCGGTGTCAATGTGTTCTTTTTTCCGTTTCCAGGAGTGTACATTGAAAAATCATGGCGAGTTTAAAGAAAAGAATAACCAGTGATTTTCTGTCAAGTGAAGCATCAATACACTCTCAAAGAAGAAGGCGTTAAACTAATAGACATTAACAAATATACAGTGAATACAAAACTTATATTTCTATGTTTCTCTCAGGCATGGAACAGTTCAACAATCGCTGCTTTTCTCTGTCTGCGATTTCTTAAAAATTAAATGTTCTGGAGTGTGCGTAAGTGCTTTTTAGCGTCACACGGTTTACCGAAGTGTTTTGCTTGGTGATAACATGGTTTTTGACACTACATGAAATATAACTTGTAGCGGTGCTACACAACACGTCTTAACAAGTCGCCGACCAAACGTAAAAAGGTTATGAAGTCTCTAGAACATTTCTTAACAAATGATGGATTTTTCTTTCAAATTTTTCGCAGCTTATTGCTATCGAACGCTGTGGCAATGATTTAAATATGTGCAACCAGCGGGTGATAGTGTTTATTAGAAATATTTTAACGCTGGACGTGCGTCTTGGTGTAGGCGCACATTATTAAGTATTTCGTGTCTTCACACATGCGCTGAGATGCTTAATATCTTCACGAACGACAGCTGGATGGCTATTATTTTCTTTTATGACAAATATCTTGTTTGCAAAGTATCTGAAATCCAATAATATTACGCGACCTCGGGGAACATCAGTTTGGATTCCGGAAAAATGTAGGAACACGGGAGGCAATACCGGCCCTACGACTTCTCATAGCGGAGAGGTTAAAGAAAGGCAAACCTAGGTTTATAGCATTTGTAGACTTAGAGGAAGCTTTTGACAATGTTGACTGGAACACTCTCTTTCAAACTCTAAAGGCAGCAGGGGTAAAATACAGGGAGCGAAAGGCTATTTACAATTTGTGCATAAACCAGACTGTAGTTGCAAGTGTCGAGGGTCACAAAAGGGAAGCAGTGGTTGGGATGAGAGTGAGACAGGGTGGTAACCTATCCTCGATGTTATTCAATCTGTAAATTGAGCAAGCAGTAATTCAAGTCCAGGGAGAATAAAGAAAAACTTTGAGGTTTGCTCATGACATTGTAATTCTATCAGAGACAGTAAAGGACTTGGAAGAGGAGTTAACAGGATGGACAGTATCTTGAAAGGAGGATATAAGCTGAACATCAACAAAAGCAAAGCGAGGATAATGGAATATAGTCGAATTAAATTAGATGATGCCGAGGTAATTAGATTAGGAAATGAGGCGCATAAGGTAGTAAACGAGTTTTGTTATTTGGGAAGAAAAATAACGGATGATACAAGTAGTAAACGAGTTTTTTTCTTTTTGGGAAGCAAATTAACGGATGACGGTCGAAGTAGGGAAGATATAAAACATAAACTCGCAATGGCAAGAAAAGCGTTACTGAAGAAGAAATTTGTTGACATCGAGTATAGATTTAAGCGTCAGGAAGTCCTTTCTGGAAGTATTTGTATGGAAGTGAAACATGGACGATAAAGTGTTTAGACAAGTAGAGAACAGAAGCTTTTAAAATGTGGTGCAACAGGAGAATGCTTAAGATGTGTGTGTGCAATCTTATGGGACTTAACTGCTAGGGTCATCAGACCCTAAGCTTACACACTACTTAGCCTAAATTATCCTAAGGACAAACACACACTACCATGCCAGAGGGAGGACTCGAACCCCTGCCGGGACCAGCCGTCCAGTCCATGACTGCAGCGCCCAAGACCGCTCGGCTAATCCCGCGCGGCAGAATGCTGAAGATTAGATGGATAGATCACATAACTAAAGAGGAGGTACACACTAGAACTGCGGAGAAAGAAATTTGTGGCACAACCTGACTAGAAGAAGATATAGGTTGGTACAATACATTCTGAGGCGTCAAGGGATCAGCAATTTAGTATCGGGGGGAAGCATGGGGGGTAAAATTCGTAGAGGGAGATGAATTCACTAAGCAGATACAGAAGGATATAGGTTGCAGTATTTGCTCGGAGATGAAAGAGGCTTGCACAGTATAGAGTAACATGGAGAGCTGCGTCAAACCAGTCTTTAGACTGAAGAGCACAACAACAACAATTTACTTTAAGGGTTTCTCAACGATAGAGTTTGGTCTTGTATACATAAGGTATACTGTAACAATATGCAATTTACTCAAAACATAGCAACAAATTGAGAATGAAATTCACATAAATAAAATACAAAATGGTCATAAAAATGAATGTTCATTACTTTTGCCACCAGCATGAAGCTGGACAATTGTGGTTGACAAGGTGCCCAGACGCATACATTGCGTGTGATTGTAAAACTTCATAATTATATATAAAAAGGGTATGAGTTAGTACAGAGCACACTACATATCAATAAATCAGAGAGGGAACAGAAAGAATCATTATTAGGCAGGTGAACTCAAGTGAATTAAGTCTGTACTGAAGAGAAAGAAGAGTGCTTACTGAAAAACATCCCTTTTGAAACAGGTCTTAGAGTGCAGAAAACATTGATACTAGTGTGTGAAGCATGTAGATCAAATTATGAGAAATGAAAGTGGAAAAACGGGAATGAACTCCTCTCGGTTCATTATGTCACGATCGCCGAAGTTGTGAGGGCGCACTGCTGGCATGTCCTTACCGCGGCTGTGGATGAGGTGCCTACAGACTGGCCACCGTGTGCCGTGCTGCAGTGCCTGCTAACCGCTGCTGGCTTGGGCCGGTATGGTGTACTCGCGAGTGATGGATCTCATCATCTTCGCAGCTGTCAGATGCCAGTAAGTTCAAAGCAGAACTTCCAAAACTTAGCAGAAGTCAAGGAGAGGGTGTGCAAGTGCAGACTCCCAAACAGAGCGAGTATCCTCAGGAGAATCCGAAAGAGAATGCCACTCTAAATTTTACAGCCTCCCTTCCTGCCTTGGAAAGGCACCCGACATCGTCTTTCTGGCCAATCCCCGACAGGGCCCCAGTGTTCCTCCAACGAGGGATCTGGAAGACCGTCCACTAGCTCGCACCACCATCTAAAATATCTGCCCACCAACGACATTCGCATTTATGGAAATGAGAACAGAGTGACGCCCCGTTCCCACTGCCAGACTTGTTTGCTGGAAATTCTGGAAATTTTTTAGAGCTCCGCAGATTGTTCCCACAGAAAAGGCAGAATTTCGCAGATCACGTGTGACACATTCACAGCTCGTATCTGGAGGCCAAAACGTAGCTGTATAGCGGCAAGTCGGCGGCGTGCCAAGAAGCGGGGTTCTCTCCCTTCCACCATTGATTTCCTGTTCCGCTATAGAGGACGCTAGTCGACTGTTCCACCGCCCATTGTTCGAGGAATCTATAGGGTAATCCCCGAAAGGCTTGCTCCGCTGTCCGGGGGCCAGCTAACGTGAAAGCTGCACTTGGTGTGATAGGCAGCTCCTGAAAGGCGTGCGAAATGTTCCACCTGATTCAGTCCCCAGCGAAGAGGAGTTCCCTTGACCAAAACCAGTTACATTAAAGAGAGAAACTACTACAAGAATGAAATGTTACACTAGGTACAGGGAGACGAATTATTTACATTTCTACAAGATATGCCCGTAACCATTCGTGTAATCAGCGCGAAAAACAAATGAGAAGTCGACAAATAGAAACCGAATCAGAATGTAAATGAAGCGCCGGCCGGGGTGGCCGAGCGGTTCTAGGCGTTGCAGTCTGGAACCCCGCGACCGCTACGGTCGCAGGGTCGAATCCTGCCTCGGGCATGGATGTGTGTGATGTCCTTAGGTTAGTTAGGTTTAAGTTGTTCTAAGTTCTAGAGGACTGATGACCTCAGAAGTTGAGTCCCATAGTGCTCAGAGCCATTTGAACCATTTTTTTTGTAAATGAAGCAAGAGACATTTGCAAACAAATTCAGTAAGCAAATAGGATAAAACCTGAGGAGAAGGCCTGAAACACGCCTTCATCTCACAATCTAATACGCCACTACAAGACAAAAGAAGAATGAATAGATAATTTCAGAGAAGTACTTAACTTTCGGTATCCACGTAGTCATCGAATACACGATATGGCTGCTGAAAAGAATGACAGTTGGTTGAAAAACTCAAGTTAATGTTGGTTTCGCTATTTAATAGGATGGAGCTACAGGCAATCGCAATAATGCACGTTTAATTCGTTAAGTGCAATTCATAACCTCTTTGAAAAACTACACTGTTTTGTGGTAGAAAACAACATTAACTGTAAAATTGTGTAGGCTTCTGTACAGACGTAGGTCGTATTATGGCTGACTGTTACACCCGAATGACAGCTCTGAACCGTAAAGTGGCCCCTCGCAGGTATTTGCACTCACTGTTTTATTCGCCAAGAATTGCTGGCATTAAAAGAGCACGGGCTCTGTCCTTCATCGTGTTCTTTAATCAGTGATCGAAATGGTAAACTTCATTAAAAGTCAGCCACTTAAGTCGAGGTATTTATAACTTAAGTCGGTTTATATGGCAGCCTAGCTCATATCCCTAGTTTATTACACTTATTCGCTCGTTTTCGTGCACGAGTGTCATGAAAGGACTGTCTTAACTCAGCAATCAACTTAACTGTTACCTTTGTTCAAGAGAATGTTCTCGCAATCCGGAGATAGTTACTTCTAATTGTAGCTGGCGTATCACTGTGTCGTCTTTGAGAGACTCAACTCACTGAAGTATTCCTTCAAGGTGATGAAGCCCAACGTTCGGCAACTGTCAGACGATGTTTCAGTCTTCAAAAAGAAACTAGCATTGTGCAAGGAAGATTGGATGATAAAGATATGCAACATAATATTATGAAAAGGACATATTGCAACTCACCATGCATTGATGTGACGAAAGTTATGAGACAGCGATATTCCCATATACAGGTGGCGGGAGGATCACGTACACAAGGTACAAGAGGAAAAGCACTGATAGAGCTGCAATTTGTATACAGGTGATTCATGTGAAAAGATTTACCACGTAATTACTGCCGCCCGAAAGGAATTAACAGACTTTCAACGCGTGATAGTAGTTGGTGCTTGACGCATGACATACCATTTCGGAAATCGTCAGAGATCCACGGTGTCAAGAGTGTGGCGAGAATACCAAATTTCAGGCATTGCCTCTCACCACGAACACTGCGTGACCAACGGCCATCACTTAACAACCGAGAGCAGCGGCGTCTGCGTACAGTTGTCAGTGCTAAGTGACAAGCAACACTGCGTGAAATAACCGCAGAAATCAATGTGGCACGTACAACGAACGTATCCGTTAGGACAGTTCAGTGAAATTTTGCATTAATGGACTATGACACCAGACTACCGGCACGAGTGCCTTGATTAACAGATCACCTGCAGCGCCTCTCCTGGGCCTGTAAACATATCGGTCGGACCCAAGACAACTGGTCCGATGAGTCAGTTGGTAAGAGCTGACAGTAGGGTTCGAGTGCGGTGCAGACCCCACGAAGCCATGGACCCAGGTTGTTAACAACGCACTGTGGAAGCTGATGGTGGCTCCCTAACGGTGAGGGGTGCATTTACATGGAATGGACTGCGTCCTCTGGTCCAAGTGAACCGACCATTGACTGGAAATGGTTATATTTGACTATTTCGAGACCATTTGCAGCCACTGGTGGACTTCACGTTGCCAAACAAAGATGGTATTTTTGTGGATGACAATGCTCCTGTCACCAGCCCACAATTGTTCGCAACTAGTTTGAAGAATATTCTGGACAATTCGGGCGAATGATTTGACGACCCGGATCGTTCAACATGAATCCCATCGAAGATTTATGGGACATCATCCAGAGGGCAGTACGTGCGCACAATCCTGCACCGGCAACACTTTCGCAATTATGGACGGCTATAGTGGCAGCTTGGCTCAATAGTTGTGCACAGGACTTCCAACGACTTGTTGAGTCCATTCTATATCGAGTTGCTTGGCTCCGCCAGACGAAAGGAGGTTCTATACGATATGAAGGGCTTATTTCAATAGTGGTACAAGTCAATTTTTGTTCATATTGAGATACAGAGCCCTAAAGTTAAATGAGCGCTGAAAAATCTGCAGTTGAGATACCAGAAATATTCAAGCAAATGGCTTCTTGCTAGAGATAAGCCTTTCTTTCTGTTTGTTTGGATCATTAATTTCAGAAGCATTATAGGCAGAAAAGTGGAGGTAATGGACTTGTACCACTATTGAAATAAGCCCTTCATATTAGGAGGTATTACATGACTTTTGTCACGTCGGTGTATAATGGAGATGAGTCGCAGACAGGCACAACATGAAGACTGCTAAACAAGTAAGTTTCCGGCAGAAAGACCTTTTTCTGAGGTAGACAACACGCACACGCCTCGGGGGCCAAAGACATTTGTCATGTGTGTGTGAGGTGTGTCCGCGTGAATGTGTGTTGTCTACTTCAGAAGAAGGTCTTTTGACTGAAAGTATATTTCCTTGCAATCTTCTTGTTCTGCATGTCTGCGACTCGTCGTCTCCACTATATGGATAGTAGCAACCTGTTCTTTTCATAGTATTATCATTATTCAATCCTGAATTTTCCCTTGTTTAAAAGATATATATTACGTTTCCCCCTTTCTTCACATGGTTTTAGAAGACAATGAGTTTCGCTTGAGTGAATAGTTGAAGTCTGTATTTGTGGGTCGTTTAACAGAGCTCAGCTGAACTACTTCCCAGAAGAAGTCGATCAACATAAATGGAGAAAAGATCCTTTCAGTAGAGAACTTCCAACACTTATCACTGAAAAACAAGAGCAACTTATTGATACTTTTTCAGACTCTACATTGAAATAATTTGCCTGGCAGAGGGTTCATCGAACCATTTTCATACGTCTCTACCATTCCAGTCTCGAATCTCGCCTGGGAAAAAGGAGCACCTAAATCCTTCCGTTCGACCTCTAGTTTCTCTTATTTTATTATGCTGATCATTTCTCCCTACGTGTCAACAAAATATTTTCACATTCGGAAGAGAAAGTTGGTGATTGAAATTTCGTAAATAGATCTCGCCGCAAAGAAAACCGCCTTTGTTTCAGTGAGTGCCACCCCAACTCACGTATCATATCAGTGACCCTCTCACCCCTATTGCGCGATAACACGAAACGAGCTGTCCTTCTTTCCACTTTTTCGATGTCCTCCGTGAATCCTACCTGGTAAGGATCTCACACCACGCAGCAGTATTCCAGCAGAGACGGACAAGTGTAATGTAGGCTGTCTCTTTAGTCGGTCTGTCGCATCTTCTAAGTGTTCTGCCAACAAAGCGCAGTCTTTATTTCGCCTTCCCCACAATATTATCTATGGATCTTTACAATTTAAGTTGCTCGTAATTGTAATTCCTAGGTAATTAGTCGAATCGAAAGCCCTTACATTTGTGCGATGTATCGTATACCCAAAAGTTATCTGATTTCTTTTAGAACCCATGTGGATGACCTCGCACTTTTCTTTGTTTAGTGCCAGTTGCCACTTTTCGCACCATACAGAAATTCTCTCTAGATCATTTTGTAATTGGAATTGATCGTCTGATGATTTTACTAGACGATAAATTACAGCGACATCTGCAAACAATCTAAGGGGGCTTCTCAGATTATCACCTAGATAATTTATGTAAATCGGGGACAGTAGAGGGCCTATGACGCTACCTTGCGGAACGCCAGATATCACTTCTGTTTTACTCAATGATGAACCGTCTATCACTACGAACTGTGACCTCTCTGAGAGGAAATCATGAATCCAGTCACACAAGTGAGACGATACACCATATGCACGCAATTTGATTAATAGTCGTTTGTGAGGAACGGTATGAAAAACCTTCCGGAAGTATAGGAATATGGAATCGATCAGAGATCCCTAGATGTCGACAGCACTCATTACTTCATGGGAATAAAGGGCTAGCTGTGTTGCACAAGAACGATGTTTTCTGAATCCGTGTTTGTTATGTATCAATAAGACACATTCTTCAAGGTGATTCATAATGTTCGAGTACAGTGTATGCTCCAAAATCCCACTGCAAATTGAGGTTAGTGATGTGGGTCTGTAATTTAATAGGTTACTCCTATTTCCTTTCTCCATTATTGGAGTGACCTGTGCTACTTTCCAGTCTTTAGGAACAGACCTTTCGTCAAGTGAGCGGTTCCATATGATTGCTAACACAGGCGCTACTATGTCTGCATACTCTGAAAGGAACCTGATTGGTATTTGCAGAAAGAGATGCGACTACAAATTTCCTATCTTGTGCCGAGATTTGAAGAAGCAAGCTTACCATTGCCGTTGATTTTGTTGCAATAATAAGATGTAATGACATTAAAAGTTTATTAAAATTTGATATGTCTGTAGTTAATAAAGAAATAAGCACTCATAGTCACCTTTTTCGAAACTTAAATTCATTTACCCCACACTTCAGGTCGTATATAAAGTGCGAAAGAAGCCGCAAGTGTTTTTATTCGGGTCAAGAGAGCCTTGGATCCAGAAAAATTGAAAACCTCGCATTGGATTTGATGTTTTTAGCATTACCCATTGAAAGAACTCACAGAACAAGTTTTTAAATTTTACCGCCGTAGAATTCTGTGGCCAACTTTGTAAATGTTCTCAACTGTTTTGAAATAAAGGACTGTTTCTTGATTAGCTTCTACAGCGTCTTTGACGACTAACTTCAGTTTCTCACTTTTCACACCATTGTATACACTACTCGTGACCGTCATAGCCGTGACCAAAACACTTGCTCACATTTAGTCCTTATGGCCGTAATATTCTTTTGTCTGATGATCGTATCCTAATGCAGATTGATCCTTGACCTGGGTAAAGGAGATAAATCACTCACAGATCTTTACGTCAGAATGATTTCCAAAACAATGTTAACATTATTTCAGCGTAGCGAAAGATTTGTCTTGATTATCAACTTCACTAAGTTTTCAACTTTTGCTTCCCATTTCAATATTTCCTCATTTTTCTCTATTTCTTTAATTTATTTCCAGAGCCACCTTATTCTCAGGGGACTCGTCCTGATCTCCCAGCCTAAAATATTTCTACTGGCACCAACAGGATAGTTTCCTTAATGGTGCATCTTTTATTTTCCGCATATCCTGTTAGAGCAAGCAACCTAACGCGACGTGACGCAGTTCTCGACAGTACAGGGGTATCTGCAGCAGTGCAGACCGTAGCCTAGCAACAGTGTGCTACGAGGCAGTTCTCGACAGTACAGGGGTATCTGCAGCAGTGCAGACCGTAGCCTAGCAACAGTGTGCTACGAGGCGCCCGGCGAGCAACAGGAATGCATCCGTCCCCAGGCAGCAGAAACCTGTGAAATGTAACAGGAGCACGGAGCAGTGACAGCTGTCAGGAGGTAAGCCATCTGAATCTCGCTAATCCGTGCCACCCAGAATACAGATGTAAAATCGAGTATCGGACCAGATTTGCGACTGGATTCAAGAGTTACGAAGATAGAACTCAACACGTCGCTCTTAACGGAACAAAATCGATAGATATAAAGATAATTTCTTGAGTACCCCAAGGAAGTGAGAGAGAGATGCTTCTGTTTACAATGTATTTAAATTGCCTAGTAGAAGGCGTCGGATGCTCTTTTAAGACTTTTCGCAGATGATGAGTTTGTCTAAAGCAGCGGTCTCCGAACATCTGCCACACTGCCCGTTCCACTAAATTCCAAGGGCCAAGACCTAGCTATAGTGCAAGTTTCCTTGAGGCCTAATACCCTAGTGCAATTCAGAAGTTTTAGTGACGCTTACCCCTCCTGCCAATCTTTACGAGCTTACGCTGAGTGGCACTGCAGTTGTCATTACGCAATGAACTGCTTATTCTTTGACCTTGGGCTGCGGCCTTAATTTTGTTTCACATACATTGCTACAAATAAATACAAGCATGTTCAGAAAGTATGTGTGGTAGATTTTCATATTCGTTTAGAAAAAGTGTATCTGAAAAAATTACAGGAGGTTGTTGATACATTTGTTGACTGTTTTTCCACATAATCGCCATTCCGTTCATTGCGTGTGGTGAACCGTGGCACAAGCCCTTTTCGAAGAGCTCTCTCGCCATCTCCTTCGCCCACCTCAGAACCACCTTCTGCACCTGCTCGTCGGATGATTATTAAATCCACCCACATTTGTGTTCATGGAGGTGAAACGGTGATAATCTGAAGCCTCCACGTCAGGGGAATATGGGGAGTGGTTCAAAACACTACAGTCAAATGGGTCCAAGAGCACATCTGTGGCTAAGGCTGTGTGAGGAACTCGGCGTTAAATTCTGGGCTCGCTGGAGTCGCGTCCGCTTGGTTAACTGTGTGGTAACGCGTTTGCCTACCATGCAGAAGGCCCGGGTTCGATTCCCGGTTGGGTTGGAGATTTTCTCATCCCATAGACTCGGTGTTGTGTTGTCCTCATCTCCGCCACGGAGGTCGCCCAGAGTGGCGTCGCCTGCAGTAAGACTTGCAGCCCGGCGTCCGAACTTCCCCTGTTGGGCCATCCGTCCAACAATGTCTCACGATCATTTCATTTCATTTCTGGAGTCGCGGCTCATGACGTCGAGTCAGCCAGTTATATTCACGCAAAGTTGACACACGGCGCGTTCGCTGAAGGGATTGACAGGCCGTGTCCTACGTGAGTGACAGAAGCGAGCGACAGCGCGCGACAGCTTCAGGCGACAAAACACTGCTGCAGGTGTACTTACGGAAGTGTCCTACGTGAACGACATCTGTGTCACTGACTGTCTCCCGCTGCAACTGGCGACGTTTGAATTCAAACGTGTTTGAATCTTGTCTCTGCAGCACGCGCGACACAGAGCGACAGTCACGTGTCTCCTTGGCAAAGCAGTGGAGAACGTCCGATTTTAAGAAAAGTATGTGGTGAAAAAATTTGATTATTACGCAACCTGTAGCTTGATATCCTTAAATGTTAAAGGTCAGAATTTATTTTCGTTATTCGTCATGGTTACTGTGCTGCACGAAATTGAGTACATGGCTGCACGAAATTTTTAAGAATTTGGAGAGGTAAAATCACATTGTGTACACTTTCTGTGTAGTTCATTTAAGGCCATACATTATTGTATATGAAATGTAACCAATAAATCCAAATTGTATTTAAAGTTGAGACAGGAATGATATCTCTTTTCATTCTTGAGATATTGGTTGTTATATCCTCGGACGGGTCGCTCGAGGCTCGTCCGAACCTTTGCTGCGCTTCGGGAGTCAAGTGGTCGTAAAAATCTCTTATCTCATAAAAGGTTCAAGATATCGAAACGACGAATGTCGTAAATGACACCACGCAGAAAGGACTATTTTATCGTGTGATTAACGCTCGATACGTTTTTGTAAGCGCGTGAGCAGAGCGAAAACAAGACTCCCTATAACTTACACCATGAGGTTTTGGCCAAATTTTCATAGCCAAACAAAGGGAGAGAAACAGGTAAACGGGGTATCAAAGTGACTAGTATGAGGTCTACTTTGGCATGAAGATATTTAACTGCTTGAAAGTAATCAGGGAAAACTTAATTAATAATCTAAGGAAAATTGAAATATTTCACGAAAAGCTGCTGTAAATGAAATATCAAAAATGTCATCTGTTCAAGACCTAGCTATTTTGCACATAAAAAGATACACTAGTGCGGTATTTAAATCTCAAAAAGGCTTCCTTCAAATCAAGTATGTTAGGAATGCAAAAGAGGAGTCAGTAATATCATGATTCCTGAATAAAATTTGAAATTCAGATATGGAAGAAATTAGTCAAATATTTTATGAAATGATCTGTGTAAAAGAAATAAGTAGTTTAGAGAAACGTTCTACGTGCCTTTGAATGATGCTTGAAATCACGAACAGAAAATGAGGCGCACCAAACGTTTCCCTAATATTTTTTATTTCATACTTTTAGACAAATCATTACACAAAACATTTGACCTTCTTTTCAAAAATTTTGTATGTTTCACTTTCACAGACTATTTAGAGTAATTGAAACGCTTGGCCTTAACTCTGACTGCTGATGAATTACGTTCGCAACATCAAATATCTTTAAAATTTCATGGTTCATTGTAATTCATTAGGAATTAAATGTGTGTGATATACTGAGATAGGCGTCAAGATCAAGTACTTCAGCAAGATCTTAAAAATATACTTAGCGATATAGTGTAAACAGTATACATAAAACTTAGTATACAGAATCGAAAGTGAGTAAGTAAAAATATAAGAATGTTCGAGAATCGAATCCAATACCTTCATTTCTGACCTAATTTTGAACGTGTTACATTACCCCTACACCACAGCTAGCTCTTGTCCACTGATGCAATCTGTATGCTTATGTTGTATTTAGCGTATTTAGTCATGTAATAGTCATTCCTCCGCATTTATTGGCTTTTAAAAGTTCTTGACCATGTAAAAAAACATTCGTATTTAATTTATTGATGAGATAGTCGATTCCTCCTCTGCTCATTCACGTGTATTCGAAGAACTTGTCTGGTGATCTTCATCGTTGACGATACTTATGAAATTCTCCATGGAGATTCCTCCCTTTGTAAATTTCATGTACAGCATTCCTTTTCGCTTTATTTTCTTAAGTAAACCTAATTCTGTAGGCTTACTCTCCAGCTGCAGTATTCTACAGGTTAAGGACGCCGTTTCATTGAAACAGCTGGGTGGCTCTTAGGCAGCCATCTCGTAGCGCGACATGGTCACTCGCACGCAGGACAGGCAAGGTTGTCGCCCGATGTTGCTGCTTGTCGCTAGAGCGTAGCGTATCGAGAAGTCGCTCGCTTCTGTCACTCAGTTAGGACACAGCCTTAAATGGGAAATGCACTCTCATCAGCCACAGCGTCGAGTGTCAACTTTTGATTGTGCGTGTAGTACCTAGGGTTGCCACTAGATGACATGCTTAGCGAGTTGTTCTTTTCCAGACTTTTGAAAATGACTGAAATGTATTTAAGTTACTGTCGGATTTCTTACGCTCTCTGTATGTATTTGTACTCTGGTCAAGCAGCAACTTGTACAGATTTTACGACTGTGGGCGTATGTATGAGATTTTATCTGACAAGGGGACCTTGTAGACTGTCTCCTTACGATTTACTTTATGTACATATTGCTTCTATGATTTCTATATTGTTTGTCATGTGGACATTGTAAAAAATAATACTCCATAATTTTCTAATGAAAATATTTTATTTTCAATTATGGCCCACATGAAACAAATTAAAATTTGATGTAGATATGTGAAATGACTTATGCACATCAATAACAAGTCAGAATCAATTTTCACTATGCAGTGAGTGTGCGCTGAAATGAAACTTTCTCGCAGATTAAAACCAGATTAACCTGCCAGGACATTTCGTATGTTCGTTTCCCCATTCAGCGAAGAAAATAGTCGGCATTAGCACAGGAAAAAATGCTTTTGAAGTTGACCAGCAGATCTTTCTGTAGATACAATCCAAACTTTGAATTTTTATGTATGATACTAGAGTCTACTAGGTTACTTACGTGGGGGATGCCTGTAATGATATTTGTTTCCTTTTTCGCTTTGCTCATATTGATTTAGGTGACTATTCTTTGTTTAAACATCATTTTTTCCAGCAAGTATGGAAATGTACAGATTTTTTGATGGACTACAGCTCTAAATTGTCGTGCATACAACTACCAGACTTCTTGAAGGCTGTATCTCCCAGTCACTGTTGGTGACAAGAAGTTTCAATCTCAGTTTTATCAAGATCCCGTTGGCGTTTATACCTGGTGATCAAAAAGTCAGTATAAATTTGAAAACTTAATAAACCACGGAATAATGTAGATAGAGAGGTAAAAATTGACACACGTGCTGGGAATGACATGGGGTTTTATTAGAACAAAAAAAAGTTCACAAAATGTACGACAGATGGCACTGGACAGGAAAACTGCTACTGTGACGGGTGAGAGGTACGCCGATATGTTACAGAATCGCATCATCCCCAGCCGGGCTGATAAACACCCGCTGGAATGTACGATGTTTATGCAGGATCGCGCTCCACCCCATATTGCTAGACGCGTGAAAGATCTCTTAAGCGCGTCGTTTGGTGATGATCGTGTGCTCAGCCGCCACTTTCTTCATGCTTGGCCTCCCAGGTCCCCAGGCCTCAATCCGTGCGATTATTGGCTTTGGGGTTACCTGAAGTTGTTAGTGTATCGTGATCGACCGACATCTCTAGGGATGCTGAAAGACAACATCCTACGCCAATGCCTCACCATAACTCTGGACATGCTGTACAGTACTGTTCACAACATTATTCCTCGACTACAGCTGTTGTCGAGGAATGACGGTGGACATATTGAGCACATTCTGTAAAGAACATCATCTTTGCTTTGTCTTACTTTGTTGTGCTAATTATTGCTATTCTGATCAGATGAAGCGCCATCTGTCGGACATTTTTTTGAACATTTGTATTTTCTTGGTTCTAATAAAACCCCATGTCATTCCAAGCATGTGTGTCAATTTGTACCTCTCTATCTACATTATTCCGTGATTTTTTCAGTTTTCAAATTTATATTGACTTTTTGATAACCCAATAGATTGTGAGCACGTATTCTTTTTTTTCTCGCGTTTGTAGTTGGTTGCTGTAGCACTGTTTGCTGTAAACAAGCGTTGGCTTGAAGAAATTTTTCGGAACAAATCGTCTCGACAATACTTTAGAAGTCTGCGAAGTCATGAGATATCGTAAATGAGATTTATTATCTAAATTAAGACATTAATATTTATTGTACGGTTTAATCTCATCTGGCGTAATGTGTGTATGTTTAACTCCTTGGACTTTATATGGAAAACAAACCTAAAAATATCTAAATTTGAAGTTTATGTTCTTATTGGTTCAGTGATTTGTCTCCTGAACGAGCTGAGGATTTAAAGCGGAGTGTGTGAGAACGGCCGCTGTAGCACAACAAGCACACTCCCTCTCGTCAGCATTCCCCCTCCTTTCCTCCTTTCTTTTGAATGCTCCTTTGGATTTTTTTAGGGTCTCACAACATCGGTGAACATTGATAGTCCCCACTTGAGACCGAAATTCGATCAAAATAATTCTTTATCGGTCCCAAAACACTGAGGTCACGATGTTTTCCCGACGTTATGGTTCTGAATTTTTTGGAAGATGCGGAATTGGCGTGGTGAGCCCACTGCGACGACTATCTTTTGTCTCAGACGTGTAGTGAGACAACCAAGCGTCTTCTATAGTCACGATAGAACTCAGGAAATCCTCACCTTCCAGTTCGAGTCGCTCAAGAAACTCGCGAGCACTATTGACTCGATTGTTCTTGTGCTGCTCTGTCAGCTGTTTTGGTAGCCATACAGTGCGCAGTTTCCGGTATCCCAGAGCTTCTGTGAGAACCTCGTATAGGGCAGTTCTGCAGAGCTGCGGAAACAACACAGAAGTTTCATTCACTGTCAACCGGAGGTCTACACGAACGGTTCCCTCGATTTTTTGCACCAACTCGTCAGTCATAAGCATTTGTTCTGCCTCCACTTAACTCCCTACACCACTTAAACACACTCGTTGCGTTCGTAACACCTTCGCCGCAAGCACTGTGATCCTCGCACGAGTAGGTAGCTGATTATAGCATGTGGCTCGCATTTGGCTGGAGTTCTTACCATTATTCACGCAACTGTACACTACAACGTGAGTTCACGAACTACCGCGTTCCTGCAATTCTCACTCTGGTCAGAGGTGCTCCCCTACCATTCAGTGTTGCCAAACCTCAAAAAAGCATAACAGCCACAGTCCGTTATGGTCACAGCACACCTACGTTCTGAACATGCCTCGTAGCACTCGCGCGGGTCGTTGTAAAGCGCTTTCACGAGACCTTGTTAATTTTGTGCATCATTAACATCACAACAGGTGTTCAGAGTGTACCGCTAACTGCATGTGGTATCCGTACTCCAGTACATCTCCGAACGCAACATACCTCCCCACGCTACCCCTTAGTTCCCTACATTCACCGCTGGCATGATTCAAGGAAAGTTGGACGCGCTATAGTTCATCACACCAACACACTATACTGTTCAATTACTCACAAATTTCCGTTTCACGACTAGACCGTGATTGAGATTTCTATGTCACATGGTACGGGGGATGCAATGAACTCCGCAGTTTCTGTTGCCACTTTTAACGGACGAGCGTCCAGGTCGTTTCACTGCCGCGGTGACAGCCGACGGGCGTGCTGCGTTGCACGTGTTGTTACGATTATTCCGACAATGCTAAATGTGTAGTAGAGACGTCATCCGTCAAAATGTAAGAAACAGACTTGCTTATTATAGGATGTTTCGCATAAAGAATCTGTTTACTATTATTTTTTAGTCTTGAATAACCGTTTCAGAAACCACCATCTGGCCTGGTTCGATCTGTTTGGCAATTATAAACTACCACTAACTCACGTGTTCTCCCATAAGCTATTGCTGCTATAAAGTAGAAGTTCTGACAGAGCTGTATTCACTCAGCTATGAGCCTTGAACCACAATTATCTCCTGCATAAAAAAGTGCATGCAGAATAACGTGGCCGCGGCCGGTAGAAGCACAATAGCCAGGAAACGTACCGTGCACAAAGCGGTAGTGTTGGGGGTTACGGGCAGGCGCTGTTGGGGAAATGCTGAGTGCTGGGGAGCAAGTGCCATTCTGAGCTGAAGCGCACGCAAATATTTTTTGTAAACATTAAGTGAAGCCGATCAACGCCCACACTTGCATCATGATCTTTTACAAAGATCTTCTTTCACCTCTGCTTTGGTTAGTATCTACAAAGAATACGGCTGAAAATGCAACAAAAGTAGTGACTTATTTTATTTGGCTTGTCAACCATTTGTAACATTCAGAGAACCGTCATGAGTGGCGAACTTTAAGTAAAATGTGCATTTCTATTTTTGCCGTGTTAAAATTTACTTCTTTTGCCGAAACACAGCGGAGTTTATGCAATGTCACCTCACTAACATGTTGTAAAGATGCAGATCCGCAAATATCTGAGACAATGGTTTTAAAGTTTATTGAGTAACTGAGAAAAAGTAACGTTAATAGCTTATATGAAGAACATCCTCGGTACAAAAATAAACGTGTAATGTCTTCACTTATACTTTTACAAAACCCAAAAATTTCTCGTTTCAACAGCTGTCAATGGCCCTTCAAAACGAATTTTTTTATCGAAATAGTCTGGATTTAGTGGAATAATACAGTGGATAATAAAGTTTTGCATAATAACCATATGGCAAAATACTCTCTTTGTGTGCTATCGTTTGCCAAAATCTCATTTCGATATATCGAACCGTTTATCAGATATGACGAATGTTGTGGAATTTTCATTATGGCTTTGCTGCTGGCTCGCGCGATCGCAAACGGGTGTGCTACATGAGATTAATTTTCTCGAGATTGGTGACAGATAGAGACCTCCACCCAGGTGCGAAGAAAACTTCAGTATGTTAGCTAAATTTCATACACAACAAGAAATTATGTAATATTCACCAAACGCAAGATGGCAGCGGCCTCTATTTTTCATTGCATACTTTTTCAAAATTCGTGCACAGTCTTACCTAACTACAAATATCGCAGTAACTATGACCATTAGCGAAAAGGTGGACATCTCATCATGAAGCTGCCGTAAAAAGGTACAATTAATGTAATAACGAAACTATTTATCAAATAGTTTCTGTAAAATAGTTTGAGAAAGATGGCAAGGCGAATGCTTCGATTCTGTCAACATAGCGCGTCGCTGACTGGTAGATAGCGGGCAAACAATGTCGGCCTCCCGTTCGTAACAAACGAATGAAATCGTCCAGCGCTTTGGACGTAAACTGGTCACTGCGCGTCGGCCACCAAATCCTGTGCGGACTTTTCTACAACTCAGGCTTCCGTGTCGTTGAAAATTCTGTACAACGATGTTGCAAGTTATTTTCTGCGCTGGCGCATTGTAACCCGTTTCCTTGCAGTATTTATTCATTTATTACTCGTTATGGGAGGTGCTAGATAAGCCAGGTTCGACTGTAACAAAAGAAATTGCAGTGGGCCACATAAGTCTAAATCATTACCCCTGGCTGGATTGATGGTGTCTGCAGGCCGCTGTTGGCTCGCAGGCCATACTTTGGAGACCCCTGGTCTAAAGTAAAGTACAAATGACAGACGACAGTACCGATTTACACAATGCCCTGCAGGGAATTTATGAACGGTGCACTCTCTGGCAGTCCATCCTGAATTTAGATAAACGTAACATACATAGGATAAGGAAGCCTCTAGTGTAGAGCTGCACCAATGATGAGAAACTGCCGCAAACAGTATCAGCAATAAGGGCCATTTGCTCGTGCAGATTGCCTACATCAAGAGCAAGCATAAATTCTGCGGCAAATCCATTGTTCTGCTCCATGTCAATCCTTAACCTATTGTCCCATTTTGACTGACAGGTCCTTAACCTGTTGTTGTTCGTCACTTTTGACATCAAATTGAGATCATATTAATCAAATTGTGACAGCTTATTGATTTATGACTCCCTCCCCTTAACCTATTTTTCTGCTTGGTGGTTTGTGACCTCGCGAGGATAATCCATCCTTCCAAGAAAGCCTTCCCACTCCTTCCCCTCCTCCTTCTCCTCCACTACCCCTCTGACAACTTCTCTCGCCGGTACAAGCTCAGTTACTCGAATGTCCCCCTCCCGCTCTATCAGTTTGAGGTGTCTATCTAATTAAATATATAAATTAATTAACGGCTGTCCCACTGAGACCCCCCCCCCCCCCACCCCACTGCCAGCCATCCACATACCCTCCCTCACCTGGAAATTGCAAGGAAAAAGGTTGAGTTGAATTTCTGTTTGATGGGGAATCGGTTGCAGTGTATGGAATATTGTCTAAGCAATTTTTGATAGACAAGGCAATATGTGGGTTATTGTTTATTCAAACAATTTATGAAATACAATTTTGTGCGGAAAATCAATCCTTCCAAAAAAACCTCCCCACTCCTTCACCTCCTCGTCCTCCTCCACTACCCCTCTGAGAACTTCTCTCGCCGATACAAGCTCACTTCCAGGCGTGAGTTACTCGAATGTCTCCCTCCCTCACTATCAGATTGGCTGTCTATCTAAATAAATAGATATATTAATTAAATGCTGCCCCTCTGTGACCCCCTCCCCCAGCTAGCCCTCCCCATCCCCTCCCTCACCTGGAAATTGGGAGGAAAAAGGTTGAGTTTAATTTCTGTTTGGTGGGTAATCGATTGCAGTGTATGGAATACGGTCTAAGCAATTTTTTATAGACAAGGCATGTGTGCTATATTGTTTATTTAAACAATTTATGAAATACAATTCAGTGGGGAAAATCAATCCTTCCAAGAAAACCTCCCCACTCCTTCACCTCCTCCTCCACTACCCCTCTAAAAACTTCTCTCGATGATATAAGCTCACTTTCAGGCCTGAGTTGCTCGAATGTCCCCCTTCCACTCTATCAGTTTGAGTGTCTATATAATTAAATACGTCAATTAATTAACTGATGCCTTTTTGGGACACCCCCCCCCCCTCCCCATGCAAGCCCTCCGCATCCCATCCCACACGTGAAAAATGGCAGGAAAAAGGTTGAATTGAATTTCTGTTTGGTGGGGAATCGATTGCAGTGTATATAATTTTGTCTAAGCAATTTTTGATGGACAAGGCACTGTGTGGGATATTGTTTTATTAAACAATGTATGGGATACATGTTAGTGGGGAAAATCCATCCTTCCAAAAATACCTCCAGACTTCGTCATCTCCTCCTCCTCCTCCACTATCCCTCTAAGTAATCCTCTCGCCGATGCAAGCTCACATTCAGGTCTAAGTTCCTCGAATGTCCCCCTCTCACTCAGTTTGACTGTCTATCTATATAAATAGATATATTAATTAACTGCTGCCCCTCTGGGACGCCCCCACCCCCCCTGCATGCCCTCCCCATCTCCTCCTTCACCTGGACGTTGCTACGAAAAAGTTTGACTTGAATTTCTGTTTGGTGGGGAATCGATTGCAGTGTATGCAATATTGTCTAAGCAATTTTTGATAGACATGGCAATGTGTGGGATATTGTTTATTTAAACAATTAATGGGATATATGTTAGTGGGGAAAATCCACCCTTCCAAGAAAACCTGCCCCACTCCTTCACATCCTCCTCCTCATCCACTACCCCTCTGAGAACTTCTCTCGCCGATACAACCTCACTTTCAGGCCTGAGCTACTCGAATGTCCCCCTCCCACTCTATCAGATTGATTGTCTATGTAATTAAATAGATAAATTAATTAACTGCTGCCCCTCTGGGTTCCCCCCCCCCCTCCCCTGCAAGCCCTCGTCATCCCTTCCCTCACCTGGAAATTGGCAGGAAAAAGGTTGAGTTGAATTTCTGTTTGGTGGGTAATCGATTGCAGTGTATGGAATATTGTCCAAGCAATTTTTGATAGACAAGGCAATGTGTGGGATATCGTTTATTTAAACAATTTATGGGATAATACAAGTTAGTTGAAAAAATCCATCCTTCCAAGAAAACCTCCCCACTCCTTCACCTCCTCCTCCTCCTCCACTACCCCTCTGAGAACTTCTCTCGCCGATACAAGCTCACTTTCAGGCCTGAGCTACTCGAATGTCCCCCTTCCACGCTATCAGTTTGAGTGTCTATCTAATTCAATTGTTAAATTAATTAACTGCTGTCCTCTGGGACCCCCCCCCCCCCCCCCCACTGCAAGCTCTCCACATCCCCACCCTCATTTGGGAATTGGAAGGAAAAAGGTTGAGTTGAAGTTCTGTTTGGTGCGGAATCGATTGCTGTTTATTGAATATTGTGTAAGCTATTTTTGATAGACAAGGCAATGTGTGGGATATTGTTTATTTAAACAATTTATGGGATACAAGTTAGTGGGTTATCCATCCTTCCAACAAAACCTCCCATCTCCTTCACCTCCTCCTCCTCCACCACTCCCCTCTGAGAACTTCTCTTGCCGATACAAGCTCACTTTCAGGCCTGAGTTACTCGAATGTCCCCCTCCCACTCTATCAGTTTGGCTGTTTATCTAATGAAATAGATAAATTAATTAACTGCTGCCCCTCTGGGACACCCCCCCCCCCCCCTGAAACCCTCCCCATCCCCTCACTCACGTGGAAATTGGCCGGGGAAAGGTTGAGTTGAATTTCTGTTTGGTGGGGAATCGATTGCAGTTAATGGAATATTGTCTAAGTAACTTTTGATAGACGAGGCAATGTGTGGGATATTGTTTATTCAAACAATTTATGGGATACAAGTTAGTGGGGAAAATCAATCCTTCCAAGAAAACCTCCCCACTCCTTAACCTCCTCCTTCTCCTCCTCCACTACCCCTCTGAGAACTTCTCACGCCGATACAAGCTCACTTTCAGGCCTGAGTTACTCGAATGTCCCCCTCCCACTCTATCTGTTTGAGTGTCTATCTAATTAAATAGATAAATTAATTAACTGCTGCCCCTCTACGACCCCCCCCCCACCCCTGCAAGCCTCCACATACCCTTCCTCACCTGTAAATTCGCAGGAAAAAGTTTAAGTTGAATTTCTGTTTGGTGGGGAATCGATTGCTGTGTATGGAGTATTGTCTAAGCAATTTTTGATAGGCTAGGATATGTGTGGGATATAGTTTATTTAAACAATTTATGGGATACAAGTTAGTGAGGAAAATCAATCCTTCCAAGAAAATCTCCCCACTCTTTCTCCTCCTCCTCCTCCTCCACTACCCCTCTGAGAAATCCTCACGCCGTTACAAGCTTACTTTCAGGCCGGAGTTTCTCGGATGTCCCCTTCCACTTTATCAGTTTGAGTGTCTATGTAATTAAATAGATAAATTAATTATCTGCTGCTCCTCTGGGTTCCACCCCTCCCTCTGCAAGCCCTCGCCATCCCATCGGTCAACTGGAAATTGGGAGGAAAAAGGTTGAGTTGAATTTCTGTTTGGTGGGCAATTGATTGCAGTGTATGGAATATCGTCTAAGCAATTTTTTATAGACAAGGCAAAGTGTGGGATATTGTTTATTTAAACAATTTTTGTGATACAAGTTAGTGGGGAAAATCAATCCTTCCAAGAAAACCTGCCCATTCCTTCACCCCCTCCTCCACTACCCCTTGAGAACTCGTCTCGCCGATACAAGCTCACTTTCAGGCCTGTGTTACTGGAATGTCCCCCTCCCACTTTATCAGTTTGAGTGTCTATATAATTAAATAGATAAATTAATTAACTGTTGGCCCTCTGCCCCCCCCCCCCCCCACTGCACGAACGTCTCATCCCATCCATCACCTGGAAATTGGCAGGAATAAAGTTGAGTTGAATTTCTGTTTGGTATAAAATCGATTGCAGTGTATGTAATATTGTATATATGGGATAATACAAGTTAGTTGAAAAAATCCATCCTTCCAAGAAAACCTCCCCACTCCCTATCCTCCTCCACTACCCCTCTGAGAACTTCTCTCGCCGATACAAGCTCACTTTCAGGCCTGAGTTACACGAAGGTCCCCCTCCCACTCCATTAATTTGAGTGTCTATTTAATTAAATAGATAATTTAATTCACTGCTGTCCCTCTGGGAACCCTCCCCCCCCCCCCCTGCAAGCCCTCACCATCCCATGCCTAACCTGGAAATTGGCAGGAAGAAGGGTAAGATGAATTGCTGTTTGGTGAGGAACCGAATGCAGTGTATGGAATATTGTCTAAGCAATTTTTGATAGATAAAGCATAGTGTAAGATATTGTTTATTTAAACAGTTTATGGGGTCAAGTTAGTGGGGAAAATCCATCCTTCCAAGAAAACCTCCCCACTCCTTCACCTCCTCCTTCTCCTCCTCCACTACCCCTCTGAGAACTTCTCTTGCCGATACAAGCTCACTTTCAGGCCTGAGTTACTCGAATGTCCCCCTCCCACTCTATCAGTTTGGCTGTTTATCTAATGAAATAGATAAATTAATTAACTGCTGCCCCTCTGGGACACCCCCCCCCCCCTGAAAACCCTCCCCATCCCCTCACTCACGTGGAAATTGGCCGGGGAAAGGTTGAGTTGAATTTCTGTTTGGTGGGGAATCGATTGCAGTTAATGGAATATTGTCTAAGTAACTTTTGATAGACGAGGCAATGTGTGGGATATTGTTTATTCAAACAATTTATGGGATACAAGTTAGTGGGGAAAATCAATCCTTCCAAGAAAACCTCCCCACTCCTTAACCTCCTCCTTCTCCTCCTCCACTACCCCTCTGAGAACTTCTCACGCCGATACAAGCTCACTTTCAGGTCTGAGTTACTCGAATGTCCCCCCCCCCCCCCCACTGTATCAGGTTGAGTGTCTATCTAATTAAATAGATAGATTAATTAACTGCTGGCCCTTTGGGTTCCACCCCCCCTCCCCATGCAAGCCCTCCCCATCCCCTCCTTCACCACGAAGTTGGCAGAAAAAAGGTTGAGTTGAATTTCTGTTTGGTGGGGAATCGAATGCAGTGTATGGAATATTGTCTAAGCAATTTTTGATAGACAAGGCAATGTGTGAGATATTGTTTCTTTAAAGAATTTTTAGTATAGAAGTTAGTGGGGAAATCAATCCTTCCAAGAAAACCTCCCCACTCCTTCACCTCCTCTTCCTCCTCCACTACCCCTCTGAGAACTTCTCTCGCCGATACAAGCCCACCTTCAGGCCTGAGTTGTAAGGTGTCAGACAAATCCAACACCTTACATGAAAACCCTGACATGATAAGCAAATCCAGTAGTATGTCACATAGCTCCGAATAAATTGTGACATTAAATTAAGCAAAGTAATACGAGTAACGAGTGAGCAAATGGAATACCACAGACTAACACAAGAATGCCTAAATGCATGTCGTACCTTTCCACCGTGAGGCAGACGTAGTTCCGAGGGGAGAAACGAGGACAGAAGCCGAGAGCAGAACCGTGTTAAGTTAGATAACGGAGGGGCTGGGCACCCACGCTGCGAGCCTACCTGTACGACTATACAACCCGCACGTTTTAGCGTCAGGCTTTTTCGCGTCTCAGGTATGTCAAGGACAACCCCCAGCCCATGTTAAAAGCTAGAGCCCTCCAGAAAAGCAGTATAGATCTTACGATAACACAAAAAGGGCCACTACCACCCGCAAGTTTTAGCGTGAGACTTTTTCGCGTGTCTGTTACATTAGGATCACTCCCCATCCCATGTTAAAAGATAGAGCCCTCCAGGAGAGCAGTATAGATCTCACGATAACGCTAAAAGGACCACACTAGCTGCAGGTTTTAGCGTGAGACTTTTTAGCGTCTCTGTTACGTTGCAAACTTTAAAAACATTGCCCCACCACGAAAAGTATAACGTTTCTTATTGGATAGACAGAATTTTGTAGGCGGAGCTTATGGTTAACATTGAGACCCTGATTGGTCAGATAAAAACATAGCCAGATAGTTTTTTTAAACTAAAAATTGTAGTAAGGAGAAGTTAGTGGAGAGTTGCTTCCGAGACGGCGAGCTGGACGGCTGGTGCGCCAGCCGCAGCCGCCCTGACGCTGCCTAAACACCGACAAGGCAATGAACGCACGCGATGCCGCATTTTTGAGCGCATAAGGCTTCACTCAGAACTGCAGAAGTCTCATCTGTTACACCCCCTTTTTGCGTAATACTAATGATGATCGTTAATTAAAACTCATGGTGTTCACATTTGCCACTTGAAGAACAGATCTGAAACGCGATGATTTTTCTTTTATATAGTTATTGAGAAGCCACATCAGCCACTGTAATTTACGACAAGTTAGATAAGTTATTAAAGATAATTGAGGGTCACTGTAGACCATTTTGATAGTTTTCTCTTTTGTGAAACTTCAATTAAACCTAGATTATAGATGTGATATGGCATAGGTCATCCTTCGATCGATTGTAGAACTTGGAAACCCATTTAGGGAATATTCGTTCACATTTTTGTTGAACGCAGTTGGTTTTTACCATCCTGTATTAAAACATTTCCTTTTATCAATAGTGCATTTTATAAACGATGTTTTGTGATTAGAATAAATTTCCAGTGGTAAACTTAACTGCTTTTTCGACGTTATTTTACCAGCTAACTAAAAATAGGAAAGCCTTGAACCCTTTCCACTATATTTAGTTAGAATTAAGATTCTTTTACAGGGAGTGCAGTGGAGCTGACGCTGAGATCATTAAGCATTTGATTATATCATCGCTAGTCTCACTGAACTCTTCTGAATTCTACATGTCATGTGTGGTCTGGCGTCTCCTTACCAGCAACAGGTCCCAGGTTCAAACTAGTTCCCTAAAAAACACGCTCAGAGCGTCGTTGCGCGAAAGTGGTAGGGAGACACGATATAGAACAATCAGACACCACCATGAATGTTTAGAGAGTTACTCGAATGTCCCCACCCACACTATCAGTTTGAGTGTCTATTTAATTAAATAGATAAATGAATTAACTGCTGCCTCTCTGGTACCCCTCCCCCTCCCCGCTGCAAGCCCTCCCCACACCCTCCCTCACCTGGAAATTGACACGAAAAATGTTGAGTTCAGTTATGGTTTGGTGGGGAATCGATTGCAGTGTATGGAATATTGTCTAAGCAATTTTTGGTAGACAAGGCAAAGTGTGGGATATTGTTTATTTAAACAATTTTTGGGATACAAGTTAGTTTGGAAAATCCATCCTTCCAAGAAATCTTCCCCACCCCTTCACCTCCTCCTCCTCGTCCTCTACCCCTCTGAGAACTTCTCTCGCCGATACAAGGTCAGTTTCACGCCTTAGTTACTCGATGTGCCCATCCCACTCTATCAGTTTGAGTTCCTATTTAGTTAAATAGATCAATTGATTAACTGCCTACCACCCTGGGAATCCCCCCTTCCCTGCAAGCCCTACCCATCTCCTCCCTCACCTGGAAATTGGCAGGAATAACTTTGAGTTGAATTTCTGTATAGTGTATGGAATAATGTCTAAGCAATTTTTGGTAGACAAGGCAATGTGTGGGATATTGTTTATTTAAATTATTTATGGGATACATGTTAGTGGGGAATATCAATCCTTCCAAGAAAATTTCCCCACTCCTTCACCTCTTCCTCCTCCTCCACTACGCCTCTGAGAACTTCTCTCGCCGATACAAGGTCACTTTCAGGCCAGAGTTACTCGAATGTTCCCCTCCCACTCTATCAGTTTGCCTGTCTATTTAATTAAATAGATAAATTAATTAACTGCTGCCCCTTTGGGACCCCCCTCCCCCCCCCCCCCCCCCCCCCCCCACTGCAAGCCTTCCCCATCCCCTCCCTCACCTGGAAAATGGCAGGAAAAAGGATGAGTTGAATTTCTGTTTGGTACGGAATCGATTGCAGTGTATGGAATATTGTGTAAGCAATTTTTGATAGACAAGGCAAAGTATGGGATATTGTTTATTTAAACAATTTATGTGATACAAGTTAGTGGGGAAAATCCATCCTCCAAAGAAAACCTACCCACTCCTGCAATTCCTCCTCCTCCTCCACGACACCTCTGAAAACTTCTCTCGCCGATACAAGCACACTTACATACCTGAGTTACTCGAATGTCCCGACCCACTATATCAGTTTGAGTGTGTATTTAATTAAATAGATAAATTAATTAACTGCTGCCTCTCTGGGACACCCCCCCCCCCCCTCGCTGCAAGCCCAACCCATCCCCTCCCTCACCTGGAAATATGCAGGAAAAAAGTTGAGCTGAATTTCTGTTTGGTGGGAAATCGATTGCAGTGTATGCATTACTGTCTAAGCAATTTTTGATATATAATGCAATGTGTGGGATGTTGTTATTTAAATAATTTATGGGATACAAGTTAGTGGGGAAAATCCATCCTTCGAAGAAAACCTCCCCACTCCCTCACCTTCTACCCTTTCTCCTCCTCTTCCTATGCCACCTCTCTGGGGACTTAACTTGCTGATACAAGCACACTTTCAGGCCTGAGTTACTCGAATAGCTCTGTACCATTCTATAAATTTGCTTGATTAATTAACGGCTCCTTATTCGGGAAACACCCCAGCCCTCCGCATCCCCTCCCCCAGCTGGAAATGGTAGGAAAAAGACTCAGCTGATTGGCTGTTTGGCAGGGAATTGATTGCAGTGTATGGAATATTGTTTAACAATTTGTGGTGGACAAGGCAGTGTGTGGAATATTGTTTATTTAAACAAAATCTGGGATATTATGCAGACAGTATATCTTGGCAGTCAGCCGCGACCGTAAACAAACGAGAACTATGTCTTCGTGAGGAGGAAGGAGCGGTGCGTGTTGAATAAGCCCCGCTGCTCTCTCGAAGAGCTGCCGTCCTAACGTCCGCACTCTGTGGATCAACGAAAGCAGAACTTATGTTATGATCATAGTGATTCCTTTTTTTGTGGTGGGAGACGCACTCATATCCCTTAATGCACCAGAATTAGTTTATCCACTCATTTCAAAACAAGAAAACAAGCAATCCACCAACACAAAATATATTGGAGTCCACAAAGCATTTTGTAGTGATTAAAATGCAACTGACTGCTGCAGTTAGCAGTGGTAGTTTATGCCTGATCTCTACTGGTATCTTACATAACCATAGTTCAAACCACTCCCCACCTACAACTGCGTTGAACAAGGCAGTGTTTGTTATATCGTTTATTTATTTATTTATTTAAAGAATTTGTTGGGAATTTGCCTGCAGAGTATGTAATACTGTTAATTTAAGTATTTTGAGGGTGGCAAGGTAGTACAGGATGTTTACACAATCAAGGCGCTTTCTTATTCCGATTGTGCAAGGAATACTATCAACATATCTCACCATTCATAATTACACTGTTACAGATCTTTGAGTCGTGAAGCACACGCCGTCTGCCATCCGCTGGGCCAACTGCTTTGCATATTCCCACATTCGCAGCTACCACAACCACCATCGGCTGCCACAGAGCCTGCTGCTACATGCGCCAAGCAGACCAACTGTAGCACTAATTCCTATCGGAAGACATGCTGTCTATCTCTCTCTCTCTCTCTCTCTCTCTCTCTCTCTCTCTCTCTCTGTCTCTCTCTATCCCTCGAGTGATCGTGTCCTGTCGCGAGCCACTGCCGGGCCTCCACATGCTGTTAGTCACAGTCAGACCAAACCGCAATCAAAGCAGCTTTATTCTCTCACATTATCAGATTGATTGACTAATTAATTAAATCGATATCCTTCGTATGGGACGGTTTTACCTTGCTTCCTATTGGTGGATACTAGCATTGGAATATTTGGCGGTATTCGATCATGCAACCACCCAGTTTCTAATTCCTATGGGATTTTTTTTGCCTTGCCACCTATCGGTGGATACTGGGACAATTAGGTCATTTGGTAGGAGGTCAATTTCGTTGGAGTCAGTTGAAAATTTCAGATTTCACCTCAGTTGCATGCTATGTCCTTAAACAAGCTATGAAGGCATTGGATTGGTGTATATGCTCGCAATACCACGATGAGAAACAATAAATTGATCAAACAGGAGTTTGATGTTGCGACCGGGGATTTAAAGCACTGTTGGTTTGCTAAATTGGTTCTCTCAGCTACAACAGAAAGAAGAATGAGCAGGAGAAGCAGGAGGAGGAGGAAGAATCTACCACGTAATAGGATAGTATTAACAATGAATACTACTGTCACCTTCCCTCAGCAAGACAGAATCGATTGGACTGTACTGAGAAGCAGTAAACACAACACATATGAACCTCATTCCATTGCATAGTAGTAGTCGTCATGGCCAGACGTCAGAGACCGCTGAAACACACGTCCTGTGCTCTCACGTCCCGATGTCCACACACAGTGGCCCAGGCCAGAGAGGTGCGCAGCACCAGGTGCTGCAGTTGATGCACATCTTAACGAGCGCACCTACTACGTGCCGGACTCCGCACTCCACATACGACCACAAATGGCTCTGAGCGCTATGGGACTTAACATCTGAGGTCATCAGTCCCCTAGAACTTAGAACTACTTAAACCTAACTAATCTAAGGACATCACACACATCCATGCCCGAGGGAGGAATCGAACCTGCGGTCGTGGCGGTCACGCGGTTCCAGACTGTAGCGCCTAGAACCGCTCGTCCACTCCGGCCGGCCCACATAGGACCACCCTGCTGTGGCGAGGGTCCAGGGATGACTGGAGTGGTGAATAGTACAACACACTTAATCGCAAAGGCTTCCCAACGCATACTGAGTATTAGTTCGATATTCAGCTATCCAGATGGCGCCGACACAGGGACTTGCCCCTGCATCTGTAGGCAAGAACCAACTAGTCCGCTGGCCAGAACTTTTCTTTGTACCCGCCACTCGCTAGAGCATCAAGGCAGAAATGTCCATTCGTTTCAGCCGCAGGCTACATCCGCCATGCGCCCCACACACCAAACAGTTTCATCCTAGAAAACTGGCCACATACTTATCACTGTAATTACAATTAAATATTATGATTGCATTTCCAATCAAATGACATCTGACAACGAGTAATGTATCAGAAATACCTCCCCATGACAGCTGTTGCTCTGTAAATATCAGTATCTATATCCTTCTCATGACTGGACACAATTTTCCACGTAAAATCGTTCGTCCCCCTTAAAGCTATCGGTGCGCTGAAATCGCAAACTCTCGTGTCAAATCCATACCCCCCCCCCCCCCCCCTCGCATGATCAGACATAGTCACTGTCTTTGTACATGTTGGAACAATAACCACAGTAGCTTTACACCCCAACACAAACTTCGTAAGCCGGCCAATCACAGTGAATCTATTACATATTCCCCGTAACTGTAATACCTCATCAGTAAGTGAATGCTGGTGGCTCCATACGAAACCGAGAGAAAATCCGCGATGAATCGACTTGCCTCATTGGTTTCTCTTGCGAGTGGTATCGGTAGGAGGAGAGACGTAATCGTCTTATAAGCGACCAGTTATTAAAAACACAATTGAAACGACCATGTTACTGTCACCCAGCTTAAATGCAAATGGCTCTAAGCACTATGGGACTTAACTGCTAAGGTCATCAGTCCCCTAGAACTTAGAACTACTTAAACCTAACTAATCTAAGGACATCACACACATCCATGCTCGAGGCAGGATTCGAACCTGCGGCCGTAGCGGTCGCGCGGCTCCAGACTGTAGCGACTAGAACCGCTCGGCCACTCCGGCCGGCACCCAGCTTAAAGAACGCTCTTGGTTTCATAGGCACACACACAAGTATCGTTAATGATATATATTCTAAATATTATACATGCTTTATAGATCGAGGTATGGTATTGCTTACAAATGAAGTGGTCTTACACAAATACCACGACATTGAATATAAATGATGATCGCAGGGTGTGTATTAACAGATCGAAAGTGTGGATGCACCTCACCAGTGGTGTAAGCTCGTAATAAACCGAATTTAGATAACGATTCTGCAATGGAACGTGGTATAAAGCCGATATTTGCATCTTCCTCTTGCCGCTGCCAGACATTTCCCATGATAACAAACTGGTAACACAATCTATCTCCCTCTCTCTCTAAAATGCATCGCCAGCCTACTATTAAATCATACCTCGTTACAATCCCATGTATCACTATTACCTCAACAGTCATACAATAGAATGTTGTTAAAAAACCAAACAGCTACTTTTCTGTAAGGTATTTGTTTGCTGACACCGCATGGATGTGACTGGTGGAGAGTACAGAGAAGCACATTGTTAATACTCTTCATTACGGTTTAAAACACCTAAAAATCTTGCACAGGCTCAACACAATCCATTCTGTAATGGTACATTGCAGTTCCTTTGACTGCTGACCTGGCATGATCGTTGAAATGTGCGTACACTGTGACAATTAGCACTGCATTCCTCTCTGGCCTAGGTCACTGCATGTCAACACTAGTACATGCGCACATGCAACTACTATAGAATGGAATGAGGTTTAAGTGTGTAGTGTTTACTGCCTCTCAATTCAGTCCAGTAGACTGTGTCTTATAGTGGAAAGATGGCAGTGGTATTCGTAGTTGTTACTATCCCATCGCGTGGTAGACCCTTCTTCCTCCTCCTTCTCCTCCTCCTGCTCATTCTTCATCCTGGTGAACCTGAGAGAACCAATTTAGGAATTCTATAGTTCTTTAAAACCCCAATCGCAACATCAAATCTCGACTGATCAGTTTATTGTTTCAGATAGCGGTATTGCAAGCACACACACCAGTGAAACCCGTTCACGGATTGTTTAAGGACATAGCATGCAACAGAGCTGATATTTCAAATTTCCAGCTGCTTCCAACGTAATGGATTTCTTACCAAATGATCTAACTGTGCCAGTTTCCACCGAAAGTAGGCAAGGGGAAAAATTGCAGGATCAAGTCCCACTGAATATACCAATCCTAGTATCCACCAACAGGATGCAAGGAAAAACTACCGAGCGAGGTGGCACAGAGGCTCGCACACTGCACTCGCATTCGGAAGGACTACGATTCAATCCTATGTCCGGCCATCCTGATTTAGGTTTTCCACGATTTCCCTAAATCGCTCCAGGCAAATGCCGGGATGGTTCCTTTGAAAGGGCACGGCTGACGTCCTTCCCCATCCTTCCCTAATCCGATGACACCAGTGACATCGCTGTCTGGTCTCCTCCCCCAAACAACCCAACCCAACCCCAAGGAATAACTGTCCCATACAAAGTGTATCGATTTACACTACTGGCCATTAAAATTGCTACACCAAGAAGAAATGCAGATGATAAACGGGTATTCATTGGACAAACATATTATACCAGAACTGACATGTAATTACATTTTCACGCAATTTGGGTGCATAGATCCTGAGAAATCAGCACCCAGAACAACCATCTGGTCGTAATAACGGCCTTGATACGCCTGGGCATTGAGTCAAACAGAGCTTGGATGGCGTGTACAGGCACAGCTGCCCATGCAGCTTCAACAAGTTACAACACTTGATCAAGAGTAGTGACTGGCGTATTGTGATGAGGCAGTTGCTCGGCTACCATTGACCAGACGTTTTCAATTGGTGAGAGATCTGGAGAATGTGCTGTCCAGGGCAGCAGTCGAAGATTACAGGACCTGCAAATGCGGTCGTGCATTATCCTGCTGAAATGTAGGGTTTCGCAGGGATCTAATAAAGGCACGGATGTAATGTGAAATGTAAAGTCCACTGTTCAAAGTGCCGTCAGTACGAACAAGAGATGACCGAGACGTGTAGAACCTGGATTCATCCGAAAGAATGACGTTTTGCCATTCGTGCACCCAGGTTCGTTGTTGAGTACACCATTGCAGGCGCTCCTGCCTGTGATGCAGTGTCAAGGGTAGTCCGAGCTGGTAGTCCGTGGTGCTGCAAACGTCGTCGAACTGTTCCTGCAGATGGCTATTGTCTTGCTAAAGTCCCCAACTGTTGACTCAGGGATCGAGACGTGACTGCACGATGCGTTGGAGCCATGTGGGTAAGATGCCTATCATCTCGACTGCTAGTGATACGAGGCCGTTGGGATCCAGTTCGACGGTTCGTATTACTCCCCTGAACCCACCGATTCCATATTCTGCTAACAGTCATTGGATCTCCACCAACGAGAGCAACAATGTCGCGATACGATAAACCGCAATCGCGATAGGCTTCAATCCGACCTATATCAAAGGCAGAAACGTGACGGTACGCATTTCTCCTCCTTACACGAGGCATCATAACAACGTTTCACCAGACAACGCCGGTCAACTGCTGTTTGTGAATGAGAAATCGGTTGGAAACTTTCCTCATGTCAGCACGTTGTATGTGTCGCCACATGCGTGAATGCTCTGAAAAGCTAATCATTTGCACATCACAGCATCTTCTTCCTGTCGGTTAAATTTCGCTTCTGTAGCACGTTATCTTCGTGGTGTAGCAGTTTTAATGGCCAGTATTGTAATTAATAAGTCAATCAATTTGATAGAGTGAGAGAATATTTCCAAGGCATCCACCGCTGGGAGTATACCAGGTAAATGCTGCTTTGTTTGGTATGCCCGCAACCGACGGTGCACACACTCCCGAGTGGCACATGACAAGATACGTCCACTTGAGAGAGAGAGACAGCATATGCTTCAACAGGGATTTCTCAGGTATGAAATATGACAGGGTTGCGCCGCCTCACGCCTTGTTCAGGGATCAGTGGCAACATCTGGTCCGCGCGGTGCAGCTGCCTGAGGCGGCCGGCTGTGAGGCAGCCGACAGCAGTCTCAGGACCTGTGCGTGCGGGAATGGGAATAGGCGAGGCGGCTGGCCCGGCTGCTGGCAGACAGCGTGTAGTTAGCGATCGAATGATTTTTTAACAGTGTAATTATGTGTGGTGAGTTACGTTGGTGATATTCCTTGCGCAATTGGATAAAAACCGGCAGTTGCTTAACTATTCTATACTGCCTTGCCACCCTAAAAAGTTTAAATAAACCATATTCCTCACATAGCAGTCAATTTCCCGGAAAATGCTTTAAAAATAAATGAATTGTGTTCCAAACACTACCTTGTGTCCCATACATTGTTTAAGTAAGCAATATCTCACACATTGCCTTGTCTATCAAAAATTGTTTAGACAATATTCCATACACTGCAACCGATTCCCCACCAAATAGAAATTCAACTCAGCCTTCTTCCTGCCAATTTCCAGGTGAGGGAGGGGATGGGGACGGCTTGCATAGGGGGGGGATCCTGAAGGGGGTCGATTAATTAATTAATCTATTTAATTAAGTAGCCAATCAAATTGATAGAGTGGGAAGGGGACATTCGACTATCTCAGGCCTGAAAATATGCTAGTATCGGCGAGAGAAGTTCTCAGAGGGGTGGTGGAGGAGGAGGAGGAGGAGGAGGAGGAGGAGCAGGGGGTGGGAGGAGTGGGAAGACTTTTTTGGAAGGATGGATTATCCCCACGAGGTCGCAAACGAATTAGCAGAACAATGTAAATGCCGTGTGACTGGGGCCTCCCGTCGGGTAGACCGTTCGCCAGGTGCAAGTCTTTCGATTCGACCCCACTTTGGCGACTTGTGCGTCGATGGGGATGAAATGATGATGATTAGGACAAAACAACACCCAGTCCCTGAGCAGATAAAATCTCCGACCGAGCCGGGAATCGAAGCCAGGCCCTTAGGATTGACACTCTGTCGCGCTGACCACTCAGCTACCAGGGCCGGGCAGCAGAACAATATGTTAAGGAGATGGGGTCATAAATCAATCAGCTTCACAATTTAATTACTTTGACCTCAGTTTAATATCAAAAGTGGCGTAGAACAATTGGGTATGCGCCTATCAGTCAAAAGAGAACAATAGGTTAAGGGCTGACATGGAGCAGAACAATGGTTTTGTTCCCTCAATTTATGCTTGCCCATTATGTAGGTAACCCGCACTAGCAAATGGCCTCCCACCGCCGGTGCGCGCCTGAGTATCTGCTATAAAAAAACCTAGGAGTAACTATCCAGAGCAACCTTAAGTGGAATGACCACATATAACAAATATTAGGGGAAGCAGATGCCAGAATGAGACTCACAGAGAGAATCTTGAGGAAATGTAACTCGTCGACGAAAGAAGTGGCTTTCAAGGCACTTGTTCAACCGATTCGTGTGCGCCTAAATATAACGTGCTCCAAACAGAAATAAAATTGTTTTGCACTGTTTCTTGTTCCACAGTGACGAGGTGACAGCGTAGTGATTGTACACCAGTGTGTTTTTACCAGCTCGTCTGTATGGGAATCGTGCCGCATGGAGCGCTATTAGATCCATTAGATCCACCATTTCAAATTCGACGTTTTAACGCTGAAATCAATAATCCCTTCCCTTTACCGCGATAGGCGTTTTCTCAACAACAAGTGAATGGTTAGGAGCATTATCAAGATCAATTACTAACTGTGCACGCAAATAACGCGCAAACCATTTATCTCGACTGGCCAAGTACTGTAATCCTCCGGCTAGGGGTAGCATTTGGCGAAGTTGCCTCTGGCATAGTTCAGTATTACACACTGAACAGAGTATTAACAGATAAAATATTAACCCAATAACTGTAGGGAATACGAACAAGCAAAATCAAAGACTGTAATGAACGATTTCATTCGACAGCAAGCTGCCTGAAGCTACAGCTTTGTGGTGGTGGGGGTGAAGGTCTGCCGGCCGCGGATTGATTGCTGCGGTTACACCTCTAATAGGACTGGCTGAATGGGTTTCATGCCTTCCGCGTGAACAAGAGCGTAACTAGGCTGGGGCACCCCAGGCCTCTGGAACACAAAAGGAAAAAAAAAGAAAAAATATGAAGAATTACAATGAAAACATTACGAAATAATCTTTCGACTTCTACAGAAATACGCTACTGGCCATTAGACCGATGACCATAGCAGTCTGGTCCCTTTAATCCCACAAACCAACTACTGGCCATTAAAATTGCTACACCAAAAAGAAATGCAGATGATAAACGGGTATTCATTGGACAAATATATTATGCTAGAACTGGCATTTGATTACATTTTCGCGCAATTTGGGTGCATAGATCCTGAGAAAGCAGTAACCAGAACATCCACCTCTGGCCGCAAAAACGGCTTTGATACGCCTGGGCATTGAGTCAAACAGAGCTTAGATGGCGTGTACAGGTACAGCTGCCCATGCAGCTTCAACACGATATCACAGTTCATCAAGAGTATTGTGACGAGCCAGATGCTCGGCCACCATTCACCAGACGTTTTCAATTGGTGAGAGATCTAGAGGATGTGCTGGCCAGGGCAGCAGTCGAACAATTTCTGCACCCCATACCAGAACGCCGAGTGATACGCCAGTATGGCGATGACGAATACACGCTTCCAATGTCCGTTCACCGCGTTGTCGCCAAACACGGATGTGATCATCATGATGCTGTAAACAGAACCTGGATTCATCAGAAAAAATGACGTTTTGTCATTCGTGCACTCAGGTTCGTCGTAAGAGTACACCATCGCAGGCGCTCCTGTCTGTGATGCAGCGTAATGGGAAACTACAGCGATGACCTCCGAGCTGATAGTCCACGCTGCTGCAAACGTCGTCGAAATTTTCGTGCAGATGGTTGTTGTCTTGTAAACATCCCCATCTGTTGACTCAGGGATCGAGACGTGGCTGCACGATCCGTTACAGCCATGTGGATAAGATGCCTATCATCTCGACTGCTAGTGATACGAGGCTGTTGGGATCCAGCACAGCGTTCCGTATTACCCTCCTGAACCCACCGATTCCATATTTTGCTAACAGTCATTGGATCTCCATCAACGAGAGCAGCAATGTCGCGATACGATAAACTGCAATCGCGATCGGCTACAACCCGACCTTTATCAATGTCGGAAACGTGATGGTACGCATTTCTCCTCCTTACACAAGGCATCACAACAACATTTCACCAGGCAACGCGGGTCAACTGCTGTTTGTGTATGAGAAATCGGTTGGAAACTTGCCTCAAGTCAGCACGTTGTAGGTGTCGCCACAGGCGCCAACCCTGTGTGAATGCTCTGAAAAGCTAATAATTTGCACATCACAGCATATTCTTCCTGTCGGTTAAATTTCGCGTCTGTAGCACGTCATCTTCGTGGTGTAGCAAATTTTAATGGCCAGTAGTGTAGCTTATGGCACCAGTTGCTGCTCCGAGAATAATCAGAGTGAACGAGTAACACTTGTTGTGCCAGATCATGGGGTACGCAACGACATGAGAGGAGGTGTATGAATGATACCCATTGCTACAAATTATTTGCTACCGAAAAGAAACATAGCATTAAACAAATATAACTATAATGCCGAGCGTGCAGCTCACAGCAGCAACTTGATCGCCAAAGTTAGCCACGAGAAGAATCAAGACATTAGCAGTTAGAATTTCAACGACCCATAGATTCAATACTAGGGAGATGAGAAAACACGAAAATGAGGGCACATTGAACACGTAGTTAGGGTAGAAACTGCACTATCAAAGAGGCGGAAGCTGACACCCACCATATGCAATTATATGTAAACAGAAACAATGATTTCAATTCGCATTTCATTCCGTTTATAAGTTGTCTATGATTTGGAAGTGGAATTGATAGTCAAAAATACAGTCTAATCTTTTAGATTCCTATATAATCGTTAGTAATTCTTACAAAATATTATATTTTTTTATTATTTGTGGTTGGAATCATGGATTTCCTGGCGACATATTCGACTGGACGAACACAGTCAATACTAGCAAATAAAGAGGTCGCTTGCCACGGAACTTTGTAGGGCAGTGTGTGATTTGTGGTACTAAGATTTTCCTGTAAGTACAAGATTTAGAAAATCATGTTCCTCCAATATAAACTGCCTCAGACAAACCTTGAAGATTTAGAAAATCATGTTCCTCCGATATAAACTGCCTCAGACAAACCTTGCTAAACAGTCTGGACGACTGGTTTACAAAATCAAATTCCCCTCAATATAGCCACAAAGTCGAAGATCTCCATACTCAGCCAAGGTAACGCAGCCCGCAGTAATAAAAGAGCGGTAGTCGACGCACTCGCTCGGAAGAAATGCCTGTCAGTGTTTGCAATAACTGTGACAATACTGAGGTAATGCGCTTTGTTATGACTACTCTTCTTCCGTCAAATCCGGTTAGTTCTCACCTCGATTAACAGGCATAACACTTTTTATGCTGTAAATGAATAGAAAGTTCGATCATAAAATGTAATTGAAGGCTAATCATAAACCTAGCGCTGTTTCTCTCAATCAAACCGAACGGGAAACCGATGAAATTCTAACGCGTTAGCCCGTCAGCATCATGCGTCACATTTACACTGAAGTGATAAATACTATGTGATACCTCCTAATATCGTGTCGTACCTCCTTTTGTCCGGAAAGTGGAGAAACTCGACATCGCATGGACTCTACAAGTCGTTGGAAGTCTGCACAAATATTGAGGCATGCTGCCTCTTTTAACCGCTCATAACTGCGAACGTGCTGCCGGTACTGGAGTTTCTGAACGAACTGACCTTTCGATTGTGTCCTGTGCCAGACGGTGTGGGTGGTCAAAGCACCGAACTATCCAGTATGATTTTCAAACCAATCGCGGACATTCGTGGATCTGTGTAATGCCGCACTGTCATTCATAAAAATGCAACGTTGTTTGGGAACAAGCATTCCACGAAGCCGATCATAACCATTTCCAGTCAATAATCACTTCAGCTAGGTCGACGAACCAGTCCATTCCACGTAGACACTGTCCACATCGTTGTGGAGCCACCACCAGCTTACACAGTGTCTTGTTGACAGCTCAGGTCCATCAGCTACCACCAACTGAAATCTGGACTCTTCTGACCGGGCCATGGTTTTCGAGTTGTCTAGTATCAACTAAAATGGTCACGAGCTCAGCAGGTGCGCTGCAGGCGATGTCGACCTGTCACATCTCATTAACGCCAGATTTAGCCACACTGTCGAAAGGAATACGTTCGTCTTAGGTCGCACATTGATTTTTGTGGTTATTTCATGCAGAGTTGCTTGTCTGTTAGCACTGACAACTCTACGCAAACGCTGCTGCTCCTGGTCTTGGCCTTGGTCTTGCTCTTGGTCGTTAAGAGAAGGCCGTCGGTCACTGCGTTGTCCGTGGTCAAAGGTAATGCCTGAAATGTGGTATTCTCGGTACACACTTGACACAATAGATCTTGGACTACTGAATTCCCTACCGATTTCCCAACTGGAATATCACATGCGTCTAGCTCCAACTTCAGTTCCGCGTTCAAAGTCTGTTAATTCCCGTCGGACGGCCACAATCATGTCGGAAACATTTTCACTTGACTCACCTAAGTATAAATGACAGAGCTCAGCCAATGCACTGCACTTTTATAGCTTTGTGTATACGACGCTACCGCCATCTGTGTATGTCCGTATACTTAGTCTATGATTCTTGTCACATCAGAGTAACTCATATTATCTGCGGTTGTCTGCCTTCACTGTGGTACCGGCAACGGTCGCCATACGCCGTCGCCTGAGGTCGTCCGATAACATCGGCCGATAGCTTGCTCACGGTGCGTCCGATCTCCTTCGTCAGTTTGTGGAGGGTTCGAGGACGCTTTGTTTGAATCTGTTCTATGAGTGAAGGATGTTAGATTTTAACCTCCAAGGGTTGGATGGATACCTCGACACTTGTGTGCTTGGAGACGAGTACTTCAATGTGGCGTTTGCTATTAAAATGATGCCGAATGCATTTGAGTGAACTATATCTGTCTCGAAAATAACATGGATAGTACTGTCATCAGTTATTGGAGTCACTAGACAAGTTTGACTAATAAATGAGATGAAGAGAAAAACGCGATGCTAGAAAAGTTAATAACGCTTTAAATTTGTGATGCCATTTCCCTTTACCCAACACCGATTAGCGTCGGAAGGGGCTGTGAATCTAACGTGTTGAGTTTTATGATATACCGAATATTAAGAAAATATGTAGTTTCAGTGAAACGCTGCATCAAGGATCTCTCCAAGACACGCTGTTCCGTGCATTGTTTATCGTGCTGCAGTGGTAGGGCGTGCGATTTCCGTGTGTAAACGTTTTGCCAATGCTGTTATAAGCACATAACGGTTAACGTACGTGGTGAAAGCCGATAATGTTCCTATTATATGATATACGAATAAAATTTGTGAACAAACTGGTATTCTTTAAAAACGAAAGTGACCGAGCGGTTCTAGACGCTTCACTCTGGAACCGCACCACCGCTACGGTCACAGGTTCGAATCCTGCCTCGGGCACGGATGTGTGTTATGCCCTTAGATTAGTTAGGTTTAAGTAGTTCTAAGTTCTAGGGGACTGATAACCTCAGATGTTAAGTCCCATTATGGTTCAAATGGTTCAAATGGCTCTGAGCACTATGGGACTTAACATCTATGGTCACCAGTCACTTAGAACTACTTAAACCTAACTAACCTAAGGACATCACACAACACCCAGCCGTCACGAGGCAGAGAAAATCCCTGACCCCGCCGTGAATCGAACCCGGAAACCCGGGCGCGGGAAGCGAGAACGCCAGCGCACGACCACGAGATGCTGGCTCCCATAATGCCCAGAGCCATTTGAACCATTTGAATTAAAGAAAGGTAGATTAGTGGTTTCACTTTATTCTAAAAATTGTGAAAATTAATGCAGTACTGGCAGTATTTTCAGATAGATTCTAGATCTGAAACCTTCAACTCTCTTTCAACACTAGCCCAGCGGGCTTGAGAAAGGAAGTAGAAAGGTTTCTGCTGGCAGTATTATTTCAGATTGAGTGTAGGTTTTAATAAAGGAAATTAACTATATCACAGTGGCGTTTAGTGCACTCCCTCAAAGCATAGCTCCAAAATTCGATACAGAATAATTTTAATATTATTATATTGGGGTTTAAGAGCGAAGATATTAGCTTCATCCACAAGCATGGCTTCATCAATTCTCTCATTGTTTTCCTCCCAACTGGTGATAGGACCACAGATTAGAATTTATGTGTGGCTATTTAGAGAATGAAGCAGCTGTAAGAATGCGATCAGTCATTCACAATTGTCACAGTGAAGGAGAATTTTATCATGCCTTCCTCTCAGCATATTGGTCTCAAGCTACTCAAGATGGCGTAAAACATAGCATCGTAATGATGAAACATTTCGAACAATCTGAATTTTCCAGTCCCGTCAAATATTTTGAAGACATGTTGCACAAGAATCAGTAGCTGTCATACCCATACAGCCCCTCAGAACCCATCCGCATTTCCTTATTCAAACTACCTGAACATTTACGACATATTATTTTGGCAGGACGTTGCATAGACGACATTGAAGCTTTTCAGGGACTGTTTGAAGAATTGGAAATTGACACTGACAATCGCGGGATGCGAAAACAGGAACACAACAATTACAGGTCACATCCGTCACAATTCCGCGATGATAGAAATAATAACTGGACATGACAAGGCTATTCTTACAACGCAAATCCTGACCAAAACAGACACCACCCGTATGACAACCGTTGGCAGAGTAGTAATAATTACAGGGAAAGATCACCTCTCCACGGTAATGACTATGGCAGAGACACTCCGAGAAATAGACAATATAGGAACCAAAATAATTATTATCAAGGGAGATAGAATAACGTCAGACACAAGGGTCCACCATGCAGTTACGACTCAGGGAGAAGGTCTCCACCTCGTGAGCGACAAGAAAGAAATTTCAGAATCTACCAACATGACGACAGACGATATAATCTAAACAACAGACCAGAATTTTATCAGAACTGGCAGGGCTCTCTCGTAAAGGAGAATTTGTTGAATTTAGATCTCCAAATCCCAGTAGCGACGTGCGACAATATTGGTAGCAGACAATGACTTGCGCCGCTGGCTCAGAGAAAAATAATATAGACGCTAACCTTGAGAAAAATTCCAGTATCCTTTAACGACGTATACCGCATGATAATTGCGTTCAAGTTGAAACTCTGCGTACTAATAAAATAGTAAAGGTTTACACCACATTTTACATGTAAAACCGTTTATTGAGAGATCATATGCTTTTTAACTCAGTCTTTGCCATAAAAATTTTCACTTCACGTTACTAGTACGCTTTGTCACACTTAGAAACTGTTACCATGCAACAATGTTTGAAGTTAACTATCCAGTCAAGAACCTGGGCAACTTATTTAGACAGTAATTACGAATGCATTGTTATAGTGAACAGAGTGTTACTGTGTTTAGATTATTACTTGTTCGTTGCACGATTACATAATGACAATAAGGCGTACATACTTAGAACATATACTAGTACTGCTAATGAGATTTTAATGCAACATTGTGGTTTGCTTGAAAATACATTCTGGATTTAAAGCACTTTCTGAGAGATACCAGATGATACAATGGTTATTTGGCAGCTACACGATTATATCACGATGCTACTAATGAGTGACACAATTTATATTATTGGTCTTGTACTGTATCTGTTTTATATCTGCACAGTTTTTCTGAATTCTTCTGGAAAGTAAAACATGTTTTAGTAGTTGTTTTGTGGTGTAGCTACAATGAAACAGCCTTTTCCATAGCACAACAATACATTACAGCATAGTACTTTCTTCATCACGGCAATAAGCGTAATAACTACGATATCTATACGCATAGCACTTCACTTTTGTTTATTACGAGGTAAGTACATTGACTTCTACAGAACTTTGCTTATGGACGACGATAATTACGACACTTGGCACATTTTTTACCCTTAAGTAATGACAGAGATTATCTTACAAAACATGCACAGTTTAGCACTACAGTACATGTATCTGAGTGATAAATTTTGCACTTAAAACATTTATTTTTAAAGATTTTTGAATTACAAAGATACAAAGAACGGTGACACATTTCATTCCATTGCTGTAATCTGTAACACCTGAGGGTATAATTACAATTATCCTCAGGGAGTACATGCCTACTTTGTGTACTAAGAGTGTGGCAAGTGCTAGGAGCCCTAGCTAATATGGTATTTGCTTATACAACTTTACACATCGGTACCATATTTCTCTAACACAAAATTACACAGCTATCTGATCATTTAACTGAGAGAAACAAACAATTTTTTTTCACCTCAGTGACACATGCTTACGCAATTACACAGCTGGATAACTTCACACTTATGAAATTGTATTTTGTCTGTACTTTTTTGTAACCATTGTGATACTATGAGAGCTTTGAATCATGTATTTTGTATGGTATCATGATTTTTGAAGTACGTTTGAGGTAGACGACTTTACTGAAACGAGCAGAGAGCATTTTTTTAAAAAGGTTTTGAGATCATTGGAGGAAGCTACGACGATTTTGAGGTTTAATTGCTGTGCTATGATAATATTATTATGACAACGATGCGTATTACGCTGTTGAGATATGTTTATGATCAATAAGATGATGCTATATGAGGAATGTGATTACGTGTTTCTATGTATATGAATGATGAGTAGTGGTTAAGGTCTCTGATTTGTGAAATGAATGTTGGAAACCAAGAGTTGTACTTTCAGACATGCAAGAATGTGAGTATCACAACACTGCTATTCATGAGATTTCATTTCTACACATTTGTAACATAAATTTTCGACCTGTGAAATTTTATTGGCATCAAACTGTTACTGTAGCGGAAACTGCTGTCATAAAAAAAAGGCCATTAACCTCGCTATTGACATTTCTTTGTAGAAAGCATCGCAAATACGACACGCTCATACTTGAAAACATATGATTACACTTTGGAGCTCATACTTTCTGATATTTACTGAAATGCCTATAAAATGATGACAAATACTATATGTCTATAAACCGGATTATGACTAATGTCTTCCTAGTTGAAAAATATTTTACTGCCTTATGAAATGCCATGTGGCTAGTGAATAACGTTTCATGCTTTGCGTATGTATATATTTGCTCATTTTGTTTTATGTCAAGTTTCTAGCTGCACTGCAGCATTCGTTAAAATAAAATTTAATAGGGGTACTAATAGAAAAGTTTTCTGCCTACAGACCTAGATGATGTTCCTATTATACAGGGATATAGGGATAAAATTTGTTTGTGAACAAACTGATATTCTTTAATTAATTAAAGGTAGATTTGTGGTTTCATTTTATTCTAAAAGTTGTGAAAATTAATGAAGTACTGGCAGTATTTTCAGATAGATTCTAGTACTGAAACCTTCAATTCTCTTTCAACACTAGCCCAGCAGGCTTGCGAAAGGAAGTAACAAGATTTCTGCTGGCAGTATTATTTCAGATTGAGTGTAGGTTTTAATAAAGGAAATCAACTATGTCACAGTTGCGTTTAGTGCACTCCCGCAAAGCATAGCTCCAAAATTCGATACAGAGTAATTTTAATATTATTAAATTGGGGTTTAAGAGCGAAGATATTGGCTTTCACGTAAGCCTTTAGTGTTTCGTAAATAGTGTTCAATATATCACATAAAAACGTTGAAACTGTGTAATTAGGCTGTTTAGGTTTTATGTTGGTAACACTCTGTATGAAAATCACTGACTGTGCTGTGTGCAGTCTGTGGCTGGTTGGTATTGTTGGAATATTTGCTATTGTAGTGTTGGGCAGTTGGATGTGAACAATGTGTAGCATTGCGCAGTTGGAGGTGAGCCACCAGCAGTGGTGGATGTGGGGAGAGAGATGGCAGAGTTTTGAGAGCGGACGAGCTGGACGTGTGTTCGTCAGAAAATTGAAATTTGTAAGACTGGATGTCATGAACTGATGACTTTTGAACACTATTAAGGTAAATACATTGTTTGTTCTCCATCAAAATCTTTCATTTGCTAACTATGCCTATCAGTAGTTAGTGCCTTCAGTAGTTAGAATCTTTTATTTAGCTGGCAGTATTGTTGCTCTCTGTATTGCAGTAGTTCGAGTAACGAAGATTTTTTGTGAGGTAAGTGATTTATAGTCAGGGCCATTCTTTTGTAGGGTTTATTGAAAGTCAGATTGCGTTGCACTAAAAATATTGTGTGTCAGTTTAGTGTTGATCAGAATAAGCAAAGAGAGAAATGTCTGAGTATGTTCAGTTTTGCTCAGCTGTTTGAAAATCAAATAAAGTAGAGGTTTTCCAGCACTGTCATTTATAATTTTTCTAAGGTGATGTTTCAACTGTACTTTTCACTACGTGGTATAGGTCTAAATGTTGGAAAGATGTAATCGCCAGATGTCAAATACCAAAGTGTCACTTCTAGTTTTACTTGAGCTGTAACTGCATCTTTAATATGTGTATCGCATTTATAATTCGTTATCCGAATGTGTTTTACGTATGAGTCTTCAGCTTTATACAGTATACTCGCAATGATTAGTAGTGACCCTGAAAAGCAAGATTACCAACACTATGTTTTACCGAGTTTATCTGAAGCTGTTCAGACATATGTCAATTAACCGTCGATGACTGTCATTCATTGTACGTCTGAAAGATAAACATAATGTTTAGACTAAGATACGCTGAATATCTAAAGCACTGAAAAGTGGAAACACATTACACCACATTTACAAACCATTTCACCACCCTACTAGCATAAAAACGCCAATAAGTAGTAATAATAACTGCACACACCTGATTTCCACCATGACAACCCAAAAGAGGTCTACAGAAACTTTAAGCTTAAGATACGCCATCATTCTCACTGTAACAAATTATTTTTTGAGATTTAATTTACACCTAAAATTTCCGATAAAGATTTTTCCCACTTGTGGTTTCCAACAAACCTGCGATTTCAGTCCATAGATTCTGAACTATATCCCAATTATGATATTTTTATCCTCAGAAAGAGACAAACTCACTCTTTATTGGATTAACCTTAACAGTTTTTCACAACCTATATGTGAGAACATCGGCCGATTTGACCGAACAAAACAAACTGATTCAAATTTCACCAATTGTTGTCCAAAGTCTATGCTTTCGGACGATGAGATCGGTTACAGTGTGACTGTGCTCATTGTTGCATACTGATTTGAAAACATCGGCCTTTTTCGAGCGATGTCAGTCCTTGGCGGAATCCATCTACCCCTACATCCACATCGGTATTTCGCAGTCCACTGTACGACACGTGACAGATGGCACTCCTTTCCTGCCCCACTCGCTAACAAAACGAGGGAAAAACGACTGTCTATATGCCTCCGTCATCAGCCCCACTTTCTCGTATCTTCGTGGTCCTTATGCGCAATGTATTTCAGAGGCAGCAGAATCGGTCTACAATCAGCACCAGATGTCGGTTCTCTAAATTTTCTCTATAGTGTTCATCGAACAGAACGTCACCGTCTCTCCAGGGATTCTCATTTGAGTTCCCGAAGTATCTCCGTAACACTCGCGTGTTATTCGAACCTACCGGTAAAAAATCTAGCAACCAGCCTCTGAATTGTTTCGAGGACTTCTTTCAATCCGAGCAGGTACAAATCCCAAATACTCGAGCAGTACTCAAGAATGGGTCGCACCAGCCTCCCATATGCGGTCTCCTTTACAGCTGAACCTCTCTTTCCTAAAATTCTCCCATCAGACGGAAGTCGACCATTCATCTTCCCTACCACAGTTCTCACATGCTCGTTCCGCCTCGTGCCGATTTGCAGCGTTACGCCCAGATATTTAAGTGACTTGACTCTGTCAAGCAGAACACTAGTAATACTGTATCCGAACATCACAGGTCTGTCAAGCAGGACACTAGTAATACTGTATTCGAACATCACAGGTCTGTCAAGCAGGACACTAGTAATACTGTATCCGAACATCACAGGTCTGTCAAGCAGGACACTAGTAATACTGTATCCGAACATCACAGGTCTGTCAAGCTGGACACTAGTAATACTGTATCCGAACATCGCAGGTCTGTCAAGCAGGACACTAGTAATACTGTATCCGAACATCACAGGTCTGTCAAGCAGGACACTAGTAATACTGTATTCGAACATCACAGGTCTGTCAAGCAGGACACTAGTAATACTGTATCCGAACATCACAGGTCTGTCAAGCAGGACACTAGTAATACTGTATCCGAACATCACAGGTCTGTCAAGCAGGACACTAGTAATACTGTATCCGAACATCGCAGGTCTGTCAATCAGGACACTAGTAATACTGTATCCGAACATCACAGGTCTGTCAAGCAGGACACTAGTAATACTGTATCCGAACATCACAGGTCTGTCAAGCAGGACACTAGTAATACTGTATCCGAACATCACAGGTCTGTCAAGCAGGACACTAGTAATACTGTATCCGAACATCACAGTTCTGTCAAGCAGGACAATAGTAATACTGTATCCGAACATCACAGGTCTGTCAAGCAGGACACTAGTAATACTGTATCCGAACATCACAGGTCTGTCAAGCAGGACACTAGTAATACTGTATCCGAACATCGCAGGTCTGTCAAGCAGGACACTAGTAATACTGTATCCGAACATCACAGGTCTGTCAAGCAGGACACTAGTAATACTGTATTCGAACATCACAGGTCTGTCAAGCAGGACACTAGTAATACTGTATCCGAACATCACAGGTCTGTCAAGCAGGACACTAGTAATACTGTATCCGAACATCACAGGTCTGTCAAGCAGGACACTAGTAATACTGTATCCGAACATCACAGGTCTGTCAAGCAGGACACTAGTAATACTGTATCCGAACATCACAGGTCTGTCAAGCAGGACACTAGTAATACTGTATCCGAACATCACAGGTCTGTCAAGCAGGACACTAGTAATACTGTATCCGAACATCACAGTTCTGTCAAGCAGGACACTAGTAATACTGTATCCGAACATCACAGGTCTGTCAAGCTGGACACTAGTAATTCTGTATCCGAACATCACAGGTCTGTCAAGCAGGACACTAGTAATACTGTATCCGAACATCACAGATCTGTTCTTCCTACTCATCCGCATTAATTTACATGTGTCCACATTTAGGGCTAGCTGCCTTTCATCACACCAACTAAGTCATAATGTATGTTCCTACAGTACCTCAACTTGCCGTGCACCACCGCATCACCAGCAAACAACCGCAGATTGCTGCGAACCCTGTCTACCGAATCATTCATGTTCATAGAGAACAACAGCGATGCTGTCACACTTCTCTGGGGCACTCTTGACGATAGCGTTGTCTCTGACGAACACTCACCGTCGGTAACAACATTCTGGGTTCTTGACTTACGAAGTCTTCGAGCCACTCACAGATCTGGGAACCTATTAAATAGGCTCGTACGTTGTTTCACAGCCTGCAACGGGACACTGCGTCAAACTCTTTCCGGAAATCTAGACATATGGAATCTGCTTGTTGCCCTTCATCCATAGTTCGCAGTGTATCATCTGAGAAAAGAGCAAGTTCAGTTTCACACGATCGATGCTTTCTTAAACCATGCTGATTCGTGGACATAAGCTTCTCGGTCTCAAGAAAATGTGTTATATTCGAACTGACAATATGTTCAAGGTTTCTGCAGCAAACCTATGTTAGGGATATTGGTCTGTAATTTTGCGGGTCCGTTCTTTTGCCCTTCTTATACACAGGAGTCACCTATACTTATCTCCAATCGCTTGGGACTTCGCGTTGGTCGAGATATTCGCGATAAATACAGTCTAGGTAAGGGGCCAATGCCGTACAGTACTCTTTGAAAATCCGAACTGAGATGCCATCCGGACCTGGTGAATTATTTGTTTTCAGTTCCTTCAGGAATTTTTTGAGTTGTTCTCGTACAGCAAATGCAGCATCTGTTGATCTACCACGAATTCGAGGCAGGTTTCGAAGATTTGATGATCTTCCGGATCCCTCAGCAGTTTCCTTTTGATCCATCCTCTGTTCGGGCACCCTATAAACTTCCATTTTTCGAATAAAGTTGTACAGTACACACGCACCCATCACAATCTTTGTAAGGTTATTAGGATCTCCCTGAAGGATTCTTCTAAATATTCGAAATTTCTGTTGCAATATACCGAATGCAATATTTTTTCTTAGTCTTGGTTCTAGTTTCTTTAAAAGTTCGCAGAAGGTGTACTGCGTCATCCTATAATATTCATAAAACTTAGTCTCATCATCTATGAGATGAGAAAATAATGTTCGAATGTCTCCCTGTACTGGTCTTGTTTTCCAGGTACTGTGGATCCTTCTTCTTGTCTGTCTTCGTTCTTTTTCCTCTTCGTCTAAAGTAAGTGCTACAAGTCCTAATTGACTATTACGAAAATTAGTGAGCATGTTTTACCGCTTTCACAAACAGAAACACATATCACGGCGTCCGAGTCCGAGGAACAACGAAGGCACGGACGTGCCCCGGTCACGTGTGGCCCCTGCAGGAACGGACCGGAGCACGGCCGTCACTCGTCCGACGCTCGGCCCTCACACAGCCCGGACGTGTGTGTCCCGACCTTTACTGTTCGTTTTTGGAGCATCACCTGCGACCAGCTTTGTGAAAGAAGCGGCGAAACTTTCTGCGCAACCCACCCATCATTTTGCGCATACAGCGCAAGCTGTGGCTCCTCTGTTCGGTCGATGGGACTGGTATGTACTGCACCATCCACCATACTCCCCGGACTTAAGTCCTTGCGACTTTCATTTGATTCCGAAGATGAAGGAATCACTTTGGCATTCGCTTCAGAACTGTTCCAGAGATTGGACATGCAGTAGACAGCTCCATTCGCTCCATCAACAGAACAGGCTCTGCTAACAGTATACTACGCCTTCCACATCGCTGGCAATGGGTTCTACACAACGCTGGTGACTACTTTGAAGGACAGTAACAGGTGCAAACGTGTAAATCCTTTGTGTCGGTTGTGAATAAATAGTTGTCATTATTTAAGTTCCAACACTCGTAAGTGAAGAACTGAGGAAAAGTAACTTCAATATCTAATGAAAAATCACATTCTCGGTAGAAAATAAACGTAGAATGGCTTCTATTATGTTGTTCCAAGACCTACAGCATTTCTAATTTCACCACCTATCAATGACCCTTAAAAATTGCATTCTTTCATCGAAAAAGACTGTAGTTAGTGGAATAACAAGGCAGATAATGACGTATTGCATAACCATGATATCGCAAAATACTCTCGCCTTTGCTTGCTGTCATTTGCCAAAATCTCATTTCAATTTCTCAAGACGTTTATGAAATATAAAGAATGTTGTATATTTTGTGGTTGGCAGGAGAGCCAACACCGTGTTAGTAGTGGTGGTGATTAGTGTTTAACGTCCCGTCGACAACGAGGTCATTAGAGACGGAGCGCAAGCTCGGGTTAGGGAAAGATTGGGAAGGAAATCGGCCGCGCCCTTTCAAAGGAACCATCCCGGCACTTGCCTGAAACGATTTAGGTAAATCACTGAAAACCTAAATCAGAATACCTGGAGACGGGATTGAACCGTCGTCCTCCCGAATACGAACACCGTGTTACTAGAGGAGGCCGAAAGGCAAGCGATTTAGCTCACGTAGGCTGGCGTGAAGTCTGGAACAGGACAAGGAAATTAGAATTTAGAAACAACGGACGTAGCTGGTGGGATACTTAACTTTAATCCATTAATGATGAACGTCGGTTTTGACGGTATATAGTTCACAATATCAATAGTAACTGATAATGGCGACTTGTTAGGTCGTAGCAAATAACGTAGCTGAAGGCTATGCTAACTATCGTCTCGGCAAATGAGAGCGTATTTAGTCAGTAAATCATCGCTAGCAAAGTCGGCTGTAAAACTGGGGCGAGTGCTAGGAAGTCTCCCTAGACCTGCCGTGTGGCGGCGCTCGGTCTGCAATGACTGATAGTGGCGATACGCGGGTCCGACGTATACTACCGGACCGCGCCCGATTAGGCTACCACCTAGCAAGTGTGGTGTCTGGCGGTGACACCACATTCCTCCCCCGCAAATCGGCGTACGGTTGTGGAATAAGGCTTCCACCCGCCGTGGGGAGAACAGCATGTTGACGTATGCGACGAGGTGGGGAGCCTAACAACAGGTGAGGCTGTGCCACCCGCACCCCGCCATTCGGACCGCGGGGAGCTAGGAAACGCCTGGAAACCTGCTCCAGGGTGCACGCCAACATGCGGTGTATGCGCCCGTAGAGAGACAGGAGGGGCCGAAGGGTCGACCTCCATCGGGCCGGGGCATCCGACGGGTGAAGATGGTCCGGAGCGGGCAAGAGTTCCATGTCGGAGGACAACTGGTCACGGGAAGCGATCGGCGGCGCGTGACCCAGGGAGAGCCCGGCGGTTGCAGCGACGCGTCCACTGCGGGCGTCGCCGGGGGGAGAACAGGCGGCGGCGGTGGTGGCGCGTCGCCATGGGGCAAAATGGAAGGCAGCGTCGGTAGCACCTGGGGCTGAGGCGAGTAGTAGATGGGTCCCCGGGGCGCTGACCGGACGGCACCGTCGCTGAAAGCAGACGGCGAGCGGCAGATCCCGTGCGACGACAGAGGCGCAGCTGATTGAGATGCCGACGCACCTCACCAGAGGCCCCCAAAACCAGATACATAGCGCTGCCGAGGCAGCGAAGTATGCGCCCTTCTAGCCAATGCCGTGAACCTCGATAGTGGCGATAGTAGACAACGTCGCCTGGAGCAAAACCAGGTGTCTGCCGCTGCACAGGAACCTGATGCGGCAGATGTAGCAAAGACATCAAGGTTCGATGATGACGATCGTGGAGCAACTCGGCCGGCGAGCGACCATCTGCGGGCTGAGGGCGATACGAGGACAAAAAGAGCAATAACGCGTCCTCCCGAGAATGTGACTCTTTCAACTTCAACATCTCTGACTTGAAAGTCCTGACCAATCGTTCAGCCGCACCGTTTGACTGTGGCGAAAACGGCGCGGACGTCAGATGTTGAATACCATTGGCCTTGCAGAATGACTGAAATTCTGCGGACAGGAATTGTGGGCTATTGTCGGAAACAATAGTCTGTGGAAGACCTTCAATGCAAAAGATAGCGGATAACGCTTGGATGGTGGCAGATGACGTCGTGGAAGACATCCGGTCAACAAAAGGAAAATTACTGAATGAATCTACCACAACCAACCATCGAGCATTCCAGAATGGACCAGCAAAATCGATGTGTAAGCGTTGCCAAGGGGAAGTGGCTTTTGGCTATGCACAGAATTTCCGCGGTGTGCTGATTGTTGTTCGGCACACACCATGCAAGAAGAGCACATATTCGTAATCGCAGCATCGATTCCGAACCAAGTACAGTGCTGACGAGCAAGTTGTTTCGTTCTCACTATACCCCAATGTCCTTGGTGGAGAAGCTATAAGACAGAGGACTGTAACGAACGTGGTACCACGACCCTGGACTGATCATTATCAGAACGCAACAGCTAAACACCACGTCGTACAAAAAGTCTCTCCTTGTGACGAAAAAATCGGCGAACCAACGGGTCCCCGATCCGTGACTTTGACAAGGCCCACTGCGTAGCAACAAAACGCAGAACGGGAGCAAGGACAGGATCGGCAGCTGTGGCTGTAGCTACACGACGAAAATCAATCGGAAACGATTCGACCACGTCATCGGTTTCCGCATCAATGAACATGCAAGCAATTTCGGAGGAATCCAATGCCCTATTCTCAGCAACAGGCAAGCGGGACAACGCATCGGCGTTTCCGTGCTTAGCAGTGGACCGATACAAGATATCGTAGCGGTACTGCGAGAGGAAAATAGACCAGCGAATGAATTTCTGCGCTGTACGTGGAGGTACTGGCTTGCTCGGATGAAAAAGCGATGTCAAAGGTTTGTGGTCTGTGGTTATGGCAAAGTAACGACCGTACAAGAAATCATGAAACTTTGTAACACCAAATACGAGAGCCAGTGCTTCTTTCTCGATCTGTGAATAATTTCTTTGAGCAGACGAGAGCAATTTGGACGCAAAGGCAATAGGGCGATCGTGCGATCCATCTTTGTGCGCCAGCACAGCGCCGATCCCGAAATCCGATGCATCCACCAACAACAAGAGGGGCTTCTGGGGATCGAATGGCATAAGGCAAGTATTGGAGAGCAACGCCGATTTCAACTGGCGAAAGGCGCGTTCGCATTCCGTCGTCCAGACGAACGGAACACCCTTACGGCGTAAGTGATGAAGCGGAGCTGAAATGGAAGAGGCATGCAGAATATAGAGATGGTAGTAAGTCATTTTTCCCAGCACACTTTGTAGCTGCTTCAAATTCTGCGGCGACGGCAAGTCTTGTATCTCACAAAGATGCGTGGGACTGGGATGTATGCCTTGGGCATTGAGTACATGTCCCAAGAATGGAAAGTCCCGAGCAAAAAACACACATTTGTCCTTCCGCAAGCGAAGACCATTTTGTCGCAAGACGTGAAATAATGTTCTGAAATTGACCAAATGTTTTTCTTCCGTCTTTCCAGAGATCATAATATCGTCCAGATAATTAGCTGCAGTAGGGACCGACGCACAAACAGTTTGTAGATATCGCTGAAACAATGCAGGGGCAGATGCACACCCGACTGGCAGTCGTTTGAATTGATACAAACCAAGATGCGTGTTAACCACCAAAACGCGCTGGGATTCTTCGTCCACCGGTATTTGCAAGTACGCATCTGCTAGGTCCAACTTCGAAAAATATTTACCCGGGCACAGTTTGTCAAAAAGATCTTCCGGGTGGGGTAAAGGAAAAGTTGCAATCACTAGTCGTGGATTCACTGTTGCCTTGAAGTCCACACAAAGTCTCAACTTTTCGGAAGGTTTTGGCAAAATTACTAAGGGTGATGCCCAGAGAGAAGCCTGGACACGTTCAATTACACACTGTGATTCCAAATCGTGTAATTTTTTTGCGACCTCGTCACGTAATGCGTGGGGAACATTGTGTGCTCTGAAAAATTTCGGTTGCGCGTTTACTTTCAGTTCCAAATGTGCTTTATAGTTCTTAGCGCAACCGTGGCCAGGTGCAAAAATGTCTGCAAATTCTTCACATAGACGAGAAACACTGTCTGAAGGCACCGTCTGGTTCACTGATAGGACCTGATTTACTATAGACAAGTTAAACAACTGAAATAAATCGAAACCAAACAAGTTCACTGCAGAAGAAGAACGAAGGACGTAAAATGACACAAGTTTTGTTTGTCCTTTGTTTGTTGCAAGAAGGCTGCAATGTCCTAAAACAGGGGTCTCTTGACCTGAATAGCTAGTCAGCTTAACATTTGCGGCACGCAACGGAGGTGTGCCCAGCAGTTTGTAAGTGTCTTGATTGATCAGTGAAACTGCAGCTCCGGTATCGAGCTGGAATGGTATCACTTTGCCGTTAATGTCCAAGTCTACAAAAAGTTTATTGTCCTGCTGACGACAAGAGCGACTGTCTCGTGCAACGTGAGCTGACACTGGTACATAATCACTTGCAACTTGACGGGAGTTCCGGCGATGTCGACGCGCACTATTTTTGGGACGAACACAGTCACTGTTAGAGAGAGAGGCACTGGGCGGAGTGGAATGAACTACATGAATTTCCATGGGCGAAGTTTCGCGAGCCTGAGTATCCTTGGTTCCATTCCGACTCCGGCGCGAAGCAAAGGGCCTGGAACGGTTTTGAGCTTCCGATCTGAGCTTTTTCTGGCAAACACTCTGAACATGTCTTTTTTAGATTAGGAAATGAGACACTTAAAGTAGTAAAGGAGTTTTGCTATTTGGGGAGCAAAATAACTGATGATGGTCGAAGTAGAGAGGATATAAAATGTAGACTGGCAATGGCAAGGAAAGTGTTTCGGAAGAAGAGAAATTTGTTAACATCGAGTATAGATTTAAGTGTCAGGAAGTCATTTCTGAAAGTATTTGTATAGAGTGTAGCCATGTGTGGAAGTGAAACATGGACGATAACTAGTTTGGACAAGAAGAGAATAGAAGTTTTCGAAATATGGTGCTACTGAAGAATGCTGAAGATAAGATGGGTAGATCACATAACTAATGAGGAAGTATTGAATAGGATTGGAGAGAAGAGAAGTTTGTGGCACAACTTGACCAGAAGAAGGGATCGGTCGGTAGGACATGTTCTGAGGCATCAAGGGATCACCAATTTAGTATTGGAGGGCAGCGTGGAGGGTAAAAATCGTAGAGGGAGACCAAGAGATGAATACACTAAGCAGATTCAGAAGGATGTAGGTTGCAGTAGGTACTGGGAGATGAAGAAGCTTGCACAAGATAGAGTAGCATGGAGAGCTGCATCAAACCAGTCTCAGGACTGAAGACCACAACAACAACAAAAGCAAATAGCTGGGGTGACGGGCAATTCTCACGCGAATGTTTAGTAGCGCACCACAGGCATGATTTGATCACTGCATTTGCTTGCCGGCGCGGTACACGTGGCTGAGAGCCTGGCGGCAGCGGCGCGCCCGGGCGCGAGGGCTGTTTACTGCTCCGTGCAGCTCGCCCGGCGGGCCGGTTAACCTGACACACTGCTGGCGAAGTTTCAAATGATTCCTGAGCAAAGTCAAGTGTGTTCTGCCGATCCAATATGTCCATCACTTGTTGAAGGGAGGGATTTACTAGTTTCAAAATCTGTTCCCTTATACGAACATCAGAAACGTTCTGTGCAATTGCAACACGTACCATAGTATCTGAATAAGGAAGTCCATATTGATACTCAAAAGCACAATCCCTACTAAGGCCTTGGAAGGTTGCAAACCACTCCCGATTAGTCTGACCTGCCGTACGTTTTGTACGAAAGAAGGTATACCTTTTCGCAACTACATTGACTGATTCTTTGAAATTTGCATCTAATGCAGACAAAATTTCTTCGTAGGACAGAGTTGCTACGTCGCGGCGGGGAAATAATTTGACTATCACACGGTACGTGTTCACGCCGACTGAAGATAACAAAAAAGGCTGCCGCTCGTTGCCTTGAATTCTGTAGGCGGCGAGATGAAATCCAAATTGGCGTGACCACACCGTCCAGCTTTCCAGTGCAGCATCAAAAGGTCGAAAAGTTGATGCAACAGCGTGTTGTGGCTGCGTTAAGGCCGGTTCCCACTAGAGCGCTTCGTGCGGCAACGGCAACGGCAGCGGAAAGCGTTTTCCGCTTTGACGCGGCGGCTCGCGGAAATGGCGTTCCCATCTGGAAGCGGCAGACGCTAGCGGTAGCCAATGACGGAGAGCCACTGAGGTACAGGCCGGGACCCACTGAAATGCCCGGTGCGTTTGATTAACTATGTCTTACACCTACATAAAGGAAAGACGAAGTTGGGTGAAGACATACCAATTTTTCATTTTCTGTACAATATACTCTTTCACATATTCCATTATTCATGTTTTCTTATTTCACCATAAACAGCTTTCATGACTACCGTTCATGATTGTTCACTATCTCCTAACACATTGAAACAATGTACGACAAAAGAAATTATTCAGATGGTTAAGCGAGACAAAAATTTAAAATGTGATACGGTAGCATGTACAGGAAAACAGTAAGAACACATAGGCTTGGGGGAAGGGATGAAAGTGGAAGCCACCTGATAGAATTTCGCACAGAGCATAATGTAATCATCGCCAGCACCTTGCTTAAGAATCATGAAAGAATAATATGTTTTTGGAACAAAGTTTTCGAATCCAGATTTTAAATTATAAGTTATTTCCTGGTGCAGACGCAAACCTACAATAATTTATTGGTTACGAGCTGCGGTTTACAACTAAAGAGACAATAAACGGTAGCAAATTAAGGAAATGGAACTTGAATAAGTCAAGACCCACAGTTTTTCGGTAACCTTAAAGTTACCATAATGCAACGACTGACAGAAACAGGGGAAGGAATCCGCTAGAATACGAATGGATATCTTTGAGAGAAGAAGTTGTGAATGCAGCAGAGTATGTGAACGGGAAGAAGGTACAGTAGAAATCGTTAGATAAAACGTGATATATTAAATTTGACACGAGGGAAAAATATAGAAATGTAGCAAATAAAGTAGGCCATCGGAAATAGAAATGTCTAAAGATGACGTTAACAGGAAGTCCAAAATTGCAATGAGATTTTGCTCTTGGAAAACATAGGGGAATGAAAATGAGAAACAACAAAGAAAACTTTGCTCAAAGGAGAAGCAATTGTCAAGAACTCATTTGGCAAAGCCAGAACTAAGCAAATGAGAGAAGGCTAGAAAGTGGAAGGAATATGTAGAGAGGAGAGGGGGACGGGTTGTACAAACTAACATAAGCACAAAATTAGATTCCTGTGAGATGTCTGAACACGCAAGGCAGTACTGATCCTACCACTTAGCTAAGTAGACACACTGAAGAACTGCGAAACTATGTTTATAGCATTTGCATGTTTAGAGAAAGGTTTTGACAATCTTAATAAAAACATTCTTTGTAACTCTGGAGATGTCATCGATAAAACACAGGGCCACAAGATTATCTACAACTTGTACAGAAACCAAACTGCACTTCTAAGACTTCAATGACTTGAAAGGGAAGCAGTAATTGTGAAGGCAGAAGTAGAGAGGATATAAAATGAAGACTGTGATAGCAACAAAAGCACCGAACATAAATTCTAATGACTGGGTACTATTTTACAAAGGTATTTGTGTGGAGTGCGGTATTTGTGTGGAGTACAGCCTTGTATGTACGTGAAACGTGGGCGATGGACAGTACTGTCAAGAAGACAGTGGATGCTTTTAAAACGTGGTGATCAATAAGAATGCTGAAGATTAGATATCAGGATTGTGTAACTAAAGAAGAGGTACGGAATTAAATAGAGGAGGAAGAGGAAAATATGGCACAACTTTGGCTACAAGAGGGGTAAGTTGACAAGACATATTATGAGGCGTCAAAGAGTGAGGACAAAGGAGTTGGGTGATAGTATTCTGATAATAATCATGTGTTGAAATGCTATTCTACTATTTTATCTATTAATGTAAGCAGTGAATTTACTCTTCCATGCACTCCTCCACAAAACATTTAAACCAAAACTGAAATCAGCCGAACACCAAACTTTCAAACACTGTCTGATAACTACTGCATTCACTTTCAACTTTTTATAACTATCACTGGCTAGCCACACACACATAGATATAAGGAGAACAGAAATAAACTAACATTAGTTTTCAGCATATAATTCTTTAGGTTGGCAACATGTACATAAACAAACCAAACAGGAAAGGACATGAGGTGAGCACACTGTAGTTACGACTTCAAATTAGTGTTTTCGGTAAAATGTCTACATCTAGTGACAGAAGGAAAAAGAGCGATCATGAAAATGTGCTTATGTTCCATAATCTAAGTTTTAGTTCAACCTCCAGCATGTGACCAGGTGAGGGGAAACGCAGATGTCCGCCAAAAACTCGATTCACTGTAAGTAATCAGTTATTCACGTAAAAAAAAGATGTGAACTGTTTTATAATCTGCAAGTATAACATATCAAAACAAAACTGAATCACTCTAGATTCCACCGAAGATGCCTTAAAGTAAAAGGTGAAACGCGTCTTGAAAGTACACTTTATAAAGAAAAAAACGTTTGTTACTTCCAAAGGAAATAATCAATAGCTGTAGATACTTAGCAAATTACATCTTATGGCATACCAGTAAATTAGTCTCGGTTTAACTTCTCAATCCACATGCTATTAAATGCTGTTTAAAAAAATTCATACATCCCTTCCGAAAAACTGTAGTTTCTTTCATATCTCGGTAGATAAACATCATCATCATCATCATTTAAGACTGATTATGCCTTTCAGCGTTCAGTCTGGAGCATAGCCCCCTTATAAAATTCCTCCATGATCCCCTATTCAGTGCTAACATTGGTGCCTCTTCTGATGTTAAACCTATTACTTCAAAATCATTCTTAACCGAATCCAGGTATCTTCTCCTTGGTCTGCCCCGACTCCTCCTACCCTCTACTGCTGAACCCATGAGTCTCTTGGGTAACCTTGCTTCTCCCATGCGTGTAACATGACCCCACCATCTAAGCCTGTTCATCAGGTAGAACAGGTAGATAAACAGATTTAGGATATTTATCATGTGACGAAATATATGACTTTTTACAAGTTATCGTTTGCAGAAAAACAGTTTTCGATTTGTTGAACCGTTTACGAAATTTGCGGTTGATACAACCACATGGTTTACAACGAGCAAGACGAAGTATCAGTCGCGTCACGAGCGACCCACGCGCGGTCATCGCACAGCTCGTCCGCCGACATATCATTCAATATCTCGAGAACGGTGATAGCTATCGTTCTGCTCTCAACTTTAAAAACAATTTCGATATGTTGACTAAATTTCATACGCAATAATGTATTACCTAAAATGAACTGTACGCAAAGTCCACGCAATGCGTTTTTACCTCTGCACCCTCATTAAAATTTCGTGTAAAGGTTTACGTATATGCGATACAGCAAGTAACCACGATGAATAACGAAAAGAAATTCGGTCCTTTATCGAGAGAAGCTATCAGGCTGTAACATGCCCAAGAATCAAATTTTTCTACCGAATAGTTTCCTTGGAATCGGATGATAAATATTTCATGGCTGCCACCGCGTCCGCGCCAGCGGTTCGGCGAAAGTTCGTGTGGCCCGGGATTCCGTACCTGACGTCACGCTCAGCGCGTTCTGTGATTGGCGGCGCGCACCTGGAGCGCGGCAGCGGAAGCGGTTCGACATGGGCAAACCGCGACGCAGAGCCCGCCCCGCCGCGCCGTGCCGCTGACGCCGTTTCCATGGCAGCCACGCCGCTGCCGCGAGGTTTTGACGCGCGGCAGCCCTAGTGGGAACCGGCCTTTAGCGGTGAAGCGGCTGCTGCCGCATCGTTTTGCATCGCACGTTGACCCTGGACGAGCTATCCAAGGGCATCCAGTAAGGCCTGCGTCTGCTGATTCTGTAAGCGATAAAAATCGGACAGTACATCTGGAGATTGTGGCGAAGCCATTACACAAGTAAATCAGGGCAATATCGATAAGAACGCGGTTGTGCCTCGCCGCCAATTTTGTGGTTGGCAGGAGAGCCAACACCGTGTTACCAGAGGAGGCGCGATTTAGCTCACGCAGGCTGGCGTGAAGTCTGGAACAGGACAAGGAAATTAGAATTTAGAAACAACGGACGTAGCTGGTGGAATACTTAACTTTAATCCATTAATGGTGAACGTCGCTCTTGACAGTACATGATTCACAGTATCAATAGTAACTGGTAATGGCGCCTTGCTAGGTCGTAGCAAATGACGTAGCTGAAGGCTATGCTAACTATCGTCTGAGCAAATGAGAGCGTATTTTTTCAGTGAACCATCGCTAGCAAAGTCGGATGCACAACTGGGGCGTGGTGGTTAGTGTTTAACGTCCCGTCGACAACGAGGTCATTAGAGACGGTTAGGGAAGGATTGGGAAGGAAATCGGCCGTGCCCTTTCAAAGGAACCATCCCGGCATTCGCCTGAAACGATTTAGGGAAATCACGGAAAACCTAAATCAGGAGACGGGATTGAACCGTCGTCCTCCCGAATGCGAGTCCAGTGTGCTAACCGCTGCGCCACTTCGCTCGGTACAATTGCGGCGAGTGCTAGGAAATCTCTCTAGACCTGCCGTGTGGCGGCGCTCGGTCTGCAATCACTGATAGTGGCGACGCGCGGGTCCGACGTATACTACCGGACCGCGGCCGATTTAAAGGCTACAACCTAGCAAGTGTGGTGTCTGGCGGTGACACCACAGTATATATTTCACTCTGACTTTATCGCTGCCGCGGCGCGGTCGTAAATGAGTTGCTGTGTTAGAGAAATTTTTTCGAGATTGGTGGCAGATAGAGACATTCACCCCAGTCTAAAGAAAAATTCAATATGTTAGCTAAATTCCATACGTTGGAAGAAATTATGCAATATGCACCAAACGCAAAATCATAGCGACCTCTATTGTTCATTGCTAACGTTTTAGAATTTCACGCAGTGTCCTGCTTCCACGTAAATGTCACAATAACAATGACCATTAACGTAATGATGGGCTCGTCCTCATGAGCCGGACGTATAAAGCTACTAGTAAAACAAAAATGAGTTTCTGTTATCGAGTAGTTTCTGTCAAATCGCTTGAGAAAGATTGCACGGCGTGCGACTCGAGCCTATTGTCGCCGAACGGCCGAAAGGTCTCAGACACTCTCGGCCTCCCCTTCCAAGGAAACGAGTGAACTCGCCCAGCGCTGTGCATCGACGACCGTATCCTGCGAGGGCTATGCAACACCTTGGAGTTTCATTAGTACGACAATTATGATGTCCGCCATATTGGGTTTTAGAATACCCCATCATTTTAGATAGCCCAGTTCAATTTCTCGCCATTATTTTGAAAATTCTTCCCATTTTATACACAGGGCAATTGGCTTACCCTACTCCGTCGCCTCTTACGTTGCCATCGATGATGTCATGATACGTAAGGCAATTGACTTAGCTACTCAACACTTCAGCGTGGGCTTGGAGTCGCTAGAAGTACATCTTTCCTAATTAGTTTTAGCTTCGTTGGAAAACACTACACTGCTGATAAAAAGGTTTGTATCCGCATTTGTATTTTTATTTGGCCGCCCGGAGTGGCCATTCTGTTCTAGGCGCTACAGTCTGGAGCCGAGCGACCGCTCCGGTCGCAGGTTAAAATCCTGCCTCGGCCATGGATGTGTGTAATGTCCTTAGGTTAGTTAGGTTTAATTAGTTCTAAGTTCTAGGCGACTGGTGACCTCAGAAGCTAAGTCGCATACTGCTCAGAGCCATTTGAACCATTTTTATTTTCTGCAAGTCTTTTTTAATTGTTGCTTTAATAACGTGAAGAAAATTCCTGCACAATAAATAATTTAGGATGAAGAATGCATTAGTAAATCAACCACATCATTTCTAAACATTATCTTGCATTAACAATGGTAAACACATTTTGTAAAGCTCAGTATTTAAGCAAGTTTCTTAAATTGTACAGGTGCAATATCGGAAGCTTAAAGCGGTACTTTACAGGCAAAGTACCCATTTTCTCTTTTTCGCTTTTGCAACAAACGAAACGAAACGAATACAGATTGATGGCTGTCTGAAGACTAAGGCTTTTGCGTATATTTTCCCTCCGGAAATAAAAAATTATGTTCCTCTTCACCATATAACGGTAATTCTGTTCGCAATGTACAATAAAAATTAGATGAAAACTACAACGAATATTAACCCGTCTTCTGTTCCATAACACACGGAACCCATAGCTGACAACATGGCTGTAAGGAAAGTTTAGTTCACGCTGACCTCACTAAATATTTTATAATAGAAACCTTACGGTGCATTGACGGTCTGCCGTAGAGGAACGTAACGCGTTAGGATAACACCATCACAGTCGCACGCGAGAATCACCATAACTTCAACCATACTGGGGCTCTGTCGCACTTTCGAATTTTGCGGTGACCCATACTGACGGCATTCATTGGATTGGCGTTTCAGCTTTGGCTCGTACGATGTGGCCATGTCTCATCCGGTGTTACGATATGGCGGAAGAAAGCTTCTCCTTCGCGCTCATAGCACTCCCAAGTGCCTCTGAGCAGCGTCGTAACGCATTCGTTTCCGCATTTCCGTCAAGTCGTGCGGAACACATCGTGACGCAGTTTTTCGAATGCCCAGGCGTTCCTTCAGGATGCGAAGCACAGTCGTATGCGCTAATCCGGTTTCGTGGGCGAGCTCAAGAATTGTGTACCGTCGATCACTGTCCAGCAGCACGCACTTCTTCTTCAGCGACGCTAGGACGGCCTGCCCGATGCACGTCTGCCACAGCCTGCCTACCTCCGATGAAGGCTTTCACCCGACGTGCCACTGTTCTGTACGGCAATGCCGATTCCCCGCAAGCCTGTTGAAGACCTTGATGACACTGTCGTGCTGTACGACCTCTGGCTCGTTCAGTCTCCGTTGTTCCTGTTTCGAAAACATAGTGACACCGTTACGTTAGACCGGTCGCTCACAAGTGCCTGCGTTTCCCTCGTTTGTACAGACGCCGGGAAAGTGGGACGGGCGAGCCCATTTGCTCGGAGGTAAGGTGGGAATGTCAACAACGTGTATCGGCGACAATAGCTACTACACTACTGGCCATTAAAATTGCTACACCAAGAAGAAATGCAGATGATAAACGAGTATGCATTGGACAAATATATTATACTAGAACTGACGTGTGATTACACTTTCACGCAATTTGGGTGCATAAATCCTGAGAAATCAGTACCCAGAACAACCACCTCTGGCCGCACTAACAGGCTTCACGTCTGGGCATTGAGTCAAACAGAGTTTGGATGGCGTATACAGGTACAGCTGCCCATGCAGCTCTAACACAACACCTCAGCTCATCAAGAATAGTGACTGGCGTATTGTGACGAGCCAGTTGCTAGGCCACCATTGACCAGACGTTTTCGGTTGGTGAAAGATCTGGAGAATGTGCTGGCCCGGGCAGCGGTCTAACATTTTCTGTATCCAGAAAGGAGCGCACAGGACCTGCAACATGCGGTCGTCAATTATCCTGCTGAAATGTAGCGTTTCGCAGGGATATAATGAAGGGTAGAGCCACGGCTCGTAATACATTTGAAATGTTACGTCCACTGTTCAAAGTGCCGTCAATGCGAACAAGAGATGACCGAGACGTGTAACCAAGGCACCCTATACCATCATGTTGGATGATATGCCACTATGGCAATGACGGATACACATTTCCAATGTGCGTTCACCGCGATGTCGCCAAACACGGATGCGACCATCATGATGCTGTAAACAGAACCCGGATTCATCCGAAAAAATGACGTTTTGCCATTCGTGCACCCAGGTTCGTCGTTGAGTACACCATCGCAGGCGCTTCTCTCTGTGATGCTGCGTCAAGGGTAACCGCAGCCATGGTCTCCGCACTCGTAGTCCATGCTGCTGCAAACGTCGTCGAACTGTTCGTGCAGATGGTTGTTGTCTTGCAAACGTCCCCATCTGTTGACTCAGGGATCGAGACCTGGCTGCACGATCCGTTACAGCCATGCGGATAATATGCCTGTCATCTCGACTGCTAGTGATACGAGGCCGTTGGGATCCAGCACGGCGTTCCGCATTACCCTCCTGAACCCACCGATTCCATATTCTGCTAACAGTCATTGGATCTCTACCAACGCGAACAGCAATGTCGCTATACGATAAACCGCAATCGGGATAGGCTACAATCCGACCTTTATCAAAGGCGCAAACGTGATGGTACGCATTTCTCCTCCTTACACGAGGCATCACAACAACGTTTCACCAGGCAACGCCGGTCAACTACCGTTTGTGTATGAGAAATCGGTTAGAAACTTTCCTCATGTCAGCACGTTGTAGGTGTCGCCACCGGCGCCAACCTTGTGTGAATGCTCTCAATAGCTTATCATTTGCATAACACAGCATCTTCTTCCTGTCGGTTAAATTTCACGCCGGTAGCACATCATCTTCGTGCTGTAGCAATTTTAATGGCCAGTAGTGTATTTAAGTTCCAACCTATGTAATAAACCACTTTTACAGATTTCTCCTGCAACTGGAGTTGCACAACATGTTAATGAGGTGAGACTGTGTAAACTCCGCTGTTTTTTTGGCAAAACAAGCAATTTTAACATGACATCGAGAGATATGTGTAGGTTTTACTCAAAATTCGCCACTCATGACACTCGTTTGACAGTTACAAATAGTTAACAAGTCAGGCGAAAATAAATCGCTGCATTCTCGTCGAAATACATTACAAATAGTACACTTGGAGTCACGAACAATGAAAGCTGGAGTCACGAACAATGGTGGTCAAGTTTAGGCCTGTTCCGCGCATCTACGTCAGGCACTCTCCGACAGCCAGTGAGTGTTCAAGCCCAGAGCACGTGTATGTGCTTATCTCGACCATCACTTTCCAAGCAATAATGCAATCCGCATCTGTGCCTCGAGCTTCACATACCGCTAGCACTTGTGGATCGGATTGTAACCAAAGCAGGAGTGACAGTAGATCTTTTTGAATGGCCACCATACAACTGTGCACGTCCCCAACTTAATATTTACAGAATATGTGGGCGCAGGCTTCAGTTTAGAACGGCACTTCCACTTCAGCGCTCGGCGTTTCCCGTTCAGCGCCTGCTCATAACCCCCACCACCACCACTCTCCCCACACACGCCCTACCATCTGCCTCTCTACCGGCCACGGTACTCTGCACGCACCATGCCTGAAGACAGCCTCCATGACGTCACAACCCAAGATGACGAACCAGGGATGGTTCAAATGGCTCTGAGCACTATGGGACTCAACAGCTGTGGTCATTAGTCCCCTAGAACTTAGAACTACTTAAACCTAACTAACCTAAGGACATCACACACATCCATGCCCGAGGCAGGATTCGAACCTGCGACCGTAGCAGTCCCACGGTTCCGGACAGCGCGCCTAGAACCGAACCAGAGATACTTGCCCAGACCAAAGTGTCACACTGGTCTGCAAATCCAAGATCTTGATCCAGGATGACTACTTGGTTTCCCCTGACGTCACATACCTATGTTTAAAATGGTGGTAGCCCAGCTGTCCAAAGTTTAAAATAACTGTCCTATCTCTCTACACCATAGCTTGCCATCCTAAATTTGGGACCTAAGAGCTGCTTTGTCTTATGTTAAAACTGAGAACTGTTTATAAACTCAAGAAGGAGTAAGCCAAAACAAATGCCATGCTAGGAGAGTCTCATCAGCACTGCCGCCCCCAATGCTTGTCTCTATGCCATTGTCTATGGAACCACATCTGTCTCTCATGTCTACTCTGACAGCTGCCAGAGAGGTGTGTTGCTGCCACGACTTGCCGAGTGTCATCGACCTTGCTTCTACCGTGTGATGCTGGCTCACCTATATGAAGCGAAGTTGTAGCGCACCAACTTGGATACACACTGTACCTACTTCTGTGCTTAAGCGTGGAATCTTGGCTGCTTTGTAGACCGCACTCTGCTATAGACACCAACAGCAAGGAAGTAGAGAAGCGAGGGACATATAACGAAAACCTTTCAAGGCTTCGGATAGTTTTATAAATTGTAAGCTGAAACATTTATGGTTTTTCCCTTTTTCAGTATCTTATTTATAAAATTTACGTGTGTTCACCCAAATCATAAACTGACAAATACTATTTAACTTAATAAAACATGTAACCACTGATTGTCGGTACACGTGAGAGTTCTATTTTTTACCAGTAGAAGTCATTCACTCTTTTAAAATGCTCAGAAAAGCGATAAAATTACCTTTTAAGAAGTCTACATTTCAAAAATATAGTATCGTATCCTCGTTTTTGTGTATTACACAAGGAGTAATGCAGTTAATTAGTTTCTACGAAATTTCCCATAGTAATGAGATGGTTACCGTTTTTACATTTGACGATATTTAGTTTTCTCATAATTCCTCAGCGATAAGCATGAAATATTTTATTAGCTTTCATAATAAGTGTCATCCAGTTCTGTCCATAATGCCCGGTTATTGTAAAAAGCAAAATTTTATGTTTTTTACTTGTGATTAATCTGGTACAGATACCAAAACAATGTCAATATGAGAAGCATTACACGCATATTTTAAAAGGTTTATTATACTAAAAACTGCTGTGGTGAGTTGTTATTTCAAAACCTTTGTCGTTCATCGAGTTCTATATCTGAGGACCAACGTGCATCAAAATTTCGAACTTCCAAAACAGGTTTTTTTTATATTCTTAAAACAACTTAACCTGTGGAACGAAATATTACTTGTTCTCATTCATATATCGCTGCAACCAAACGCTGCGCAAAGTTTTATCACTGCAATAACGAAACCGTTACTGAAATACTACACTTCAGATACAGATGACAGCTTCCATAACCGAACAGTCAGCGTCTCTGCTTTCGGTGTAGAAGAATCCGGTTTAGAGTCCTGTAGTTAGCCTGGCCTGAAGCCTCCTCGCGAATGGTCGTGTTGACACTTCAGTGTGGACGGCAGAAGGTAAGACAAGTTTGCTCAACTGGTCGCTCAGTATTTGGCTACTACACAGTTGATTTTGTTAATGAATATTATTTGAAGATGTCATCGATTTCAGGAAGAGACACTTTGAAGTTTAATTTTGGTCGATGTTGCGTGAAGCCTAGTGCACTTGAATTTCATAGACTTGTTGTTGAGAAGGTTAGAATTTCTGTAGAATTTCTACTGTTGCTTATGTGAAACTTATAAAGAATCGCGAATTTACAGTCGTGTAATTGAAGAGATAGGAGGCACTGTAAGATGGCAAGAACTATGGCCCTTACATGAAGTCATTAAAGGTCACCTAACTCGTGTTGAGCGAACAGTAGGGCTGAACCAAAATGACTGACAAGGCACAATGCATCTTGTATAGGGTATAGTATGGACATATTAGAATAATTAATGTCGGGTGATGGTTTTAAAGTAATTCACACGACATGAGAACTTTGTGGAAATGCGTCGATTTACTGGAGGCTAGTTTATCCCAGGGAAGTATACAGAGTTGACAGTGGCTGTCTGGGGAGCGGCGAAGTGAAGCGACAATAGGCAGCTTAGGGAGGCTCAAGCTCTGAGAAAGCGGTAATGGGGCGAGGCCTCCAGCTGCCTTAAGATGAGTGACAGTGAGTGGGTGGTTGACCCCGACTCCATGCTGGTGTACCGGGAAACAGATGGAGAACTCGTACGTCTGTTGATAAATGTCCGTCATCCCGTTTTCTGTGAAACATGCGAGAAAGCCGCGCAAAGCTACGGTGGAGCGGTCAACAGAGGTCAAAATATGCGTGTTCATGACTATAGCAACTTCACGCTGAATTCACGGTCCGCAGAGTCAGAAGCAAATCAGGTGAAGAGCGACAGAATGAAATACGCCAGCCTCCGATGGGAACGTAGGACCGAGGAATTTGAAGTACTCTCCTGGGAGCCGGAATTCCGGAAAAATTGGTGTTTTGTGCAGTTTTTTGATGGGTGGCCTGGGAGGAGCTAAATAGCAGAAGTTGAGAGGAAGGGAAATTTTGTGAGAATTTGTTCACTTCCCAGAGCAGGCATTGGTCAGCACTGGGAAGCAACGCATAATTAACGCGACCTGTGCTGCAATTGGCGTAAGTGATTTTGCTTGAGGGGAAACCGAAGAGCGGACTGGGAGAAGTCCCTGTAGTGGTCTTCCGTTCCCAGCTTGCCTAGAGTGCGGACGTGGAGTTCTTTACTCAGCTTGCCTGGGAGAGGGTGATCATTTCTGCAGTTTAGGACTTAGCAAATGGGTCGAGCTTGGAGATAGAAAGTTTTCGTTCAGCTATGTACTGAGCAAGATAGCTAGGAGTGAATAGACTAGCGCAGCTTTACAGCAGCACGAGGCCGGCCGACGTCCACACAACGACGCCGCTCCTCCACGCTGCACTCGGTGATGTTGCGCCCGCTCCGGCTTGAATTAGGCCACTGGTTAATTTGTTGGATCACATCAGCAAAGTTTCCACGAGGGTTTCATGGGCCGTGTATTTGGGAATTCTTCTCGCACTTCCTATTACGCCTGAGTCAGTCGATAGGAATTAATTTTGATTTATCGCACTTTACTCCACGTAAACGCAATTTATTACCACTGCCTGGTAGGAGAGTCATGTAATGTCATGGTTGAAACATGGGAGTTACAATAAATTTGTGCTAATCGACTGCATCTGTTTTCAATCAAGTAGTTGAATTCCCAAGTTACTTTCTTAAGTAATTTTATGTTCAACTTTTGCATCTGGTGTTCAATAGTTGAATATAACATCAATGTGCACCCCTTTTTAATTAAAAGGGATCGATTCTGAATCAATTAATGTCAGCACTGCCACCGCAGTTCAATCAGGAGTCACAGGGCCTTATTACTTTCTTTGCGTTATCCGTCATTGCGGCAGTTTTGCACTCTCTGCTGATCTGTTAGTCGATTACCTGGAGTGAACACACGCCAAAACCAGATAAGTGATGGGTGGGGTGTTACAGCACTACGAAATTTACGCATGCTAACATAAGTACAAGGGAAGTTCAGATAACATGGGAAAAATATGTATAATTTAGTATCAGTTCCACTCTACATTGTGTGGCCATGTATTTACACGTTCCTGTGCAGCAAGCCAATGGGGGCGTATTACCAGCAGCAGTGGGGGGGCCCGCGGGCAGCCGTTCGCACTTTGTTTCTTTAAAACAGGGCAAATGCCGAACAGCGTATTTTTGAAATCCACGAGTGGATCGCTGAAGAACTGGGAGTCGCAGAATATGATATATTAGGTTTTCAAGTAGATTTCATTCAGAATTCTGTGTTCATCAAGTTTAACGTTAGAACCGCCAATGCATTCAAAATGACCGCTACGCATTTTCAAAACATTATTTTGACTGCAGTTTTTGTTGTACTGCTATGAGCTTCAGTGACTTTTCGAGGTTACCTGTCACAATCTTCCGTACCTAATATAATTATTTTTTTAAATTGGCTTGGACGTTATTAACCAGTATATCTAGAACTGCTGTATTGATTATTATAATAAAATTTGTTACAACATGTGCTTCTTCCTCTGGTTGAGATTAAATCCGTTACAGTTATTCTGTAAACTGCAGCAGTACCAAAAACTCCTATAGTTTATTTTCGTCCATTGTTTTAGTCTGCGTCTCCAGAAGTGTTGTCATTCGTCAACTTGTCACAGCGCAGTCATCATGGCTCATAGATGACCGTCGCTTACCGATGTAGAATTGTTCGCTCTGTTGCATGAAGTTCCAGATGATGTATCTGGATCAGAATGTGATCTAGATGTAGAGGACGTAGAAGAAGAAGCTGAGGACGAAGATTACTGCTATCCAAACGACCATACTGCAAGCAGTAACTCAGAAGACACTGATGGTTCAGATGTGTTTAGCAACGTTACTTATAATAATGATATTCGATATTTTCATGTCAACATTCAGCTTTAGTATAAATTTCGTTATTTAGATTGCAGTTATTCTGAACGTATGCTTATAATTAGAAGTTTTCTTTTGTGCTGTTACAGCACCAGAAAATGTAATATGTAAAGCAAGATATCAGAGGGGACACATCAACACAAGCCTCCCAGGACCACGTAATATGTTTCTAGATACGTGCACCATCAAGGAGTGAACCATATCAAAGTTTGGGAAGGCCATATAAAGGAGATTGGCGTGTCATAACTTCTTGAAAGAAAATTCAGGACCTACACCATATTCCATGCAGTAAGTTTCTGACGACCGTGTGCGGGTGCACGGAGTCTTTCCGCCGATGGATCAATATTGAAACACATGAAATAGTCTATGGAACCGGAAGCATAACGTGTTATAAGAACTGAACTGTGGAGCGTAAATCTGCAAAAACTGGAGGCCTGCGTTGCCTTATTGTACGTCCGTGGTGTTCTTAGAGCCAAAAGCACTGAACTTGATGAACCGTGGTCCAAAATGTGGAGGCCATCAGTCTTCTTTGATGCAATAAGGAGAAATTGCTTTCGAGAAATTCTAAGTGTTTTTGCGCTTTGACGTTAGAAAGACAGGGTCACAACGCTTGAAGACAGATAATTTGCGTTCTGGTCTGCCCAACCAGTCTGACTCACAAGCACGACGGTGCCTGCTGGAATTTTCAAGCGTCAGGCAGCTGACTCAGGACGAATTAGTTCACCCTCGTGACTCACGATACGTCCGAGGTGATAAGCAGTTCCACTGTCGGTACAGTTGGCTCTTAGTCCACCGCAAGTTGCATACCACAAGTCTTACTCACTATGGAAAGACCTGAAGTTCTCCACCAGGAGAGGACCAGAAGGCGAAGAACGCAAAAGATCACTATCACTTTCCACCAAGCCACGTACAGGAGTAGAATTAGCAGCAAAAACCCGCCTCCACGTTGTACAAACCAATTGAACTATCCTCCATTCATTGAATCTCCCCTCTTGACTGTTCAGCTGGCCTGGTAGCCAATACGATTGTTCAGCTGGCCTGGTAGCCAATACTGACACAGCATCCGCTCCCGGTAGCTGAGTGGTCAGCGCGACAGAATGTCAATCCTAACGGCCCGGGTTCGATTCCGGTCTGGGTCGGAGATTTTCTCCGCTCAGGGACTGCCTGTTGTGTTGTCCTAATCATCATCATTTCATCCCCATCGACGCGCAAGTCGCCCAATGTGGCGTCAAATAGAAAGACTTGCACCAGGCGAACGGTCTACCCGACGGGAGGCCGTCGTCACACGACATTATTATTATATACTGACACAGCACCGGGGTTCCCACGCTGGAGGAGCAATACTCTGCTTTGCACGTCCTGAAGGGAGCCAATCAGCAACTCAGAATCGCTCATGTCTGAAAAAAGAAGTTTAGACTAATGAAGCGTCGTTCTCACGGTAAGCATGGCCATGTTTCGGCAAAAACGGCCAACTAGATGGGACCACAGTCCATTTGCAAAGAGATCTAACCTTTCCAGGCCAACCATTTCCAGTTTCTGAAAGAAAGCTGTTAAGCCTCCCAGAAAGACGTGCCTGCGAAATGTATACATTTTTCCGCTCGCTAAAAGAACCTGGCGACCTCCTGGATGTCAGGGGGTACAGTTTTGCCTCCACTAGACACATGCACCAGCCACTCTGATCATATCCTCCCAACTTCCAATACAAAATGCTTATAATTTTATGACCACCCCACCATTTGCTCAAAAGCTCAGATTACAGCGGTCTCTCTTAAACGACTCCATCCACCCACTTTCCGTCATCTGTCTGCCTTCGCAACGGACTGTCGCCTAGTCCGGGAAAAATGTTTTGGGAGCCGGCGCCCTCCTGTTCCGACCCTCAGTGTGAAAGGTGGACTGCCACAGCCTGAGGTTCCTCTGCAGGTACAATTCACAGAGTGCTGCTTCCCCGAATCATTCGCACATCCAGGTGACTGGACACAACATTTATGGCCCACAATACATCTTGCTCCATGTTCTCCATCACCTCCACTACGGCTCCCCGGGTACAACTTCTCTACGGGCTCCACATGCAGTAAAAATTCATAAGCCACACATACCAAATGTAGTATTGGGCAACACGGATATCATGACCTAAAATATGAATATTATCTGGCCAACAGAGTAGTTAAAGTGAGAGAGTGGCTTGCCACCCTTCAGTACCTCTGAAGCCGTCCTTGCTCTATGCTTGCACTGTATGCTAAAAGCAATTTCCGAGGAAAAAAATTGACCTGGTGCTGTGAGCAGCGTAGGATCGGTACTCGCGGAAGCTACGATGTCACATAAGAGCATGTGCAGTCAAAAACAGATGGCTGCTTCCCTTATCTCAGTTGATCATAGTGCAACTGACAATCATTTCAGCACTCAGCAGTGGTTTCTAGTTATCACAGAGAAAGTACAACAAAACATGTTTTCACGGATTTATTTACACATCAGCAAACGAAAGAACGTAATCAGGCAAACGAAAAAATCAAGATCTCCATCAGGTTAAACAAGTCTGAAGATTGATATGCTACAAAACCTGCACAAACTGTAAGTTCCCCACTATGTGTTTTTGAACAAAATTTAACCTAAATTTAACTCCTGCTCTATTAAAAGTCTATTTTTTACCATAACTATGTAACCATAAACTGTAATCCAACTTAAACTCGTATGCTTATCTTTCACTGAACAGAAACTAATTTGAACTGAATTTTAACTGTTCTGAATACAACTTGTCTCTACATTAAATGTGCTACTGAAGTAAGACAATTATCTGGCCCTAAGCAATATTTCATTTTCCTCACATCTTGACAGGCAGCGGCTAAGATAGATTTCTACTTTTAAATAAAATTTTCAAGCAATATTCAAACTCCAGAATGAGATTTTCACTCTGCTGCGGAGTGTGCTCTGACATGAAACTTCCTGGCAGATTAAAACTGTGTGCCGCACCGAGACTCGAACTAGGGACCATTGGCTTTCGCGGGCAAGTGCTCTGCCGTTTTTTAAAATCTCATTTTGTTCGCGTTTGTTCGTTGTATCTGGTCGGGGCGGACGTCGCAAGACACCCGTTACAGATCGTCGTTGATCCATTAACTCAGTTTTTTTTTTTTTTATTATAGAGGGCAGCTAACTATCTGACCGAACACGCTGAGCTACCGTGCTGGCAGCCATCTGAGCACCTCAAGCACGACTCACGGCCCCTCCTGACACCTGTAGTTCCGCCAGTACCTCGTCTCCTGCTTTCCAAACTTTACAGAAGCTCTCCTGCGAACCTTGCAGAAGTAGCACTCCAGAAAGAAAGGACCTGGCGGAAGTAAAGCTGTGAGGACGGGACGTGAGTCGTACTTGGGTAGCTCAGATAGTAGAGCACTTGCCCGCGAAAGTGAAAGGTCCCCAGTTCGAGTCTCGGTCCGGCACACAGTTTTAATCTGCCAGAAAGTTTCAATATTCAAACTTCTGTATACCACATGGTGCACTGTACTAGTGCATAATGATAAACCTTCTTTAAAGAGTGGGATGACGAAAGTAACTACACTCCTGGAAATTGAAATAAGAACACCGTGAATTCATTGTCCCAGGAAGGGGAAACTTTATTGACACATTCCTGGGGTCAGATACATCACATGATCACACTGACAGAACCACAGGCACATAGACACAGGCAACAGAGCATGCACAATGTCGGCACTAGTACAGTGTATATCCACCTTTTGCAGCACTGCAGGCTGCTATTCTCCCATGGAGACGATCGTAGAGATGCTGGATGTAGTCCTGTGGAACGGCTTGCCATGCCATTTCCACCTGGCGCCTCAGTTGGACCAGCGTTCGTGCTGGACGTGCAGACCGCGTGAGACGACGCTTCATCCAGTCCCAAACATCCTCAATGGGGGACAGATCCGGAGATCTAGCTGGCCAGGGTAGTTGACTTACACCTTCTAGAGCACGTTGGGTGGCACGGGATACATGCGGACGTGCATTGTCCTGTTGGAACAGCAAGTTCCCTTGCCGGTCTAGGAATGGTAGCACGATGGGTTCGATGACGGTTTGGATGTACCGTGCACTATTCAGTGTCCCCTCGACGATCACCAGAGGTGTACGGCCAGTGTAGGAGATCGCTTCCCACACCATGATGCCTGGTGTAGTCCCTGTGTGCCTCGGTCGTATGCAGTCCTGATTGTGGCGCTCACCTGCACGGCGCCAAACACGCATACGACCATCATTGGCACCAAGGCAGAAGCGACTCTCATCGCTGAAGACGACACGTCTCCATTCGTCCCTCCATTCACGCCTGTCGCGAGACCACTGGAGGCGGGCTGCACGATGTTGGGGCGTGAGCGGAAGACGGCCTAACGGTGTGCGGGACCGTAGCCCAGCTTCATGGAGACGGTTGCGAATGGTCCTCGCCGATACCCCAGGAGCAACAGTGACCCTAATTTGCTGGGAAGTGGCGGTGCGGTCCCCTACGGCACTGCGTAGGATCCTACGGTCTTGGCGTGCATCCGTGCGTCGCTGCGGTCCGGTCCCAGGTCGACGGGCACGTGCACCTTCCGCCGACCACTGGCGACAACATCGATGTACTGTGGAGACCTCAGGCCCCACGTGTTGAGCAATTCGGCGGTACGTCCACCCGGCCTCCCGCATGCCCACTATACGCTCTCGCTCAAAGTCCGCCAACTGCACATACGGTTCACGTCCACGCTGTCGCGGCATGCTACCAGTGATAAAGACTGCAAATGGAGCTCCGTATGCCACGGCAAACTGGCTGACACTGACGGCGGCGGTGCACAAATGCTGCGCAGCTAGCGCCATTCGACGGCCAACACCGCGGTTCCTGGTGTGTCCGCTGTGCCGTGCGTGTGATCATTGCTTGTACAGCCCTCTCGCAGTGTCCGGAGCAAGTATGGTGGGTCTGACACACCGGTGTCAATGTGTTCTTTTTTCCATTTCCAGGCGTGTATTCCTATGAAGTGATATTCCACGATAATGCTTTTAGAATGAAGTATGTATTCAATAAGACAAATTAAAATTTCACTTGATCTACACACATAACATTGGTCTGGACAGTACAATGCTTAATAAACTGAGCAATAATTTTAAAAGGGTACAATGTTAACGTAGAATTTCTATAAAAACCAAACAGCTTATGTTAATGCTTTACTCAGAAGAGTAGAGTGGTCTTTCTCTCAGCTCTGAGCAAGTGAACAAAGTTACCTAGCCCACTCGGCTAGCCTCGCGGTCTAACGCTCAGCTTCCGGGAAGGACCGGTGTGCCGGCCAGCCTGTGGATGATTTTTAAGGCGGTTTTCCATCTACCTTGGCGAATGCGGCCTGGTTCCCCTCATTCCGCCTCAGCGACTGCTGAGCAAACATCGTTTCCACGTATGCATACATCATAATTATTCTAACAGGCAAACATTTGTAGTTACACTCATCTGGTATGACTCGTTCCCGGGGGGTGGGGGTAGGGGTCCACTGGGGCAAACCGCACAAAAACCCTGGGTTCGGTGTGGACGGCGATGGGTTGGGTGGACTGCTGTGGCCTCTTGTGGGGTTGCGATTCACTGACGGCTACGGTGAGACGAAACCTCTTCTCGTTTCTAGGCCCCCAGTTTAATACATGCATACATACAAACAAGTTAACTTGCTGACAATAATCAATACGACAAACTAGCTGCGCCATCCTGCAGTCTTGCCTCAAACTTTTTTTTAATTACTCGTAGTTTTTAATATTGTCGCCTTTCAATATATACATCACATTCATCCTTGGTGTGCTTTACTATAAATCTTTCTCCATCTAACATGAATACGTCCATCATCTACCACACTTCAACTAAGACTGTATCAGACTCCACTCAGGCAAAGATTGTGCTACAACAAGAGTAAAGGTTGGTTGAGTGGCATAACTTGCTCTCTCTCTCTCTGACGTGCACATTGATAACATATGAAAATGTCATGATCACATTACAAATCATCTGATATCGACGCTATTCCCCCGAAGGGCTCAGATTCATTTTCTGAGTACGGGCTTGGCGACCCCGAGGTCCTGAGCTGGCGACTGGTCAGCGCCGCCAGTCTCCTGTCACCGTAACCCCGGGACATGCTTCAGCGACCACAGTATGGCGCGGCGGTGGAATGTTGTGTGCTGTGGGGAATGGTAATCTTGGCTTGACCGCCTGGATTGCGAGGAAGGTAAACCTCTATTTAAAAAAAACCTCAATCTTACGGTGTGCTGCGCGCATACAAGATGCATGCCTGTTGAGGTGGAACAGTAGCAAGCGGGCAACCTCTGGGGCACCTGCCGCACCCCAGTTGTAGGCACGCGGGGTTCTGTCTGAGCGGACCCTTAGTTCCCTAGCTGCTCGTGGGACCGCAATGGACCCTTCTACCTCTACATTTCCCCCTACCAGTGGCTTGGGTGGGCCACTGGTAGGAAAACACACCCCATCGAAAAAGCGACTTCGTGCTGCGAGTCCTCCAGCGCCTGGTGTTACTAGAGATTTATCAGACTGTCGTAACAGAGCACGTGCTGATAACCAGAATTTGTTTTTGGTTGTCAAACAGAAGGAAGCTAGCTTTGAGAGGATTTCTTCCTTTTACATCCACAAGGGTCTGGAGGTAATTGCAGGAACACGGAAATCTGTGAAGCGACTGCGCAATGGGACTCTGTTAGTTGAAACTTCTAGTTCCTGTTAAGTCACTTCTCTTCGGAAAGCAACCTGTCTCGGAGAGTACGCTATCGAGACCGAGCTCCACTCCACTTTGAACTATAGTAAGGGTGTTGTGACATGTAGGGACTTGGTTGATATCCCCAAGGACGAGTTGAAATCTGAGTGGGCTGACAAAGGTATTGTCGACGTGCAGCATATTATGAAACGAGTCCATGGGGACCTAGTCAAATCCGACTCGTCTATCCTCACATCCATTTGTCAAGACTCCCAGAGCATGTTAAAGCGGGTTTCTTACGCTTGCCAGTACGCCCATATTTCCCCAACCCAATGCGCTGTTTTAAACGTCAGCGCATACTACGTTGGGGTGCAATGGGATAACCATTTGTGGTAAATGTGGTCAGCCTGCCCGTGAAGGAGCCGATTGTTCATCACCTGTGAAGTGCGTGAATTGCTCTGGGAGTCACTCTGTCTGGAGACGGGTCTGCCCCATCTATCTCGAGGAACGGAAGATACAGGAGATCAAAACATCTAAGCGCGTCCCCTATGGTGAGGCCAAGAAGCTCTTTAAGGCCATGCAGCCTCCTGTGTTTACAACATCTTTCGCTTCCGCTCTGCAGAAACCGGTACAGTTGGCCACTGTTGCTACACAAACGGAGGTTGCTAGTATCAGCACTAATACTTGCGTTTGCCAGTGCACTTGTGCTGCTGCGGTTGTTTTGCAATCTGCAGCTCTCCCCACAACGTCGGACAAGGCCGTGGTTGCTGACATTTGGGTACTTCCTGCCCCCCCCCCCCCCCCATATGGCGGTGCCTTCTGCCCAGGCGGGTAAAGCTCCAATTGTTGTCTAGATTCTGCATTCTAAGCCCCCCAAGACGAAGACGCCGTAGGTGAAGGTTTTGCCACCTGAGGATACTAGTCAGGGTCAGTCCGATGACGAGGCCATCGTGCTGTCTGACATCTCCCTTGGGTCGCCATCGGAGCTGATGGACATTGATGTCGACCGGGGGCGATATTCTCGCCTCAGGAATAAATCTCCGGCCAGTACGGGCTCTCCTCCAAAGCACAGAGGCAGGGTGAAAATTCAGCCACCCTGATCACTGGCTCCCATATTACAGTGGAACCTGAATGGGTTCAGGACGCATGTGGCCGAATTACAACTCCTTGTACGAGAGCACCCCTTGTGCTTTTGTCTCCAAGAGACACATTTTCGGGCCACTGATGCTCCTTCTTTACGGGGCTATACCGTGTATCGAAAAGATCTGATGGGGGAAAGGGCAAAGGATGGTGTTGCGGTTTTTGTCCGTGACATGCACCAGTCATCTGAGCTCCCTCTCGTTACGGACTTGTAAGCAGTTGCAGTTGACCTTCTTGTGGGGCGGAGGCCCACAATCTGTTCCGTTTACTTACCGCCTCAGGATGCAATAGACTCTGAGGCTCTCACAAACCTTATTAGCCAACTCTCCCGCTCATTTCTCCTTCTGGGGGACTTCAATGCTCATAATGTCTTATGGGGCTCTACGACTACTTTCCCCAGGGGTCGCATTCTGGAAAGCCTCATGGCGTCCGAAGAACTGTGCATCCTCAACTCTGGTGCTCCCACTCATTTCTGTACTGCTTCTGGGTAGTCGTCAGCTATTGACCTTTCCTTTTGCTCTCCAGCACTCGCGGATTCTACTCCGTGGGAGGTTGCCGCTGACCTCCATTCTAGTGACCACTTCCCCATTTGGATTCGCCTCCTGGATGAGGCTGTGGCATTACCAGTGCCGCCCTTGTGGCACCTATGCAGAGCTGATTGGACACTTTTCAGCCATTTAGCTGTTTTGGAACACCGTGCCAGCGTCCACGAATGGATCGACCACGTTACAGCCGTGGTCTCCCATGCTGCTGAACTGTCGATCCCACGATCCTCAAGTCATCCCAAGAGGCGCCCTGTCCCTTGGTGGACCACTGAGTGCCGCTCATTTATACGAACCCGCCGTGCAGCTCTGCGCCGCTTCAAGTGCCGTCCCTCAGCTGAAAATCTTGCGGCCTTTCGGGTGGCAAGGGCCAAGGCGCGGCGAGTGATTAAAGAGAGCAAACGACGGTCATGGCAATCGTTCTTGAGCTCCATCTCTCGCTCCACTAGTTCTACGAAAGTATGGGAAGGAGGATTTCCGGGAACGCAGCCAACTACTTGTCACGGCATTGCCGTATCAGGGATGTCTCCTCACGGCGCCGAGAGACAATGCCCAGACACTGGCCATGCATTTTGCGGAATCTACTACCACTATTAACTGTGATCCAGATTTCTGCTGCTACCGCACTGCCATCGAGATGGGTCACTTGGACTTCCGGTCTCCAAATTCTGAACCCTACAACTGCCCCTTCACAATGTGGGAACTGGATTCTGCGCTGTCTGTGGCTCATGATACTTCACCTGCTCATGATCAAGTCCGGTACAGCATGCTGCGGCACTTGTTGCTGCCATCCAAGGAAGTTCTCCTGAGTTGTTTTAATATAATATGGTCATCCGGCACGTTCCCTGACTCGTGGAGGGAGGCGATTTTGATTCCCCTCCTCAAACCGGGAAAGGACCGAATGCATCCCAGTAGTTAGCGGGATATTGCTTTGACGAGCTGTGTCGGGAAGACGTTGGAACGCATGGTCAACTGTCGCCTGGTTTGGCTGCTCGAGACCAGGCAGCTCCTTAGCCACTCTCAGTGTGACTTTCGGAGATGTCGTTAACCTATAGACAACTTGACCCTGCTTGAGGCGGCCATCCAGCAGGCCTTCCTGCTTAACCAGCATTGTCTAGGTGTATTCTTTGACACACTACTTGGCGCCGCCTTATCCTCAATCAACACCATCATTGTGGCTTTCATGGCCATCTCCCCATCTTCATTCGGTCCTTTCTTTCCAGCCGCCTCTTTCGATATCGGGTTGGTAATGTGCTATCTGATTTGTACGTGCAGGAGAATGGTGTTCCTCAGGGAAGCGTTATAAGTGTCACCCTCTTTGCCGTCGCCATTAACAGTATCACGTCCACTATCTGGACTCCTGCCCAGTGCTCCTTGTTTGTGGACAATTTTGCTGTTTTCTGTTCTTCCTCCAGTCTTGTCACTGCTAGTCGGCAGCTGCAGCTTACGATAAAGCGATTAGAGGCATGGACTGCGAAGACAGGTTCTACCTTTTCTGCAGACAAAAGTGTGTGTGTTCATTTTAATCGTTCTCAACGTGCTTTTACCTCCCCTGAATTGCGTCTGAGGGACACCATTCTTCCTTTTAGAGACACTGTGAGGTTCCTGGGCCTCACTTTTGATTCCAAGTTGTCGTGGTTGCCTCACGTTAAAGACCTCAAGGTGCGGGCCCTGAAGGCACTGAATATTTTGAAGTGTCTGAGCCATCGGTCCTGGGGAGCAGATCGGACGCGTCTGCTGCAGTTTTATAGGGCTTTCGTCCGGTCGCGTCTTGACTATGGATGCACCGTGTATGGGTCAGCGATGCCTTCATATCTGAAAATTCTTGACGCAGTACACCATGAGGGTATCAGGCTGGCCACTCGGGCCTTCCCTACCAGTCCCATCCCCAGCCTGTATGCTGAGGCAGGGGAACCGCCGCTCGCCATCCGGCGGAAACTCCTCATGGGGCAACGGATGTGTCAATTCCTTGCCTGTCCTACCTCCCCTGCGTACCCTACTGTTGCCCGACCGCCTATGGAACGTCTTTTTTCCAGTCGTCCAAGGGCAACGAGACCATTTGGGATTCGTGCCAAGCATTTGCTTGAGTCCCTTGGTGTGGAGCGTGTGGCACCCCAACGCCAGGGTTTTACCCGCCTGCCTCCCTGGTTGCTCCAGAGGCCCAGCGTCCTTTTAGACTTGTCAGAGTACCGGAGGAGCTCCACTCCTGCGTTTGTTTTTACCTCCTTATTTTACGATATTTTAAACCAGCATCCCGACCATGTACCAGTATTTACGTATGGCTCTAAACAGGGTGACTGTTTGTTGTGCTGTTGTTTTCCCTGATCGAGTCGTCAAGTTAGGCTTCCTGCGGCGTTTACCATCTTTGATGCCGAATTGTTTGCGATCTTGCGGGCATTGGAGCAGATGAGATGTGTTCCCAGTCTTAAGTTTCTCATCTGTTCTGACTCCCTGAGTGCCCTTCAGACCACGCAACACTTGTACCCAGCGGATACGGTCATTCAGAACATCCATGATGCCCTACTACACCTGCAACGGTAGGGGAAGGAGGTTTCTATCTGCTGGGTGCCGGGGCACGTAGGTATTAGGGGAAACGAACTGACGGATGTGGCTGCCAAAGGTGCACGTTCTCTCCCTCACGTTGTTGAATGTGCCGTCCCCCTCCATGCTGTTACCTCCCTTTTGCGTTTTCGTGTTATGCGTCAATGGGAAGAGGAATGGCTGGCAGTCGGTGAAAATAAGCTGCGTCTGGTCATGGCCACCACGCGGCCATGGCGTACGTCCGTCCTACCAGTCGTGCAGGCGGGATGAGGTTCTCCTCACTCGCCTCCGCATCGGGCACAGTTCCTTAACGCATGGCTTTTTACTCCGGCGGAAGGACCCCCCAAACTGCGTCAGGCCTGTGTCTTTTAGCCGTTCTCCTTGTTCGCTGTCCGTCTTCGTCCCTTCACCGCATGTGTTCCTGTTTCTATGCGACTGGGCGCTGATGGCCACGGTGTTAAGCGCCCGAATACCTCAAACCACACACACGCTCCACGCTATTCAGTCGTACGGTTACAGTGAGGAAGGCAGTATAAATCCAATGGAGTGGACAGATAATGTAGAAATGTAGATGTCAGAAGACAATAAATGGCGCACGGTCATACCCTCTGGAAATTTCTCACTCTTAACATAAATAAGGTATCCAGTGTTACTAAGATAGTTGCCCTTAACAACTTCGTAGGAAGGTTAAATGTGATATAGCTTTAGTACATGAAGTGAAGCAGTTCATCAGATTATCGACTTCGCATTTATTCAAACTGGTACTATCATCATAATACAAAGTGACAGTGAAATAGAGAATGTAGAATTTTTACCGAGTGGATGTGGAATAGCTCTCTCCATTCATGATGTAAGTCTTGTTGAGATGGAACTCTTATTAACGTTTATGCTCCAGCCTGTAGTGAAAACAAAACTAGCAGAAGCCGTTTCTTCGCTCGAGAACTTTGCCAGTGATTTCGTAGAAATAATAATAAACTTATTATCGGTAGCAATTTTAGTTGTGTAATTAATAATGATGATCATTTACCTCTTCCAAAGAAACGTAGTGAACTTAAAGCACTGGTTGACCGTTACCATTTTGGAGACACTTGGTGAATTTTGAATCACCGACAGAACAGAGTACACTTATTTTTATACTAATGGGCATAAGAGATTTGATAGGATATATGTGTAATCCTCAATTTTAGCTCAACTAGCTAAAACTGAAACAAAACCGATGGTATTCTTGGATCACTACTGTTACATATGACAAATGAAATTCCCGAAAATACATTTTCGCCATAAGAAAGGCATTTGGAAGCTTAACATTAGTCATTTGGAGGATCAAATGGTCATCTATTAGTCATTTGGCAAGAGGTACTCAAAAAGCAGTTCCACGCTAAAAGCATGTTGAAATGGTGGTGCATGCTAAGCCTGCGGTTAGAAATTCGTTCGTCAACTATAGTTCCAAGAAAGCCCACTGGCTTTCATCAATCTCACAATTCTATCACAGTTGCCTGCTAGATATCGGTAATAAAATAACAGTTCAACCGAACGTACTACCAAAGTTGAGACAAATCAAAGCAAAACTCTCAATGTGACTTCCGAAAGAAAACTGAATGTACCCTTATAAGGCGTCAACCGGTAGTGGCAATGCACAAGAACCTATTCCTGTCTATCACTTAGACAGGGAACAGAAAAGAGGCAGGAACGTAACCGTCAGAAAACCATCGAAGAGAATGAAATCAGAACCGACATCACCACTCACTTTACAATCCTGTTCAAAGAAAACGACATCACCCAGCCAGCAGAAAACAGTTTTCTTCAGGAAACACCTCACTTGATCGGACGCACCTTTATGAGACTTTCACTTCGGGCGAAATTGAGGAAGCAGTCAAAACGAGTTCTAAAGGAATATTTCCAGCAGTGGATGGGATTCCTGTTAAATTTATTTGAAGCACCTTAACATTTTAGAGGAAGTTTTACTAGGTATTACTGACGAAATCCATTATGGTGTAGAGATACCGGAAGAATTTCTAAGAATCACATTGATACAAAAAACTAAAGAAACACCAAATTTACAGAATCTACTTCCGATCACATTACTCGACTTTAACTATAAAATAATCGCTCGATGCTTCACTGGGAGATTAAAGCAAACAACGAAAGAAGTGTTTAATCCATCTCAAACGGGTGCCGTTCCAGACAGAAACGTATATGGCTCCTTACTAGCATACAGTAATTTTATTTCGTTCACAGACTGAGCGGTCTAAGGCGCTGCAGTCATGGACTGTGCGGCTGGTCCCGGCGGAGGTTCGAGTCCTCCCTCGGGCATGGATGTGTGTGTTTGTCCATAGGATTGTTTAGGTTAAGCAGTGTGTAAGCTTAGGGACTGATGACCTTAGCAGTTAAGTCCCATAAGATTCCACACACGTTTGAACGTTTTTTTTTCGTTCACAGGAACCGACACGTCAAAGAAAGTAGCTATTTTTTTCACAGGCGCTAAAAATGCTTTCGATAGGATCAGTTATAAATGTCTGGAAAGAGTCATGGTTAAAATGGGCTACGGCACAAAGTTCACGAATGCAGTTCAGAATATTTTGTGCAATACCGTGTCACAAGTCAGTATTAATGACAGATAAAATAAGAAAACTCCCATCAACAGATCAGTCAGACAAGGTTGTCCATTAGCTATGGCGTTACATGCAGCAGCTTTAGATCCTATCCTCCGTACCAGTGTCAAGGAATACCAATAGGAGATCAACGGCTCATATGCAAGGATAGGATGTTTCCATGGAAAGTTCAAAAGATGTTGACATCTTACGTAACATCCTCCGACGGTACAAAAAAGCGACAAGTGCAGTTATCAACTCCAAAATGACTGCGTTGTTGCCAACTTCAAATAATAAGTGGAGAATATATTCTATGTGATCAAAAGTATCTGGACACCCCAAAAAACATACGTTTTTCATATTAGGTGCATTGTGCTGCCACCTACCGCCAGGTACTCCACATCAGCGACCTCAGTTGTCATTAGCCATTGTGAGAGAGCAGAACGGGGCGCTCTGCGGAACTCACGGACTTCGAACGTGGCCAGGTGATTGGGTGTCATTTGTGTCATACGTCTGAACGCGAGATTTCCACACTCCTAAACTGTTTCCATTGTGACAGTGAAGTGGAAACGTAAAGGGACACGTGCAGCACAAAAGCGCACAGGCCGACCTCGTCTGTTGACTGACAGAGACAGTTGAAGAGGGTCGTAATGTGTAATAGGCAGACATCCATCAAGACCATCACACAGGAATTCCAAACTGCATAAGGAGCCACTGCAAGTACTGTGACAGTTAGGCGGGAGGTGAGAAAACTTGGATTTCATCGTCGAGCGGCTGCCACACATCACGCCGGTAAATGCCAAACGATGCCTCGCTTCGTGTAATGAGCGTAAACATTGGACGATTGAACAGTGGAGAAAAGGGGGGGGGGGGGGGAGTGACGAACCACGGAACACGTGTCGATCCGATGGCAGGGTGTGGGTATGGCGATTTCCCGTTGAATGTCATCTGCAAGCATGTATAGTGCCAACAGTAAGATTCGAAGGCGGTGGTGTTTGGTGTGGTCGTTTTTTCATGGAGAGGGCTTGCACTCCTTGTTGTTTTGCATGGCACTATCACAGCAAAGGCCTACATTGATGTTTTAAGCACTTTCTTGCTTCCTACTGTTGACGAGCAATTCGGGGATGGCGACTGCATCTTTCAACACGATCGAGCACCTGTTCATAATGCACGACCTGTGGCGGAGTGGTTACAGGACAATAACATCCCTGAAATGACTGGTTTGCACAGAGTCCTGACCTGAATCCCACAGAACACCTTTAGAATGTTTTGAAACACCGACTTCGTGCCAGGCCTCACCTACCGACATTGATACCTCTCCTCAGTGCAGCACTCCGTGAAGAATGGGCTGCCATTCCCCAAGAAACCTTCCAGCACCTGATTTAACGTATGCCTGCGAGAGCGGAAGCTGTCATCAAGGCTAAGGGTGGGCCCACACCATACTGAATTCCAGCATTACCGTTGGAGGGCGCCCACGAACTTGTTAAGTCATTTTCAGCCAGGTGTCCGGATACATTTGATCACATAGGTTACAGTGGAACTGGTTTATTGCGAAAATAATTATCAACACCAAATGTTAGGCACCGTTATGACAAATACCCCACAAAGAATGGAGCGTCTCAATTAGCGCACGACACTACATAAAATAAGAGCGGTAGTAAAAATCTGTGCACGTAGAAATTTAGCTACGGTATGGCAGGAAAAGTCAAGCTGTGAATACACAAATACTCGCTAAAGCGTGGCACTTAGCTCACGTCCTCCTGCTGCCCAAGAATGTAAAGAGGGCTATACTGCAAGCGATGTAATGGTTTACGTGGAGGGGTGAAATCTTTAAGCTATTTCTGTAGACCTCCATTCTTATCTGTAATGAGGGTGGACTGGGACTAACAGACTTGCACGCAAAATACGCGGCATTATTCGTCAACGGAACTAAGCGTTTAATAGAAAAGAAACTACACTCGCCGATTGCTGTACTATTTCACAAGTATCACTCGACATCAAAGCTGGCGCTGGTTAATACTGTCACACTCAATAAATTTAGTTCGAAATTTTATATCAATGAAAGTTAAATAGTGAAAGACATTTTAAAACAAGAAAAACTTCGTAACGTGGTCATAGCTCTCCAAGGAATACCAGTTCCTAATGAATGGGATTTGCGATTACCACAACAGAATTTTAAAATCGTGTAGGAAAATTTTGCGACGGAAATAATACCACAAGGCGCCAGATAAACTCGCCCAAAGCGATAATCCGGACCACAGCGCAAACTCCAAATTTTGCTCCACCCATTTAAAACCGTCAGCCTCATGTGGAAATTCTGATTCAGGGAACACAATGGAACATCGTTTTCATTGCCCAAACTTAGTCCCAATATAACATCCTCTAAGGATCATGATTCGACTGTTCAATGGAACAGGCACGTTCAATATGCAGGTTTCTAACACCATGATACCCGCAGGGAAACCGTTTCCCAAAGGAAAGCGACCGCAACAACGTGAATGATAGCGCACACAATTCATTAATTTTTGAGTTAAATTAACGAACAGCTTACAATATGTGGCATTTTTATTGGATGAGCAAAAGAAAGTTAGACGTAGTCCTAAGTATTGGATTACGTACGCGAGGATCCAATATCTACAGCTTATGATAATATTTTGACATAAAATCTTACGTAAAAAAATAGTGATTAAAATGTAACGTCAATTATACAAAATTGCCATCTCAGAAATAACTCAATGGGCAATTTGTTGCAGATATCCGTACTAAAGATTGAAATGTGGTTGTGTTGTAGAGTATAGAGAGTGATCCACGAAGATATTCAAATATTTTAAAATGTTATTCTACAAATGAGACTAAAGAAAAAGTTCATATAAACATAGGTCCGCGAATGTTTGGCTAAGGAGTTACAGCTAGTAAAAGATTTTGCCTGAAATTTAGCAACTTCGATAATATGAAGCCATCGCAAAACTATAAGAGGTTAAAGTAAATCACGATTTTGTTGTTATTGAGCTGGTGAACCTAATAAAACATGTCCCAGACATATATCTGCAGTAGTTTTCCAGAACATCCAGAGAAGCAAGGAAGTAATTTCGTAAAATTTTAATTTATTAAATACTTTGCCCAATTTGTTTTTTAAATTCCAGGTAATTGCACAAAGTTTTCAACAGAAGTTGCAGAGAATTTAAGTTTGGAAAAATGACGTTAATAACGTTAACTGAAACCGTATGAATGTGTCAGATAATCTGCTTCTATTAATACCATAGCACACTTGAATTGTGTTAAAGCAGGAAAAAGAAAGCTCAGTGTTAAGGAAGTTGTACAGTGTGCATACAGTTTCACAATACATTCACAATACTAATTAACTGCAGCCGTAGCATTGCCATCAAATTTGCAATAAATAAACGCATATCGGCGCATTCCTCTGTCGTGAATTTGTAAGAAATCCCTATTTCATAAATAATCTACAAACTACAACAGTTACTATGTGGTTTCACTTGAATACATTGTTATTGTTATGTTCTTTCACTGAACAATACAGAAAACTAATTCGTTTCGAGGTTAGGAAATACATTGTTATTGTTTTGTTCTTTCATTGAACAATACAGAAAACTAACTCGTTTCGAGGTTAGGAAACGACTGAAACAACTCACCAGTCTATTGCCAACAATGACATAAACGTTTTTCCTTTATTAATGGAAAGTAAACAAATTTACTTGTATAATAATCTTTGCTTCTCTGGATGTTCTGCAAAACTGCTGCAGAGACACGTCTGGGACATGCTTTATTACATTCATCTGACCAGTAACAACCAAATACATGGAAATCGTGCTTTACTTTAACCAAGTACAGATTTGTGATGGCTTCATATTAGCGACGTTGCTAAATTCCCGGCAAAATGTTTATGTAAATTTACTTGTATAATTTTTTTTGTAAATAACTGATTACTTACAGTTCTTCGCGTTTTTGGTTGGCATCTGCGTTTCCTCTCATAGTGCGATCTCCAGCATGTGCTAAAATACAGTGCAGCAAGAGAAGGCGGTTTTTATTGACAACACAGATATACTGTTTTTTTGACTTGATAGCGTACATTTACAAAGTATACGCAATGTCTACTTGAATGTTCATTTTCAGGCTTTTATTTTGCAGAACTGTTTAGTATCATACAATTTTGTCAACAATTGTTCCAGACTTAATGAAACTGGACATTTATTGTTGATTTATTTGACTGTTGCAGACGAAAGCACCGATGAAAAGCTGAACTCTGAAACACGCGGTGATTAAACACCAACCAGACATACAAATCTAAAAAGAGGGGGGCGAGGGACGGTGTTCATCGATTTGGCTCAAACTATGTGAATACGAGGAGTTCCAAGTTCCTACAATATTTCGCCCAAGTGGGCCACAGGAAAAGCTGAAAGGTTCTCTAGAGAACAACACACACACCCACGCCCGATGGAGGACTCAAACCTACGGCGAGAGGAGCCGCGCAATCCGTGACATGGCGACTCAAACCGTGAATGCGTATAATTATTTGGTAAATAAAATAGAGCGCATTGTATTGCGATTATTACTATGAACTCCCCACTACTGGTACTTCTATATCAAAAACTTAAAAAAGCTGACCACTGCAATATTGGAGAACGTATTTTGCATTACTTCTTAATATAAATGGTAACTCTGGTTTCTATTTCACTTCACATAGTATTTTGTGCTCCCTGGGTAACCATAAATACTTCTTCCCCAACGTGGGCAAAGCGAAACGAAACAAAAGAGCACAACTACGAGTAACGAAGAAAGAAACTTGTCGCAGCCATATTGCCAAACACCGCTGCTAAGGGCTGAATATGTTTCACACTACTTACTGTATTAACTGGTCTTATCGTGACGTAGTGGTGCTGTGAAGGCGTCCAGAAACGAAGCTACCGATTTGTTGATCGCCATATGTTCCTGGATGTGTCAGTGCGAGGAGAATCTCACCTTTGTCGCGAGAACTCCTCACAGCAATGTGTTTGTGATTGCGCAACGTGTGAAATATTTGTGACAAGTAAGAATATGAATGTTACTGCTCACCATTTCACTCGCAGCAGTTTAAGCTACTTTCTTAGGTTCCTGCCTAACCGCACACTCTGAATTCGCCACATATTTCGGAAATAAACATCAAAAAATTTATTTCATCCTTTGATCTCTAATCAGACAGAACTGTTAAAAGAAAGAACACATTTGTATTACATTCATAACAAAGTCCCAGATTGTGTTAATACTGTTGTTGTTGTGGTCTTCAGTCCTGAGACTGGTTTGCTGCAGCTCTCCATGCTACTCCATCCTGTGCAAGCATCTCCCAGTACTTACTGCAACCTACATTCTTCTGAATCTGCTTAGTGTATTCATCACTTGTCGGCCTCTACGATTTTTACCCTCCACGCTGCCCTCCAATACTAAATTGGTGATCCCTTGATGCCTCAGAACATGTCGTACCAACCAGTCCCTTCTTGTTGTCAAGTTGTGCCACAGACTCCTCCCCAATTCGATTCAATACCTCCTCATTAGTTATGTGATCTACCCATCTAATCTACAGCATTCTTCTGTAGCAACATTTTTCGAAAGCTTCTATTCTCTTCTTGTCCAAACTATTTATCGTCCATGTTTCACTTCAATACATGGCTACACTCCATACAAATAGTTTCAGAAACGACTTCCCGACACTTAAATCTATACTCGTTGTTAACTAATTTCTCTTCTTCAGAAATGCTTTCCTTGCCATTGCCACTCTGCATTTTATATCCTCTCTACTTCAACCATCGTCAGTTATTTTGTTCCCCAAATAGCAAAACTCCTTTACTACTTTAAGTGTCTCATTTCCTAATCTAATTCCTTCAGCATCACCCGACTTTATTCGACTACATTCCATTATCCTCGTTTTGCTTTTGTTGATGTTCATCTTATATCCTCCTTTCAAGACACTGTCCATTCCGTTCAATTGCTCTTCCACGTCCTTTGCTGTCTATGACAGAATTACAATGTCATCGGTGAACTTCAAAGTTTTTATTTCTTCTCCATGGATTTTAATTCCAACTCCGAATTTTTCTTTTGTTTCCTTTACTACTTGCTCAATATACACATTGAATAACATCGGAGAAAGGCTACAACCCTGTCTCACTCCCTTCCCAACCACTGCTTCCCCTCCATGCACCTCGACTTTTATAACTACCATCTGGTTTCTGTACAAATTGTAAATAGCCTTCGCTTCCTGTATTTTACCCCTGCCACCTTCAGAATTTGAAAGAGAGTGTTCCAGTCAACATTGTCAGAAGCTTTCTCTAAGTCTACAAATGCTAGAAGCGTAGGATTGCCTTTCCTTAATATTTCTTTTAAGATAAGTCGTAAGGTCAGTATTACCTCATGTGTTCCAACATTTCTACGGAATCCAAACTGATCTTCCCCGAGGTCGGCTTCTACCAGTTTTTACAGTCGTCTGTAAAGAATTCGCGTTAGTATTTTGCAGCTGTGACTTACTAAACTGATAGTTCGGTAATTTTCACATCTGTCAACACCTGCTTTCTTTGGGGTAAAACAAAATTAGCATGCAGTGGGTTGCAAACCTACATGCTGTGGCTCAGTAAACGACGTCCTTATCAGTTACACTAATGCTTAATCTTTTCATTGCACTATTGCTTTGAAACAGCATGCTACGTACGGCACACACAATACTAAGTAGTTGAACAAGTTAAATGCACGCAGTTCACGCAAGGGTTGTCCACACTCGCTCGCACACGTCGATAGGCGAAAGCCCACTGGTTACATCAAGATTGCAAAAAGTAGTGTAGCGTCTACTCGACCCCGGTACTAACCAGCCATGCAGCCATACTGCGTGCACGAATCGCATGACATCTATCAGTTTGATAGCGATCTTCGTTTAATGATTGTGGTGACGTGTTTGTGATGTTTTGATTGCACCATTGCTTTGAAACAGCATGCTACGTACCGCACACACAATACTAAGTAGGTAGCGACCGATAGCTGCGATTTGCTTACACACTTGCGACTTACGAAGCGGTCAGTCGTGAGGTTTTGGACGGATTAAATAAAAGGTTGCGAAGGCTAGGTGATTCATTTCATTTAACGCAGACTTTTGACTGTGTTCACCACAAAACATTACTGCAGAAGTTGGACCATTATGGGGTAATGGGAGTAGCTTACAATTGGTTCGCCTCTTACTTCAAGAACAGAAAGCAGAAATTAATTCTCTGCAATATTGAGGGTGGTAGTGACGTTCAGTCCCAATGGGGCACTGTAAGTGGGGCGTTTCCCAAGGGTCGGTGCTGAGGCAACTGCTGTTTCTTATTTATATAAATGATATGCCTTCTAGTATTACAGGTGATTCAAAAATATTTCTGTTTGCTGATGACACCAGCTTGGTAGTGAAGGATCTTGTGTGTAATATTGAAACACTATCAAATAATGTAGTTCACGAAATAAGTTCGTGGCTTGTGGAAAATAATTTGATGCTAAATCACAGTAAAACTCAGTTTTTACAGTTTCTAACTTACAATTCAACAAGAACTGATATTTTGATCAGACGAAATGGGCATATTATAAGCGAGATGGAACAGTTCCAGTTCCTAGGCGTTCGGATAGATAGTAAGCTGTTGTGGAACGCCCATGTTCAGGATCTTGTTCAGAAACTAAATGCTGCTTTATTTACCATTAGAACAGTTCAACACGAAAATTAGTCTACTTCGCATATTTTCATACGGTTATGTCGTATGGTATTATTTTTTGGGTAATTCTTTTGATTCAAAAAGGGTACTTTTGGCTCAAAAACGGGCTGTTCGAGCTATATGTGGTGTAAGTTCGAGAACCTCTTGTCGACCTCTATTCAATAGTCTGGGAATTCTGATATTGCCCTCACAGTATATATTTTCTTTAAAGTCGTTTGTTGTTAGCAATATTAGCTTATTCCCAAGAGTTAGCAGCTTTCACTCAGTTAATACTAGGCAGAAATCAAATCTGCATGTGGAATGCACTTCCTTCACTCTTGTGCAGAAAGGAGTGCAGTATTCTGCTGCATCCATTTCCAATAAGCTACCACAAGAACTCAAAAATCTTAGCAGCAGTCCAAACACTTTTAAGTCTAAACTGAAGAGTTTCCTCGTGGCTCACTCCTTCTATTCTGTCGAGGAGCTCCTGGAGGAGCTGAAAAATTAAGCAAATTCCAGTGTTACATTGTTGATTTTCTTTATTTAAACTTACGAATGGTATTTCATTTTATCTGTTTCTACTATCGTGTTATAATTTCATGTATTGACTCGCTCCATGACCATGGAGCGAATCCTTAATTTGGTCCCACGGACAGGTAGGGTACGACAGTTTCGAGCAATAGCTGTTGGGACGGCGCAGTAGGCGGGCCGCCTGGAAACAAAAGAGCGCGCGCCGTTGCTCAGTGTGTGTCACGAGTAGAGAGGATATCCCGCTGTCGCCGGCCGACAACCCAGCCGCTGATTGGGCCACGCCTCTGCGCGTGCGAGCTGCCGCTGACGTCGCCTGGTGAGTACTAAAATCTACACTGAGGAGCCAAAGAAACTGGTACACTTGCCTAATATCGCGTAGGGCCCCCGCCAGCATGCACAAGAGCCGCAACTCGACGTGCCAAGGACTAGACTCATGTCTGAAGTAGTGCTGGAGGGAACTGACACCATGAAAACAGGTCTGTCCATAAATCTGTAGGAGTTCGATGAGGTGGAGATCTCTTCTAAACAGCATGTTACAAGGCATCCCAGATATGCTCAATAATGTTCATGTTTGGACAGTTAGGTAGCCATCGGAAGTGTTTAGCGGTTCTAGGCACTTCAGTCCGGAACTGCGTGACTGCTACGGTCGCAGGTTCGAATCCTGCTTCGGGCATGGATGTGTGTGATGTCCTTAGGTTAGTTAGATTTAAGTAGTTCTAAGTCTAGGGGACTGATGACCTCAGATGTTGAGTCCCATAGTGGTTAGTGCCATTTGAACCATTTTTTGGAAGTGTTTAAACTCAGAAGAGTTTTCCTGGAGCCGCTCTGTAGCAATTCTGGACGTGTGGGGTGTCGCATTGTCCTGTTGGAATTGCCCAAGTGCGTCGGAATGCACAATGGACATGAACGGATGCAGGTGATCAGACAGGATGCTTACGTACGCGTCACCTGTCAGAGTCGTATCTAGACGTATTAGGTCTCCCATATCTTTCCGACTGCACACGCCCCATACCATTACAGAGCCTCCACCAGCGTGAGCAGTCCCGTACTGACATGCATGGTCCATGGATTTATGAGGTTGTCTCGATACCTGTACACGTCCAACTGCTCGGTACAATTTGAAACGAGACTCGTCCGACCTGGCGACATATTTCCGGTCATCAAAATTCCAATGTCGTTGTTGACGGGTCCAGGCGAGGCATAAAGCTTTACGTTGTGCTGTCATCGAGGGTACACGAGTCGGCCTTCGGCTCGGAAAGCCCATGTCGATGATGATGCGTTGAATGGTTCGCACGCTGACACTTGTTGACAACAAAGCACTGAAATCTGCAGCAATTTCCAGAAGGGTTGCACTTTCGTTGTGTTGGACGATTATCTTCAGTCGTCGTTGGTTCCATTCCCGCAGGATCCTTTTCCGGACGCAGCGATGTCGGAGATTCGATGTTTTACTGGATTCCTGATATTCACGGTACACTCGTGAAACGGTCGTACGGGAAAATCCCCACTTCATCGCTACCTCGAAGATGCTGTATCACATCGCTCGTGCACCGACTATAACGCCAAGTCGAAACTCACTTAAATCTTGATAACCTGCCACTTTAGCAGCAGTAATCGGTCGAACAAGTTCGCCGGACACTTGTCTTATGGAAGCGTTGCCGACCGCAGCGTCATATTTTCCCTGTTTACACACCTTTGTATGTGGATACCATGTCTATACCAGTTTCCTTGCCGCTTTTTTTTATCTCATGGCTTCACATAATCGATCTAACACGGTGGAATGTTTGTTTCACCGGAACCTCGAAAGACGAGCCGCATTCGAAATTGATAAGCGGATAATAAGAGGGTGACTTCAAAAGATCTACATACTGCAAGATAGAATTTAAGAGAATATTTTTTTTACAAAATACTTTTACAGGTCTCCTATATAATCTGCATTCCCGCTTATGACAGCTTCCAAACTTTTTGGTAACTTCTGTATTCCGTATAGGACACCTTTATTGTTGATCTGTCTGATTACTAGGGCCACGTCAGTGGAAGCTTCATCAACTGATCAAAACCTTTTGCACGGAGCTGTTCCTTCAATTTGGAAAACAAATCAAAGTCTGGTGGGTTTATATCAGGACTGTATGGTGGGCAGGAAAGTGTTTCCATCCATATCTGTCGAGCGTTTTTTTCACTGCTAGGGCAATATGCGGTCTTGTATTACTGTGCAAAATGAGGACACAGGCTGCAAGCCACCCATGACTAATTTTGTGGCGCAAAACATTTTGCAGAAACAGCCTGTAATACGCGCGCTTTACAGGCGTTCCTGGGGCACGCTATTTGTAAATACGACGCCATTCGTATGATACGCGAATATCATCCTTAGTTTCACCTTTGATTGCTGGCGGCGGAACATTTCCTGTCGTGGATAATTGCAACTTTTCCATTGTGACGGCTGAGACGTGAGGTCCGACAAATTTCGTATACAGGATTCATCAAGTGCGAGAACCTTTTTCAGAATTGTTCACCACCTGTTCGATTAGGCCGAAGCTGTTCTTTTGCGATTCTTTTGGGATTTGCTTTCAGCTCTTCAGTGAGACCATGCAGAATCCATCTGGCAGAAACTTTTCTCATCTTTACCTTTTCAGTTACGATTCTGTAAACTAAAGTGAACGACATTCGGGCCTCATATGTGATTTGCTCACATGTGTTTCGTCGATCCTCCCTCAATAACGTTATTAACAATAACCTGAGAGGTGCAATTTGTTGCACTTGATGATCTTCCATTGTCTGAGCCGGTCTCACTACTTACTGAACCTTCAGGAAAACGAACAGACCACCGTGATATTGTTCTACTATCAACTACACTATAGCAACAAAACTCTCTCAAGTTATTGTAAATTTCCATTGTGTTTTTTTCTACACACGGATTCGATTTTAATTTAGGTACGACGGTCACTAGGTGTAAGCCGACCTGTCTCGGTTTCAGCTTCCATATTAAAACTGAATTACTCAGGACGCAGCCACGCGGTGACGCATACGACCGTCACGCCATATGTCTCGCTCACAACTGACATGAATTTCAACTTGAACAGGCCGTCGTAACGGACGCACATGCGCGACAACAGGTCTTCTGAAAAGGCATTCGTGGATGATATAAAAGTTATCTGGAGCACATAAACGAATTTCAACTCGATTTCGTGATTAAATCACTGGGCATAAAAGTAGACACCGCCGATGAAATTGAGAAATCAGCAAAACCAAATAAGGGTACAGGGAAATTTCGAAACAGAGACGGGTCAGTCAGCAACGTGACGATTCAGCATTCACTGTGCGGCATCAGGAATGTAAAAGCGTACAGTAGGGGTGATGGTTCTCGCTGAAACAACCGGTTTTCGGTTATATCGATTTCTTTCAGTGCTATTTCAACCTGACTGTTAAAACCACTCAAAGTAACCGTCAGCATTCGGTTTTTGTACCTATTTTTTCTTGTAATGAACAAGGAAATCGAACAAGGATTGAAAAATTTTGGCTGCCTGAGTTTACAAATAGTCAGTCTTAAAGGGTGAAAACTGAGGTTGAATAACGCTGTTTTTCTTGTTAATTTGTCAGTTTCCAAAGGCCACAACCAGGTGAATGTATATATTGTAGACATAGGTAGCAGGCCACCTACTTCCTCTTTGTATTGTAAACTACGAATGAACTGTACAATTCCCTGTATGTCCGCCGGCAGAGAAGACGCGGATCACACGGAATACGAATCGATTAATCAAGGCGTCTTCTCTGCCGGTGGACATACAGAGAAACCTGCGCAACACAGAAACCCCACAACCTCGGCTGTATGGATTACCCAAGATCCATAAGAACAACGTTCCACTAAGACCGATTGTTAGCGCTCCTGGCTCACCGACGTATAAACAGGAAAACACTTGGCCTCTCTGCTCCAGCCACACGTGGGGAAGACCGACACATACATTAAGGACTCAGGACATTTCATTGAGAAGCTGAAGAAACTGAAACTTGCACAAAACGACATCCTGGTCAGCTTTGATGTTGTTTCTCTGTTTACGAAAGTGCCACTTAGTGACGCCCTGGAGCACATCGGTTCAATTTTTCCGCAAGACACCAAAAAGCTCTTCCATGCATGTCTCACGTGGAATGGCGATTTCTACGAACAGCTGGAAGGCGTCGCCATTGGTAGTCCTCTCAGTCCAGTGGTGGCCAACTTCTTCATGGAACAATTCGAAGCACAGGCACTGGACTCGCCGACTTGCAAACCTAAGGTGTGGTACAGGTACGTCGATGATACTTTCGTTGTATGGAGCCATGGTGAAGAACAGCTCAGTGACTTCCTAAGACACTTGAACAGCCTCCATGCCAGCATTAGGAATTTCCGCAGGGTGGAGAGAGACTGCGAGGGATAGAAGGCGGTGGAAGCAGATCGTTGATGCAGCGCGTGGTCTACAGGGCCTATGAGTGTTCACCGGAGGTGAGAGTATCATCTGGAGTGCCCCAGGAAATTGTGGTAGGTCCGCTGTTGCATAAATGATTTTTGGATAGGGTGGATTGCAATGTGCGGCTGTTCGCTGATGATGCTGTGGTGTACGGGAAGGTGTCGTCGTTGAGTGACTGTAGGAGGATACAAGATGACTTGGACACGATTTGTGATTGGTGTAAAGAATGGATGTGCTGATCACAAGGGATGGCGAAAACCTGGGACATGGTGTGAATCGGAAACCGACACACACGGGCCGATACCTGCACAAACTATCAAACCACCACCCGAGCCAGAAAAGAGGCATGATTAATACGCTCGCAACACGAGCAGGACGAATATGTGAGCCGCAGCACTTCAGAATCGAGTGCTCCACAAATTATATTAGAAGTGCATCAGAGCCAAACACTCGGCGAAGTAAGAAACCAGAAAAAGAAATGTCGGGTACGGCCTTTCTGCCGTACATTCCCAGAGTGACGGACAGAATCGGCCGTATATTGCGCAAACATGGCGTAAAGACGATTTTCAAACCGACAAAGAAGATCAAAGAGTGTCTTAGATGGGCGAAGGAGAAAAGAGACCCACTTGCAATGTCGGGAATATACCGCATACCATGCACATGCGGAAAAGTTTATGTCGGAATGACTGGACGATCCATTAACACCAAGATCAAAGAGCATGAGCGACATTGCACGTTGGGGCAGGTGGAGAAATCGGCCGTGCAGAGCACGCGCTGAGTGAGACCGACCACGTAATAAAATTTGCCGACACGGAAGTTCTGGCTGTAGAGAAGCACTATCACACGCGCTTCTTCAGAGAAGCTGTAGAAAATCAAAAACATGCGAACAGTTTCAACAAGAAAGAGGAAAGCCTTAAGGTAAACGGATGCTGGCTTCCCGTACTGCAGCAAACGACCGTCGCAGGTAGCAAGACGAGAACCGCACCGGAAATGACCGCAGAGAAGTCCTCGGACGTTGGCGGCCCAGGTAGATAATTATACTCTGCGGCCGCGAGCTCTGCTCCACCTTCACCAACGGCAATGGAGGGTGAAGCTCTGGGTGGCCAAATTATTCGCTCAAATAGTCCAGACTGTTCTTCAAACGCCGGCCGGAGTGGCCGTGCGGTTCTGGGCGCTACAGTCTGGAACCGAGTGACCTCTACGGTCGCAGGTTCGAATCCTGCCTCGGGCATGGATGTGTGTGATATCCTTAGGTTTAATTAGTTCTAAGTTCTAGGCGAGTGATGACCTCAGACGTTACGTCGCATAGTGCTCAGAGCCATTTGAACCATTTTGTTCTTCAAACCATTCGCGAATAGTTGTGGTCCAGTGACATGAGACACTTTCATCCAAAAAATTCCGTCGTTGTTTGGCAACATGAAGTCCACGAATGGCTGAAAATGCTCTTCAAGTAGCCTAACATAACCGTTTCCAGTGAATGGTTCGTGCCGTTGGACCAGAGGACCCACTCCATTCCAGGCAAATACAGCCAATGCCATTATACAGGGTGAAAAGTATTTAAACCGACAAACTCTGGGAGGGTGAAGGGGACATCAAAACAAATATTTTTCCTGATGTCATTTTTTTCCTATGAGGAGTATTTAAACCGGTAGAGGAAGATTTCTCTGGCGGCAAATTCATTAAACCGAGAAACACTTTTCAATTTTTTTTATGACGAAGAGACAACAAATAGGTAGCACATACGGCCCTATTAAACAGTCTCCAACAACACCGACCCACACATTAACGAAGAACTTGATGAGCGCTAGTAACTGTGGCGTGTGGGTTATCCTCACTCCGAACATGCGAATTGTGCATGTTGAAAACTCGATCACGCCCGAACGTTGCTTCATCGGTAAACAATACAGAGGATGCAAATTTAGGATGCATTTCACACTGTTCCAGGTACCACTGCGAAAACTGTGCTCTGGGTGGATAATCAACTGGGTCTAGGTTGTGGACACGCTGTAACAACAAGCTAGAACTGAGTAAAGATAAATAAACAGTAAACAGTGGTGTACGGAAAAGTTTGCTGTGTAAAACGTAAAAAAATGGATAGTTCTGCAAAACTGCGGAAAAGGAGACCGCAAGTACGAGTGTCTAATGAAGAAAGAAACCAAAGACATGGTACTAGACGCCATCTGCCGATGTAGGCAAAAAACAAAGCAGTAATAACCACCACTAACGATGCTTTATTTCATAAAGTGAAACATGTCTGGTGAGAAAAAACACTCATTTTCTTGTAGTTGTAACGACGGAACAAAAGTACCCTCAGGGCTTGCAAAGCAACTACGGACAAAATGGCCACACAAATCAAGAATTTGGAGAAAATGACGTATCCGCAAAAACTCCTGGAAGGAGAAGTGGTGAAACAAACAAAACGAAACAGACCTCCACAGCAATGAAAACGACGCAAACAGAAATAGAAAAGGAGGGAGAGTGGGAGAAACGACTCCACCCTCTCACAAGAAGCAACCGGCAGCTGAAGCAAACAGAACTGGCCAGACAGGCCATGTTGTCAGCCCATGGACGGCGAACGCAGCTCCGATGACTAACCAAACCAGGCTACTGCCAGGTCCTTCCCGTCCTGCCACGTCACGTTTTCTCGGAAGAACGTTTCGATAGCTGACGTCATCCTTCCGTTGTTGATCACGTGACGCCCAATCTCATTTCCTCCCAGAAAACGGCCATGCGCACAAATCCATATTTCATTTCATCGTGGTTTTCGTGGATGATATCAGTTGTTCGTTGTTCGTTATTATGAACGTTTCGTTTCGCTATTTCTTTTGTTAAGATTTATAACTTTGTAATAACTGGCCGGCCGGAGTAGCCGTGCGGTTCTATGCGCTACAGTCCGGAGCCGAGCGACGGCTACGGTCGCAGGTTCGAATCCTGCCTCGGGCATGGATGTGTGTGATGTCCTTAGGTTAGTTAGGTTTAAGTAGTTCTAAGTTCTAGGCGACTGATGACCTCAGAAGTTAGGTCGCATACTCCTCAGAGCCATTTGAACCATTTTTTTTTTTTTTTTGTAATAACTATCGAAAAATTTAATTGCAACAGCGAGGCAGCAATGTAAACTGAATGGCAAGAGCGTACCACAAATATGCTACATTTATAAAGTGGATTTTCATACATACCTATACCGTATATAATAATTTGCTGTGCAATGGATTGCAGTATGGCTGCAACTTGAAGTGAAAAAAATACTGTGGGTAGAATCAGATTGATTAGTCAGTAGACTTTATTTGTATGTTATCAGGCATTTGTAATGCTTCATAAATAAATGGACACCGCATTTTTTGCTTTCTTTTTGTGAAGCATAGATCAAGTAATGTATTGGAGTTGTTTGTTTAGATATGTGTTTATGGTAGGCTTGTTTATTGTTAATTAGATCTCTGGTTTGTGTTCAAAAAATGGCTCTTAGCACTATGGGACTTAACTTCTGCGGTCATCAGTCCCCTAGAACTTAAAACTAATTAAAGCTAACTAACCTAAGGACATCATACACATCCATGCCCGAGGCAGGATTCGAACCTGCGATCGTAGCGGTCGCGGGGTTCCAGATTGTAGCGCCTAGAACCGCTCGGCCACTTCGACCGGCTCTGGTTTGTGTGTGAAACAGTTTTGCAACCACCAGTGGTCAATATTTACGTGATTTCAGTAGTTAAACCCAGTGCACATAGGCTCCTGAACTATTAAAAGCCAAATACATGATGTAAAGAAAATGTATGAATCTTGAGGGAGGTATGACTATTCCATGAAAATTTGCACTGGACTGACAACTAAACTTAGCCTTACACAAATGAGTTTCCCACTGGATGAGATGGCGGCGCGTAACACCGTATTCTTTCTAGTAATTCTAGGTGCAATTTGATGTAACAAATGAAAAAAAAAACTGTTGCTTCGATTTTCTAAAATACTCATAAAATGCATAATCTTCTTCCTCAAGCTCCTTCTGTAGTGTATTAAATTCCCCTTCTGTACAAGTAACGATGTTTTTCGGCCCACACTGATGTGTTGTTTTGCAGTTTTGTCTTCCGCCTCTAATATACAAGCTCTCCCTGCAAGATGCAACGCATTTGAGTCCAATAAACGTCGTTTACGTACAACTGTGGACCCCCAGCATCGACGTACAGAAGCTACGGCGTTGTCTGTGAGCACTTCATGCGTAAAAACAGTTGAAAATCATTTAGCAAAGATCGCGATTCCCGCAAAAAGGCAGCTGAGGACCACCATGCGAGCTATGGTCACATGACCTGGACGAACTTGACGTGTCTTGTTGCGATGGACAACGTGAATACACCTAAATGTGACGCTGCCGTGACGTGGCAGCGTGAATTGGCCTTCATGTCAATAAAACTACGTCGGTCACAAAAATAAATTCGCTAACGGAATCCCTTCGCTACAACACAGCTGACATAGTTTTGTTTCAAGTAGTCGTAACGAGAAGTATATAAGAAATTTCTGCATATACGTGATGTCAAACATCGAATTAGAAGTTAAATGCGGCTAGCCATTTTAAAGGCATAATTAGTTTGGAAACGAGAAAAGACTGCCAAACGGACGAGGAATATCTAGAAAATTTTTGTAAACATATATGCCACATCCAGTAACGAAAATAAACTAGCAAGAGCCAAGTTTTTCAGACAAGACATCTGTAGGCTGATCACTGAAAACCAGGACAACTTAACTGTTTGGAGCCGAGTGCAACTGCGTTATAGCTAAAGGAGATTAAGTACCTACGCCGTAGTTGAGCAGAGACTCACGAACCGTCCTCAGAGCTTTACTTCCGCCAGTACCTCGTCTCCTACCTTCCAGACTTCACAGAACTTCTCCTGTCAAACTTGCGGAACTAACTGTCCTGGAAGAAAGGGTATTGCTGAGACATGGCTTAGCCACAGCATGGGGAATGTTTCCAGAATGAAATTTTTACTCTGCAGAGGAGTGTGCGCTGATAGGAAACGTTCCTTGCAGATTAAAACGTGTATCGGACCGATACTCGAACTCGGGCCCTTTGCCTCGCGGAGAAGTGCTTTACCAACTTTTTTCCAACCAAAAAAATACCATCGGTGAACGGAAGCAGTCGCAACCTAGTGACAACTTCAAGTTTGTCTTCTCGAAGAGTTGGATTCCGTTTGATTCCACAATCATGTCGTGATTGTCATCGATTTCCGATTTTATTTTGTTTAGTGTTTCGGCTTCTCGCAATTCGGAGTGAACCATTCACCAGAAATCCCACACTTCCATCCTGGTTGCTCCCTTCTCGTATTGTTTTGAATCAAATGCCCTCTCGAATACTGAATGAAACTCAACTAGTACTGCACCAATTAAACAGAAATGGCTACAGTTATTCCTGTTGCCTGAGAGCTAAAACGTGTCCATACATTCCTCCAAAAATACAACATGTTCCAAAGAAACTTAAAGTGCGTTACACATCCATAACTGAAAAGACTTCCTAGTAATTTAAACATAGTCCTAATGTGAAAATTAAAGAATATTGAGGATAAATATCTTTCTTTTTAAAATAAGGATGCTTGTATTAAATCAGTTTTCTTCTGTAGTGTTACAGGGCACTGAAATACTACTAATGGGTTGGTGTATAAGTTTCTAGAGTTCCTCCGTAAGTTTGATAAAGACGACAGATACTCATAACAGAGATTTTATTCATCAGCAGTATATTCTCCTTCGCTATTTACAATATCCTGCCAACGCTGGGGTAATTTTTCGATTTCGCGACTGTAAAACTCACGTGGTTTTGAGGCGAAGAACTCGTTGAGCTATGTTCGAGGCGCATTCTCATCCACAAAGCGAGATGCTTGAAGCTTGTTCAACAGAGGGCGGAAAAATGAAAATCCGAGGGCGCAGGATCAGGGGAACACGGTGGGTGCGTCATAACTTCCCAACCCAACTCCTGTATCCTGTTTTTTGTTATTCTAGCAGAATGCGGACGGGCTTTATTGTGGAGTAGCATCGCTTCATGCAGTCTTCTTGGTAGCTGATCCTGGACTGCACCTATAAGACGTCTCAGTTGTTGACAATAAATGTCAGCAGTAATGGTTACACTTAGTGGAAGCATTTAGTAGTACAGCACACTGTCACTGATCCACCAAATGCATAATATTATCTTTTGTGGATGCACGCAAGCCTTTCTTCGGGGAGTTCCTTTCTTTTACTTATGTTAGTGTTCTCATCATCAGTAACGATGTAGGATAGGAATGATCAGTATTATCATGAGCCAAGTGAGACCAGGCAAACAGAGACGCACATAGGCTACCCGCTGACTTTTAAGATTTTGGTGTGGAGCATGCGGTGCCCATGACCCCATTTCTGAACCTTCCCCATTAAATACAAATGTCACATCGATGGTGGAATGATTACAGAAACTGGGTTGTTTTGGAAATCAGCCTTATGCAGACACAATTAGTTTATTTTTATATCTACCCAGACATGTTTTGGCACCAGTGTGTCATCTTCTGTAGGTCAAATTTCTATTTCTTAAAATTAAATCGCTAACTGAATTGTATTATTATACATCGATTTCAGTGTTCGTTTTCGTCGGTTTTTTGACAGCATGTCATCTGCAAACGTTTCCGTCCTGTTTCGTGTCCCCGGTTGGTGTCTCAATCAACTGCTATTTAGTGCATTGTTTTCACTCAGTTTTTCACAAATTTCCGCTCACTTCTTCACCTCACATGCACTTACACAAAATGTGGCGAAATGTGATCTGAGCACAGAGTGAGTTGTCAGAAGTGACTGCTCAGATCACATTTCGCCACATTTTGTGTAAGTGCACGTGAGGTGAAGAAGTGAGCGGAAATTTGTGAAAAACTGAGTGAAAACAATGCACTAAAAAGCAGTTGATTCAGACACCAACCAGAGACACAAAACAGGACGAAAAATTTTGCAGATGACATGGTTCAAATGGTTCAAGTGGCTCTGAGCACAATGGGACTCAACTGCTGTGGTCATCTGTCCCCTAGAACTTAGAACTACTTAAACCTAACTAACCTAAGGACATCACACACATCCATGCCCGAGGCAGGATTCGAACCTGCGACCGTAGCAGTCGCACGGTGCCGGACTGCGCGCCTAGAACCGCGAGACCACCGCGGCCGGCACAGATGACATGCTGTCAAAAGAAGCGACGAAAACGAACATTAACATCGATGTATAATAATACAATTCACTTAGCGATGTAATTTTAAGAAATAAAAATTTGACCTACAGAAGATGACACACTGGTGTTCAAGCATGTCTGGGTAAATATAAAAATAAACTAACTGTGTTTGCATAAGGCTGATTTCCCCATCAACCCAGTTTTTAGATCGCAAACACAGAAGAACGAAACGAGGAGCTTCAAACCTTAGTAAAATGAGAATGATTACAGTTGAAACATTTGTCAGCTCTCAAGTACACCGACGTCGACAATTGTGGATTAATGCGTTTAAACGCTCTTCACTAAACACCGAAAGTCGTCCTTTACGTGGAGAGTTATTGATGTTAAAACGATACTCCTTAAAACTGTAAAAACATTTTCTTGCCGCGCTCTCTCCGGTGGCCTGATCCCCATACACGGCACAAAATTTTCTGGCTGCTCCTGCTGCTGTCACTCCTCTACTGAACTCTTAACAGAATAATGTGGCGGTAATGTTCGGATTTCTCCACTAGTCACTCCATTTTCTGGTGTCCATAGTTCCACTCACTATCTCCAAATGACAAAATGACAGTACGTCAACCCAAACAGCAACAGTGAACTACAAATAAAAAATGAGAATCAATAAGTAAACCAATCACAACCGGAAGACCGTCATGCAAAGCAAAAACGCCTTGAGGTTGCGCACTAAACTGATAATATGTAGAGGACACTGTTTTTATTGCCACTTAAAGTTAAAAACTGCAGGTAAAAAGCCACGCATCATTGCTTTCCATTTGTTTGGTTGGGAGATTTCCTTACTCTTGTGTAATTTCTTACAGAAATTCCAATAGAGACTTGCTCTTCTAGGTCAACTAACGTTTTTTATTTTGGGCAGACCAACTCGTTGGAGCTAATAGTTCATTCAAATTTATATTGTTGTCAGACGTATTGTTTATGACAAGTTTATGTCTTGAGCATTGCTATATCTCGTTAGCGGCGCCGAAAGGAAATGGTAAAGTATGGTATGAGTCTGCTGACAGTCCAAGCAGATCTTGAATAGACGCTCATTTGCGCCCTATTGCAAAACCACATAACTCTTACCTGTGATGGGAAGGTTTTGACATGAATAGTTTTCCAAACTCTACTGCAGATGATTTTTGGGAATTTCTTCGCTCGTTTGCTTGTACATTTACCTCATGTCAACACTTTATAGACTTCCTTCCTTGTGTAGTTCCTAATCCTTTGTTTGATGTAGCTGTTCCGAATCATGTGCGTTTTAATATGTGACAACTTATATTTAATATGGCCACCAAGAACTGGCACCTGCTGTCTGCAGGAATCACTGCATTCACAACGCATACTGTGAGATTTCCGAGTCCCGCTGCTAGAGCCTTTGCCATACTAGATAGTAGTAGTGCTCTGCATTTGTCACTAAGGTTGGTGAGCCTTAAACCGCCTTTTGTTTCAGGTAGGGTCATTGTCTCGTAATCAACCCTAAGAACACACGAGGGATGTGTTTTATTCAATTAAATTGAAATACATTTTTAGGTAAAGGCAGTGGTTTAACATGAGAATAATACTTAATTTCATCCTTAAGCATCCAAATCTCAGATTTGAAAATGTCAGCATACACGAAATGCGGACTGCCACACATTTGTTCCAGAGTAAATCTGTTTGCTTCTAACTAGTTTGGATACCCTTCCGGCAAAGAGACAAACTGTTACGCAACTGTGTACTCAAACCTTAATAACTGAGTTCAATCCTTTCTATGTGTAGAAACTATACAACCATTCTTTCATTCAGATGAGAGTGTTTCCTACCCATTCCCTACCACGAATGGTTTACGTTATTCCTCACTGGATCCACCTAACCAAAAGACTAGACACCTCTATTTGTTACACCTTTCCTCAGGCTCCGCTACGCAAAATGCGGTACAGGTCTTTTCTTTCTTGAATACCTGACCTGTCTGCCAACCCATTTCAACTCCTTCAGCTTACCTAAAGCAGGGTACACTTCATCATATAAAATCTGTCTGCACAGTACCTCAATTTCATCTCATATCTTAACAACAAGAGTTTCCTTCACTTCCGTCGTGTCTTTATCCCAGTTTTAAAGCATACCACGGCATACTCCTTATACAAAACTGATTTTATCCACATGTCCGCCACTGGTAGCTGAGTGGTAACCGGAAAGTTGTAACACGACAAAGGCTGCTTGCTATTGGGAAGACGGATTCCCCCCTTTGCCCACGTTGCCACCTCGTGGATACTGCCGAACACCGTTTAACATGTGGATCGGCGTTAGAGGTATGGCTGCTAGTTCAGAAGATCCTCGCCTGCTACCTACGTATCGCGCCTCGCACAATTGAGCCACGGCTCCTCCATTGTCCGGTGGATACTTATTTCCCGTCTGCGAAGACTCACGCTCTCACATGGTTTAAAGGCATGTCCACATACTATCTCTTTCGAGATGATGAGAAAACGGTGCTCGATTACTGGCAATTTGTCCAGGACAGTCATAGCACACTTGAGCGCACACCCCGATACCGACAGCTATTTGCGAACTATTTGCGCAGTGTCTTCGATAACCCCCCTCACAGTTGGGGAGTACCGGGCAGAGTATGACCGCCGCCGTGGAGCTCCACACGCCGCGAAATGTTTATCAACTTGGAACATAGAATCTGCACGCACATGGGCCATGCACATGGAATGGCGTGCAAGACTACCTTATATTTTTCTATTTCTATTAGCTATCAGTATACAATTAGTTTCAAATTCCATTACATAGTTTCGAATGCACTCTTGTTCTGTTATGCTATAGATGTAAACACTAGTTTTGCTTGTCGTAACTAACAGACGCCTTTTTCCTTATTAAAAAAAAGGCTCTGGCGCGAAAAGAAAGTGGTCAGCGTGACGGAATGTCATACCTAACGGTCCGGGTTCGATTCCCGGCAAGGTCGGAGATTTTATCCGCTTAGGGACTGGGTGTTGTGTTGTCCTTATCATCACCATTTCATCCCCATCGACACGCAAGTCGCCGAAGTGGCGTCAACTCGAAAGACTTGCACCAGGGGAACGGTCTACCTAACTGGAGGCCCTAACCACACGGGAATTTTTTTGTACCTACATGTTTGTTGCTGTAAGAAAACATATTTGCGTTATAACTTTGGATAACGATTTTCCTTTTCTCAGAATCATTTAGATCCGCTACTGCGTTTGTATTTAAAATTATCTAAACCAACAAATACAGCTCAATTTACCGTTAAAAATTCCTCAAGGCATAATAAAGCAAGGGCTGTAATTGCCATTCTCATCCTTTGAAGACTCACCGGTTTTTGTATGGACAACAAATCCTGTAGTCCGGACAACTCTGTTTTCTTTTCTCCGATGTCGCTTATTTCACAAAAAATTGTACCCCCCCCCCCCCCCCCCCCCCCCCCATGAACCATGGACCTTGCCGTTGGTGGGGACGCCTGCATGCCTCAGCGATACAGATAGCCGTACCGTAGGTGCAACCACAACGGAGGGGTATCTGTTGAGAGGCCAGACAAACGTGTGGTTCCTGAAGAGGGGCAGCAGCCTTTTCAGCAGTTGCAGGGGCAACAGTCTGTATGATTGACTGATCTGGCCTTGTAACATTAACCGAAACAGCCTTGCTGTGCTGGTACTGCGAACGGCTGAAAGCAAGGAGAAACTACGACCGTAATTTTTCCCAAGGGCATGCAGCTTTACTGTATGATTAAATGATCATGGCGTCCTCTTGGGTAAAATATTCCGGAGGTAAAATAGTCCCCCATTCGGCTCTCCGGGCGGGGACTACTCAAGAGGATGTCGTTATCAGCAGAAAGAAAACTGGCGTTCTACGGATCGGAGCGTGGAATGTCAGATCCCTTAATCGGGCAGGTAGGTTAGAAAATTTAAAAAGGGAAATGGATAGGTTAAAGTTAGATATAGTGGGAATTAGTGAAGTTCGGTGGCAGGAGGAACAAGACTTCTGGTCAGGTGACTACAGGGTTATAAACACAAAATCAAATAGGGGTAATGCAGGAGTAGGTTTAATAATGAATAGGAAAATAGGAATGCGGGTAAGCTACTACAAACAGCATAGTAACGCATTATTGTGGCCAAGATAGATACGGAGCCCACACCTACTACACTAGTACAAGTCTATATGCCAACTAGCTCTGCAGATGAGGAGGAAATTGAAGAAATGTATGATGAAATAAAAGAAATTATTCAGATAGTGAAGGGAGATGAAAATTTAATAGTCATGGGTGACTGGAATTCAGTAGTAGGAAAAGGGAGAGAAGGAAACGTAGTAGGTGATTATGGACTGGGGCAAAGAAATGAAAGAGGAAGCCGCCTGGTAGAATTTTGCACAGAGCACAACTTAATCATAGGTAACACTTGGTTCAAGAATCATAAAAGAAGGGTGTATACATGAAAGAAGCCTGGAGATACTAAAAGGAATCAGTTGGATTATATAATGGTAAGACAGAGATTTAGGAACCAGGTTTTAAATTGTAAGACATTTCAAAGGGGCAGATGTGGACTCTGACCACAATCTATTGGTTATGACCTGTAGATTAAAACTGAAGAAACTGCTAAAAGGTGGGAATTTAAGGAGATGGGACCTGGATAAACTAAAAGAACCAGAGGTTGTACAGAGTTTCAGGGAGAGCATAAGGGAGCAATTGACAGGAATGGGGAAAAGAAATACAGTAGAAGAAGAATGGGTAGCTTTGAGGGATGAAGTAGTGAAGGCAGCAGAGGATCAAGTAGGTAAAAAGACGAGGGCTACTAGAAATCCTTGGGTAACAGAAGATATATTGAATTTAATTGATGAAAGGAGAAAATATAAAAATGCATTAAATGAAGCAGGCAAAAAGGAATACAGACGTCTCAAAAATGAGATCGACAGGAAGTGCAAAATGGCTAAGCAGGGATGGCTAGAGGACAAATGTAAGGATGTAGAGGCTTATCTCACTAGGGGTAAGATAGATACTGCCTACAGGAAAATTAAAGAGACCTTTGGAGAAAAGAGAACCACTTGTATGAACATCAAGAGCTCAGATGGAAACCCAGTTCTAAGCAAAGAAGGGAAAGCAGAAAGGTGGAAGGAGTATATAGAGGGTCTATACAAGGGCGATGTACTTGAGGACAATATTTTGGAAATGGAAGAGGATGTAGATGAAGACGAAATGGGAGATACGATACTACGTGAAGAGGTTGACAGAGCACTGAAAGACCTGAGTCGAAACAAGGCCCCCCAAGTAGACAACATTCCATTGGAACTACTGACGGCCTTGGGAGAGCCAGTCCTGACAAAACTCTACCATCTGGTGAGCAAGATGTATGAGACAGGCGAAATACCCTCAGACTTCAAGAAGAATATAATAATTGCAATCCCAAAGAAAGCAGGTGTTGACAGATGTGAAAATTACCGAACTATCAGTTTAATAAGTCACAGCTGCAAAATACTAACGCGAATTCTTTACAGACGAATGGAAAAACTAGTAGAAGCCGACCTCGGGGAAGATCAGTTTGGATTCCGTAGTAATGTTGGAACACGTGAGGCAATACTGACCCTACGACTTATCTTAGAAGCTAGATTAAGGAAGGGCAAACTACGTTTCTAGCATTTGTAGACTTAGAGAAAGCTTTTGACAATGTTGACTGTAATACACCCTTTCAAATTCTGAAGGTGGCAGGGGTAAAATATAGGGAGCGACAGGCTATTTGCAATTTGTACAGAAACCAGATGGCAGTTATAAGAGTCGAGGGACATGAAAGGGAAGCAGTGGTTGGGAAGGGAGTGAGACGGTTATAGCCTCTCCCTGATGCTATTCGATCTCTTATATATTGAGCAAGCAGTAAAGGAAACAAAAGAAAAATTTGAAGTATGTATTAAAACCCATGGAGTAGAAATAAAAACTAGGTTCGCTGATGACGTAATTCTGTCAGCGACAGCAAAGGACTTGGAAAAGCAGTTGAATGGAATGGACAGTGTCTTGAAGGGAGGTTATAAGATGAACATCAACAAAAGCAAAACAAGGATAATGGAATGTAGTCGAATTAAGTCGGGTGATGCTGAGGGAATTAGATTAGAAAATGAGTAGTAAAGGAGTTTTGCTATTTGGGGAGCAAAATAACTGATGATGGTTGAAGTAGAGAGGACATAAAATGTAGACTGGGAATGGCAAAGAAAGCATTTCTGAAGAACAGAAATTTGTTAACATCGAGTCTAGATTTAAGTGTCAGGAAGTCATTTCTGAAAGTATTTGTATGGAGTGTAGCCATGTGTGGAAGTGAAACATGGACGATAAATAGTTTGGACAAGAAGAGAATAGAAGCTTTCGAAATGTGGTGCTACAGAAGAATGCTGAAGATTAGATGGGTAGATCACAGGAAGTATTGAATGAGGAAGTATTGAATAGGATTGGGGAGAAGAGAAGTTTGTGGCACAACTTGACCAGAAGAAGGGATCGGTTGGTATGACATGTTCTAAGGCATCAAGGGATCACCAATTATAGATATTAACTCCTCTTCAAATGCTTCTACCAGTGATTTAATCGCTACCAATTTGGTAGAGGTAGCTTCTAATTTTAAGGTGATACTTTCTTCTAGCTTCTTAAGAGTATCATCCCCTTGAACCTTTATAATAACTTCCGATCCTGTTTTGACCCTACAAGGGTTCACCAGAGCCAGTCTGACAGAGCCCGTTGACACCCAGCATTGAGTGAGACCTGGTAGAGAGCGGGCGCTCAAAATTGTGAGTTTGACAGAAAACGTTTCTTTGAAGGGTCACTCTGACCCTGGAGTACTCACTGTGTAACTGTTCGGTCACTGAGTGTGAACCACATTTATCCAAAAATAACAGAACATAGTAAACGGGAAACATTATTAGAAGAACTCTGTCATGAAAGTGACGTAAGTGAGTTTCGTGATGATAGTGATTCTTAAGAAGTGCTCATGCAGCAGTTATGGAGAATTCCGAAACTGATTAGTGTTCCGAATCTTCAGACAGCGATGATGAAAACAGTCGTCCAACGTTAGTATGGTCTTTGTTGTAACACAGCTGCCTTAACAGAAGTGGCCATTCGTTTACCTGTAACATTGTAGTGCATATTCCAAGAGTGTAGAAATAATGAATGAATGCATTTATGAATAATTGAAAACATCTCAAAATATTTGTGCAATATGTGCATTTGATTAACCGTATCGCACCTTCACCTAATTAAACTCCAAATGGAATTTCAATTTCAGAGCTGTACACTACTACATTTAAAATCATCAACAAGTAGTTTAAAAAGAGCTTCCTGTAAGTTTCTTAACGCTTCTTCTGATTTCTTGTAAAATGCTTCACTGTTTTCCTCCACAGCTTCACTGTCTGTTTCACAAAAACATTACCGGTGCTTCCGCTGACATTTTTCTAGGCCGCACAAGCAAGCACTACTAATTACATTCCCAACTAATTTGTTAAATCAAGTGTTCAACGATTTTCTGCACTCGCATACGTCGATAACTAATCCCTGAAGTTACCGTACACACAACAATACAATAAACTCACAGAGTCACAGCTCACCCGATGCGTAGAACAGCTAACTGGTGAGGCTGCTGTCGACTGCACATTCGAAGCTGTTGCGTCGTTTTTACAATCTGTGGCGGCCGGCTACTGCTCTGGCGATGAATCGCTCAAGTCACGTACCGCGAAGATTTCGCGCCGCCGTAGTCGGTGAGTTGAGTTGAACCGCTGCCACAGGTCTGCCTGCTGCTATGCCGTCGTTGCTCTTTCAAAACACAGACAATAGCTGTCTCAGTTAGATAACTGCGATCATTCGTCTTCTAGTTGAGAAAATTTCTTCTTTTCTTTTTGTCGGGTAGAGTATTATGAACTTGTTTTGGTTAGATGGCTTTTTGGAGCACCCCACAAAGTATGCGCACTCATGTAAGAGCCGATGTCGATTCTTGAGTTGCCCCAGGCAACCAAGTATTTCATCGAAATGATTCCAAAAAAGTTTACCAGAACACTTATTTCTAGCACCACATTTTTCTCCTTCTTCAGTAAGTTCGCCAAATGTCGTGTTTCCTCCTTTGTGTGCGTAGCGACTTGGCTGCAACACCATGAGTAGGGAACACTGCGTGGGAGACCTGTCAGTGTGACGCGGTTTCAGTTACCTTTGATTGCTCTTCTTCCGATAGGGTCGTCTTCTGGTTTTGTTCTCGTGATCCGTCTACACCGTACGACGACCGTGCGCGCTCGACTCCACTTCGTATACAGGCACGATGACGCTGTAAGAGCGTGTCTAACACACTACTGACTGACGAACACGTCTTCAACCATAGTCTTTATTTGTGGAGACAGATCCAAATATCAGTATCACACAAACTCAAACACATCAGTCAATGCGTCCGACCACATTGCATCCGACGTCAGGTCTAAGATATACAATCTTCATTTGTCTTGAGCATTTACACTGTAGTACTTCCGTTTTCTCTGAGGTGTTCATGACACCTTCAAGGGGCGTCACCAAGGCATAAACGCCCACGTTCAGAGGTGCTAGCGCGCTCACCACGCCGCCAATTGCCACTGTTCTGTTACGTCTCTGCACACGCAACATCTACACAGAGCACAGATCGGAATGTGCAAAGTAGATTTTTTTCCACTACATAAAATGTTTATAAACGACTCGACCATCGTCCGCCAGTGTGAGCGTCCTCAGTGGATTATATGTCATTCTTACGAATAACGCATATTACACCTCAAATCACACAAAAGCAGTTTCAATGCGCTTCCCTATTGTTGGTGGCTAGGGGAAAATACTTGCGATGTTTTGCACGTTAGGAAGTACAGCAAGAGCTATCAGAGTGTTTTTTTTTTAATTACATCTAGAGAACGAGTGGAAATCTCTCTTAATACCACTCGGAGACTGTTTAGCTTCATTTTCCAGTTCCAGGCTGTTGTCTTGGTAGGGCGTATGCTATAACGTAAAGCCAGAATTTTGATGTTTTCAGCTGCCAAATGCAAAATGCTACATGTACCTACATTGATTTTAGATCGGTTGGATCAGACACGTACACAGACAGGTCATCAGCGTAACATCTGCATACGTATTTTTTGCCTCCGATTTCAATTCCAGGGTGGTTGACAAACGGTGATCTTAGAAAAGGCTCGATGGTATCGAGAACAGCACATCGTATCGACGCTAGGATTGGAATTCTCGCTGTCCATTGCCCATTTACAAGAAATCTTCAAGTTACACGAGTGTATAACCTCCTGATAATATTTACAAAAAGTGGCTTCTTTCCCATTTTCGACATGAGACGTATCAGGTAGTTATAACGGACACTGTCAAATGCTTTATTCACGTCTAACGGTATAATGGGCACCCCGCATTGGATATCGAAGCAATAGCCGTCACATCCCGGCATTCCTCCAGCGCTTGCTGTAGTGTCCCCTTAGGGACGGCACACGTCTGATATTGGCCGATGAGGCGACCAGCAATGGTGTCCAATCGTTGAAGCAATATCCTAGCAAATAGCTTGTAGAAACGTTGAAAAGCGATGTAGGATGCTTGTTTTGCAAATCATTAGTGCAGCCGTTTTTAGGAACCAACACTATGACCTCTTCTAAAAACTGACAGGGGATATTAGCAGACGTACGTATTCCGTCGACCACTGCGGTCAACGCACTGCCTTTTAAACTCCAGCACTTAAAGTAAAACTCTCCTGGAAACCAATCGGATCCAGGAAATTTGTTCTTCGGACTTGCTTTCAACGCTTCGAAGAATTCCTCTTAAGAGATTTGAGTGTCAAGTTCTGCATTTTCTGTTTGTCACAGTCGGTTCAAAGGAATTAAAAAATGTCTCACGTGTGTCATCATCATCAGTGCTCCCTTCGACATACAGTCGTTTTAAATAATCATGTGAAAACCTCATGATGTCCTGTTCGTGGATAAGTTGTCTACCATCATCATTTCGGGGAGGACCTACGTGCAGTCAGCGTACTCTTTATCCTCGACGCCACTGTTGTCTCTCGATCTTATTTTAACTCATTCTGTTTGCTGGTGTTTCAGAGCGGTTATTTTGGCCTTGATCCATTTTATTTTTATGCTGTGACACATTGGCGGTATCTGTGTATTGTTCTCTCGAACAGTGGGAGTAGAATTCCATTGTGTGTCTTTCTCATTGTTTCTTTGTAAAGGCGTAAGCATTCAACAAAAATCATAGGCAGTGTGTTCGCCGCACCTGAAAATGTTTGTCATTTGCGCCGACGAAATATTTTGGGGGGTTTTCACGACATCCGACGTCTCGCTCGAGAACCATATTTCCATCGTAATTTTGTTTCACATGTGTTACCCACCATTCCAGCTTAGGTCTGTAGCACTGTATGTTCCTAAAGCACATTTCCCAACGTTGCTTTAACGTCTGCTCTATCTTAGAGTCCATCAGATGTGAGATATTGAATTTCCAGGCACCCCTACCGCTAAATGTCCTTTGCCTTGGTGTGTTAACGTTACCCTCAATTGGTCAAATGGTCAGAAAAATTGACTGGACAAGTTTCGTTTTTCAGGCTATTAGGATCATAGATTTGGTCTGTCCTATTCACGGAATGGCTAGTAGTATAAGTGAACCTGAATTCCCTTTGGCTGGCTGTGCCAGGTGTCAATGAGCCGCAGTTCTTTCACTAAGTATCCCAATTCCGGCCATATCTTAAGACTGGACTTTTATTGGCGGTGGAAACAACATATTTGTAATCACCAGCAGGGATGGTGTTCTCTTTCGCGGAATTGACTGACTCGGCTATGCTTTTCCGAAAGTAGGTAGTTCTATCCAGTCTGGCTTGCGAACCGGATGCAGCGTAGACACTGATGTGCTGAGCTGTCTGTTCCGGCAGAAATTTATCATCCACTCTTCAATTTTTTAACACTTCTAGGTATAATTCTGTCCTTGAATAACGTGCCGGTACCGCTTTCAGGTCCTCAGCCGAGTACAGCATTGTACCCCGCGATGTGTTCCACCCAGTCTGTACACACTTCTTGCAACATGACTACACTGACGTGACAAAAAGTCATGTGATAGCTATAGGCACAAAGACAGATGGCCATAGTGTAGCGTACACAAGGGATAAAAGGACAGTGCATTGGTGGAGTCGTCATTTCTATCGAGGTGATTCGTGTGAAAAGGTTTCCGACGTGATTATGGTAGCACGACGGGAATTACACTACTGGCCATTAAAATTGCTACACCAAGAAGAAATGCACATGATAGATGGGTGTTCATTCGATAAATGTATTATGTTAGAACTGACACGTGATTACATTTTCACGCAGTTTGGGTGCACAGATCCTGAGAAATCAGTACCCAGAACAACCACCTCTGACCGTAATAACAGCCTTGATACGCTTGGGCATTGAGTCAAACAGAGCAAGATGGCGTTTCCAGGTACAGCTGCCCATGCAGCTTCAACACGATACCACAGTTCGTCAAGAGTAGTGACTGGCGTATTGTGACGAGCCAGTTGCTCGGCCACCATTGACCAGACGTTTTGAGTTGGTGAGAGATCTGGAGAATGAGCTGGCCATGGCACCAGTCGAATATTTACTGTATCCAGAAAGGCCCGTACAGGACCTGCAACATGCGGTCGTGCATTATCCTGCTGAAATGTAGGGTTTCGCAGGGATCGAATGAAGGGTAGAGCCACGAGTCGTAACAAATCTGAAATGTAACGTCCACTGTTAAAAGTGCCGTCAGTGCGAACAAGAGGTGACCAAGATGTGTAACCAATGCCATCCCATACCATCACGCCGGGTGATACGCCAGTATGGCGATGACGAATACACGCTTCCAATCTTCGTTCACCGCGATATCGTCAAACACGGATGCGACCATCATGATGCTGAAAAAAGAACCTGGATTCAACCGAAAAAATGACGTTTTGCCATTCGTGCACCCAGGTTCGTCGTTGAGTACACCATTGCAGGCGCTCCTGTCTGTGATGCAGCGTCAAGGGTAACCGCAGCCATGGGCTCCGAGCTGATAGTCCATGCTGCTACAAACATCGTCGAACTGTTCGTGCAGATGGTTGTTGTCTTGCAAAGGTCCCCACCTGTTGACTCATGTATCGAGACGTGGCTGCACGATCCGTTACAGCCATGCGGATAAGATGTCTGTCATCTCGACTGCTAGTAATACGAGGCCGTTGGGATCCAGCACGGCGTTCCGTATTACCCTCCTGAACCCACCGATTCCATATTCTGCTAACAGTCATTGGATCTCGACCAACGCGAGCAGCAATGTCGCGATACGATAAACCGCAATCGCGATAGGCCACAATCCGACCTTTATCAAAGTCGAAAACGTGATGGTACGCATTTCTCCTCCTTACACGAGGCATCACAACAACGTTTCACCAGGCAACGCCGGTCAACTGCTGTTTGTGTATGAGAAATCGGTTGGAAGTTTTCCCCATGTTAGCACGTTGTAGGTGCCGCCACCGGAGCCAACCTTGTGTGAGTTCTCTGAAAAGCTAATCATGTGCATGTCACAGCATCTTCTTCCTGTCGGTTAAATTTCGCGTCTGTAGCACGTCATCTTCGTGGTGTAGTAATTTTAATAGCCAGTAGTGTAACACACTTTGAACGCGGAAATCGTTTCGGAATTCGATATTCCGAGATCCAAAATGTCGTAAGTACCCCGAGAATACCAAATTTCGGGCATTACCTCTCACAACTCACAACGCTGCAGCATGCCTTTCACTCAACGACCGAGAGCAGCTGCGGGTGTGTAGAGTTGTCTGTGGTAATAGGTAAGTAACACTGCGTGAAATAATTGCAGAAATCTATATGGAACGTACGACGAACTTAACCATCAGGACAGCACGGCGAAATCTGGCGTTAATGGGCTGTGGCAGACTACGGACGCGAGTGCCTTAGCTAACAGAACATCGCCTGCGGCGCCTGTCTGGGCTCGTGGCCACATCGGTTGGATCATAGACGACTGGAAAACCGTGGTCTGGTCACATAAATCTCGACTTCCGGTGGTAAGAGTTGATGGTAGGCAGACGCCACGAAGCCATGGACACAAGTTGTCAACATGGCATTGTGTAACCTGGTACTGGCTCCATAACGGTGTAGGCTGTGTTTACATGGAAAGGTCTGGGTTCTCTGGATGTTCGGCTACTTGGAGACCATTTGCAGTCATTCATGGACTTCATGTTCCCAAACAATGATGGAATTTTTATGGATGACAATGCACCATGTCACTGGGCCACAGTTGTTTGCGAATTGTCTGAAGAACATTCTGGACAGTTCGAGCGAATGATTTGGCCACCCAGATCGGAGGACACGAATTCCATCGAACATTTATGGAATCTAATCGAGGGCTCAGTTCATGCACAAAGTCCTGCAACGATCAGAGGCGGCTATATTGGCAGCATGGCTCAGTGTTTCTGCAGGAGACTTCCAGCGGCGTGTTGAGTCCATTCCATGTCGAGTTGCTGCGAATCTAATCGAGGGCTCAGTTCATGCACAAAGTCCTGCAACGATCAGAGGCGGCTATATTGGCAGCATGGCTCAGTGTTTCTGCAGGAGACTTCCAGCGGCGTGTTGAGTCCATTCCATGTCGAGTTGCTGCAGTACGTCGGGCAAAAGGTGGTCCGACATGATGTTAGGAGGTATCCCATGACTTCTGTCACCTCGGTGTATGTTTATGTCGAATACACGTATGAAATCTCGTTGGCATTCTATTTTAGTCGCGCTAGTTGTTCCCTGTATGTTGATGGTGGCTACACTGAAATGAAATGATCGGATGGCATTGTTGGCCGGGAGGCCCCGGCCAGGGAAGTTCGGCTGCCTTATTGCAAGTCTTATTTAATGTGACGCAGCATTGGGCGAATTGCAGGTCGATGATGATGATGACGACACAACACCCAGTCCATGGGCGGAGAAGACTTCTAACCCACCCGGGAATCGAACCCGGGCCCGCTGCACGGGAGGCAAGTAAGTTACCACTCAGCTAGGCAGGCGGACGGTAGCTATTCTACACTTATTCCCATAAATTAAGGATAATGCTGATACATGGTGAAACAACGCTCTGGTGGGCGGTTTGCTGGTTTAAATCACCTCGGGACATCACCATGCGGTGCATTTGACTTGTGGTCGTCGCACGGTGGCGCTGTACGGTGCAGCGAGTAAGTGTGGAGACGTTTACAGACGTGCTAATTGTGACTGTGTGTTGAAAATGGCTCAAAGAACACATACATATTGATGACGTTATGAGGGGTAGAATACTAGGGCGACTGGAGGCTAGTCAAACACAGTAGATCGTACCACAGGCCCTCCGTGTGCCACAAAGTGTGATCTCAAGATTATGGCAATGATTCGAGCAGACTGCAAACGTGTCCAGACGTTACGTACGGGACGTCCATAGTGTACAAAACCACAGGAATACCGATATGTCAACATCATTCCCTGTAGACGGCCACAGAGTACTGCAGGTGGCCTCACTCAGGACCTTACCGCAGCCACTGGAATAGTTGTCTCCAGACATACAGTCTACAGACGTCTCAACAGACATGGTTTATTCACCCGGAGACCTGCAAGGTGCATTCCACTGACCCCTGGTAACAGAAGAGTCCGTAAAGCCTGGTGTCAAGAACACAGTACATGGTGGTGCCAGGTTATGTCCACGGACGATTCCGGGTATATTCTGAACAGTGATTCTCGACAGGTTTTCATCTGGCGTGAACCAGGAACCAGATACCAACCCCTTAATGTCCTTGAATGGCACCTGTATGGAGGTCGTGGTTTCATGGTCTGGGGTGGGATTATGATTGGTGCATTTATATCCCTGCATATCTTTGACAGAAGAAATGTAATAGGTCCGGAGTATCGGGACGTAATTTTGTACCAGTAAGTCCGCCTTTTCATGGGTGCAGTGGGTCCCACCTTCCTCGTGGTGGATGACAACGCACGGCCCCACCGAACTGCCATCGTGGAGGAGTACCTTGAAACAGAAGATATCAGGCGAATGGAGTGGCTTGCCTGTTCTCCAGACCTAAACCCCATCGAGCACATCTGGAATGCTCTCGGTCGACGTATGGCTGCACGTCTTCACACCCCTACGACACTTCAGCACCTTCGACAGGCACTGGTGCAAGAATGGCAGGCTATACCCTAGCAGCTGCTCGACCACCTGATCCAGAGTTTGCCAACCCGTTGTGCGGCCTGTGCTCGTCTGCATGGTGATCATACCCCATAGTGATGTCGGGTTACATGCGCAGGAAACACTGGCGTTTTGTAGCACATGTGTTCCGGGACGGTTTTCTCAACTTATCACCAATACCGTGGACTTACAGATCTGTGTCGTGTGTGTCTCCTTTGTGCCTACTCTATTAGTGCCAGTTTTGTGTAATCCCACGTTGTGTGGCCCCACATTCTGCAATTATCCTTCATTTATGAGCATGAGTGTATATTATCGTAAATCAGTACTAGTATTCATTTGGCGCAGTCTTCAACTCACAGCTGTGTGTTAATAGAAATGGTCTTCCATGTCTTCATCAATCAACGGGCTTCCCTACATCACGTCCATTACCTGCGCTGCCGGCGGTTTACACTCTTGAATTTCTTCATGCCGAGGTGTGTTGTCGGCTAGTGCTGCAGACCAGTCCGTGCTGTTAGCAGTGAGACGGTCACTACGCGGCTATCACTGTGTTCTACGGCGATAATCGGGGATTCATCGCTAGGGGGTTTGTTAGGAATCCTTTCTTCAGACGTGTTAGGTCCAGTGTCTGCTTCTTGTGATTAGGAGTCTCGCGTCTGACTGACTCCTTTTCACGAACTTCCAACATACTGGAATAATTGTAGGTCAGCAACTTCTGATAATCAGTACAACGAAAAACCAGCCAAAGTTACAAATTTTACTTCTTTTATCTACTTGATGACTAGTTACGGGCCGGGACCCAATTCCAAATCATCCTTTCTCTCCTATTCTTCGTGCCGTTTCTTCTGGAGTTGTCGCCATTTCTTGGTCTTGAACACCTTTTTCTTATCGCCGTCCATGCATGCGTATATTTGAGTTTCCGTGTTTCCTTTTTTTCCCATTCGATGCGTCCGTAGGTTGGCAGTTCAGGTGTTTTCTGCACCTGTTTGTGGATAACTCTAATTTTCCTATCCCGCTGTCACACAGTTCTGCCGTTCGTGATTTCTTCAACGTTTGTAGATTTTCTCTGTCGCTTTCTGATGGCGTCTCAAGTAGTTTCTTCGTACCAGCTTCGTCTTTTTCTCTCAAGGAGGGCACATGTTTTCCGCTCCATGGTGGGCATTTAAGCGTTTCTTTTTGTCTTTTTTTTGGTGGAGCTTCCTGTTGTCTCGTAATTTGTCACCTGTGATTCAATACTACGTTCATGGAGGTAAAAAAAGATGGGAGTTGGCATTATGTCAGAAATTTGAAGCCCAAAGCTTTAGGTTCACGGCATTGATACGGCCGTAGTTCGCCTCGGTGACACTCTCCATGACGTCACTCTGACTGTGTCGTATTACAAGAGCAAATACGCATTCAAGAACAGAAAAACGTTCGAAAATGCCTTCCTGTCACTATGTTACTCATGTAATCTCTATATTTTTTGTATTCGAAACAGTTATTGCCCGCACACAACAGAAATAATACTCGTAAACAGTAGTCTGCTAATGTTTTAGGCTACTTAAAATGGCGGCAGGCCACGCCCATTCTGACTACAAAACAACGTACAGCGTTAAGTCTGTAGTGCCACCTCCCTTCTTTTTTTACCTCCATGGTTATGTTCGGACTTTTGTTCACTGTTTGGAGTTGCGTTAATATTATCGTTGTTTCCGCTGTTGTGCGCCGTATCTGCACCGCTGCCTCGTTCTGTTTCACGGAGATCATCTGAAACTGCATCTTCTAGAGTTTCTTATGGGTTAGTCTTTTCCATTCGTGCGTCGCCCTCCTCGACGTGGCCCGCAGGGTCATAATAACTGCCTCTGATGTAGCAGCTGGAGTTCACGAACTGCTGCGACGGCCGTTACCGGTGGCTGTGACATTGTGGGTGGGACAGCTCACCCCCCCCCCCCCCCTTCCGTCGGTAGTTGCGTTTTCTCAGTTTTAACCTGCCTCACACCCTTTAAGGACTGGAATTTATACGCGGTGGACCACTTCTCAGCAGTGATGCATGTAATGGTGCCATAAGATTTCAACACTGCGTTCAGTCTGGAACCGCGCGACCGCTATGGTCACAGGTTCGAATCCTGCCTCGGGTATGGATGTGTGTGATGTCCGTGGGTTAGCTTAGGTTAGTTTGGTTTTAGTTGTTCTAAGTTCTAGGGCTCTGATGACCTCAGATAGTGCTCCCATAGTGTTCAGAGTCATTTTTCAGCACTTCGTTAACCTGCTCTGCCGTTATTTCACAAATCAGAAAACTCGAATAGGTCTTATTCTGTGTCCGGAATCAGTAACTTTGTCTTCGCCGATATTGCTATCAGAATGTTTGAACTTCAAGGTGTTTCATATAATTCGATAATTTGTCCATATTTTTCAAGATTCTATATCTTAACAGACCCGGCACTACACTACTGGCCATTAAAATTGCTGAACCACAAAGATGGCGTGCTACAGACGCGAAATTTAACCGACAGGAAGAAGATGCTGTGATATGCACATGATTAGCTTTACAGAGCATTCACACAAGGTTGGCGCCGCTGGCGACATCTACAACGTGCTGACATGAGGAAAGTTTTCAAACTGATTTCTCATACACAAACAGCAGCTGACCGGCATTACCTGGTGAAACCTCGTGTAAGGAGGAGAAATGCGTACCGTCACATTTACGACTGTGATAAATGTCGGATTGTAGCCTATCGCGATTACATTTATCGTATCGCGACATTGCTGCTCGCGTTGGTTGAGATCCAATGACTGTTAGCAGAATATGCAATCGGTGGGTTCAGGAGGGTAATGCGGAACGCCGTGCTGGATCCCAACGGCCTCGTATCACTAGCAGTCGAGACGACAGGAATCTTATCCACATGGCCACGTCTCGATCCCTGAGTCAACAGATGGGGACGTTTGCAAGACAATAACCACCTGCACGAACAGTTCGACGACGTTCGTAGCAGCATGGACTATCAGCTCGGAGACCATGGCTGTGGTTACTCTTGACGCTGCATCACAGACAGGAGCGCCTGCGATGGTGTACTCAAACAACGAACCAGGGTGCACGAATGGCAAAACGTCATTTTTTCGGATGAATCCAGGTTCTTTTGTCAGCATCATGATGGTCGCATCCGTGTTTGACGATATCGCGGTGAACGAACATTGGAAGCGTGTATTCGTTATCGCCATACTGGGGTATCACCCGGCGTGATGGTATGGGGTGCCATTGGTTACACGTCTCGGCCACCTCTTGTTTGCATTGACGGCACTTTGAAGAGTGGATGTTACATTTCAGATGTGTTACGACCCGTGGCTCTACCCTTCATTCGATCCCTGCGAAGCCCTACATTTCAGCAGGATAATGCACGACCGCATGTTACAGGTCCTGTACGGGCCTTTCTGGATACAGAAAATGATCGACTGCTGCCATGGCCAGCACATTTTCCAGATCTCTTACCAACTGAAAACGTCTGGTCAATGGTGGTCGAGTAACTGGCTCGTCACATTACGCCAGTCACTACTCTTGATGAACTGTGGTATAGTGTTGAAGCTGCATGGGCAGCTGTACCTATACATGCCATCCAAGCTCTGTTTGACTCAATGCCCAGGCGTATCAAGGCCGTTATTACGGCCAGAGGTGGTTGTTCTGGGTTCTGATTTCTCAGGATCTATGCACCCGAATTGCGTGAAAATGTAATCACATGTCAGTTCTAGCATAATACATTCGTCGAATGAATACCCGTCTATCATGTGCATTCCTTCTTGGTGTAGCAATTTTAATGGCCAGTAGTGTAGTCTCTTCCGGGAGTGCCTAGTTCTGCAAGATTCGCGGGAGAACTTCTGTGAAGCTTTGAATGTGGAAACGAGATACTGGCGGATGCAAAGCTCTGAGGGGGGTCTTGGTCGTGCTTGTATAGCTCAGCTGGTAGAACATTTGCCCGCGAAAAGCAAAGGTCCACAGCTCTACTCTAGGTCCCGCACATAGTTTTAATCTGTCAGGAACTCTTCATATTATCGCACACTTCGTGCACAGTGAAAGTTTTATTCCGCTAAATTTTACTCTGAAATCCGATGCTTAATCATTCCAAACATGAGGTGACACCTAAGCAGTCAGTGTACGTATTCTCTTTCATTGTCTTACTAGCTGGGTGACCCGGCTTCGCTCAGGGAGTTGATATGAGATTGTGTGGTAGCTGGAATAAAAAGATAAACTTTAAAGTATAAGAGGTGTAATATTTTATTGAAAATATGTTCTAACTATTTACAATACTTGTTAAAAATTAGTGGTAATTTTTTTTATTGAAAACGTATTCTTATTATTTACAATACTTGTTCATAAACAACATTTGTCAATTTGCTGCCCGGGGTATACACGTACAAATTTTTCGAATTTCCTACTCGAGAGCTGACGTATGACTGGCCGTGAGAGAAGCAGGAGTCTTTGAGGGTCATGCCGCAATATTTTAAAATTTGTCCTTCCACTTTGTTAACTGTAAAATTGTAGGCTAATTTCACTGGAAATTGCAATCTTTTAAATTGGAATGGCTGTTAAGTAGACATCAGTGGTATTCTGGGGATAAATAGTCTTCCGTACTTTCCAGTTCGGCTTCGATGATGTTATTCTACAGCTGTTTGCCTATCACCCTTGTTCCATTACATAGTTTGGTGAGTTTAGATTTCAGATTAGTATGATTGGAGATCCAATTTTAAGTCGAAGGTGGTGTAATGGCACTACTGGTACTTGCAAAGAGTTTAGAAGTTCTGAAGGGAAGTTCAAACTTTCTTGAACGTTTACCATTGTGTCTATCGATTTACATAGTCTCTCTTCACCCGGAATATCTTTTGAGCTTTAAAGTTGATATTGTCGACGATACTACTTTTAGTTACCAAAATTGCCCTTTCAAATAACCAGTCCGGATTGGTATAGTCATGAACAATATTTGTGTAAATTTGGTCGATGAGTTCGTTTCCAACAATGGTTCTGTTGCAGAAATCACTGTTCAGTTTAATGAGGCCAGTCGTCTGGTCAGTGAGATATGTGATTCGCCTATTTATAAAAGTTGTTGAACAAAATGTGCTGTTCCTTCGTCTTTTGATGGCTCAGCTTTCATATTTTTTGTTGGTTGGAGCATTTGTACATGTGGCCAGAGAAGTGATTTTTTAAAGCATGCATCGATCTCATCTGCTAGTGTTGGCTTGGGGATAACTGGATGTGTTTGGCGAAAATCTCCGGAGAGTATGAGTAGAACTCATCACTTCAGACCTTGCAAGCCTTGTAATGTTCTGTCCATGGCTTTGAGTGATTTTTATGTGCCATTGTACGCTCGTCCCAGAAGATAATTTTATCTTGCTTTAGAAGTTCACCCCATCCACATGTTCTCGAGATTTTACATACCGGGAATTTTTCTTCAGGTATATTCAAAGGTAGTTCAGGTCGGAATAGGCAGTTCATCCTCCTTCCATAAGTGTGGATGCAGTGCCCGATGAAGCCAGTGCAACTGCGATGTGTTGTTTAGCATGTACGTCCGCCAGCAATAGATTTATTAGAAACGTTTTCCCGGTGCCGCCTGGTGCGTTCAACTACATAATTACGCCATTGTTGTTGATGATCCGATCCATGATAACGTTGTAATGTCCGTTTGATTGTCATTGAGGTTTTCAACACTGATAGAATCTTTTCGTGGTGCTTGCATCGCAAGTTGCACTAAGGTCTGGTTGTTTATTGCTAAACATTTACCTTCTAGGCGAATGGGTGTCTTAATGAAGATGACGTCGTTGACTTCGATGGTCAGTTCAGGATGAGCTTGTCGGATTTGGTACAGTATGTCACCACTCACACTCTCTTTGAAGGAGTCCCATAGCTGTTTTAGATTCGATGGGTTACATGTTTTTACAATTCAGGCGAATTTGTTCAGGTAAGGCTGTGAGTGAGGCTTGTTGCAGTATTAATTCCCAGTAGTTGTCGTTCTCCAGCAGTCCTAAGCGTTGGGATGCTTCTCAACACGTCTGGCATAGGTAACTGCAACAGTCTTGAGATCTGTGCAACTTGTTAGTTCCTGTATTCCGTATAGCAACACCTGGAGATAGAAACATTGGGTATTGTTCGCATGTGTGGTATATACGCGGCACAGTGCGCCAGTTTTCGTGATTCCTGGGTGATCTTCTACTGGAATTCTTTGTTTTCGTTTCGAAATATTTTTCTTATTGTGTTGGTCGTATAATAGGTAGGGACGTCGACACATAATAATGATTTTGCGGTTGGATCCGTTTGGAAAGCTAGTAAAAAGCCGTTGATGTTGTGTTCTGGCGGTGTCTTTTATGAAGGAAACTCTCTGTCCATTCTCTAAATGTACTGCTATATGTTACACTGTTGGTTCGCGTTCGTGTATGGGAAAACCGAAAATCTGCCACGCTGCTTGGTACTATTAATATACGTATCTTCCCATTTGGTACATGAGGATCTCGTCATTTCTGATTTGTTGTTCGCCATCTTTCGCGATCTGAAATACTGCAGTGTGACTGCCTCTCTTATTCACATACTTACAGCCGTGTTTGATGGATTTCATTGGATTGCAGTATTCTACGTTTATGTGTGCTTGGACCATTTTGGAAAGTAGTACGTTATGTGGTACTACCCATTGGTTACCTGTTTCCAGTTCGTCGCTGCCTTGTATTCGTATTTTAGCTGTGAGGTCACCGTTTTTGGGTGATCGTCTTCTATATTTGGGATAGCCATCAACTCTGGTTTTCGTGTCATCCAACTATGGTTTTGGGTATCGTTTTCCATCACTTACACATGGCGAATTGGGGTTTAATGGCCCACATGATCCATGATTCGCGTTTTTCAGTACTATGTTGTACAGTTTTCGATCTTCTTGTGGATTGGGAAATTCAGCTTGGATGATTTTGTCAACATCGGTGGGATGGATTCTGTCGTGTAGCCATATGAGATTGTGTCAGTGAGGCGGTCCTCATTTTTGACATTCGATTGTGTACATCCAGCATCTAGTGTTACCAAACATGTGGCATTTTGTGATGAATTTAGTCAATCTCATTTGTTTTTGTCGGAAAACTCTCGGTATTATGTCGTGTCAATTCATGGGGGCCTGACCGTATCTTGATTGTTCTTTAATTTATGGCCACGGCGAGTTTCGCGTGAATGTTATGAAAAGATCAGGTCGTCCATATTTTCTTATGCAATTCATGGCAGATTGACTGTATTCGTGCATGTGTCTCGCACATGTGATGAGGGTAAGACTACCATTGTCCCACTGTTGTCAATGTTACCGTCATTTATGACTGCGTCTCGAAGGTAGTTTCTTCTGATTCAGTCTTATGTAAAGCATCTGTTCCGCTTCTATTTTTGCAAGTATATGTACCAGGAATAGTTGGAATATTCGGCGAGTGTTGAGAATGTGATTGTATTTTTCATTGGCTCCGATCATTAAGCGGTAAGCATAGAACTCCTTCGAAGTGACGTTTTGTTTGTTTCTACAGCTGTGTCAGGTTGGATTTGTTTCACATTAAAATCATACCGTCCCCCAGTTCAAAAATATTAATGGATGCTGAAGTGCATCATATGAACGGCGTGTCTCTGTAATGCGTTGTAGTCCTTTTCTTCTTCCTTGTGAAATTATGTCATGCTTGTGTTTCCATTGTCCACAGTTATGATGGTGACTTCGTCTATCTGAGGTGCATTAAATCAACGTTCTTGTTTTCCATGTGGTAGTTTGTCGGCCCGAATTATAACTTTATTGTCATCAGAAATCATTCGGTCTAGCGCTGTTTTGTATATGTGAATCAGTTGATTGTATTCGTGTAAGATCCTCTGTACTACTTCTCGTCTCAGTTCACTGATACTTGTGCATCGTTGATCAATTTCTGTTTCTTCATTTCCGATGAAATATACTTGCAGACAGTTATGGTCTTCGTTGGGCAGTGGTAGTAATCCCTCGTTGTGACAGATTTGTACTTGGATGCAAAAAACGTAATCGATTTCATCCCTGTTAGCGTTGATTGAACTGACAACGATTCTGGAATTTCCTGGGTCAAGCATGTAAAAATTCCAGCGGAGGTGCTTCCAGTGGTGGTAATAGAATGTTTCTATTCATGGAATAGAATCCTTGTGCTTCTCCACTGAATTTTATCGCGTTGCAAAACTGGCAGATTTTATTCATTTTTCCTATAAGAGCCTGTTTTTTATGTTCTAGACTTTCGTCGGGTCGCAGTGGAATGCTTCATTTGTTAGGTCGTACTGTTTATGTGGTTCATATGGCTCTGAGCACTATGGGACTTAACATCTACGGTCATCAGTCCCCTAGAACTTAGAACTACTTAAACCTAACTTACCTAAGGACAGCACACAACACCCAGCCATCACGAGGCAGAGAAAATCCCTGACCCCGCCGGGAATCGAACCCGGGAACCCGGGCCTGGGAAGCGAGAACGCTACCGCACGACCACGAGATGCGGGCGTACTGTTTATTTGTCCTCGTCCGCGCTTGTCAAAAAAAAAAAAAAATGCACAAATGTGTGTGAAATCTTATGGGACTTAACTGCTAGAGTCATCAGTCCCTAAGCTTACACACTACATAACCTAAATTATCGTTAGGACAAACACACACACCGATGCCCGAGGGAGGACTCGAACCTCTGCCGGGATCAGCCGCACAGTTCATGACTGCGCATTTGTCAAAAATGATTCAAATGGCTCTGAGCACTATGGGACTCAACTTCTGAGGTCCTCAGTCCCCTAGAACTTAGAACAACTTAAACCTAACTAACCTAAGGACATCACACACATCCATGCCCGAGGCAGGATTCGAACCTGCGACCGTAGCGGTCGCACGGTTCCAGACTGTAGCGCCTAGAACCGCTTGGCCACTCCGGCCGGCCCGCGTTTGTCGTAGGATGATATTTTCATGGCTGACTTGAGTTTTGCAGTATTTTATTATAAGGTTGTGTCACAATTCTTGATTATTCAAGCTCTTCATCTCGTTGTTCTTCGGTTTCTCCCTTTCTAACGGTGCTCATTTTCGTTCGTTGGGAACTTAAACGTACTTCGCACTTTTCGTCTGCTTCGCGTTCTTCGTCTGTTTCGTTTTCTCGCTGTTCTCTTTGTTTTGATTTACAAATGGCAAGATCTCCTCCTCTTTTACGTTTGTGCATTGTCTAAAATATAAATCATATCAATTTTTTTATTAACAAATACACTATGTACTTTTTACGCATTTTTAACACTTTATTTTCGATTTATATTCACTCACTGTCATTTTCAGTACACACGCTTCAATGTTTGTTTTTATTTACTCACTAAACTACTTTGTCCGTTCTTCCCTTCCTCACTGATAACAAAATCTTGCTTTAACATCCCTATCAATGGGTAGCCCCACCAATGGCGAGTTCCAGAACATACCAAAAAGGTTACTAATGGTCCACAATGTTCCAGAACATTCCACAACATTAGGGAGTGTTCCGGAATGTTCCACAATGATCTGGGGGTGTTCCGGGATGTTCCCAAACATTCTGGGATATTCCCGAATATCTAAGACTATTCCCGAACGTTCTAGAACATCCCTGATCATTTTGGAACATTCTGGAATGTTGTGGAATGCTCTCGAATACTCCGAATGTTCTGAAACGTTCTCGAATAGTCTCGAATGTTCTGAAATGTTCTAGAAATTTCTAGAGGGCGTAACTTCCCAGTTTTCAAAAGCACGCCCTTCAAGTAAAAACGGGAAGCTTCTTCATGGATGGGTGTACAGAGGACTAGCGTACCATATAAATTGACGAGTGGCACAGCTACAGGCCAGAGACGCGGTGAGCGCACGACCGGCTTTATAATCTTGCAGTTGACGTATGACGCCACAGCTGGTGGGGCAGCGCAAGCCCCACCTGTGATGACAAATAATATTCCGGAAAGAGAAGGTGAGAATATCTCACAGACGGGAATCTTGGAAATGATTGCTGAGTCAAGACAAACCGATTATGCGCTGTCCAGTCACATTACTGTCAAAAGCCTAAATAACCACCTTTGCCGCTCGGAGTGGTCGCGGGGTCTGGCAATACAGGCTCAAAGGAAGGCCTCGCCGCTTGTTGGTGACGTCACGTCAGCTAGGCACGGCGAACGCCAGGTCGGTTGCAGGCGGAAACGCCTGGGCGTGCTTATCACTGTAAATCTCTTATTTGTGGACAAAATGTTTGCTATTGTTTTGGATTCTGCAGTTTTATTTAGGTGAAAGATTTTCTTACTATCGTAAAGCTACAAATGAAGATCATAGTTCTGTATTACTGAATCCTGTCGAAACAAATGTAGATAAATATGATAAGATGCTTTGCCCCATTGCAAGCTTCGGAAATTTTACATTCAAATAACTATATTTACTTGATCCATTTTGCTATCGAAACTTACCCCAACCCCCTTACAATGAACTCGTTTCTTTTATTTATTTATTTATTTTCGTTTGAAATCGCCACTGGAAATGTGAACTAATTTACATGTGTAAATGTCCAACTGTTGCCAGTCATTAGATTACAACTGTTTTCAACGAAAGGAATTCTAAACAGGAAACAAAATAGCTTCATATATCTAGAATACTGCCGAGCTTAAACATTTTTAAACAAGCACATTAGAAAAGATAAATATTCCCCTTTTGCAACTAAAAGGAGAAACTTTATAAAATAAAAAATTTTATTTGCTAAAACAAGTATCTCTCTTTTGCCCCTTCTTCTGTCCCCCACCCCCTCCCCAAACGTGTACAATCGCAAGAATTTCATTAACATTCAGTGCCCCTCACCCCATAGTCAACCAAGAAACCTAAAGCAGAGCACCAATACTTTCACAGTTTTATGTAAAAGCGACCCAGTAGAAACGCAACTTCCTCAGATTTACAAATAAGGTAAAGAAGCACGAATTCTGTTGCTGCTGGACCATGAAGTTGTTTTTGTGTGTCAATCCTTAAAACAGGTGGAAATATAAGTTCAGGAGTACTCTATTTGTTAAGAAGTGTAATGAATTGCACAATTAGTTGATGGCAGAAATCACTCAGAACAATGTGTGTTGGTCAACTACCGCCAATAGTTTCACATTTTCGTGTGTCAGAGAAGGAGACACCACCATTATGAGTATGCCTGGCGTTGGCCGTGCCTAGCTGCCGTGACGTCACCAACAAGCGCCGAGGACTTACTTTGACTCGGTGTTGGTCTGGGGCGCCATGTCACGGAGTGAGCGACCCCTCCCGTCGAAAGTTCGAGTCCTCCCTCGGGGATGGGTGTGTGTGTGTAGTTCTTAGCATAAGTTAAATTTAGTTTAAGTAGTGTGTGAGTCTAGGGACCGATGACCTCAGCAGTTTGGTCCCTTAGGAATGCACACACATTTCATAACCACCTTTAGCAGCGCGGACCTCTACATCTATACTCTTTAAACCACAGTGAGGTGCATGACAGAGGGTACGTTCCATTGTGTTGTACCAGTTGTTAGGGTTTCTTCTTCTTCCATGCACGTATGGAGTGCAGGAAGAATGATTGTTTGACTGCCTCTGTGCGTGCACTAATTATTCTAGAATGAGATTTTCACTCTGCAGCGGAGTGTGCGCTGATATGAAACTTCCTGGCAGATTAAAACTGTGTCTCTGTCCGGCATACAGTTTTAATCTGCCAGGAAGTTTCACTAATTATTCTAATCGTACCCTCACGATCACTGTGTGAGCGATATGTAGGGGGTTGTAGTCACCCTAGAGTAAATATATAACGCCGGTTCTTGGAAGAGATTAAACGAGGTTGTGGAAGATAGTGGCAGGTATGTGCAGCCATGCTGAGTCCAGTGCTGCAGCCAGCTGCTCAAATGTTACCTTATAAATATATAAAAAAGCAGCCCCAGTTCTAATTAACTCCTGAAAATATCGTAAATAATTTTACATATATAAATAAATTTGTATATTAATTGAAAGAAACGATGTACTGATGAGATGGTGTATTTTTAATTATTCACGAATTACACTACTGACCATTAAAATTGCTATACCACGAATATGACGTGCTACAGACGCGAAATTTAACCGACAGGAAGGAGATGCTGTGTTATGCAATTGATTAGCTTTCCAGACCATTCACACAAGTTTGGCGCCGGTGGCGACACCTACAACGTGCTAACATGAGGAACGTTTCCAACCGATTTCTCAGACACAAACAGCAGTTGACCGGCGTTGCCTGGTGAAATGTTGTTGTGATGCCTTGTGTAAGGAGGAGAAATGCGTTCCATCACGTTTCCGACTTTGATAAAGGTCGGATTGTAGCCTATCGCGATTGCGGTTTATCGTATCGCGACATTGCTGCTCGCGTTGGTCGAGATCCAATGACTGTTAGCAGAATATGGAATTGGTGAGTTCTGGAGAGTAATACGGAACGCCGTGCTGGATCTCAACGGCCTCGTATCACTAGCAGTCGAGACGACAGGCATCTTATCCGCAAGGCTATAACGGATCATGCAGCCACGTCTCGATACCTGAGTCAACAGATGGGGACTTCTGCAAGACAACAACCATCTGCACGAACAGTTCGACGACGTTTGCAGCAGACTGGACTATCAGCTCGGTGACCATGGCTGCGGTTACCCTTGACGCTGCATCACAAACAGGAGCGCCTGCGATGGTGTACTCAACGACGAACCTGGGTGCACGAATGGCAAAACGTCATTTTTTCAGATGAACCCAGGTTCTGTTTACAGCATCATGATGGTCGCATCCGTGTTTGGCGACATCGCGGTGAACGCATATTGCAAGCGTGTATTCGTCATCGCCATACTGGCGTATCACCCGGCGTGATGGTATGGGATGGCATTGGTTACACAATTCGGTCACCTCTTGTTCGCACTGACGGCTCTTTGAACAGTGAACGTTACATTCAAATGTGTTACGACCCGTGGCTCTAGCCTTCATTCTATCCTTGCGAAACCGTTCATTTCAGCAGGAAAATGTACGACCGCATGTTGCAGGTCCAGAAAGGGCCTTTCTGGATACAGAAAATGTTCGATTGCCATCCTGGTCAGTACATTCTCCAGATCTCTCACCAATTGAAAACGTCTGGTCAATGGTAGACGAGCAACTGGCTCGTCACAATACGCCGGTCACTACTCTTGATGAACTGTGGTATCGTGTTGAAGCTGTATGGGCAGTTGTACCTGTACACTTCATCCAAGCTCTGTTTGACTCAATGTCCAGGCGTATGAAGGCCGTTGTTACGGGCAGAGGTGGTTTTGCTGGGTTTTGATTTCTCAGGATCTATGCACCCAAATTGCGTGAAAATGTAATCACATGTCAGTTCTCGTATAACATATTTGTCCTATGAATACCCGTTTATCATCTGCATTTCTTCTTGGTGTAGCAATTTTAATGGCCAGTAGTGTATTTTGTAAAGAATTGTGTATGAGTTAAAATGTGCAAAGAAAACTCTCTAAAACAAAATATAGTAGGGACGTTCGTTTGTCTAAAACTAAAACTAAACTCCTCCCGAATGGGCCATGAAGGCCCAACGGTACCGACCAGCCGCCGTGTCATCTTCAGACCATAGGCGTCACTGGATGCGGATACGATGGGGCATGTGGGCAGCACACCGCTCTCCCGGCCGTATGTCAGTTTCCAAGACCGGAGCCGCTGCTTCTCAATCAAGTAGCTCCGCAGTTTGCCTCACGAGGCTGAGTGCACCACGTTTGTCAACGACGCTCAGCAGACCGGAAGGTCACCCGTCCAAGTGCTAGCCCAGTCCGACAGCGCTTAACTTCCGTGATCTGACGGGAACCGATGTTACCACTGCGGCAAGACCGTTGGCCGTTCGTTTGTCTTAACGACATAAAAAAGCGGAACGCTACTCGTTCGCTCTCTCTCTCTCTCTCTCTCTCTCTCTCTCTCTCTCCTCCACTAGTGAGCTAAGCTGTGTAAGTTGTGCGCTCTTGTTGTACAATTATGTTAATTTGATGTTAAGTAGCCGTATTTCATTTGAAGATATCTTTCCTTCCTATTCATGTTATACGGGTTTTTATTATTATTCATGTTGTATGTGATTTCATTATGCATTTTTTTTTTTTTAGTCCAGCTTCAGGCTCCATGGAAGAGAAATTGCTAGCGCATTGTTTGCTGGATACAGCCGAAACTGTTGGCGATGCGACTGGTTATTGATGAAAAGCGCGGTGTGACGCGGGAGAATGTTGGGTTGGGTTGTTTGGGGAAGGAGACCAGACAGCGAAGTCATAGGTCTCATCGGATTAGGGAAGGACGGGGAAGGAAGCCGGCCGTACCCTTTCAAAGGAACCATCCCGGAATTTGCCTGGAGCGATTTAGGCAAATCACGGAAAACCTAAATCGGGATAGCCGGACGCGGGGTTGAACCGTCCCGCATGCGAGTCCAGTGTCTAACCACTGCGCCACCTCGCTCGGTCACTGTTAGCGTTCATTCGTCGTTTAATCCATCCGATTATAATTCATACGTCCTTGAGGTCATTTTTAGCGAAATCTCTCTCTCAAAATCCGGGAAAAGTTATTAAGCGGACCCCGTAATATTCGATCGTTGGCCTCCAAACAATGCCGTCTACCAACGCACTCGCCGGTCTGATGTAATGACGACGCTGGAAGGTACAGTTCAGCTTAATTAGAAGTGGGAGTAAAATTTTTCTGCGTCCTGTTTTAGCATGTCAATAGTATTGCCTCCAGCAAAGTTAGTAACATTCATGTAGTATTCTCAACCAGCACTTACCAATTCTTCAACGCTTACTTAAAAATCATGTTCACTAGCATAAACATCTATTAACTTCCATTTTAATTAATTATTTCACATCTGTTTAACCAATAATAATACAAAATACCTTATTTTTTAATTTTATTATTGACAAACGGTACGCTACGATAGGTTTGCCGGTTGAGGATCGACATGTTACCTCAGTTTCTCAACTGGGTTTAAGTGAGAGGAGTTTGGTGACTGAGGGGGTACGGCAAACTTACACTGGTGCTCTTCGATGCACGCACGTACACTGTGAGCTGTGTAAGACGTTGCGTTGTCCTGCTGGCGGACGAAAGGCGAACTGCATTTATGTGTTGCCTTGGTCGCCAAGGATAGATACAGACCTGCGTCGACCCATTGTGCGTCCAGAATGGCGAGGTCACCCAGGGAATGGCGAGGTCACCCAGGGAATGGCGGGTCACCCAGGGAATGGCGGGTCACCCAGGGAATGGCGAGGTCACCCAGGGAATGGCGAGGTCACCCAGGGAATGGCGGGTCACCCAGGGAATGGCGGGTCACCCAGGGAATAGCGAGGTCACCCAGGGAATGGCGGGTCACCCAGGGAATGGCGGGTCACCCAGGGAATGGCGAGGTCACCCAGGGAATGGCGAGGCCACCCAGGGAATGGCGGGTCACCCAGGGAATGGCGAGGTCACCCAGGGAATGGCAGGTCACCCAGGGAATGGCGGGTCACCCAGGGAATGGCGGGTCACCCAGGGAATGGCGGGTCACCCAGGGAATGGCGAGGTCACCCAGGGAATGGCGGGTCACCCAGGGAATGGCGAGGTCACCCAGGGAATGGCGAGGTCACCCAGGGAATGGCGGGTCACCCAGGGAATGGCGGGTCACCCAGGGAATGGCGAGGTCACCCAGGGAATGGCGAGGTCACCCAGGGAATGGCGAGGTCACCCAGGGAATGGCGGGTCACCCAGGGAATGGCGAGGTCACCCAGGGAATGGCGGGTCACCCAGGGAATGGCGGATCACCCAGGGAATGGCGAGGTCACCCAGGGAATGGCGGGTCACCCAGGGAATGGCGGGTCACCCAGGGAATGGCGGGTCACCCAGGGAATGGTGGGTCACCCAGGGAATGGCGAGGTCACCCAGGGAATGGCGAGGTCACCCAGGGAATGGCGGGTCACCCAGGGAATGGCGAGGTCACCCAGGGAATAGCGGGTCACCCAGGGAATGGCGAGGTCACCCAGGGAATGGCGGGTCACCCAGGGAATGGCGAGGTCACCCAGGGAATGGCGAGGTCACCCAGGGAATGGCGGGTCACCCAGGGAATGGCGAGGTCACCCAGGGAATGGCGAGGTCACCCAGGGAATGGCGGGTCACCCAGGGAATGGCGAGGTCACCCAGGGAATGGCGGGTCACCCAGGGAATGGCGAGGTCACCCAGAGAATGGCGAGGTCACCCAGGGAATGGCGGGTCACCCAGGGAATGGCGAGGTCACCCAGGGAATGGCGGGTCACACAGGGAATGGCGAGGTCACCCAGGGAATGGCGAGGTCACCCAGAGAATGGGGGTCACCCAGGGAATGCCACCAAAAGTTCCCTAGACGATAATGTTTCCCTCTTCCGGCCAGCAGAACTGCATTTATGTGTTGCCTTGGTCGCCAAGGATAGATACAGACCTGCGTCGACCCATTGTGCGTCCAGAATGTCGAGGTCACCCAGGGAATGGCGAGGTCACCCAGGGAATGGCGGGTCACCCAGGGAATGGCGGGTCACCCAGGGAATGGCGAGGTCACCCAGGGAATGGCGAGGTCACCCAGGGAATGGCGGGTCACCCAGGGAATGGCGGGTCACCCAGGGAATGGCGAGGTCACCCAGAGAATGGCGGGTCACCCAGGGAATGGCGGGTTACCCAGGGAATGGCGAGGTCACCCAGGGAATGGCGAGGTCACCCAGGGAATGGTGGGTCACCCAGGGAATGGCGAGGTCACCCAGGGAATGGCGGGTCACCCAGGGAATGGCGGGTCACCCAGGGAATGGCGGGTCACCCAGGGAATGGCGAGGTCACCCAGGGAATGGCGAGGTCACCCAGGGAATGGCGAGGTCACCCAGAGAATGGCGGGTCACCCAGGGAATGGCGGGTCACCCAGGGAATGGCGAGGTCACCCAGGGAATGGCGAGGTCACCCAGGGAATGGTGGGTCACCCAGGGAATGGCGAGGTCACCCAGGGAATGGCGGGTCACCCAGGGAATGGCGGGTCACCCAGGGAATGGCGGGTCACCCAGGGAATGGCGAGGTCACCCAGGGAATGGCGAGGTCACCCAGGGAATGGCAGGTCACCCAGGGAATGGCGAGGTCACCCAGGGAATGGCGAGGTCACCCAGGGAATGGCGGGTCACCCAGGGAATGACGGGTCACCCAGGGAATGGCGAGGTCACCCAGGGAATGGCGAGGTCACCCAGGGAATGGCGAGGTCACCCAGGGAATGGCGGGTCACCCAGGGAATGGCGAGGTCACCCAGAGAATGGCGGGTCACCCAGGGAATGGCGAGGTCACCCAGGGAATGGCGAGGTCACCCAGGGAATGGCGGGTCACCCAGGGAATGGCGAGGTCACCCAGGGAATGGCGAGGTCACCCAGGGAATGGCGGGTCACCCAGGGAATGGCGAGGTCACCCAGGGAATGGCGGGTCACCCAGGGAATGGCGAGGTCACCCAGGGAATGGCGAGGTCACCCAGGGAATGGCGGGTCACCCAGGGAATGGCGAGGTCACCCAGGGAATGGCGGGTCACCCAGGGAATGGCGAGGTCACCCAGGGAATGGCGAGGTCACCCAGGGAATGGCGGGTCACCCAGGGAATGGCGAGGTCACCCAGGGAATGGCGGGTCACCCAGGGAATGGCGAGGTCACCCAGGGAATGGCGAGGTCACCCAGGGAATGGCGGGTCACCCAGGGAATGCCACCAAAAGTTCCCTAGACGATAACGTTTCCCTCTTCCGGCCAGCAGAACTGCATTTATGTGTTGCCTTGGTCGCCAAGGATAGATACAGACCTGCGTCGACCCATTGTGCGTCCAGAATGGCGAGGTCTCCCAGGGAATGGCGAGGTCACCCAGGGAATGGCGGGTCACCCAGGGAATGGCGAGGTCACCTAGGGAATGGCGGGTCACCCAGGGAATGGTGGGTCACCCAGGGAATGGCGGGTCACCCAGGGAATGGCGAGATCACCCAGGGAATGGCGAGGTCACCCAGGGAATGGCGGGTCACCCAGGGAATGGTGAGGTCACCCAGGGAATGGCGAGGTCACCCAGGGAATGGCGGGTCACCTAGGGAATGGCGGGTCACCCAGGGTATGGCGAGGTCACCCAGGGAATGGCGGGTCACCTAGGGAATGCCGAGGTCACCCAGGGAATGGCCAGGTCACCCAGGGAATGGCGAGGTCACCCAGGGAATGGCGAGGTCACCCAGGGAATGGCGAGGTCACCCAGGGAATGGCGGGTCACCCAGGGAATGGCGGGTCACCCAGGGAATGGCGGGTCACCCAGGGAATGGCGAGGTCACCCAGGGAATGGCGGGTCACCCAGGGAATGGCGGGTCACCCGGGGAATGGCGGGTCACCCAGGGAATGGTGAGGTCTCCCAGGGAATGGCGAGGTCACCCAGGGAATGGCGGGTCACCCAGGGAATGGCGAGGTCACCCAGGGAATGGTGGGTCACCTAGGGAATGGCGGGTCACCCAGGGAATGGCGAGGTCACCCAGGGAATGGCAGGTCACCCAGGGAATGGCGGGTCACCCAGGGAATGGCGGGTCACCCAGGGAATGGCGAGGTCACCCAGGGAATGGCGAGGTCACCCAGGGAATGGCGGGTCACCCAGGGAATGGCGAGGTCACCCAGGGAATGGCGGGTCACCCAGGGAATGGCGAGGTCACCCAGGGAATGGCGAGGTCACCCAGGGAATGGCGGGTCACCCAGGGAATGGCGAGGTCACCCAGGGAATGGCGAGGTCACCCAGGGAATGGAGGGTCACCCAGGGAATGGCGAGGTCACCCAGGGAATGGCGGGTCACCCAGGGAATGGCGAGGTCACCCAGGGAATGGCGAGGTCACCCAGGGAATGGCGGGTCACCCAGGGAATGGCGAGGTCACCCAGGGAATGGCGGGTCACCCAGGGAATGGCGAGGTCACCCAGGGAATGGCGAGGTCACCCAGGGAATGGCGGGTCACCCAGGGAATGGTGAGGTCACCCAGGGAATGGCGGGTCACCCAGGGAATGGCGAGGTCACCCAGGGAATGGCGAGGTCACCCAGGGAATGGCGGGTCACCCAGGGAATGGCGGGTCACCCAGGGAATGGCGAGGTCACCCAGGGAATGGCGGGTCACCCAGGGAATGGCGAGGTCACCCAGGGAATGGCGAGGTCACCCAGGGAATGGCGGGTCACCCAGGGAATGGCGAGGTCACCCAGGGAATGGCGAGGTCACCCAGGGAATGGGGGTCACCCAGGGAATGCCACCAAAAGTTCCCCAGACGATAACGTTTCCCTCTTCCGGCCAGCACTTTCTCGACGATTGGTGCAGAGTTCCTGCTTACGTATGTTTCACGCACGCACACGTTGCATGCCGACGGCCACATGGCCAATAGTGCACAAAACGTGATTCATCCGAAAACGCCATCTGTCGCCGCTCAGTTGTCGTCCAGCTGTGGTGTTGGCGTGCTAATTCCTGTCTTCGTCACCGATGAGCAGCAGTCAGCATAAGTGCATGAATCAGTATCTGCTTGTGATGGCGGTTACTCCTGAAACAACCGATTTTCGCTTATATCAGATCCTGCCACGCCAGTTTAACCCGACTGTTAAAACCAGATTTTTGATTCTCTGTTCCTATTATTTCTGCAATAATCGTAGAAACCGAACGAAGTTCGCAAAGTTGACGCTCTCAGTTTAAAATACATAGAATCAAAATATTAAATTAAACAAAAAAATAAAAGAAAACATAGTCTGTCCAACGTTCGCTGTTTTTCTCTAAAAGTGATAAGTGGTAAAATACTACAAAGTCACCAGTATTCTCTTACTGATCCTAATTTTTGAAAAAACAAAGACATGATGGAATCGGGCATCATACCACTTTTGAGAATAAAGAATAGCCAGGGCTAAAAGGTGAAACTGAGGCTCAAGAATCGTATTTATCGTGTTAATTTGTTCGTTTTCAGTGGCTACGTGCACATAAACGCTTATTGTGTGGACACTGGCACTAGATTAGCTACTTTCCATTTTTATTGTAAAACTATGAATAAACTGTCGTCAAGTTTTTGACTTATTACTGTCACCACAATTGCCTCCCTCGTTTATTATTTCATAGATATGACAGACAAATGTTTAATCCTGTAAGGCAAATGAAGCATTGTACTTCATTGTTACGTCACTTCGTAAAATATTTCCAGTCTATGGTTGGTACACGACGGACGTCCGGTGACGTCACTGAGAATTTACTGTACAGACCAGAACGGCCAAGTCTCGCACAGTGCATATCATCTTAGCAATGCTGTAACAATACTTATGCCATGCGTTTGTTGTTTGTTTATGTCAGCATTGTTATTTCCCCGTTTTCTACAATTCAATGCAATGCAAATTTTACGAATAAAAATTACTCGTTATTTAAAAAGGGTTTACTTAAAAACGAAAAAAAATAGCGATGCTGCTAGGGCTAATTGAAATTTCGGTTTTTACCCGGTTATTCGTGAATGATTAAAAAAGCACCTGTTATAAACGAGACCAAATAAATTCCGAAAAATACCGGTTATTCAGAATTAAAATAGCGGTATCGGTTTTAACTAGGTTTTTCCATTCCTAGTGCCTGCTACAAAGGCCGACACGCAGAACGTTCGCTGAACAGTAGCTGAGTGGATATTGTAAGTAGGGCCTTGGTTCACCGGGGCGGTCAAATGTTCAACAATTGCACATACATAATTATTCTCCCGTATACAAGTCCGCAACCGTCGCTCAACCCCTGTCATTTGTGGCAAGTGGCTCACCGCAGTTGATAATGGCTACAATTATTGAACTACATGAAATAGAATCGTCATAACTTCTGAACGGTTTGCGTTAGGACGTTCAATCTGCACGTTTGGCCGGTGGGCATGACGTGAATTAGTATGCGCTGTATGATTTGGTTTAGCGACGAAGCCCACTTTCATTTGGATGGTTCGTCAATAAACCAAATTGGCGCATTTGGGAGCTGAAAATCCGCGTTTCGCGGTCGAGAAGTCACTTCATCCTCAGCGGGTGGCTTGTGTGGTATGCAGTTTCCAGTCACGGAATGATCGGTACGATATTCCTTGATGGCACGGTCACAACCGAACCGTACGTGAAGGTTTTGGAAGATTATTTCATCGCCGTTATCCAGAGTGGCCCTGATTTCGACAAGATGTGGTCCATGCAAGACGGAGCACGACCCCATCGAAGCAGGAGAGTGTTTGATGTCCTGGAGGAGCACTTTGGAAACAGCATCCTGGCTTTGGGGTACCCAGAGGCCACTGGAATGGGCCTCGATTGGCCTCCATATTCTCCGGAACTTAACAAATGCGACTTCTTTTTGTGTGGCTAATTAAAGAAAGGTATACAGCAATAACCTCAAAACCTTTGCTGAGCTGACAACAGCCATTCAGGAGGTCACCGACACTTCAGCGGGTCAGAATTTTGCTATTCGTCTGCGACACATCATCGCAATTGATGGCAGGCATATCGAACATGTCATAACCTAAATCCGAATATCTGTAGTGACGTTTACGTGTTGAATAAAGTGAGTACACGCCGTAGTTTGTAACTAATTAACTTTTTTTCATTAAATTCAATAATTGTCACCCTGTACTGTAATCACAGAGGCTGCGGACAGTTTGCAAACTTAGCCATTTCGGAAAAGCTTCCACCCTTGGCAAGGGAGCCAATGATGACGCCCTTTTGAACTTCATCCTCAGCGGGTGGCTTGTGTGGTATGCAGTTTCCAGTCACGGAATGATCGGTACGATATTCCTTGATGGCACGGTCACAACCGAACCGTACGTGAAGGTTTTGGAAGATTATTTCATCGCCGTTATCCAGAGTGGCCCTGATTTCGACAAGATGTGGTCCATGCAAGACGGAGCACGACCCCATCGAAGCAGGAGAGTGTTTGATGTCCTGGAGGAGCACTTTGGAAACAGCATCCTGGCTTTGGGGTACCCAGAGGCCACTGGAATGGGCCTCGATTGGCCTCCATATTCTCCGGAACTTAACAAATGCGACTTCTTTTTGTGTGGCTAATTAAAGAAAGGTATACAGCAATAACCTCAAAACCTTTGCTGAGCTGACAACAGCCATTCAGGAGGTCACCGACACTTCAGCGGGTCAGAATTTTGCTATTCGTCTGCGACACATCATCGCAATTGATGGCAGGCATATCGAACATGTCATAACCTAAATCCGAATATCTGTAGTGACGTTTACGTGTTGAATAAAGTGAGTACACGCCGTAGTTTGTAACTAATTAACTTTTTTTCATTAAATTCAATAATTGTCACCCTGTACTGTAATCACAGAGGCTGCGGACAGTTTGCAAACTTAGCCATTTCGGAAAAGCTTCCACCCTTGGCAAGGGAGCCAATGATGACGCCCTTTTGAACGTCAGTTAAATCGCTCCCTCTTCTCGCATTACGACAACGACTACACTCGTCTCCGCGTCTCCCGACACGCTTCATATACCCTCCGCTGCTGGTGTTGCCACAAGCTGTCTGTGAGTGGCTATTGCTCGTTGACGTCGAACATGGGCGGCGGTCAGAGTAATGTGAGACAGCAATCTGTGAAATTGAATGTTCTAGATTCAATTAAAAGACCTTTATTTGGCCAAGATCGCATTGTAGAAAATAGTTATTACTAGCTTCAGCCGCTTAGATGGATATCTTCATATCAGCATACTGGCGTGTGATGCCTAACTGAAGAGAGTAGGTAATACATTTCGTCATTACAGTGCCAACGTCCCTAAGGAAATGTCAATACGACTGTAGGTCGACATTTCTTTAAGAATGTCAACACTGTAATGACGAACAGTCTTACTTGCTCTCTTGATTTAGACACAGCATGTCTAAACATTCATGGTGGTGTCTGATTGTACTATATCGTGTCTCCCTACCACTTTCGCGCAACGACGCTCTGAGCGTGTTTTTTAGGGAATTAACTAGTTTGAACCTGGGTCCTGTTGCAGGTAAGGAGACGCCAGACCACACATGACATGTAGAATTCAGAAGAGTTCAGCGAGACTGGCGATTATATAACCAAATACTTAATGATCTCAGCGTCAGCTCCACTGAACTCCCTGTAAAAGAATCTTAATACTAACTAAATTTAGTGGAAAGGGTTCAAGGCTTTCCTATTTTTAGTTAGCTGGTAAAATAACGACGAAAAATCAGTTAAGTTTACCATTGGAAATTTTATTCTACTCGCAAAACAATGATTATAAATTGCACTATTGATAAAAGGAAGTGTTTTAATACAGGATGGTAAAAACCAACTGCGTTCAACAAAAATGTGAACGAATATTCCCTAAATGGGTTTCCAAGTTCTACAATCGATCGAAGGGTGACCTATGCCATATGACGTCTATAATCTAGGTTTAATTTAAGTTTCACAAAAGAGAAAACTATCAAAATGGTCTACAGTGACCCTCAATTATCTTTAATTACTTATCTAACTTGTCGTAAATTACAGTGGCTGATGTGGCTTCTCAATAACTATATAAAAGAAAAATCATCGCGTTTCAGATCTTTACTTCAAGTCGAAAATGTGAACACCATGAATTTTAATTAACGATCACCATTAGTATTACGCAAAAAGGGGGTGTAACAGATGAGTCTTCTGCAGTTCTGAGTGAAGCCTTATGCGCTCAAAAATGCGGCATCGCGTGCGTTCATTACCTTGTCGGTGTTTAAGCAGCATCAGGGCGGCAGCGGCCGGCGCAACAGCCATCCAGCCCGCCGTCTCGGAACTAACTCTCGAACTTCTCCTTCTACAATTTACCGAAGTTAGTTTAAAAAAGCTATCTGGCTGTGTTTTCATCTGACCAATCAGGGTCTCAATGTTACCCTTACGCTCCGCCTACAAAAATTCTGTCTATCCAATGGGAAACGTTGTACTTTTCGTGGTGGGGCAATGTTTTTAAAGTTTGCAACGTAACAGAGAAGCTAAAAAGTCTCACGCTAAAACTTGCGGGTGGTAGTGACCCTTTTTGAGTTATCGGAAGATCTATACTGCTTTTCTGGAGGGCTCTAGCTTTTAACATGGGCTGGGGGTTGTCCTTGACATACCTGAGACGCGAAAAAGCCTGACGCTGAAACGTGCGGGTTGTATAGTTGTACAGGTAGGCTCGCGGCGTGGGTGCCCAGCCCCTACCTTATCTAGCTTAACACGGTTCTGCTCTCGGCTTCTGTCCTCGTTTCTCCCCTCGGAACTGCGTCTGCCTCACGGTGGGAAGGTACGACATGCATTTAGGCATTCTTGTGTTAGTCTGTGGTATTCCATTTGCTCACTCGTTACTCGTATTACTTTGGTTAATTTAATGTCACGATTTATTCGGATCTATGTGACATACTACTGGATTTGCTTATCATGTCAGGGTTTTCATGTAAGGTGTTGGATTTGCCTGACACCTTACATATCACCACCCTTCGAACTTAATTTTTGCACTGAATTTAGGCAATGATTGAATCGTAGTCTAAGTCAGTCAAAAATTCTCTAATTTATCTATATTTTGTTGCACACTGTTCAGCCACATTATTCTGTTCTATGCTAGTTTGTATTACTAATTTATTTTTTATATTCTTCCACATTATAATTACAAATGACAAGAGAAGAATATTTTTATACTATTATTAATTTTTAATTATTTTCTTTCTTTATTTAAGTGTGATGTTTGTTTTTTAAGAAGTTTGTTATCGAAAGTGAGGAGTCTTTCACATCGATTTTCTTAGAAATATTGTTTTTATAAATGTAGTAATTAAGTAAAATCTATTCCTAACACATTTTCTAAATATCATGTACAAGTAAAATGTTTTTGTTTCTCGACACGCATTTCAACATTGTTACAATAACAAATAAGAATTATTTCCAAGAATTGCTTTGACAAAGAAATATACATACACAAGTATCGAGATATTATCGTAACAAATGGTACAAATGTTAAAAAAAATGCTTTGACAAAGAAATATACATACACACGTATTGAGGTATTATCCTAATAAATGGTACAAATGTTAAAGAAAGGGAAAACATCCAACAAGATATATTTTTATTCTTTGTTTTTATAAGGAGAAAATAAGTATAATATAGTTATTCTTTTATTTTTATGAGGAGAAAATAAGTGGTATATAGTTTCTTTATATACTGTCCATTTCAGAACTAATTACTTGTTTTTATCGACAGTCTATTTTTTACTTAAGTCCATAGTCAATGACTGTTATTTTGTAGTTTATTAGCTGTCTGGTGTGCTTTACTTATTTAGTTTTTCACACGTTTCTTTTGCACAATTCCTACATCACATAATTTGATTTCACACGTTCACACAATCCTGTGAATGTTTAAGCAAGAGGTTGGCGAATGTTTTTGCACGAAGGTGATGGACTTGAGCGAGATGGATATGGGCAAGTATTTCATGTACAGCTTCGTTCGTCGTTCCTTGATGGCTTTGCAAGTGTGTGTTGCTGTTGTGGAGGTCCCTAATGGAATGGAGCTGTGAGTGCAGAATCTCGTGGTTTACTGGCTTTGTATGCGTGAAAGTCATCGTTATGTGTCGCTGAATGCGGTCGTTTTTCGTTATAATACTTCGCAGACGACTAGTTTACAATAGGATAGGGATTTGGGAAGGTATGTCGTCTATTCTTCACCCATCTTCTTTCTTGGTCTCAATCTTGCGAATCTTCAACTTCTGTTCTTCCCGCTTTTTCTCTTCTTCTTACTTGCCTCTTGATTCTTCTCTGGGCAGGATATGGAAATATTTATTGATAACTAGTCGCTTTGAAGCTCTCCTCCTAGTAACAGTCTGATAAATTGTTTGGGCGCGTCATTTTTATTTTGTGGGAGTTCTTCTTCAGTTTCGTGCATCAGCGTGCTGTTTAATAGCAGTAGTGTGACTTTTACGCATATTTTTTGCCAGCGGTGGCTTGCCCAAGCGGTCTTCTCGTCCGGCCGTTTTTTGCTCGCTTTCCTTGTACTCTGTGGTGAGGGAGCTCTGATTACTTGTACTATGGGTTCTACGTATTCAAGACGCAAGTTAGAATCCTCATCGCCTGTCTCTCTACTTTCCTGCTCTGTCGTATGCTGACCTATGTTTTCTGTACCTTGGCGTACATTATCCTCGTTATGGTGCGTTATCTGTCCTACTTCTCGCGATACTGCATCGTCTGTTGTACTGTCCTCTATTCTCTGTCCATTTTCATGCTGGGTCCCTACCTCAATTCGGTCAAGGTCTCGATCTGCCATAGCTAATATTTCCGAATCCCTTATTTTCTGTTTTAAAAGCAATTCACGCGCCCTACTTCGCGTCAAATTGCGCTCATAAGATCTCACACGTTTCATAAATTTTTTGTTCACACGATTTGACACAACCAAGACTGACAATCCATTCACTTACTTGTTGGGTCAGAACCAACTTGTCAACGATGTATCCACCACCTGCGCGCTTGCATTGGAGAGAAAACTTAATTCTAACAATTTTCAAAATTCATAACTTAATTATGCTATTGTCCCTGGTAGAATGTCTTTCTTGAATACTTTTACTATCTATCGCTGCAGCTACTGTTTTCGAATACGTATAACTTTAGAGGAAAAAAAATTTTTTTTTACAAAAAATTTTTCAACAAGATATTTTTCTGACCTAGTTAGGCATGTGGTCGACCATCAATCATGGTATTTTACCATCCTGGCAGGCTCGCCATTTTCTAAACATTCATGGTGGTGTCTGATTGTACTATATCGTGTCTCCCTACCACTTTCGTGCAACGACGCTCTGAGCGTGTTTTTTAGGGAATTAACTAGTTTGAACCTGGGTCCTGTTGCTGGTAAGGAGACGCCAGACCACACATGACATGTAGAATTCAGAAGAGTTCAGTGAGACTAGCGATTATATAACCAAATACTTAATGATCTCAGCGTCAGCTCCACTGAACTCCCTGTAAAAGAATCTTAATACTAACTAAATTTAGTGGAAAGGGTTCAAGGCTTTCCTATTTTTAGTTAGCTGGTAAAATAACGACGAAAAATCAGTTAAGTTTACCATTGGAAATGATTATAAATTGCACTATTGATAAAAGGAAGTGTTTTAATACAGGATGGTAAAAACCAACTGCGTTCAACAAAAATGTGAACGAATATTCCCTAAACGGGTTTCCAAGTTCTACAATCGATCGAAGGGTGACCTATGCCATATGACGTCTATAATCTAGGTTTAATTTAAGTTTCACAAAAGAGAAAACTATCAAAATGGTCTACAGTGACCCTCAATTATCTTTAATTACTTATCTAACTTGTCGTAAATTACAGTGGCTGATGTGGCTTCTCAATAACTATTCCATTTGCGCACTCGTTACTCGTATTACTTTGGTTAATTTAATGTCACGATTTATTCGGATCTATGTGACATACTACTGGATTTGCTTATCATGTCAGGGTTTTCATGTAAGGTGTTGGATTTGCCTGACACCTTACACATGTTTGTGTCCTGATCGGAAGATGATCGTTTAAGAGGTTGAAGCTAGCAATGACTGTTTTCTATCTAGCGATCTTGGCCACATAAAGCTTTTTAATTAAATTCACAACATACTGATTAAGGTCAACGGCAAAAGGGACCCACAGAAAACTGTGCAATTCTCCTACGAAATCCGTATCGCGTAAGTAACGAGGACGCGGGCACTGAAGCATATGAAGATCTTGTTGTAAGAATAAGAAAAGAAGAATGACTTGTAGAGCAGCTGAAACTGGGGCTCCGACACAAGAGACAGCTATCATAAAATCTAGTTGAAGGACAAAAGCAATGCACTCCAGTCGCGACAGAAAAGTCAACGGAAGCAACATTTCTCTCAACCCAAATAAAAGGACAAACATCGTAGAAGACGAGGCAGCAAACAGTCTCACCAAAACAAGACGAATATTTGAAGAAACAAATGAAGGTAAAACCCTTAGGTACACTGGATTGGGCCAATTAAATGGAAACTGATGAGGAAAATCAGGTTTCGATAATCAGCGGATCACTTCATCTGTTGTTTGATATTGGAAATGATGACGATGACCTTCGTGGAATCAATGCTGAGTCATCGCGGTAAACGGCGGAAGTCAGTAGTGTCGCTGTATTACAGGTGGAAATGATCCGCTTCTGTAGATACCAGGCTTCAATAAAAATTTTAATGTGTCTGTCGATAACTTCGTTAGCTATGTGATCAATGAAATGGGATGTGACACAACTGAAGAACACAAATATTATACTGAATTTGATTTCTATGAAAAGCATAAGACAAATATTGGCAGTATGTGAGAAATAATATTCATAGGCAAAGGATAGGTTAATACTGTAATAAAACTGAAGCGGGACAAAAATAACTAAAATAAAAAATAACAAAAAAACTAAAAATATTGAACAAAGAATATGTCGCACTAACTACTTCAGTGTATGTCATCTGTGTATAAAATGTCAACAAAACCCATGAACTATGTATGCACCATATTTCTCATTTACTTTCAACTTCGTTTAAACTACTTTATGCAAATTATTTGACACTTATTTAATTCACGACAATTCAACAGTGTGTATTAAAGTTTTTAGAAGAAGAAACAATTTAATCATATATATTTTCCTCATTTATTTTTTTCTCTCAGGAATATGACAACGCAATGGAGAACATACACATTCTATTTCTTTCTTTATTTATTTTGTACCACTAGAATCACATTAACAGCTTCAGTTACTCTCCTTCCTTTGTTGTTGTTTCCTGTTTTTCCAGTATTCCCTCATTTTCTTCCCATGAAGTCTCTTCCTTTCTTCTGCCCGTGTTGTCCCGATTTTTTATTTCTGCTTTACGAGTCTTCCAAACTAGAAGATATCAGATAGATTATATAATGATAAGACAGAGATTTAGGAACCAGGTTTTAAATTGTAAGACATTTCCAGGGGCAGATGTGGACTCTGACCACAATCTATTGGTTATGAACTGTAGATTAAAACTGAAGAAACTGCAAAAAAGTGGGAATTTAAGAAGATGGGACCTAGATAAACTGACTAAACCAGAGGTTGTACAGAGTTTCAGGGATAGCATAAGGGAACAACTGACAGGAATGGGGAAAAGAAATACAGTAGAAGAAGAATGGGTAGCTTTGAGTGATGAAATAGTGAAGCAGCAGAGGATCAAATAGGTAAAAAGACGAGTGCTAGTAGAAACCCTTGGGTAACAAAAGAAATATTGAATTTAATTGATGAAAGGAGAAAATATAAAAATGCAGTAAATGAAGCAGGCAAAAAGGAATACAAACGCCTCAAAAATGAGATCAACAGGAAGTGCAAAATGGCTAAGTAGGCATGGCTAGAGGACAAATGTAAGGATGTAGAGACTTGTCACACTAGGGGTAAGATAGTTACCGCCTACAGGAAAATTAAAGAGACCTTTGGAGAAAAGAGAACCAAGTGTATGAATATCAAGAGCTCAGGTGGAAACCCAGTTCTAAGCAAAGAAGGGAAAGCAGAAAGGTGGAAGGAGTATATAGAGGGTCTGTCCAAGGGCGGTGTACTTGAAGACAATATTATGGAAATGGAAGAGGATGTAGATAAAGATGAAATGGGAGATATGATACTGCGTGAAGAGTTTGACAGAGCACTAAAACACCTAAGTCGAAACAAGGCCCCCGGAGCAGACAACATTCCATTGGAACTACTGACAGCCTTGAGAGAGCCAGTTCTGACAAAACTCTACCATCTGGTGAGCAAGATGTATGAGACAGGCGAATACCCTCAGACTTCAAGAGGAATATAATAATTCCAATCCCAAAGAAAGCAGGTGTTGACAGATGTGAAAATTACCGAACTATCAGTTTAATAAGTCACAGCTGCAGAATACTAACGCGAATTCTTTACAGACGAATGGAAAAATTGGTAGAAGCCGACCTCGGGGAAGATCAGATGGAATCCGTGAAAATGTTGGAACACGTGAGGCAATAGTGAACCTACGACTTATCTTACAAGAAAGACTAAGGAAAGGCAAACCTACGTTTCTAGCATTTGTAGACTTGGAGAAAGCTTTTGACAATGTTGATTGGAATACTCTCTTTCAAATTCAGAAGGTGGCAGGGGTAAAATACAGGGAGCGAAAGGCTATTTACAATGTGTACAGAAAGCAGATGGCAGTTATAAAAATCGAAGGGTATGACAGTGAAGCAGTGGTTGGGAAGGGAGTGAGACAGAGTTGTAGCCTACCCCCGATGTTATTCAATCTGTATTTGAGCAAGCAGTGAAGGAAACAAAAGAAAAGTTCGGAGTAGGTATGAAAATCCATGGAGAAGAAATAAAAACTTTGAGGTTCGCCGATGACATTGTAATTCTGTCAGAGACAGCAAAGGACTTGTAAGAGCAGTTGGACAGTGTCTTGAAAGGAGGGTATAAGATGAACATCAACAGAAGCAAAACGAGGATAATGGAATGTAGTCGAATTAAGTCAGGTGATGCTGAGGGAAATAGATTAGGAAATGAGACACTTAAAGTAGTAAAGGAGTTTTACTATTTGGGGAGCAAAATATCTGATGATTGGCGAAGTAGAGAGGATATAAAATGTAGAGTGGCAATGGCAAGGAAAGCATTTGTGAAGAAGAAAAATTTGTTAACATCGAGTATTGATTTAAATGTGTTGAAGTCGTTTCTGAAAGTATTTGTATGGAGTGTAGCCATGTATGGAAGTGAAACATGGACGATAAATAGTTTAGACAAGAAGAGAATAGAAGCTTTCGAAATGTGGTGCTACAGAAGAATGCTGAAGATTAGGTGGGTATATCACATAACTAATGAGGAGGTATTGAATAGAATTGAGGAGAAGAGGTGCTTGTGGCACAACTTGACTAGAAGAAGGGTTCGGTTGGTAGGACACTGTCTGAGGAATCGAGGGATCACCAATTTAGTATTGGAGGGCAGCGTGGAGGGTAAAAATCGAAGAGGGAGACCAAGAGATGAATACACTAAGCAGATTCAGAAGCATGTTGGCTGCAGTAGGTACTGGGAGATGAAGAAGCTTGCTCAGGATAGAGTAGGACGGAGAGCTGCATCAAACCAGTATCAGAACTGAAAACCACAACAACAACAACATTTTTAAAACGGTTTCTTTCTGCTTTTTCTGATTCTTTGATGTTGTGTCTCCGTAGATCTTTCCTTACTTGTCTAATCCATGCTATTGTCCATTTCTTCTTCCAGAAATATAGGGGTATTTGTTTTATTAATCTTTTTCCATCCATTGTGTAGAGGTTCCCGAAAAAGGTTTAACTTCGTTTGGTCATTACTTCAGATATTTTCTCTAAATTTTTGTAAATCTCCTCATTATATCTCATTTTCCAACCATCTGCAGTTTTTATTTCATCCATTATTTTTCTAATAATCCTTCTTTCCAGTAGCTCTAGTTTGTCCATCTTATAGTTCATCGTTAGGCATTCAAATCCATATAAAGATTCTGGTCGTACCACTGTGGTGTAGTGTTTTAGTTTTGTTTTCCTAGATATACATTGCGTGTTGCAAAAAGTTTTGGTTAAACCATATGCTCTTTCATTTTGTTAATTCTTACATCTATTGCAGATTTTTCTTGTCCGTTCTATTGAATAGTTTCTCCAAGATATTTAAATTTATTTAATCAGTCTATTTTACCTATTTGTTTTTCTATGAATTTTGGCGCATTTTTTTATATTTGTCAAGAATTTTGTTTTTTCAGCTGAAATTTTGAGACCAGTTCTGTTTGCTATTTTTTACAGAAGGTTTATTTTAATAACTGTTTCTGTCAGGTTTTCTGAAAGTATTGTAAAATCATCTATTTTCTTGTCTTTTTTAAAAAAACAGAATCGAAAAAAATTCTTATGACCTGCTAATTATTTTAAGAGGAGGAACTTATTTTAATAATTACATTTATTTAACTGAAGAAGCAGCTGTTTCTTTTATCAACAGACAATTAAGTTTAAGAAGAAGCAAATATGTATGTTTATTGCAATTTCTCTTTTCTGATAATCCCCCACAAACGTTTTCTTTAAGAATAGAAACTTTCGTTTAACGGCATCTGAAGCCACACCGAAAAGGCAGATATTGGTGAGCAGAAAGGACAGAAAGGAAGCGAAGGCTGTAAAAAAGAAACATTACCGGTACCTCTCGAATTTCTTCCACAGGCATTGGCTGAAGTGAAAATTGCTGCCGGAAAGGGTGTTTCGGTAAACTCTGTTTTCATAGATTTAATTACAATCAATTCAAAGTTTAGCACTGAAGTTTTCGGTGACCACTCAGGCATTATATTTAAGTTCAGAAAAAGTCTTTCTTCTTTTCTGGCAGCAATAAAAATAAAAAAGGAAATACTTTCGTTTCTTCTTCTGTGCTTCCGATGTCAACGTGTCTTGTGTACAGTTGTTTGAAATGTTTCGAAAAACTATCAGACGTCAGTTCATAATAATGTTCCACTTTTAGACTGGATTTTCTCCGCTTTCGCACAACCGAACACCGTGGTTTTAGACCACCCACATTCGGAATTTGACTGTATGAAGACATTTTGAAATTAACTGGAAGTATTTTTCTATTCTTTTTCTTTTTTTTAAGGAAATTGGCTATGGGTATGCTCCTGTCGAAAAAAAAAAAAAACCACGGTGTTCGGTTGTGAGAAAGCGGAGAAAATCCAGTCTAAAAGTGGAACATTATTATGAACTGGCGTCTGATAGTTTTTTACATAGTGTAGTTTCGAAGTTCTCTTAATCTGGCACATCTACGACTAAATTCTAAAACTTTATTTTCCAGGTCTTGAAAGTACTCTTTAATAATTTAGGAAACAGACACCGCATTTTCTTCATGGACTCTTTTCCTGCAGTTAAACATGCGTTTCTGAATCTACTCATCTGCCTCCTGATGTGGGCAAGATTGTTGCTGTTCAATCATGATTCTGACATTCGCAATTCGTAAACGACTTCGGCACTTACTCCGTTCTCAATTCACGCACAACCAGTTTGTATAATCATCAACTTTTGTGTGCACGCGGTAGAGATAACCACGGCTTCCTTCTAATTGTTGTAATTATTTCCATTACTCCTGATGTGTAGTAGTCAAGTAACTTAGGCCTACGAAGCTATACAAAAACGAAGGATGTCGGCGAGGGCACAGCCTGTTTGGCAGTGACAACGCTGCTGGTGAATGGCTGCCGCTAATAAGGTGTTGCAGAGGCTCTGGTCGAAAATTCCACGGTGCACAACTGCTTGGTCGGGAAGTCGCGCACTACCTGCCACTTATAAAAGGGACCCAAACACCAGGGTCGGAAAGCCCACATAGACGGTGTGTCGCCGAATCTCCCCTGTGACGTCACAGCAGGCAGCCCTGCTTGACCGAGTTCTGCGCGTGGAGTTGGAACGATGTAACGTATGATGTAAAACGTAGTGACAGTCACTTTTTCAGTATGACATTTGCGAATGAAATACTGGTACCGGTACTTCACTTCTTCTTTGCGTATGCGTTTATCCCGTTTACGGCGGGATCCGCTGTACGTAGGTTTTGCTGATTTATTTTATTCATCTCTGCAGTCGAATGCCCCATCCTGTAACCTAAGGTAAAAAATTAATGTGCGTCTCCTTGTCTGTGAACTGTGTAAACTTTGTTCTACATCTACATCTGTACTCCCAAAACCAGAGGTCAGAGGGTACGCCCTATTTTAGTACTTATTAGAACGTTTTCCCGTTACACTCGCTTATGGAGCGTGGGAACAGTGACTGTTTAAATGCCACTTCGCGTGCTATAATTAATCTAATCTTATCCTTACGTAGGGATTGCAGTATATTCCTAGAGTCATAATTTGTAACCGATTATTGAAACTTTGTAAAGCCGTTCTTGAAATATTTTACGTCTGTCTTCAAGAGTGTACCAGATCAATCTTTCATTTATTTATTTATACGCCAAGTTCCGTAGGGCCAAATTGAGGAGCAAATCTCCGAGGTCATGGGACGTATCAGTACATGAAATTACAACATAAAAGTAATAACAGATAAAAATAAATGTTTATGAAGCCGTATCTGTGCGACACTCTTAACACGGGTCCAACAAACTTGCGGCTTTTCGTGCTGCCCATGTCTTAATACGCTCAATATCCCCTGTTAGTCGTATTTGGTACGGGTTCCACACACAAAAAGAATCATCCGATAAAAAAACTACGCGCATTACGCCTGTCCGCCCTCTTTTGAAGTACTGCTGCGCGGTGTGGGATCCTTACCAGATAGTATTAACAGAGTACATCTACAAAGTTCACAGAAGAGCAGCACGTTTTGTATTACCTAGAAATAGGGGATAGAGTGTTACTGACATGATACACGATTTTTTATTAAAACAAAGGCGTTTTTCGTTGCTTCGGGATCTTCTCATGAAATTTCAGTTACCAACTTTCTCCTCTGAGTGCGAAAATATATACACAGGGAGAATCGATCATCACAATAAAAGAAGGGAAATCAGAGCTCGCACGGAAAGAATTGAGGTGAAGGTGCACCGATTTGCAGAGTATCCGAGTAGATGATGGTTTTATTAAGTTTTGCGTGTGATCGTATTTTATTTATTTGTCTATCGTATTTTCTGAGGCTTAAAGTGGGGACCACAACACAATTTGCCTAAAAAAGCAGAGGAAACAGCCTAAAAACCACACTAGGCTGCCGGTGCATCTGGCCTTGGTCGTTAATCATCTTGCAGATACGATCTGGGGTATGGCTTAGGCTGCGCGTGAGATATCTACACTCCTGGAAATTGAAATAAGAACACCGTGAATTCATTGTCTCAGGAAGGCGAAACTTTACTGACACATTCCTGGGGTCAGATACATCACATGATCACACTGACAGAACCACAGGCACATAGACACAGGAAACAGAGCATGCACAATGTCGGCACTAGTACAGTGTATATCCACCTTTCGCAGCAATGCAGGCTGCTATTCTCCCATGGAGACGATCGTAGAGATGCTGGATGTAGTCCTGTGGAACGGCTTGCCATGCCATTTCCACCTGGCGCCTCAGTTGGACCAGCGTTCGTGCTGGACGTGCAGACCGCGTGAGACGACGCTTCATCCAGTCCCAAACATCCTCAATGGGGGACAGATCCGGAGATCTTGCTGACCAGGGTAATTGACTTACACCTTCTAGAGCACGTTGGGTGGCACGGGATACATGCGGACGTGCATTGTCCTGTTGGAACAGCAAGTTCCCTTGCCGGTCTAGGAATGGTAGAACGATGGGTTCGATGACGGTTTGGATGTACCGTGCACTATTCAGTGTCCCCTCGACGATCACCAGAGGTGTACGACCAGTGTAGGAGATCGCTCCCCACACCATGATGCCGGGTGTTGGCCCTGTGTGCCTCGGTCGTATGCAGTCCTGATTGTGGCGCTCACCTGCACGGCGCCAAACACGCATACGACCATCATTGGCACCAAGGCAGAAGCGACTCTCATCGCTGAAGACGACACGTCTCCATTCGTCCCTCCATTCACGCCTGTCGCGACACCACTGGAGGCGGGCTGCACGATGTTGGGGCGTGAGCGGAAGACGGCCTAACGGTGTGCGGGACCATAGCCCAGCTTCATGGAGACGGTTGCGAATGGTCCTCGCCGATACCCCAGGAGCAACAGTGTCCCTAATTTGCTGGGAAGTGGCGGTGCGGTCCCCTATGGCACTGCGTAGGATCCTACGGTCTTGGCGTGCATCCGTGCGTCGCTGCGATCCGGTCCCAGGTCGACGGGCACGTACACCTTCCGCCGACCACTGGTGACAACATCGATGTACTGTGGAGACCTCACGCCCCACGTGTTGAGCAATTCGGCGGTACGTCCGCCCGGCCTCCCGCATGCCCACTATACGCCCTCGCTCAAAGTCCGTCAACTGCACATACGGTTCACGTCCACGCTGTCGCGGCATGCTACCAGTGTTAAAGACTGCGATGGAGCTCCGTATGCCACGGCAAACTGGCTGACACTGACGGCGGCGGTGCACAAATGCTGCGCAGACAGCGCCATTCGACGGCCAACACCGCGGTTCCTGGTGTGTCCGCTGTGCCGTGCGTTTGATCATTGCTTGTACAGCCCTCTCGCAGTGTCCGGAGCAAGTATGGTGGGTCTGACACACCGGTGTCAATGTGTTCTTTTTTCCATTTCCAGGAGTGTAAGACATCCCATCTGAATAACTCAGCTGCTTTTAGTGATAGAAGAAAATCTTTCAAACATACGTGGTGTTCATCATTTTGTCATAGGTGGAAGGTTAGATGAGACACGATAGCCAATTTTCTTATTGCAAATGGATTGGCGTGTTATATTATTTACTCTTGAATAATACATTTGAAGATGCGTGCAATTCATTCGGTTGTACAATAACCTTATTACAACAGATCAGAGTATATATAAACTGAAGGGGACAAAGCACTCAGCTGCAGCGAGAAATTTCGCGGCATCAGCGGCGACGAGCGATAATGTGGACCCGACCGGGATTCGAAATCGTGACCTCCTAGTTAGTAGGTTGGTGCGTTAACCACTGCACCATCCGGGATACGGCGTTCTCGCACCTGCACAGACATCTCGGCACGCCTGACGACCGATCCACTTTCCACCGAGTGCCACCTATCCTGCAGTCCCTGTCCATTTTATTCTCTATACTTATATGGATATAGTTCTGGGAATATCGGCCATGACCTCCTTCTGTGCGGATGCACGCATATTACCCGAACTCTTACGGGACTCGGAAAGAATGTCTTCCACGAGTAATGAGTGTATTGGGTAGGGACACTACGAATGTAGTGTGTGGACATACAGGGTGAGACCGTGGGTCTCGCGGGAGGCGTGCGCGATATAGTCCCTGCAGTCGCGCTCTCCTCTGTGCCCTCGGTGGCTCAGAAAGGGTGGGTGGAGGGGTGGTGGCCAGGCCTCGGGCTGCGACCCCAGCCCGCCCTGCCTCCGCCAGCCCCTTACCTGATCCCTCCAAAAATAAGTAAATAAAAATATCAAAAATAAGTAAAAAATTTAAAAAATTAAAATATTAACAAAAAAGGAAAAAATAAAAAATAAAAAGATGCTATAGCGTCTGCCATGTAAGCAGAAGATCCCGGGTTCGAGTCTCGGTCGGGGCAAACATTTTCACCTGTCCCCGCTGATATACCGGGTGATCAAAAAGTCAGTATAAATTTGAAAACTGAATAAATCAGTGAATAATGTAGATAGAGAGGTACAAATTGACACACATGCTTGGAATGACATGGGGTTTTATTAGAATCAAAAAAATACAAAAGTTCAAAAAATGACCGTCAGATAGCGCTTCATCTAATCAGAATAGCAATAATTAGCATAACAAAGTAAGACAAAGCAAAGATGATGTTCTTTACAGGAAATGCTCAATATGTCCACCATCATTTCTCAGCAATAGCTGTAGTCGAGGAATGATGTTGCGAACAGCACTGTAAAGCATGTCCGGAATTATGGTGAGGCATTGGCGTCGGATGTTGTTTCTCATCATCTCTTGAGATGTCGGTCGATCACGATACACTTGCGACTGCAGTTAACCCCAAAGCCAATAATCGCACGGACTGAGGTCTGGGGACCTGGGCGGCCAAGCATGACGAAAGTGGTGGCTGAGCACACGATCATCACCAAACGACGCGCGCAACAGATCTTTCACGCGTCTAGCAATATGGTTTTTTTTTTGTTCTAATAAAACCTCATGTCATTCCAAGCATGTGTGTCAATTTTTACCTCTCTATCTACATTATTCCACGGTTTATTAAGTTTTCAAATTTATACTAGCTTTTGATCACCCGGTATATCGAAGGCCGTCAGCAGCTGAAGGTATTAATATACAGGGTGAAGCGAAATTCGCGCACTGGGGCTTCGCAGCGCGACTCCTCGCATGCCAGCCATAAGAAAAGTCTCACAAAATTGCGTCCGGCGACTACATCCGACAGAAAAACGAAGTCAAAGAGTGGCAATCTGGCAACACTGTAACAACATATACGGTAACTACCTCAGTCAGCAATGATTCGCCGTGCTGTACGCTTTGTGTAAAAAGTGGCCGAGCACTCGCAAAAAGTAAGAAAAATGAGGATTTGGCATCAAAAACATAAAAAAGTACATAAAATAAAAAAGTAAACAAAAATGGTAGAAGGGTGGACTCTTCATAATAATAATAATAATAATAATAATAATAATAATAAGGACAAAAGAAAAGAAGCCAGCCGAAGAAGGCAAAACAAGGCGAGCGTTTGGAAGGGCTGTGAGGGGAGAAGGGAGGCAAAAAAAAAGGAAAAAAATGTGCAATGCATAGAGTTTTGGGTTACCATGCAGGAGATCGAGGGTTCGATTCTGTGGTGGGGCGCATTTGTTTAATTTGCTTATTTCATTCTGACACTTCATACTGTAATATACACTGTTTCTTAGATCACGTGTATCCTAAATTTACAACATTTTGTAACGATGAACACACATGGTTAGACAAATAACAAATAGACGGATGAAACAAATGACCTGTCATAGGACAGAATAACTACAAAAACAATATCAATTTCGAGATGCTTAATGTCACGTCACTGTACAATAACACAACATCTACTTGTCATTTATACTACATGTAATACGAGCTCACAGATATCGCACATGAGCAACCAGCGACAATAATACTGTCCATGTTAATGACCGCATGACTTTCACCCCGGAATATGTTGTCATCAGAACAACAAATGCTCCAAACGGCCTCCCTGCACGTCGAAACATTGCGCAACCCGCCGGATCATACAGCCGTGGACCCTTTGCAGCAAAGTAGCGAGAGCAGCATGAACACGCGACACCAGTTCTCCCACATTCGTCGGCAGAGTAGAGTAGGCGTGCTCCTTCAGTTGCCCCCACAGGAAGAAATCCAGGGGATTTAGGTCAGGTGAAGACATTGGCCGTACAAATGAACCTCCACGTCCGTGTCATTTCCCTGGAAATGTTCTGCCCAAATGCTGTCGCACATAGTTACAGAGTGTGGGGGAGCAGCATGGATGACGGGTATCAGACGGGTGCCATATTCCTTCACTTCCGGAAAGCGTTTGACTCGGTGCCCCACTGCAGACTCCTAACTAAGGAACGAGCATATGGGATTGGTTCCCAAGTATGTGAGTGGCTCGAAGACTTCTTAAGTAATAGAACCCAGTACGTTGTCCTGGATGGTGAGTGTTCATCGGAGGTGAGGGTATCATCTGGAGTGCCCCAGGGAAGTGTGGTCGGTCCGCTGTTGTTTTCTATCTACATAAATGAGCTTTTGTATAGGGTGGATAGCAATGTGCGGCTGTTTGCTGACGATGCTGTGGTGTACGGGAAGGTGTCGTCGTTGAGTGACTGTAGGAGGATACAAGATGACTTGGACAGGATTTGTGATTGGTGTAAAGAGTGGCAGCTAACTCTAAATATAGATAAATGTTAATTAATGCAGATGAATAGGAAAAAGAATCCCGTAATGTTTGAATACTCCATTAGTAGTGTAGTGCTTGACACAGTCAGGTCGATTAAATATTTGGGCGTAACATTGCAGAGCGATATAAAGTGGGACAAGCATGTAATGGCAGTTGTGGGGAAGGCGGATAGTCGTCTTCGGTTCATTGGTAGAATTTTAGGAAGATGTGGTTCATCTGTAAAGGAGACCGCTTATAAAACACTAACACGACCTATTCTTGAGTACTGCTCGAGCGTTTGGGATCCCTATCAAGTCGGACTGGGGAAGGACGTAGAAGCAATTCAGAGGCGAGCTGCTAGATTTGTTACTGGTAGGTTTGATCATCACGCGGGTGTTACGGAAATGCTTCAGGAACTCAGGTGGGAGTCTCTAGAGGACAGGAGGCGTTCCTTTCGTGAATCGCTACTGAGGAAATTTAGAGGACCAGCATTTGAGGCTGACTGCAGTACAGTTTTACTGCTGCCAACTTACATTTCGCGGAAAGACCACACAGATAAGATAGGAGAGATTAGGGCTCGTACAGAGGCAAATAGGCAGTTATTTTTGTCTCGTTCTGTTTTGGAGTGGAACAGGGAGAGAAGATGCTAGTTGTGGTACGAGGTACCCTCCGCCACGCACCGTAAGGTAGACTGCGGAGTGTGTAATTAGATGTAGATGTAGATGTTGGAACCAAATCCTTTGCCGAACATGTAGTGGCACATCTTCCAGCACATCAGGCAGGTAGTTTGAGAGGAACGCACTATACCTTTGTGCAGTCAACCGGTCAGGCAACGTGCAGGGGCCGAAACACCTGTCACCCAATATTGATACGCTGATGCCAAAGAAAACTTAACATCGATGATCACAGGTTAACCTCACACCAATGGTGGGCATTGTGGATATTGAAGACACCCTCACGAGTGAATGCTGCTTCATCCGACCATATTACGGTGTTCACTAAGTCGTCGTTGGCTTCCTGTTGTTGTTGGAACCATTCACAGAATTGCATCCGCTGGTGGTGATCTGCAGGATGCAGGTGTTGCGTGAAAGCATGATGACAGGCGTGCAGCCCGTGCTCGTGCAGCACGCTGACGAGCGTGCGTTGCGACACGTGCAGTTGCCTTGTTACGCTACGTGTACTTCGCTGAGGTTCTTGGTGCATGACCTCCAGAATAGCTTCCTCAGTAGCAGGAGTATGGCGAGTCTGTGGACGACCTCTGTCACTCGATGGCGGAAGGAGAGAACCTGACTCCCGAAGGCGCAGATGCAGATGATGAAACACATTTTTATCTGGATGTCGTCGACGAGGATATCTAGCAGCATATTCGCGAGTGGCAAATCCAGCCCAGTTGTCAGATGTACCAAGGACCAGAAGCATACCTACATATTCATCATTTGTGTATACTCTATGTCTGCCACACTGGTTTAGAGGACTACAATGAGAAAATTCGATATGTGCATGCACGTACATTGGAGTCTGTCATCAGCGTGGTACTCTGTTTTGTGTTGGCAGAAGAGCCAACACCGTGTTACGAGTGGAGGCCGAAGTGCACGCGTTTTAGCTCAAGCAGGATAGCGTGAGGAGGGAAGAACTATACTGACGTGAGGTCTGGAACATGATAAGGAATGAGAATTCAGAAAGCGGACATAATTAGTTTGATATTTAACTTTAATCCATTAATGATGAACGCCGCTCTTGACGGTACATGAGTCACAATATTATCTGTTTAGAAGACATTCTTGAAGCAAATGACGTAGCTGACGGCTATGCTAAACTGTCGTCTCTGCAAATGAGAGCGTATGTAAACAGTGAACCATCGCTAACCAAGTCGGCTGTAAAACTGGGGCGAGTACTAGGGAGTCTCTCCTGACTAGACCTGCCGTGTGGCGGCGCTCGGTCTGCAATCACTGATAGTGGCGACACGCGGGTCCGACGTGTACTACCGGACCGCGGCCGATTGAAAGGCCACCACCTAGCAAGTGTGGCGTCTGGCGGTGACACCACACTCTGCACGCAACTAGTCCCTGTCTGGTAGACAGCGCATACAGTATAAACACGCCGTCAGTCCTGAGTGTTGTTCCACATAATGCGCATTACCCCACTCGTAGATATCGGTCTGCATGATTCATCCCGACACCGCTAATTGTAAAGTGTTCAGTTTCGAATTACACTACTTCCTGACGGTAACTGACGTGGTGTTTCCACAGTCCCATCGACAGGTAATAATATTAAAATAATAATAATAATAATAATAATAATAATGCTTTGAGATAAGCAGTAAACAGCATGTGGTTACCAGACTCATTGTTGAAAGACATAATTAGTGGGACCATGGTGATAACGTATACAAATAGTAACCGAGTTTGGACATTATTCGCAAAGCATGTTGCTGGTCCTACTGGTAATGTAAGAAACAAACGAAATGTAATGGACCTGAACGAGGCAAGAATAATGGTTGGTACTAATCTATGGGACCATTGGAGGAGGGTACAAAGAAAACGGGTTTCGCATCTAGTAGATGAAGTGGTGCGAATAAATTCACTCCCAGGACGTAGGAAGGGCTACTTCAAAGCTGAGCAATTTTCCATTTCTACGAGTGTGGTATGTAACTGCAAATGTTTCCTAGAGGACCCACAGCAATCGCTGTTGACGATGAAGATACCAGATACTGTACCACCTGGATTACTTTTACCAAATAAAAAGCATATGCCTCAATCCAGGTTCGAACCATCGACCTTCTGCATAGTAACCCAGAACTCTATCCACAGCACCACCTGTACAGAAGAACTAGTGAGTCCCAACAGAGATACTTATAATACATGTGGGTGCAGTGTTGCCACATTGCCACTCTTTAACGTCCTTTTTCTGCCGGATGTACTCTCCGGGCGAAATTTTGTGACAGACATTTTTTTTATCGCTGGCATGTGAGGATTCGCGCTGCGAAGCCCGAGTGCGCGAATTTCGCTTCGCCCAGTATACTTCTAATTTTACTCTCTGTTCGCTACTCTGAGATTCCCAAGGGCGGTCGGAAGTATTTGTGCATCCGCACTGAAGATACAGGCACCATGTATTCATAAAGACATGGTATTTTGCATTCTCGTAAGAACATACACCTCGCATTAATACAGGTCACTGAATTTTGCATTTACGAACGGATACATTGACATATCATACAACGTTATTACAAAACTTGTTCAAAACAGTGGCTATCTATAGTCATACAAGCTGTAAAACGATTGTTTTTGGACAATACTGCAAAATGAATTTCATCCGAGCTCATAGCAGAACAAGCTCGTGTAGTAAGGTATTTCACGGCTTCGCGAGTGGTTGGATTTTCATTGTAATCTTGTCGTTTCAGTTCACCCCAGAAGTAACTGTGCAGAGGTGTTTTCCAACGATCTTCTAATCTTTTGTTCAGAACTTCGTAATACTCCGTGCAGAATATGCAGGTCACCCGTCGTATTAGTATTGCATAACTTGTAAGTCCAGTGAGATGTTTTCTAGTATTAGTGGCAGCACCTCCATTAAGAAACCAAAATAACTCGCCTTACTTAAGCTCCCGCCAATAAAACAGGGACCAAATAGTTCGTTTATTTAGAAGACCGCACCACACATTGCTTCATCTGT